>NC_092458.1:108163281-108788003 GCF_047495875.1 Pithys albifrons albifrons | reverse complement strand
CGACAGAAGCCCCCGCAGACAAAGCTTGGCATTGTGCATTCAGCACACTATCTCTTTCCAGGACTGAACTTTACCATTGTCCTCCCGGATCCGAGTTTACAAAGTGTTTGGGGGACTTTGCGTAACGGTTCACTGGCACCACCATTGACAGCCCCTGAGTGTGGGAACTGCTTGAAAGGAGGTGATGCCCCCAAAATCATTGGCCTGTTCTGTTGGTCCGTAAGCAGACGCCAGTGGCAGTGGTTTAGTGTGTGTGTGTGTGTGTGGTTGGGGGGTTGCTTGGAGTTTTCTTAGAGTCTCATCTTTCACAGGAATATAAATTCAGGCAGGCAAAGCAAACATGGATTATTTGTCTCCTAAAGGATCAGAAGTTTTAGCTGTTGCACTGTGCTACAGAAGAAACCATTGCAAAGGCCACAAGGTGCCTTGGAATACCTCTAGAGTTTTGGGGAGATGCTAAAAACAATCTATGGGAGGGGAAAATTGTTGTGTCAAAATGCTGCTGTTTAGTTACAGCAGCCATGAGAAGGATTCATTATCTACCCTTTTTATTTTCATTTAGTTCTGTGCTGAAATTTTTAAAATTTCTTTCAAAGTAGTGTGAATAAAGAATAACAAGTAATTTCATCTGACAGTAAGGTCCATTCCTTTTGATATGTCATTTTTGATTGAAGACTTAAATATGACCTGGTATAAGAGAAGCAAAATTTCTGGAAAGGATACTTCAGCTGAATCTTGTATTTCATTTTAAGCTTCTTTTATATTACAAACAGACTTAGCAGATTTTTTTCCAGACTCCACAAATGTTAGCATTGATGCCTGGAAAAATGAAAGAGGCTCATTCTGGGTAAAAGCATGTTTAGAAGCAGAGTAAGTACTGGCGAGGGGCAAGACTTTTACCCTTCCCACGACTGCTTTCCTCTTTGCTTCTCAGCCAATCTGAGAAGCTCCACCAGCAGCTGAGGGCACAGAAACGTGAGCGTAGGTAGTGAAGTGCAGAAGGTACAGAGCAAGGTTCTTGGGAGGAGAATTGAACAGTAAAAGTTATGATGAAGCAAGACAGAATGGACATTGGCTGAAGGTTCTCTGAGGGAGGAAGAAAACTAAAATAGAAGGGAGATGGTAGTAGAAGACAGTGTGGAAGGGTTTGGAAGGAAGCTGGAAGTCACTGTTAAAAGCTCAGGGTGTGAGATGTCCTGCTCTTTAGTTACGCACGTTTGCCTGACAAGTTCATGTCTGTGCACTGGTAGGAAGTATTAAGTCTAAACTGGAGACACATTGTGGTTCTGCATGGTTTGTGTTTGGAGTATGGTGGATGGAAAAAGACTGTGTGTTGACAGGGATATGGATTTTTACTGTGACAAACACTGTGATCACAGTCTCTTTAAATGAGATTCATATTTATGACTGAGAAAGGAAGGGGGGGAAAGGAAAGTGCAGTAAGACTTTATATGCTTGATGACTATGAAGGAAAATTATGGGAGCTCATATTTTTCTTTGATAACTGATTCCTTGAGATGAAAGAAAATCAGAAATTCTATATACCCAGGCCTGGGTATATATTCTTTCTATTCTACATAAGCAAAAACTAAAGTACACTGTAGAAGATTATAACTAAGATAAGTTCATTAAATTGAGTAAGCAACTCAAAGGGTGATGCTGAAGGGAGAATTACAGAAATATTGAAGCTGAAAGAGAGTAATAGTGGAATCTTGCAAACATTTACCTTGGCTCTGTCCTAGATTTACTAGTTTCCTAACCATCCTTGTATGAGAATATAATGTATGGTACGATTTGGAGATATCATAAATACAGAATGAAATCAGAACATCATTTAAGGAAAGCTGTATTGACCACCAGGACTACCAAAACTGAAGTGGAACTGAATATGTGAAGAACAAGGTCATAAACTAGGGGACTTAGATTATCTGCAACAAATTTGAGAATTCACAGTTGTGAAATGATAAAAGAATAACACCTGAGTGTACACATCAATCTCAAAAAGACAACTGGTAAACAGTGATGTAGAAACAAAGTTGAGGGGGAAGGTTTGCTCCCAAAAGCATTCATCAGGGCAAGAGAAGGTAATGATCAAACATAAAGATGATGTTGGCACAGTGCTAAGAAGGCAAAAAAGTGGCTCTAAATATACTAATAAATTTGAAAGAGGCATCTGTGCATCAGAGGAGTAAAACTCAAGCACAGCCTTTCTACAAGGGTAGCTGGTGCAAAATCAAATTCTTTGGCAGGAAAGTTAATGTGTGAAATAAGAGTTACAGTTTAGGGAAACAATTTTTTCCTCTGAAATGGTAATTTATCAAAATCAAATATTTCAGATGAATGAGGAAAAAACCAGCTAAAAAGAGAAAATAAAACAAAAACTGATTTAATAAGTGCAGGATTGAGTGAGGCATGTAAGTTTTCCCTTTTAAAATGCTTTTTGTAGAACTTATTACGTACTTTAGTACTAGAGACAAAATTAGAGAATGTCCTCTTCAGCCACAAAACACTTCAGGATTTGTATATTTTTTTAATTATGTTCCTAAACAGGAAAAAACTGTAGATTTGCAAAGTTTTGAGTCTGTGAGTACAATTTCCATGTACCTCTACTAATTCTGCTCAAAGCAGCCAGTTTGGGGATGGCCATTCTGCCAGAGGCAGTCAAAGTAGGGGGACTACTTTCTGGCCTCAATCCAGCTTGCCACAGATTCCCAAATGAATAGATGCTGTGGTATTTGGGGGGAAAAAAATTAGTACATGACTATTAAAAGCAGGCAATGCACTGGAGAGCACTAGCAGACTGTCTGCTCTGGGGGAGAGATGACTCAAAGCAGCCATTTTAAGGCAGGTGGTGTTATTGTGGACACAAGGAAAACCACTGAATGAATGCTTGCTGTAGTATATTCTGAATCAAAGGGTCTGTTATAAGGCTCTCCAGGGATCTAGCCATTATATCCATGATCTTAGCAAATTTTTAGCCTGTAAGTCCTGTGTAAACTCATAAATACAGGACAATAATAAGAACTCCGTCATTTGCCGATAACTGTTCTTCGGAAGTTATTGTTTATTAATTTAAAATATGAAAAAAATGAACTATAAAAAAATTTTTATTAATACAAAAAATGAAAATTAACCTGGCCCTCTTCTGTAGATACTCTTTCTTCTTTTGGACCTATTCTTGTGAGGGTATATTTATTTATAGGCTCATAAATAAAAGCTTAAACTGGTATTCGTTAGAAGATATGTCACCTCTGATCTTGAAACTAATTGCTTTGTATGGGCTCTGTTTAATTTGCATAATTTCCTCAGCATGATGTCTTTACTCTTCTTTCATTTTAAAGGGGAAAATAGTCTTTATTTCAATACTGAATTGAGAGTTTTAAAAAATAAGCCTTCCAGGGATTATAGGTTAGGTGTAAAGTTTCATCTTGTAGTAAATGGATATATTTCTGTCACGTACGTTGAGCCGTGGAATTCAGTCCGAGGTTGCAAATGTTATTCATAGGCATGGATCCTTGTTAAATAAGCATTACCTTTGCTTTACCCCTTCCGCACTGGGGATGTACAGCAAAATGTACATTCTAGTGAGTCCTCACTTCCTCATGGCAATTACTGGAGAAAACCTGACTGGAGAGCCTGTTTTTATTCCACACTAACTCCCTGGTTGGGTTTCCCCACACCAGATGAGAGGAAATGTCAGCTCCCTCCTTCCAGCTGCCTAAATCTTTCATATACGGCATCTCAGAAAATAACGGACCAAACTAAGCCATTTGTTTCACTTATACTATTTCCCGGTAGCCTGAAGCTGGAGCTAAAGAAGTTCTCTTAGGTAATCAATAATTTCAGTCCTGGTTTTTGCTAAGAGTAAGGCTAGAACTTTTGCTTAGCATTTTTCACTTAAAGTAGCTTTAGAAGAACTAATACTCTAAAACCTGAGGTTTAGGAAGAAAAATATATGTAGCCCCAAACTCTCTGCTGCTTTTTATCACTTTAAAGTGTATTGACATATCCTGGCACAAATAAACGAGGGACTGTAATTCTATTCCACCTGGAAGCTGAGAGAAGTTGTGCAATAACACACCCATTTCCTTTACAATGAAACAGAGTGACAAGAGTAACATTTCTTGTTAGCTAACTGAAACTTTGGGCTTATATCTGTTCTTAATATCAGCTACTATTAAGTCTGTGAAGACCACAGTGCATATACACAAGAAATAAGAGGCTGAAAGTTGTTGAAGAGCTCTCCTGTGTCTTGTTAGGTCCGAAGTGAAATATTGCTCTTGTTCACTCTCGGAATATAAGCCATATGACCTGTTGTCATGCAGTACTAATACGAACTTGCATGGGTCTACCTGAAGGAATAAAACATGTATTAAACATGTAGTCTTGTAAGTGGACCATTAGGGTTTTATGCAAATTGCAATTCAACTTTATATATGTAGATGATGATGTAAAATTTGATTCGAGTTTTAGAAGGTAAACTGTGATCTCTTGGCTCTAATCCCAGACTTTAAACAAATCCTTTTTTTACTATCTAACACCATGTATTAAGCCACTGGGCAAAATTCTTTCTATCTATACAACCTACCTGCTTCAGTGAGATTGTTAGAAAAGCAGATTAAGAAACTACAGAAAGGAATTAATAAAATGAGAAGTAATACCACTATGATTTTGGAATATGAATAGAAAGTGTAAAGGATCAGTGTACCAGAATAAGCAAAAATGGCAGATTCCTTCTTTAGTTTCACCTCTTGTTAGGTGGAGGAAAAAATGCAAATTTACACTAGAGGCAGTGCTCACCCACATGGCTCTGCCCCAAGGATAAATCTTTGAAAAGGCTTGGTTAGAAATGGCCAATATGCCATTAATTTGGAATTAAATTACATTGACATCACCTGAAATCAGCACACTTAAAATTAAAATATACAGAAATACACCCAAATAGAAATTGGCTGAACACATGCTTTGAGTGCCTGGTGTTGGCTAATAGGCTAATAGTATTGCTCAGAATGCAGAGCTCTATGGCAAGTCCTGACTTCAGGACAGTTTTTAGAAATGTTCTGCAATTTGGTATAAAGACAGTTCAGGTTGCCAAGTCTCATGTCATCTGACCAGCATGTTGAAATTCGAAAAAGCAGCAGCAAATCTCAGCATAAGGAAACTAAGAGTGAACAAATTAAATACTCATTTAATTCATGCATTGTCTCATGTTGCAGGCTGATTGGAAGGTAGGTTTGGCACTAATCTCTGTGATTTGCTCCTAGAAAAGTGACAACGAAATCCAAATTTCTTGATTTTGGTTTTGCTATTGCAAAACAAAAATCTCATGACAATAATTAACAATCCCAAAGTAAGATTGCATGAGATAACATGTGATAGCTGAAAAGTAGCTTCATGACAGATTTTTCACGTGCTTGAACACATGCATGATGCTGTGATAAACACTGGAAAAAGCACTTGTTAAAACAGCCCTTATCCCTAAGGAATTTACAGCCTGGGAGACAGAGAGAGATAAGATAAAATGCACCTGGTAACCAAGAAGTGATGCTATTTACATTTTTCTTTTCTGTTTGCTTTCTTTTCCCAATGTTTCACCCTCTATTTTATAATGAGGTGCTGGATTGGTTGATATGACACTTGTGAGTCTCTATGAAGAATTTGATTGAAGAAGACTGGTGGCTGGCACTGGGTTTGGGAAATAATATTTCAAGAGACAGGCAGCCGAGAGGAACGTGTAAAGACAGTGATGATTGGAGACAACTCTTAAGGCTCAGTCCCTGTCAAACACTGAACATTTTGACTCCTGTCAAAGAGAATAAGGAGGGGAGTATTATTTAGAAAGGTATAGGAACTCCTGTACATTCAGAAGATTTTTTTTTCTATTCAGATATTTAATGCATAACTCAGTCTTCCTCTCAACAGTGCAGTCTTTTGATGAACAGCGAGTAACTGTCATAACACTGGAATAAGAACTCAAGTGGTGCTGCTGCTAAAGATTTTCATTTATCTTGATAGCATCCAGACTAGATATGAGGCCTTGTTTTAGTTCCCAGATGTCATTAGTTTTCTCAGGGTTAATGCTATGCTACTAGACTTACTGAAACTATTCTAATCCTTTCCACTTCTCATTATACAGCATTGCTGTCACTTTTTCTCAGCTTCTGAATCTTCCTGTTCCCTAGTTTTCTTCAATATATTCCAACTGAACTGTCTTCAGTATTACTTCTTCCATTCTTCCTCCCTCACTTTTCCCCTTATCTCCTTCTGGTAGCATAACATCATCATGTGAAATTTGTGGCCAAGTTTCTGATTCTTTTTTCTCTCTCCTACTCCATTCTCTCAGTGAGGCTTTGTATGACTACACTTTGCAACATCAGCCAAGTCAGACTGTACCTTTTTCAATGTGTACATTGCCATTTGCAAAGTTTTTAGTAGTCTCAACTGGATTGTCTTTCTATTCTGCCATTGTTTTGGGGTTTTTTGTGATACTTAGAATATCAGTTAGAGCTCAATGAAAGCACCTCACATGAACCTCTGTGTTTTGAGTCAATAAACATTTCATTTTGTCATCTGAATCAATTTGATTCCTGTTGTTCTCCCCCAGTTTAAAACTCTCTTTCCCAATAAGAAATGAAAATCTAATCTTTGGTTCTTCAGCCTCTCCTGCTAACAGCCTACTCCTGTAAGAAAATGGAATGAGTTTAAAAAGATAGCACAGGCTACAATCTTGCAATAAATACCTAATAATTGTAATACGTGAATATACAGTGATAGTCAAACGGTAGCGAATGTGATATCCACTTCAGAAATATTTATGGGATCATTTGAACACAGTCTGCACAGACTAAGAACAGCACACCTTTAGGCTTGGTTACTGCAGCACAGTAGGTGGCAATGGCTATGAAACAATTCAATGTAATGAATGTTATCCAGATGCACTATAGCTGTTAGAGTATAATATTTATGATAGTTTTGAAAAGGTGTAATATCTATTATCAGTCTAAAAACTCTTAAACATGTCCTCAAACATGATTAGCAGTAATTTATTTGAACAGAACACGAACAGATAAGCACTTCAATTGACATAGCTATATTCCCAGCAGAAAAGAATTTGATTAATACAAAGCACCTGTACTGTTTAAATCATTTTAAAGATGGCATCTGTTTCCTTATGAGATTAAATCTCTGTAATATCAGTACATTATCTCTAGTCTGTGTGTCTAATAATCTCAAAACTAGTACAAAGGAAGCATACAGAGGAATGGATTTGAAAGAAGAAACAGAAAGACAGCAAGACATATGTTTTCACACCAACACTTTCACTATTTACCTAAAGAGCTTTGGAAGAATTTACCTGTGGCTTTGAAAACAAGCAGTAAGAATTAAACACTTGCTTAGGTGTTAAAACTCAAGAGAGATATGAGAACAGATTAAAGCAAGAAGCAACTCTTTATCGTCATCATCATCACACTTCATATGTATTGTACAGAACATGGTAGAACACAGAAAATGCTACTGGTTTCCATAGCCAGAATAACCAGATTTTTTTATTCCTTCCCCTTCCCCTTCCCTTTCCCCTTCCCTTCCCTTTCCTCTTCTCCTTCCCCTTCCTTCCTTCCTCCCCTCCCTCCTTCATTCCTTCCTTCCTTCCTTCCTCCCCTCCCTCCTTCCCTCTCTCTTTCTTTTCTTTCTTTCACATGCTTAGTGTCTAACATGTAGCATGTCTGGAAAATAAGACTTGATTTCTATGCTGATATTTTTACATATATTCACTACAATTTCTCTGTGATCCTTGAGAATTTCAATGGAAAATGCATCTTCTGAAACAAGCATAAGAAAAAGCAATGTTGCCCCTGATTAAGGATCTCACGCAATTCCAGGGTCATGGAAAAAAAAAAGTCATCCTATATATTTTTAGTGGAGGAATGAATAGGACCCTAATATGTCCTATTTGTTTTATTAGGCTGTGGATGCAATTTTTGCTCATTGACAATATAATTTCTGTAAGTGACATGTTGATAGACTGTTCTGATATTCAACATCAAAAAGGCAGCCACCTTAAAGTAAGTTTAATTAGGCAGTTTCTTCAAAGAGAATTGAAGAGGAAGTTCAGACCTCTAATACAGACATTAGAACAAGATCTTAATTGCACATAAAGCTCATTATGGTTTCCTTGGGTAAAAGACAAAGGGGACAAAGAGAGAAGTACACATGTTGTGTACATGTAAGGCTCAGTAGAAGTCCTTTACTATGGCTTGAGAAATTTCCTCTTATACTGCAAGACTGCTGGCCAGCAAAACAAAGATGTGTGTTTGTCCTTGGATAATAGTAGAATTGTAATGGTGTTACAGGAAATTGCAAAGCAATTAGTCTATCCCTTTCTTATAGACACTTCAGTTTCTAATTCATTTATGTATGCAAAGAACTGGTTTAGAAATCTCTGTGGAAGTAGTCAAGGTAGCTGCTTGATTCAGATGATTCAATCAGATGACCTATGAATTAGCCAAACTACTCAAGTTCAGAGCTCTTACTTAGAAGTTTCACTGTTTCTTCACAGACTTTGTCTGCAGCAAAGACTGCTAACACAAAGACCTGTGTTAAACAAATCTGAAACGAGATGTTGAAGATGCCTTTGTGTGAAAACCTTTTCCAAGCAGATCAAGGTCCTTCACTCAAGTATTGCATGTAAAGATTGTATTTCTCTTGCCTAATTTCAGGTATATGAAAAGTTGTTTTGCCAAGTCTAAGTCTTACTGCAAGTCTAATCTTGCAGTAAGAAGTCAGAAACAGGCACTTCCAAGAAGATGATTCATCAGCTCTAAGTTAGATGTTAAGATCATCCATTAAAGAGTCCCTGGAGTAGCCCATTTCTTTTGTTGGCTGTAGATGGAATCAGTACAGAAATCGCTTTTAAACTGCTGACCTCTGAAACACTGTTCCAAAACAGGTACATGGAATTCTATAATGCAGAAAAGAAAATACTCTACAAATTTCCACTTTGTCTTTAAGGAAAACTTTGTAAAAGCATATGAGTAAAACAAATTAATTTGGAATTTTCTGATATTTTTGTTCATGATAAGGTTCACCAGAACAGACTCTCTTTTGAGCCCTAGGATCCACAGAATGGTAGTGTGTGTGATGTTGCAAATGCACCAATAAACTCTAATTGGGACCGGTGCTATATTTTACACATCAGATAAGGTTGTAAATTGGAAGATTATATACACAATACTGTGTGGAATGCAGGTTCTTTGCTTAAATCAGTTTCCTCCACTGTACTCTGTACTCTCTGCACAGTCACTAATACATCATTTACACCTGCCTGTTTCCAATGCATGGAATAGCAAAAAACCCCACAACTAGTGGGAGGAAGAATCACCTCACTGAGGCCAGCTTTTATTCTCTATATTCTGTTAATTCTTGGGAATGGTGAACAAAATTAGATTCTAATTTTGAGAATATAGCCATTTAAAGGGAGTTCTCCCTTTTACACTAGAAGCTGTATTGTAAACCTAACACCACTGAAATGTTTGGTGATGCTAAATTTGGGTGATACGATGAAGTTTCATTTCATACAAACATTTTCCTACTCAATGTGTTTTATTCTTTTGTCCTCCTACCACCAAGTTCCACATTAAAACATTCTAATTTTTTTGCAACGTAACAATTTCAAAATAAATAGTGCATCTCACTTTCATTCTCTCATTCTTCTTCTCATGGGAGAAGATGAAAAATATTGTCCTGCTTATGCTCATTACCCTTGATTTAACTTAAAAATTCATTACCTACTTAGTGACAAAGTCTTCCTTGTCTGATGGTGTGGCTGTAAGTTGTTTAGTAAGCTGGAGAATATATGCATTTTTACCTATAATGTTCATTATCAATACTACTCAACATTGGAAAACTGGGATAATGACATAGAAATATAAATCTCCGTTAATTTAATACCTTCCAAGAAAATGATTCTTTATATCTAAGTCTTGGAAATTCTGGAGCAGAAAGATCATACAATCTGACCATTATCAAATGTTATCTGATGTTACTTTATACTTCAAATAGTTCAACTTGACACTCTGTTTGGTTTACCCTTTGCTAAGATGGAGGTTTTACCCTGAAATGACCTCTTTGACTTTGCAGTGAATTGTTTTAGTAAACAGATGGATCATTTGACTCAGAGAAAAAAACCTAAAATATTCATTTAGGTCTGCAAATCATTTCTCTGAATGAGAACAGTAAATTCTAAGTGCCCGAGGCTTCAGACCTTTTCAGGAGTTGGAATTCTGCATGAAATTGGGCAGTTAGTGTCTTGTCTTTATTTTTGTGATTTATTCTTTGTACTCCATGAATACATGAAGTACTAGAAAACTGTTAATTACTTATTTCCCTGAAATATTTCAGAAGTTGTATTTGTTTCGCTTTACTGGCAGCTTTGCTGAGCAACCTGTGATTCTATTTAGTACAGAACATACTGAAGTATGTGTTACATAGTATGTGTTACATACTTCAGTAAAGGATTTGTTTTCCAATCT
This sequence comes from Pithys albifrons albifrons, assembly GCF_047495875.1. NCBI lineage: Eukaryota > Metazoa > Chordata > Aves > Passeriformes > Thamnophilidae > Pithys > Pithys albifrons. The sequence continues at coordinate 108,777,474 of NC_092458.1, read as the reverse complement.
TACTTGTAGTAAACTGAAGACAGCACTTCACTGAAAGATGAAAATTCCCTTAACTTTTATAATTAGTAACATCAATATAATTTGCTTGTGTTGTAGTCTGTAAACCACAAAAAAGTGGGGACAAAGAAGTAATTATTTTGTGAGTATGGGCTACCATGTTTTGGATCTATGTTCATTTTTGCCAATAAAATAGAAACAAATTTTTGCAAGCTGTGGTATTATTATAGTTGCAGAGACAAATAAAACCTTTTAAGTTCCGAACAGAGACCTATTCTCTGTGTAGTGTCATGGCAAACTCGGGAGCATTTGAGGAGGATGTTACATGATTACTACACCTTAATTACATGGTTTAAGTTCTGCAACAATCTATGTTTGTGTACCAAGATTCTAGAAATAAGTCCTCTCTGTAAGATCAGTTTTTCACTGTGGATCTCAGTCTCTGCTATTCAAGTGAGAAATCAGTGTCAAATAAATAGGTTATCTTGAATCCACTGAGTAATAAAAGAATAGACTGTCTTGTTTTAGCCACTGGACACAATGGTAACCTCTTAAATAAGAGGTGGTTACATATAATTGGGACTAACATTACACTAATGCAGTATTTAATAGAAAAGAGTAAAGACAAGAGATAATTCAGGAATGTTACTTTGCTAGACTACATTGGGCAATGTCTGCCAGAAAAACAATAAAGTAATTTTCACACAGGCTGTTATGGGTTTAGCTAACACAGGCTAACTTGGCATCACATTATTTCACTGATAGGAACTCTGGTCACCAATCTGTGCCCTGTAGTTAATACGTTAAGTTTCAAACATTAACACAAATAAATTAAGTAAAAATAACTACAATCCTAATCAGAATAAGGCAGATTTCAAAGATAACTACATTATGCCATTTAAAATATGTCTCCAGCCTTGTCTTCACTGTGGCTTAAATGCCATGGATAATCAGAGATATAGAAAATCCATAAAATATTGTGAAGGAAACAGACGGACTCCAGCTTTCCATGCCTATCTGAGAAGTGTCTGACATGCCTCCCACACCTGTGCTCAGGCAGTGGGTTGTCACCTCAAGCTACTGCCAGCTTAGGGTGTGGCAGAGCCAAGAACCTAAAATCCTAAGGATTAGACTAAACCTACACAATAGTCTTGAGTACTAATGTTTGCCTTTAACATGTTCATTACCATGTTGCGTGGATTTCTCATTCAGATCCAATGCCATTGTGTCCCACAGCAGCAGGGAATCATTTCAGACGACAGGTATTTTTGCCATCTGAAATGATGTTGTGACACAACAATAAGATGCCACCTATAACAGTTTGCCTCATGAAAACATTTTAGACTATTCAAACTCATTTTATGCTGCACTAAAATTCATAGAGTTCTGATTATGAAACACACTGTGTGCTCAAACAGGGAGGAGACAGGCTGATTTTGAACAGAAGCAGCAGCTCTCCAGAGAAATGCTTGTCCAAACTGTAATTAAAAAAATCCTTCATGTCTCCTGTTAATTGGTGATTCACCCTGCATATCTGATGGGAAGATTTATGACTTCAAGCAAAAATCTCTTTCAAGGGATTCTTAATAAAGGGTTAAGGGTGAGATTTTCAAGAATACCAAGGGGAATTCTTTCAGTGGCAGTTGAACATCCCCCTCTGCAAAGCACTTTTGAAAATCTCACTCATGTTTCCAAGACGCCAAGTTTCAGCCAGGTTTATAATTTTTTCTCTGTGCTCCAAGAGAACAGAAAGACAAAAATAAGAACACCCTAGACCCTTTTTTTTTATCAGTATCCTATCTAATTAAGGAAGTTTTTAAACAAGCATGCTTCAAAAGACATGGCACTTTAAAAACCATTGCTTGTTTAATCTTGCTGCATAGATGTTTGTGTGTTTGATATTTATTCACAGAAGGTACTAATGAACTCCCTGGGAATGGGTAGCATCTCACTAAGGTTTCTGTAAGGCAGTACCAAGTTGGGCAGGAAAAAACTTAAGTTGATTTTTAGTATTTCCTTTTCTCCATGTATTTATGCTGTAAAGGTATTGAAGCTGGATCCTCCAGTATATATGCTTAACTGTCTAAATTGTCATTCCATTTTCTTAAAAGCTATTCACTATAATAACCAAAAGTACAGTGTAAGTCCTAGTCCATATATTCAGTTCCTTGCTTGAATGGTGTCTTCAGTCTATGATTATTGCCATGTGTTGGGTGGGGAAAATCTAAGACGAGCTCTGAAATTCCATTTGAAATTCTGAAAACCAACATGACCATTCTGATAAGATTTTCACAGTCTTGAGTTGCTAGTGCAGTGTCAGCTTCTGGAGAATAAATGAGTGTCAGTTGATGCTCTTAATAGTTTCTTCCTTTAGCTCTGAATTTTTCACAGAAATTTGAGAATTAGGCAAATACTCTTTCTTGAGAAACTTGAAAGGTTTTGGCAACTCTGTAAAATGTTTGTGTCAGTTTTGGTATTGTTTAAGATCAGCTTGGTGCCATTTTTACTTAAAAATGTCTGTATTACAAAGTAACACCAACCTCGGGCTTTGGTAGAAGTTTATGGTGTTTGAGTCCTTGGTCTTTATACAATTTTTATACCTCTTCAAATTAACTGCAATGGAAATCCAAAGTGTTTTTACCAGCCTGATACCAGCAGAGGGCAATACAGCATAGTTCACTAAAACCCATAATAGTTTGGAAACAGTCCAAATAAGAACAGACAAAGTACATTGGAGGTTTGATAAGTACTTTACTGAAAGACATGAAGACTCTTTATTCATCACATTGAACTGATTGAGAGGATTTTCCCATTACTGTAACAAAAATCACGTTTTTAAACCTCATTTGCTTAATTAAATCAAAATGCAAATCTCACAGCACAAGTAGTATTGCATACCAAAATGTGTCCCAAAAAGTAAGTGTGTATATTTTCTTAAAAGCGAGGATGCAAATTAAAAATTTTACAATTAAATATAAAGTTGTTCGTAATGAAAACCAACTGAATATGTTTGAATAAAATCTCTCCAACTTCTACTTGGGTTTCCTGTACCAGTTAAAAAGAGTTCCCTTTTCCAGTACCATATTTTCATGGCAATGTGCAAAGGTGCAATATTGCAAACTCTCTCAATGCCAAGAAGATCTCCCCTGGACTAAGGCTGTTACTTCTGTGTGAGACAACCAATTTTGAATACACAAAGGCAACAGTTTCTCAGCTCCATCATTATGAAATAACATTTAAAAAGACGTCAGTTGAAGCTAAAACTAAAAATAATGAACAATTATTTAGACTAATTTTCTTCATGTTTGCATGTAGGTTTCAAATGATATTTTTGACACATAATGTTTGTGTTTCATTGCTGCTCTACCACTTACCCATCTAAGGATCACAGCTACAGGGATCAGACGCAGAAGGGGTAGATCCCAGGTAATATCCTCTCCTATTGTGGTCTATAAGAACTTTGCCTGAGACTTTCTTCAGTCTCAGTATTTATTTAGTCTGATATTGCTGTCTGAACTACCTGCTGGTCCTGTGCCTTTACAGCACTAAGATTTAAAAAACCCCAATTTTTCTGTTCTTGTTGCATTCTTTGAGGTTGTCTGTAAGCCCATGCAGCTCTGACTGTGCACTCCAGCTAAGAAGGGTATTTTTCAGCAGTACAGTTAAGGGTTAAAGCAGATGAATTGTATCTGCTCAGTAGACACAAAAACTTGTCCATTTATATAAAAGAGAAGGGTGAGTTTTCAACTTTTTATTTGATAGCAGATTGCTGCATTTTTTAGGCCTTCTCCAGAGTTCAGTGTGTAATTTACTCTCGTATTTTGTCTGTTAAGAGGTGATAGAAGAGGAAATTGGAAGTTGTATGTGAAGCTTCCTTAAGGTTGTGCTTTGTACTTGGGAAAATGCCATTACAGTGTTACAGGGGTGCTCCTCAGACCTGCCGGAGGCAGTGAGCACTTCACAACCTTCCACTAACCCACTGGTTTCTTAAATGGTCTTTTATGCCAGGGCAGTTTTTTGAGAGGCGCTGCATTTAAATTAAATGACAGAATCTCCGGGAAGAAGAGGAGGAACAGGCTGACGGAATGTCTGCACAGCCAGGAGCAGGTCCTCGAGTGCCTGCTCCCCACACAGGGCAGAGCCAGCTGCAGAGCAGCAGCCACACAGCCGTGTTATTACAGTAATGAGCCTGAGCTAATAAGGCCTGTTGAGACACAACCTGTGTTAGCTCAGGCTTGGCACTGTGATAGAATATTTACTCAGCTTCTGCATTGGAGCTGGCTCGTGTCAGGCCATCTCAGAGAGTGGGAGGAATAGTTGTATTACTGGATGCTCCTAACTATGTAGACATATCCTGACTGATTTGTCCTTTGGGAGGTTTTAAGGAGAACACATGCAAGACCAGTTTTCTTTTTAATGAAATATTTAGCAGGGGCCCAAGGCTTTCCCTCTAGTTTGTTTTCCCTCTTTTTCTCCCCCCTGCATTCTGGAGGCAGCCTGACCTTCTGTGCAAAAGGAGGTTTATGTGGTATGGAATCCTGGTACTTCTGCTGGAAGGAACTGTTTTAAAATAAAATAGCCAGTTGTATGAATGGGCATACAAGACTCATTGACAGCATCCTCTCCCTCAGCAGCAATCCTTACTTGCCCTGCAGGTTTTGCACTTTATCAGTGCCTACTACTGAACTTCACAGTATACATCACCTGGGCACTTAACCAGAATCTATTAGGACCTAGATCAACTGTTTTGAGAAAGCAAAATAAATTAAAAAGAAAATCCCCAAATAACTCTGTTGACAAAAGAGAGGAGAAATTCTTCTGAGAGCCTGAAAACATTTAATATCTAGCAGAACAAGATGGTTCTGATGAAGAGAACTCTGTTGTTTTGAGGGTGAGGGATTTAACTAATCTTTTTTCCTTTTTTCCCTAATTTCCTATCTCAAAAAAGTAGAGATAGTTTGGTTTTACTCAAACACTTGAAATATATTTACTTTGGGTTTTTTTCATAAGTAATACATTTTTTGACAGTTCCCTTGAAAGTGGCTTTGAGAGCTTTTAATATGGATAAGGACTGCTAGGGTCTTCATACCTTTCCAGCAAGGTTTTTTTGCAAGGAATTTTGGATTGACTGTGTGTGTTCTGTATATGCAGAAAAGGCTAAGGATGTGCCAGCCATTATACACAGAGGAAGGCAGATCCACTTGTTTGTTAAAACAGACATATTATGGCAGGGTACCAACAGCAGGGCTAGCAAAGCATATTGCTAGTGTAAGGTTTTCGCTGCTGCTGCTTCCAGTAGCATACTGTGTCTGCTGACAGGTAGGATGTACTTCTGACACCAAAATATAAGCATACCATCATGGGGCAACGTTTTCTTCACATGCACAGCACACACTCACAAATTTCAGGGGTGTAATAATATGCATGCTCTAGGCATGAAAACAGGATGTCTTCATCATGTGTAGTTCCATCCTTACTTTCTTCCCTTCCTCCACTCAAGGGCAGAATGTAATATTAAAAGTATAGTAAGCATTTTTTTAATTAAAAGAGGTTAAATATATGGGATCAGATAGGCTTTCATCATGCAATTATAAATTGTATGCTGGTTATTTTAAATTTCAACATGCAATTGAAATGGTACTGGGTGAGCTGGCTTGGGTATCTGCTTTGCATTTGACTGAGTTAATTCACTGCAGGTATTCAGTTCTTAAGTGGCGTCTGCTTTAAATATGTGCAGTAATTCAATCAAAGAAATAAGACGGATAGTTTATGTAATCCTTTTCATCTCCAGATTGCTAAGGTTAACCTTAACTATTCGTGAATTATAAATGCATGCAGCAATCTCAAATTAATACATGTAAAAAACCTGGTTTTTGATGGCCTGCTGAAAACCATGAAATAGTTTCTTCTTTTAAAATATAATTGATGAAACTTACAGCCACAGTGTATAATTTCTTCCACTTATTATTTGTAATCTTAAACAAAAGTTTTGTGCAACTCATTTAAAATGGTTGTCTGTGGTAATATTAAACCTTCCCTCTGATCCAGGAACAGAGGTAATTTTCTCTTCAAAATTTTGGATGCATCATTCTTACAGCCCTTTTCACTGCCAACAGATTCTGTGACATGAATGGGAACCCAAAGGCAGATATTGCAGAACAATAACGCTCTGTTGAAGCCTTCACAATTCCTGGAGTAATTAAATAAAGAAAAAAGAATCCTTTCTCTTTCATTTTGTTAGTTCATTCAATGCCATTTGGATGATTTGGCTTGTTAGCTCTCTTCCAGGCAGTCTGAACAATCCACTAGGTGACACCCTCATACTCTTCGTATTCTCTGTGCAGAGTCGAGGAGATAGTGAGTACTGAATGGCTCATTTGTTAAACATTTAAAGCAAATACTGAGATTTCAGGGACAGGTCTCTCTTTGTTTTGTAATATCAGAGATAACACTGGCTTTGTAATAAATACTATGTTGTTTGTATATAAATTACATATTAAGCAGATTAGCATTTTGTCATTAACAGGAACAAAACCACAAGGCAGAAGTTGTATGTAATATTTTCTATAATTATAATAATTTTTAAGAAGCATTTGAGCCAGTCTGCTGAGTAGACTGAATAGAAAATATGCCTTTAGCATTTTTAGGGGGGGGAACAGAAGGAATATAGCTTCAGTGATTTTTTTTTCCATTGGGGATGTGCTATAGCGTCTTTGAACAGAAATGAAAAGACACATTCACCCATAATAAAAAGGAGTATTAAGGGATAAACTTCAATGGAATTTTTCATGTTTATGCCAATGGTGAATTTTTCTTGTAGTATTTTATGTTGATAATGATGCTTTAAAAATCCTTTGAAGAAAGCATCTCTTATCATGCTGTGTTTATACACCTAGCATAACCAGGCTTGAGATAGTTAGGGTATCTATCTATGAATTCATCATAGAAAAAAAAATTATTATATTTTACTGCTAGTACTCCTTGCTCAACAATGACTCTGAGTACTATTCTAAATATTGTAGTAGTGAAATACACTGGAAATCTGAACTCACTAGTGGTGTAATTACAAGTAACATCAAAGAAATAAGAGTTACATCCCCAAATTAATGTACATAAAAGCAAAATCATGGTAAGCCCCTAGCAATCAAACACAAGAAAATAATTTCTTTGAGTAACATGTTTAAACAGTTACCAGACAGGTCAAGAAAGAGAGAAATTGACTTACACGAGCATGGAAATCATAACATTTCTTGTTTGCTTATAATAATTATCCCAATTAATTATATGGCAACTCTAGGTTTTCAACCTTTTTCTATTCTAGTAAATAATCCAACAAATCAGTTTTGTGATGTCCTAAAGAGTTTGGAACAAACAGTATTTGAAACTTAGATGTATCTGTGGTGTCAGTGGGAGCTAAAATGCAGCATATAGGATAATGTCTGTGGTTTAGTCATCCTCACTGCCAGGCTCAGAATGATGAAATCTGTGAGCTTATGCAGACACAGCCATGTGGGATCATACACTGTACACAGGCACACATATAGGTATTCCTGGCAGCCAGCTCCTGGAGATAACCAGAAAGGCTACACAGTAGTTTTAAGATCAGGAAGGTAAGAGTCATTTGAAGTTCAAAAAGGTTTCTGGAGAGAGCGGACATTTGCCTCCATAACACATCCAAGATATCATGTGCGTATCACTGCCCTTACAGAGAAGTGCCCTGGGATCTTTAGTTCTTAGAAAAATTCAGGTTCTTCTGGGTAACATAAAGTGAATAATCTCTCAAAGCACATTGTCCCCTGTATCAGAGACAGCACTGATTTCAGTCACTTCGAGGGAAGAGTGCCATCTGCTGAATCACAGCTATCACATCTGTAGAACCTTTTCTCTTTTCTTGGTGGTTTCATGACTGAGTCCTGCACCTCAAACACAGGCAGCACGTGTAATTTTGTGCGTAGGAGCAGTTCTGTTCTCTCAGAAATTACATGTTGGTGTAAGTCTTAAAATGGTATTACATATTACAGAATTAACACAGCAAGTACGTCTGCTTTTTAGTACTCAGAAGTGTTCCCCAGATCTGAAGAGGTTAAAGCCATATTTCTTTTCCTAGAAACATTTTCTGACAGATATACATATATGAGTGTGTCTCACATATATGTATGTCTCTGTATCAAGGGCAATGAAGATGCTTGAATAGCACACATTTTGTAAGAACATCTGCAGAATTAAAGATGATGTCAATTACTTACAAGACATTCTGATGAAATTTTGTAGGCTTACAATTTAAAGAGATTCATTCAGCCGTGCAGCTGTTATATATGATTACAATCTAAATGAATTTTAAGGAAGATAATTAGAGCAGTATATACTCACTCCTAACAATTTTTTCTGAAATAAGAAAGCACTGACAGCTAAACATTATGTTATGAAGTATCTGAGACAGTACAAATTGAACAAGCCTTTAAAGCTCTACTGTATGTTCTCTATAGGTACCTAAAGTAGAATGACTCTGTACTTCTCAAAGTATAAAAATTTCTTTATAGTGATTGAAACGGTTTTAGATGCTCATTAAAGATGGGGTAACTGGCACAAAAGCTTTAAATGTTTTATTTAGGCTCATCTCATGATCATATGGTAAGGTCATTCAAGCTTCAGATCTGTAATGCACCACTGTGTTTACAATTTCTGTGCACCTGAATTTGAAATTATCATTCAGCACACACATGACTTCAACACAGTATAAAATTTTATTGGCCTTTTTTTTTTAATTATATAAGCAAATTGTTTGAATCTAGAAACCTAGAGTTGCATTAATGAACAGGAAACAGATTTATCTCAGATAGAGAAAACTCTCTGGGAACTAGGAAAATGTTTTATTTACCTTTTGTACATATCATTTATACTTGTCAGTTACAAAGTAAGTGGATTAATTTATGTTGCTAGATAATACATTTGTCCTAGAAATGCTTTAAAAATAACGGTTTCATAATTACAGATTACAGGGAACATTGTCAGCTTCATATCAAAACAGGAATACATAAAAATGACACTTTATGAGTAAATAAATATATGTATATATATGTGTTTGTGTACATTCACAGAGTATGTAAACCTGTTTATTCCTTTTAGAGTGGCCTACTTGTAGATGTGGGTTTGCTGTTCTAACTGGACCAATCAATTAAAATATGTTATTTGGTACAATGTGAGTCTGTCAAGTATTGACTCTACAGAAGAAATTAAACAAACAAACAAACAAAGGCCTTCAGAATGTTATCAGTGGTGATGTGTTTTCTTCCTGAAGGCTACTCAGTCTAGGCTTAAAAGAACAGTAAGCTGACTATATAGTAACTCAAACAGGTTACCCTATGACATTCCAGTCATTAGAAGTGGATAGTAATGGGTTACAAAATACTTCCTAATGGGAGTCTACTTATGTCTGACCCTATCTCAGAACTGGGAGGTGAAATAAATGAAATCTTGAGGCTCTTCTTGAGCCCTGCATGTGACTCCTATTTCTTTAATTAATTAAAAAAGAGCAACCCTAAATCTAATTTATTGAAATTTCAAACTTCTCACTATGATTCAAGCATTATCTCAGACCTCTTCACTGTTTTAACACTGGAGGTTTTTCTTTCATGAAGTGCAGAATGATTCATGAGGTCACTGAACAAGAGAAATTGTTGGCTAGGTACAACCTGAAGAAATCTGGTTGTATCCAAAAGTATTCACTGTTATGGATTCCATAGTTCTGATTGCTTTCCAAATGTGTTTGAAGTAGGACACTAATTTCTTTTTCTCTATGAAAATGACTGTCTAACTTTTGAGTGTTCTATTTTTGGGCTATTATCATCACTTTTAGAGGAAAAACCTTGCCAGTTTGGTTGCTGCTGATATACATTGTATATATATATATATATATATATATATATATATATATATATATATATATATACACACAACCAAGAGCTTCCTTTCCCAATGTAAACCAATTTTACTTTACATTATTGAAAATTTGACTTTATAGGTCTTGCATAAAAGTGGACTAAAATAGATTTGGTGCAATCCATAGGACTTTTCTTTTGCTGGACTTCTGGACACTTTGCCCTACACCACCCTGAGGGAGGCAAAATGGGGCAAACTAGTGACATGCCAGTGTGAGTGGGGTTTAACTGATGGTAGCTGAGAGCACCCAAACCTGTTTCTCTGATAACAGTGTGAGCTGCATGTAAATTCTGTGAACGGAAGTACATGAAGGTTCTTTCTGTGGTACTTTATAATTCCACTGCAAGAAAAGGCTCACTTGCAGTGGGGTTAATATATTTAACACACTGCTTGGAAATGAAATTTCTTCTTACATCTCATTCAATCCTCTTAGCTTAATGAATCAAATTTAGGAATAGCTGGAGATTTGCTGTGAGGAGGTAGTGTTGTTTCTTCCAAGCCCACCTTCCCTTTTCCCCTACAGTGTTAAATCTCCCTGCCCAAACAGTACCTTTTGTGGTACGAAAAAAGGCTGACACGAGCATGTGGAGTTGACTGTTAGAGCTGCTCTTGTAGTAGTTCCCTGTGCACCCAGCCGCAGGAGCGGGGATTTGAGGATGCTTCTCCTACAGATTTGGTCCATGCCCGGGGATCATCACCCTGCGAAGCGCTGCCTCCCTCCTCCCTCACCCGGTGATGCCAGTGGAGAGCCGCGCGGGGTTTTTGTGTGTTTTCGCTTTTTTTCGGCGGCCGTGGGTGGGGCAACCTGAACTTTTTCTCTCCCCGATGCTCCCTCCCGTCTCTCGGGGGCTGTGCTGTGCCCAGTACACGGCGGGGACCAGCGGCGGCCCCGCGGGGTACCCCTGGCGGGGGCAGGGGTGGAGGCGGTGCTGGGGCGGGGCGGGGCGGAATGATGCGGGGCGGGGAGCGGAGCCGGGCAGGGCAGTACCGCTCCGGGCGTGCGGGGGCCGTGTAGGTGCGGCTCCTTTAAGGTGTCCCGAGGCGGCACCAGACCTGCTGGGGAGGAGGCGGAGGCGGCCGGGAGAGGGGGAAGGGGAAACCCGCGGCGGAGGCGGCGAGCGGCTCGACGTGACACCAGAAAGTTCAGGCGCGGCGGGCTCAGCCCCGCCTGACTCGTGCACCTCTGCCCCGGCGGCGGGGCAAGGCGAGGAGCCGCTCCACCTCCTCCTTCTCCTCCTCCTCCTCCACCCGCAGCCGCCGCAGCGAGGGCGGGCGGGTGGGGTGGGTGGCTCGGGGGCGTTGGCCCGGGGAAGTTTCGCTCGCCCTCTCTTTCTCTCTCTCTCTCCCTCTTTTCTTTCTTCCTCCCTTCCCTCGCCCCTCTTGTGCCCTCCTCCGGCACTGCGGAGGGGGCGAGCGTGGGATTCCCGCGTGGAGGGGCGGGCGGCGGCGATGCTGGGCAGGGCTCGGGGCTGCCGCCGGGGCTCCTCTGCCCGCCGCCCCGCCTGACCGCGGCCGGGCTCCCGCGACGCGCCCGCCTCCTTCCCCCGCGATGGGAGCGGGGGCTGCCGCCGCTCCGCCGCCGCGCTCTGCCTTTCGCTCGCCGGGAGCGCAGTGACTCGGTGGGGGCACTTGCGGAGGGCGCTCCCTGCCCGCCCCTCCCAGCGCGGCGGCCGCTCCGTGCCCGTCCCGGCTGCGCTCCCTCCGACACCGCCTCGTCCTGCGCGCCCGGAGCGGAGTCTGGCGCCGGGGCAGCAACTTGTGCTTGGGAGGCGGCAGCGGACCTTGGCTGCGGGAACTAGAGGATCTTTTGTTTTCTCCTGTCGCTTTGGATAGTCCTGCGAAGTGTCAAGAGCCCGGGCCAGCAGAGGGGAGGCCGGCCGGAGCTGACAGCGCCGTCCCCGCAGGGAGCTCGCCCCAGGAGCGCGGCAGGATTAGGGAACCTCGCTTACATTAAGCTTCTGTGGAATTACAACTGGGGGCTCTTCGTTTCTCCCGCCGCTCTTCTGGCATGAGACTGCTTGCAGGCGCCAGCCGAGGACAATGATCGCGGAGTTTGCTCACTTTTACCTCTTTGGATTCATATGTCTCACCTCAGGTAACCACCTCGCGCAGGCGGGTCAGACACGCTCCCGTCGCCCCCCCCCCCCCCCAACATCCCTGGTTTAGCCTCCCGGCTCCCTCCTTTCCTGGGAGACGAAGGTCGGTTCCCACCCGGCGGGCGTCCGGACCGCGATTGCCCCGAGAGCTGCCGCGGCCGCGGGGGATGCCCTGGGACCGGCTGTGCGGGGATGCACGGCGCCGCGTCCGGACCGAGGGCCGCCCCCTCTCACCATCGGCAGCTTCAGGGGGTCGTTTGATGTACCCGCGGCTACTGCTGAGCCCCGGCCATGAGGGGGCGGCCAGAAGGGACCCCGTCCTCCCGCGGGGGTGGGTTGCTCCCGCCGCCCGGCCGGGGCTCCCCGAGGGTACCGCGCATCCTCCGCCGGGCGGTCCCTGCCCGCATCCCCCCTCCCGGGCTCCGGGCCTGGGCTAACCCCGTGCATCAGCCCCGGGTGGGGGCACGGCGGCTGGGGCGGGGGGCTTGTGAATGGGTTTTTCTTCACCTTCGCGGTTAAAGTTTACCCACGTGTGTGAAGCGAAGCGTGAATGGGAGCAGGGGAGATGTCCGAGGAGATAGGGGGGATTAATGGTCATTAAGGCACTGTTTGCGCGGGGCTTATGCGTGTTGGAGCATCTTATCGTGCGTGTAGATGACAGACAGGGTCGCGCTTCTGGGGTGTTGTGGACGGCAGGTTTGCCTCTGTGTGACCCCCGTGGTGTCCGGGAGAGCCGCGCAGGGCTCGGGACGGGGGCGGCCCGCCCGTGGGGGCTCCGGGGGATTTCGGGGCTGTTTCTTTTTGCACGAGGTTCCTGTTGCTCTCCGGGGGCCTGGTTTGTCTGCCTGCAGTGTTCCTTCCCGTTCTCATCAAGGCCTTTTGTCATACGCCAAGTAAAGCCTTGTGCTGTAGTTAAGGTTTGTTCGGGCGCGGGCTTTTCTGCCTTAATGGATTTTTATAAGTTTGCGGAGGACCCCTTGGAGTCATTAAAGTTATGGTGGCATGAGACATCTGGTCAGTGAATGAATGAATGAAGCTTTTGAAAGACTTAAGTACACTGCCTGAAGCTTTAAGTGTTAATTATGTCACCAAATGCAATAACTTATGTCTGTTTCTAGATGGTATCATAAATTTAGCTACTAAATTTTTGCTGTTAGGTTTACTTCTTTTGGCTTTGAATATGGTAAGCTTTGCTTCTCTATGTAACTCTTAACCCTACTCACTTTTGACCCTCTCAATCATGCCATCTTTGATTTGTTTTTTCTTTGTATTTGCCTTCTTCATCTAGTGGAAGAAGTGATTGGAATGGGAAAGAGCTTTTGTACCAGTTTGCTCATTCTGAGTCTTTCATGCCCGTCATCCCCACCTTGGAAAAGTCTTCACAGGCAGTGCACTCAGTAACTCACTTTTGTATTGGGCTGTCTTAAACTCCAAGATAAACAATTTTGTTTATTTTTTTATTCTTTCATCTATTTCTCATATAAATGCTCAGTAGAATAACTTGCATATGGGTTTTTTTTCCAATTTTTCCCCCCAGGATGGGAATGCCCTTTCTAATAAAGTCGATTCCAGCTGAGTTGGAGAGGAGAAAAAGGAAAAAAGCCATTAATTTTTATGGAGGTTTTTAATTTTGCTGCGTAAGCAAGCTCAGTAAGAGAGATAAGAGACAAGCACCAGATAATAACTCTGTTCCAAGTCTCTCACCAGAAGAAATTATTTTTCCCTTCAGCTACAGTGTGATCAAATAGTTAGTCCTGTGTCTGAACAATGGAGATGCCAGAAACCTTTGGCAGGATGAAGTTTGAGGGCAGATGGCTGCAGTGCAGAAGGAAGGACAGGAGTCATCTACAGCAATTTCCACACTGAAATCCTTTGAGTTCTACTGACAGCTGATCTTGCAAATTGATTGATCCTTTCCTCCCTCTTCCACTGAAGGTTTTCACTTCCTTCATTTACACCCACTATTGACTCACTGGTTTGTGTGGCCGCACTTTAAATGAGATATTAGAAACTTCTTCTGAGAAGTGGGAAATAATTGGGGGATGGGGAAGAGAAAAAAATTAAATAATAGAAAGGTAGGTGAGTTTGTGTTTGTTGAAACAGTAATTGGTAAACCACTTAGAGTTTAAAACCCCTAATTTTTACCCTGGTGTTGTCTTTGTGCAATCCTGTGAAGTACCTTCTTTCATGTAAGCCTGTGGTTAATAAATGTTGAGTAAATTTAAATTTGAATAGTGTTGAAAATTGAAATATAGAAGCTTTCTTTGCTTATTCTCCCAGTTTAATTTCAATATTCTTTGCATAAAGAATAAAAATTGCTTTAAGGGATGCTTCTCTGGAATCCCTGTTTTCTTGAGTATTTACCTGCTTTCTGCCTTTTTTCCTTAATTCTGAGGCAGACTTGGCTTCATAATCCATGGAGTTCTCATCTCTCCACTCCCTGGGAAGCAGCAGCATCAAATTAATATATTTGAAGAAGAAAAGCTTTCAGTTATCTGAAGGGCAACATGCAGAACACTTTTCCTGGGAATGAGTGTCAAAGTTCTGGTTTTCCACATGGATGTTCACTGCTCTAGTAATTCTCAAGGATCTAGCAATTCTCAATATGTTACTGTGTGATTTTTCTGATTCCCTCCATGGAAATCTTTATATTTTGATGAGGTATTTCATTGCATTGCTGATTCCCATCTGCTCAACACCCACCCTTTCCCCCTTTCCTGGCCGTGTTATTCCTTACTAATTACTGTCCTTCAAATGGGATTGGTACATTTGCTCAAGAGGGTTTTCATGCTGTATGAAACAGGCAGGGCTGACAGCAGTGAGCCAGGCATGTTTTCCAGTGATAGCTCTAGCCAGTGGAGGGCAAAATTGTCTCTTGTATTCCTTCATGGGAGAGTTACTTCCTGATGGTTAATAGTTTAAGGGTATCCATGGAGTGTCCCCAAAGCCCTTTCCAGTTGTCTAACCTACCTATTGGAGTAAATAAATCAGCCATCCCTCTGATGCATTTTGTTTGTTTGTCTCAGAAGTTTGTACTTACAAACTTCTCTTGTGAAGTGCTAGAGCACTTCAGGAAATGCTTCTACTCCTTTTCCATATTCTTTAATGGTAATAAAATAAGAGAGATATAAGAAAATATTACACAGTAATTCAAAGGATTATGAAAGTCTAGGTGCACAATCTGTAAAAGCAAGTAAGTCACCCAAGAAAACATAGTTTTTATGTGGTTTTTGCCTACCCCTAATGCATTGTGTGCTGTTCTAAGTAATTTTACTGTAAGAATGTTAAAGAAAAATTGAACCTACTGCTCAGAGCAGTGCTTATTTTGTGCTTGAGGACTTCAAGCTAGAAAAGAAATAACCACATGCTATAAAATTGATGATTTCTTACCTGTGATAAAATACTCTTCAAGTATCCAGATGTTTGACTGATTCAAAACCACTTATCCTTGTGAGTACCGATAGCATCTGTGGAGACGGAACTTCTTTTTTTTTGAGTGTGCATTAACGTGGATTTTATTGCCTTTCACACAGAAGGAGACACTTCTTTTCATGTAGCTTGGCAATTAAGTTGGATACCTGTCTAAACCAGAAGAATATTCAAGCTAAATTTTGCTCACTGCAGTCAGTGTTGGTTGTCAGGTGTTTTCTTGCTTCTGTGTTCTGTAGACCAGTTGTCCTGGAGCAACTTGGTATTTTCATTAGCAGAGATCATCTGTAATCTTCAGGGTACTAGAATTTAAGGGATCCATGTGTACTGTCTGTAAGATTTTAGTAGAAAACATGACTTTATGTGAAGGATACTTCTGAGTCTACAGGCTAAAGGTTCTGGTTGGATCTACAAAGATAGATCGGCCATTACAAACATAGGCAGAAACCAATGACACCTACATAGCTGGTTATTTCATGTGAAATGGTAAGATGATATCTATGCCAAATGATGTTTTTATATAAAATGCTTTGGAACTGATAGCCAAAGAGGTTCATACTCAGATTTGCTTTTGTGAAAAGAGAAAATATTTAGACATTCAAGACAGACAAATGTATAGCCATGCTTAAGAATCTGAGAACCTGTTCCCTCCCTCTGAAGTAACATTGTTTTTGGTTGGCACTCATATTTCCTAAATAACTGGAAGAGTTTTGTTGCACAATGCTAAAGAAGGGTAATATTACATCTCATTAGGGGATAGCTTTGTCTAATGAGTGTAATAATTTGCTGGTCTGGCAAGTCCAGTCACTTGCTCCACTTCTGCAGTTGATTATTTCTGCTGTAGTTAAATGCGTTGTGTGAGTAACGGGCACTTGGCTTAGTGTCACAGTAGCTGGTCTAGATTGTTCTGCAAAATTTCCCTTTCACAGTGAAGGTCAGTGTAGACGTTGTTGTGATTTTTGGGGAGTTTAGTCTATTTAAATAGTTAGTAATGAGTCATTTTATTGTCAGCAGTTTGTCAGTAGATTATTTTGTGGCCTGGAAATTAGTAGGAACCTCACTCTTTCCAGGTAAACTAAAAGGCACTTAAGAATTTTATATTTGCGATGCTGACACATTTTATTTGTGTGCTCTGCTATATAATCTCGCTCGATGGCGATAACCTTCCGTAACTTTTCACATGAGTGCCTCTTCATAAAACTGTAAGGTAAATAGTGAAGTAACTGAAGTAGCAACTGGAGTGTATTTTAAGTCCAATAAATTGTGTAAACAGAGGAAATAAAGAGTATTTTCCTGTTAGTGATGAGAAGCTTGACCAAGAGATGAGAGCAGAGCAACAAAGAAATATTCTTCTTAAGTATCTTGAAAGCTAGAGGTGCTTTTAGGGGCAGATAATTTCCTTGTTTATACCTTCTGTAGGAGAAAGATAGGTAGACAGGTAAAATATATATATATACACTTAATTGTACATTGATGCCTCTTGCCTTATTGTGTCAGCCTTACAGCAGCACTACATTGGTGGGGGTAGAGGGCATTTTATGATAAGAAAGAAAACATGACCACAAATATTTTGTACTGCTGACATAGATGCCAGCCCTCTACACTGAATTTGCACAATTGAGACTATGGAAAATCTCAACAGGGGAAAGAGAAAAACATCTGGGAAGCTGATAATGACTTCAGTTTTCAAAGTCAGATGTGCAGAGTTCTGTTACTCTGTTGTTGTATTGCAGCGTTGGGTTCTCATTTGTAAGGAGCTAAATCAGTATCCTGGTTATTAACTTAGGCCAGGTACTGTAAGTGACCTTACCCTGAAGATGATGGTAAGCTTTATTGAAATAAGATGGTGATGAATTTAAATCTGGATATCAGAATTTCTTTGTTAGTTGATTGTTTATTAAAAAAAAAATAATGCATTACCCCAGATTTATCCACAAAAATGGTAAGATACAGTTCTAGAAAATTTCTTAAGAGGTATGAGAGTAGGCCTCTCAGACCAGGAACGTATATGACTTAATTGGTGTTAAAACAACAGCACAAAGTGAGCTGGAGGGAGAAGTATTTATATGGGAATATCCATTTCAGCTATAAGGAGTAGGAAAGATGTCCTACACTTAAATAAAGCAATGAACAGAAGCTTCAGAAAAATACATTCTATTTCTTGTCATGTCTCTTAAAAACAAACTGAAGGAACTATTTTTTGTGGAAAAGTGAAGGAGTACATGATCAACTAAGGATGTTAAATGCTGTCAAATACTGAGTATTGTTTTAGGATTCTCTGAGACTTGTAAACATTTTCCATGGCCGTTTTGTTCTGAAGCTTGGAGAAGATTCCGTCTAAGACTGGTGTATGCCTGTGTATGACTGATTAAAACAAAATAAATAATTTGACAGTAATGTGATTTGTGGGTGGCAGCAGGCTAGTCTTTTTAATTAGAACCTGTTCACCATCTGAGCAGCTGCACCGAGGGGAAGGTGCAGAGTACTCTGCTCACACCCGTGAACTGAGAAGTCATTTCACCTTTGCTGAGGATAGAAAGGTTTATCGAATGATATGACCTTTAAGTGGCCTTACCAAAATGAAGCAAACTGTGCTGAGAAAGGGAAGAGAAAACCTTTTGCCTTCACTTTTACTCTGGTGGGAAGTAGTGCTTATTGTGCTTTCCAGAAGCAGAAACTTGGAAAATTGGAGAGTAGGATCTATCATTAGTCAGCAGAGAATGCACTTGCAGATTTGAATAAAGGATCAGTATTATTCAAAAGTTTATAAAGCAGCTTTTTGTATTTGTGAAAACTGCTTTTCAGGTCCTCAAGCTTTCTAGTAGTTTCTTTCAGCACCACTGTCCAAGAACTACACAGAACTTGAGAACTTTTCCATCATCAACATGTGCTTCAGGGTGTTTTCAGTACATGGATTTTAATAACAGCAGTAGCGTGTATGTCATGACCAACCTTGTTTTTAACACAAATGGGTTTTGTCATAAGGGATTTATATGTATATCATATAATATATATATAATTTATACCACTAGTGCATAAAAACATCAGATTTATTTATAAAGGCATCCTAGGTATTCATCTTCTCAGTCATAAGGCTGATACATATATATATATATATTTTTTAATAATGCTTGTATGGGCATCTACACTTTTACAAAATAGTAAGTATGTTGCCTAAGACTTCTTCCTCACTTGACATTCAAAGACGTTCTATAGCAAAGGATTGGATTCCATATCTAAAGAGTCGAGTACCCTTTATGGGTAAATCCCACAAGGTACTCCCATTTACCTCTTGTTTTCTGCCACCAAACTTTGTATCTCTAGAAAGGCAGGGAACTTGCTGTAAGATGTTAAATACTTATATTTATTTACATTTAAGTAAATAACTGAAAATTAAGTTAATAGAGCATTTATTTTTAATATGACTTACTATTAAATTCCACTCAGACCAAGATTGCTAGTTGAATACATTATTATTGAATTGGTATGAATATTTTAAAACAGGAAACAAGCGTGTTTTCTGGACTGCTTCAGTCTTGAAGTACATACACGTTCTTTGAAGAAATGCATAGTCAGATATGCAAAATTACTCAAGCTGCCCTTTTCTGTTGGGAAGTATTTGCTCAATATGGTATTGCATTACCTTAAGTCTAATGCTAATATAGTGAATGATTAAAATAATATGAACACTTCTTGCTGTAGATTAAAGATCTCTAAATCTGACAAGCCTGTGCTGAGCTCTGGATTTAAAGTCTTAAACTTAGTATTTAATTTTCTCCATCTTGCATAGTGACTTAGCAGTTGAAGAAGCTCAGTTTTGGAACAACCTGTCTCTTCAGACATGCAGTGCAGTGTGTCAAGGATCAGCTGGCAGCCAGTGAAGTCTGGAGTCACCTGTGACAGACATCTGAGAGAACTGGATAGTCTGTGTAATTCTGATATTACTCAATTTTGTAGTCTTTGTCTTCTACTCCTTCAACTGTCATGTACATAAATCAGAATTGTGATTTCTTTAGTACTCTTATACTGTTTCATGCTACTATTGCATTAAAACCTGCTTGGCTGGCATTTTGGTGTGCTCTGAAATTTGCATATCCTCAGGCAAGATATTTATTTTACATTCTGGGTTAGTTATATTGCCTCTTATCTAATTGTTTAACTGCCTTTTTGTTGAAGATTCATATATAGAAGACTTTAATTTTACTATTTACTTCTACAGGAGAATAATAGACATTAAGAGTTTTTTATCTTAGAAATTAGGATATAATACATGGCCAGGCATTTAATGTAGGCCTAAATATGTGCATGGGATCAACTTTCCTTTCTTCTGGAAGGAGGCAAATAGAGAAATAAATGGTGTTTTGATAGTGACCAGATGGGCATGTTTTTATTAAAGAGTGACTTGACTTTGGTCACTAAACCTCACAATTTGTAATCCAAAACACAGTGAATTGTTAAAGTTGGGAACCTACAGCCTAAGTTTGGAGCCACTTAAAATCAGTAGTGCCTTTTGAAATTCATGATTCTAGTGTTTAAATCAAATTGCCTAAAGTGTTTGACTTGGGTTGCAAATGTTTATGGATCGTTGTGGATTCTTAACCTGTCTGAAAGTTGAGATTGTAGTGAATATTGCCTTAAGAGCCAATTGACTGAAAAGAGCTGTATAACTTTGAATTTCCATGTGCCTCTTTAGCTCTGGGTAGGGTGAGAAACCAAATAAAAATGTATTTGAGTATGTATTCATTTAGAACCTTCTCATCTTGTTACTTTTGTAGTGCATTTTACTAACTGGTCAAAAGCAGACTTTTCAACCCAGACATCTCCTCTTGACCAAACCAGTCCAAGCATGCAAGCCCAAGGATAACAGTTCCCAAATCCAGAAATAAGTTGTGCCTGTATTTGTGGTGAAAGCATAATGCAAGGTCATAAAATACTATTTTTGGATCAAACGTTCAGCAATGTCACTAAGCTTTTTTTTTTCTATCAAAACCTCTTGGCATCTGGTATTAAACGTGGCACTTGTTCTAGTTTTGTGCTGGGAGATCTCTTGGATGCCGGGCAGCTTCAGAACTGGGATTTGCAACTTCTGAATGTTTCTCCCCTCACGTCCCACTCACAAAACAACTCTGTCAGTGTGACTTTCTGGTTTGGAATAAAGCTAATGCCCTGGGTACTGCAGTTGACAGATATTCATAATCATGTTTAGTGGTAGGAGGTGATAAAGGGAAAGAAAATAGAAGCAGTGTGAGGAAACAAGGAAAAAAGAAAACAAGGTAAGTAAGGGTAGTAATACATTGTTTCACTTCTAGCTACCCAAACCAGGACTTGTCACTGGAGAGGATAGAGTTAGGGACTGTGATGCTGCAGCAGCAGAATGTTGGAGAGAGGATGTATATAATGAGCTGATTTAACAAAAAAGTGTCTTATGTAACCATGAAATGGAACTTGTACTGTGCCACCGCTCAGGCATAAAAGTGATTGGCAGGAGGCCCCATGCATGGAGTAAAATCCTGTCTTCACCAATGTGGAAAATTATGGTTTCAACTGCAAAAGAAGGTAAAGCTTGGAAGGAATTAGCATATCTCTAGCACCAAGTGGCATCTGGAACTGAATGGCTGGGTTAAATCATTCAGTAGTGATTAATGAGGCTCATTGCTAAGGTTGTACAGCCTTTAAAAATTAAAAGGAGTAATTTAAAACTAGATGCAAAGCAGAAAGAAGGAACCATTGCTGCCATTTACCTCTTGAATACAGAAGGTGGAATAAAGTCTTCCCTGCCTTTTGATACAAGGAGAAAACTATTAAATGCTGCTGTTAGGTTTAGAAACTAAGAAATGAATTTTTGAATAATTGTTTTGAGGAACGTTTTGTGATTTTTTACAACATCTGTGCAGCAATCAGGGCTTTGAAATGGGAAGGAGTATGCAGCCCAGGATTTTGCTCCTGGTGAGTACTTGGCTTCTTAGAAAACTTCAAAAAAACGATTTCTATTTCTCTCCCACTCACGAGTGTTAATCTGTGTTGCCTGTAGGGAAAGGAAAATATTGAAACATAAAAATTGAAACAAGATTAGAGTCATACAGAGCACTGTAACTTTTCTTGAGAATAATTCTGGCAGTTACTGAGCAGAATAGTAATTTAAGTTGGTACCATATCAGGAGTAATGTTCTGAATGTTCAAAGGCTGTTATTCCGTAGGAGGATTACAGCCCTGATATAAACACTTCTGTTTACTTCCAAGGTTTTAGTGGAGCAAATAGAGAAACCACTGAAGTGTGTGTTCAAGTGCTAAGGTTATTTTGTTTGGGATTTTTTTCAGAATTATAAAAAAGAAGCAAACTGTGGCATCATTTATGATATCGTTTCTTGCAACGGGTGACCTTTCTGCAGCAAGTTCATAGGGATATAAAAAAAAAGGGAACTAGGCCCTCCTAGAATATTTATCCCTCTAGAGCTTATCACTGCAAATACTAAAATAGAATCCTGCTTTAATTTCTGTCTGCCAGGGCCTTAGGTTCCCTAAACTGCATTGCTGAAAAATTTCTGCTCAGAACACTTTTGGCTTTGGATTGCCAGCGTTTTTTTTACTTTTAATGTCCATCATTCTTTTCTTTTAAAATTTCTGTTTGGAGGAGGGGGTGATGGTGTGTTTAGCAGAAATTAAGGAAGTAGGTTCTTGTTTGTGGTGGGTTTTGGGTGTTTTTGTTTTGTTGGTTTCTTTTGTGTGGGGGGTGGTGGTTGTTGTTGATTTAAAGCTGAATGTTTGCATCTTTCTTATCCATACACTCATGTGGAACCCATGACCATAATGTGGAAGAAGACTCTTTAATCTCCATCCCTGTTCCCCAATACTTCGTATCAGATGGAGATAATTTTTTCCTCTAGCTTTGCTGACAGCCAGTCTAGGAGGGTTGACCTGATGCTTTAGTGTTGTGGTCAGAAAGTGTATTATTTGCACAGTCAACTTCTGGGTTTTTCTAATTCTCTGACTATAAGGTTTATTGAGACTGTGAATCTTTGATTTTGATTAGTAACTGTGAATTTTTTTGTGGGGAAATTACTGTATGAATGTCTTTGAAATCAGTCATTATTACAAAAAATTGGATTGCTGTCTGCACTCAGATTATTGTGTTGTCAGGATTGATAGTTCTGTCTTTGACAGAAATTTACCTTTTATTTTACATCAGTTTCCAGAAAGACATTTACATTTTGTTTCCCTGTTGCCTTATTGCAGGAAGGAAAGCAGCAACCTCTCAGCTAAAAATTCAAAGTGACCTACAGTCTAGTAATAATTAGAATTAAACAGAGGTAGTAATTTAACTTGGTTGTTTCATCACAATTTCTGTAGGCTTGCAGCTGGTCATTTTGAATCTCATAAAATGAAGTTTTATTTTGCTCACCTTACGCAGGTCAAGTAAAAAGCCACATCAAGTTAATGAAGCCCTTTCTCTGCAATGAACTGAACGTGGCATTTGTTTTTGTTCTCGCAGTCATGAAATCACAGGGTGTTGGCGACAAGTCCATTATTGGCTCTGTGCACTGTGTTTCTGAGGGTTTTTACTCCACCCAGCACATTATGTGTGCAGACTGTATCACACTCGTTAAAACTTGTTCTATAATGAGGATTCCTTTTTTTAAAAGTAGTAATAAAGAGAAAATAAAAATAACTCCCTGTTCTTTATTAGCATAAATGAAAGAGAAGCAGCAACTCATTCCTTTTGTGGCCTGAGGAAATAAAAGAAAACCTGGATGAGTTCTCAGCCCCTTAAAGTCAAAGGAAGATTAACTACTGATTTTAATTTTTACCCTGTCTTGTAGAAACTCAAGTTGTGTGTCACTTTTTTTCTGCATGATCCTTACATAGGAAGCTTAATAGTGGGGAAAAGGAGATGATTAATAATGCCACTTCTTAACTTTAAAAAGAAGGAAAAAACTCAAGGCTAATAAAATTGTGTAATTTAGGATCCCTTTTTGTCATTGATTGCAATTTTGAATTTATTGTGTGTTGTGTTGCTGTCTTTCATGTGCTAGTCAGTCATTTCCCTGCTTTCTGGATACACAAACTGGATTTGTTTTAGCTTCTCATTTTTATCTGCTTTGTTTGATTTTTGTTTGTTTGTGTGTCTAATAGCTTTTTCAGAGCATTTCTGGCTTTGAATTCTCCTGTGCTGTATATTTTTTGTGGCATTTAGATAAGTATAATGCGTAAATCCAAGAGGCTTTTCCCATGGTTCTGATTTTTTAGATAGCAAAAATTCCCAAGTGTTACTGGTCCTCAGTTTTGAAAATTATTACAGTTGAGTTCCTACTAGCAAAATTATTTGAAAGGAGCCACAATATATTCTAAACAAAGTGTTAAGCACAGATCTCGTTTAAAGAAAGAATTGAAAATTATAACAAGCTCATCAGCTTTTAGAATGTGTTATTTCCAAATCTCTACTTAATTTATTTTTTTTCCCCCCATGAAGTTTTAAATTACACAAAAAATAAAGCCAGACCTTCGTCAGTGGCTAAAAGTACCAGGTGTCTGATCAATAGCATGTGCTGAGAAGCAAGAATTTCATCTGAGGAGACTTTAAATGCACTTATTATCAACTTCCATGAGCTGCAAGTTGTATGTCTTGTTTTGTTTTTTCTTTTCAACTGGTTAATGCTATGCAGAGTTTTGTTGTTTTGCTACTGATTTAAGACACAGATATGTACGTATTTTTCTTAAGGCTTTTAAAGGCTCAAGTTTAAGTGGCAGATCATTATTCTATGCATCAAAATTGAAGGGTGATTAACTCTGTCTGGGTGCATGCGGTGTAATTTTAGAGGCTACAAATGTTGGTACAAGTCAGGTTAAGGTTTAAAGGTGAAAGTTTGGCTGAATGAGTTTTACAGCTTTAAGTTAATGTATGCAAACAAAGAAACTATTGTTTTCTCCCCGTTTGTGTCTAATGAGCAAGTAGCTTATGTGGTACAGAAAAGAAAATGGGAAGATTGTGCAGTTTGCCATAAAGTTAAAACTACATACTTTTTATTTCAATTTAGAAGTTCCATTAAATAAACTGAACCTAATACAACTTTTATTTAGGCTGTTCATCATCTAAATGTAAAGTGCAAGGATAATTACTTTAAATGATAAACTAAATGATAATGGCTTTAAACTATTATAGATAAACTTTTACCATTAATTTATTTTTGTGATTTCCTCATATGCCATTAAATAATGCAGAGAATCTGTTGAGGTAACACTTAAAACTCCCCTATGTATTTAAGCTATTCTTGTAGATAGTTCTGAATTGCATTGATAACTTGGCTTTTCACTCAATTCTCTCACTCAACTATATTCCTGAAACTGTAAATTCAGCACTGTGGGAAGAGAATGGCAAATTTTTGAATGACAGGGAAGTTACAAAGAAAGACTGGAACTTTTTTTAAAGGTATCAGCCTGATCTATGATGTTAAAATTTTTAGTAATGGAACAGGTAAGGCTTGTGCCTATCCTTAAACTCACCCTTAAAAATTTCTTAGGGCCAGTCAATTTGAAAGCTTTTTTGAACTTGTGGTTGATTTTATTTACATTGGATAAAAGCTAAATTGTGTGGAGTTTTATAGGACTGTAGTAGCAGAAGAAGCTGTTCAGCTGCACCTGAAGTGATCTGATCAGATAGTAATTCTGAGTGCAAAAGCCAGGATGTATAAATGGAATAAAACAAAATGGAAGTGATTAATGAGAATAAAAATAAACAGCTTTTGGTCTTGGTAAATGATACCTTTAAAGCATAGCAGCCTTGTCGAACATAATTAAAGTTGTAAGAACTGGGGTAGGGTGAGTGGGTTCTATTCTCTGGGGTCATGATGGAAATACAGAGGTCAGGGTTTTGTACTTAGTCTTGTGTAAACAATGTCATGCCCTGGTAAGTGTAAGAATTGATTTAACTAGGTTAAGCTAATTTAAAAAAAAAACAACAACAATAAAAAAGCAACCCCCAAAACAACAAACAAAAAAACCCAAAGAAAGAAAAACAGAAGAAAAAAAAAAACAGATGTGCACTCATTTGATACCAAAATTTGAGTGCAGCCTCTATGTCCTTTTTCAACTATTTGGTGGGGAAAGATGAAGAGAAAAATGAGAAGTAGAGACTTCTACTTATGCATGCTTGGGGATGCATCTTGCAATGGAGTGATTCTGTGGGTTTTGACTTTGTACAGGTTTCCTGGAGCCCATTCCTTGAAGTCTGCTGGGCTTTGCCTCTGGTTCAAAGTGGGACTTAATTGAGGTTTTTATTTCTAGTTACATCCATTGAATATTATTTTCTTTTGCTGTGAAGTTCACATGCTTATATTTCTTGTAATCTGGAATCATAGAGTGATAGGATAGTTTGAGTTGGAAGGGACCTTTCAAAGGTTCTCGTAGGGACGTACTCAACTAGATCAGTTTGCTCAGAGCCCCGTCCAGTCAGCTTGAATGTTGCTGTGTATCTCCTGAGTATGTCAAATCTTTTAGTTCTAGGGGTTGTGTGGCTTAGTTTTTTTCTTCATTAGTGGTTTGGATTATGTATTCAGATTTACATGTATGAATGGTAGAGAGAAATTCAAGGGTGTGGATATATCTTAGCAGTTCTCCCTTTTGAGTGACAGGAATTCTATTTTTTTTTCTCCCTGCCTCGTCTCTGACTGTTTGTGTTGCACCTCCTTTACTTGCAGTCCATCACCAGTCAGAACCAGCCACCAGCTCCAGACAGAACATGCCTGTGAGTGGTAAAAGAAGGATGGCTGGCAAAGCTCCTAAGCATTGCAAAGGGAGTTCTGTAACTTAGTCTGGCAAACCCAAGCACCACTCCCAGAAGTTTCAAGGGCAGCTGTTCAGGCTTTCGGAGGCTTTGTCTAGCCACCCACCAGCTGTGAGCTGGCTGGGGCTGCCCCTTCGACATGGCTGGTGTATGAGCTGTCACTTTGTCACTGCAGTCCAGGAGGGCTGCAGGCTCCTGGAGAAGAGGAAGATGAGTGTTCAACATAATGATTTAGTTCGCGGGAGAAACGCTCTGCAGTTCCTGTCTCTGAGTGTCTCTAGGCAGCTCTTCGTTGGTGTGAAATGCTGCTTTAATGTAGGTCAGCTTTTAAGTGTTGTAAATGAGTGTAGTTCTAGTGAAGTCAATGAGCCGCTGTTAATTTACTTCACTTGAGGATCTGCCCAAGTAGGTGAGCAACTGGCAAACTCAGAGGCGAGTCCTTATCCCACAAGAGAAATACAAAACCAGTTGGGTGTTTTCTATTTGTTTTCTTCTCCCTGTCTTCTGAGGTAGAAGTTAACATTCCTACATCCCCACGGTGTTTATTGCAAGCATAATTTTGCTCTTAAGCAGAAAGTTTGTAAACTGTTGCTGTTATGGAAATAAAGGGATAATAGTTATTTCAGCTTCTCACTCCAGATCCTCTCATTGCTAACAAAATGAGTGGGTATAAAACTGTCAGTCAGAATTCAGCATGAGTGACGTAATTAGCAGCTTCTAGAGTAGGCTGAAGATTGCTTTTAGAGGAGACTGCAAATGTTTGCCCTTCCCTGTTCACAGAACAGAGGAATCATGTATCTCAAGGGTTTGGATATGTCTCGTGAAAATGAAATAAATACTGTGTTTTGCTCCAAAAGCTTACTTTGCTGTGTTGTAGTTGGTATTTATCTGACCTTCCAGAAAGAACTGGATGTAGACTCCAAACACCTTCTGTGAGCCTCGTGAGGATGCTGCTCTGTCCATTCAAAACTACTTCATCAGAGACAGACTTGGGTCAGCCTGGTCCCTGGAAGGGCAAATACATTACAGGGAATTGCAAGATGGGTAACACTTAAAATTTTCTGTTGTCCAAAAAGATCAAATGAAAATTGTGTCCATTTTAGCAAGCTAGATGACAAATTTGGTGGCTCAAACCGTGTCAGAGCAATTATGCCACTGGAGTTTCCTAAACTAATGTTATTGAGAAATGTTGTCTGTAAGTCTGAGAGTGTTCAGATGCTTTTAGCACTAGACTGTGCACTACTTAAAAATGTGCAAATAAGAGGAAGAAAACTTAATTCCATAGCATACTTAATACATATGTATTGGAAGAGTGTGCATTAAATAAGGAAAGTAGATGCCAGCTGACTCAGTTTAGTTATTGTTGTCCTTAACAATTCATCTCTCCCCAGGGACTCTAAGCTCTTCCAACTGATGAGATGATTTGGTTACCTAGGTTTAATGTTGTCCCAGGTGTTTGCATGACTGGGAAATTATATTTTGGTTAGTTTGAATTGCAGCTCTTTACTGTCCAGTACTTTGGTTCCTCCTGTAAGCAGAATATTGAAGTTTCTTACATGAAGTGCTTTGTATACCAATTGCTCTGTATTTACACTAGGTGCAACTATGGAAAATGTTTACTCTTGAACGTGTAATTCCTATTTTTGTGATTCAATAGCTCCAGGAATAAGGCAGCATTTTACTTTTTAAACATTCATAAATACATACTCATGGAAGATTTGCAATAGGGCAAAGAATTTCTGTATGCAAAATGCCACCTCTTGTATCAAGAGCACAAGGAGATTTGCTACTTTCTCCCATCCACAGGCACTTCAAATGAATTGTTTAGCCTAGAATGTTTTCTGAATAATTCCAGATGATATCAACTACAATCACATTGGTTTTGCTTTTGTTTTTCTTTTTTTTTATGAGAGATCAGTAATCTTAGGTTGCATCCTGGTTGACAGTGTAAGACTGGTTGCCATTTATAGCTGGGACTTGTAAGAGAGTCTTTGAATCATCAAGCATTTAATCTTCCAGCTATATGAATTCTGGGGATATAAAGAATGACATAGCCAAATACAAACAAATGTTCCTCAGTATTTCTTTTTTACTAGCTCTGTAATGTGCTTTGTATATCTAAGAAAATCTTGGATTTTATGTCTTTTTGTGTTTAGGGTAACCTAAACATCGTCTTAAATTCTCAAGAGTTGCAAACAGCTGTCAGGTCTCTATCACATTTATCAGTAATGAGCACACATAGCCCAGCACAGGTACCTGCTTAGTTTGCTATCTTGCCTTCTGTACATCCACTGGACAGCAGCAGTGGTGGGGCAAAGGTCTGCCCTGAGCTGTGTGCCTGCTGGTTAGGAAGTCATTTTCTAGGTTCTGTTTAGCGGGGATTTGAAGGCCCTTAATTGTCAGCAGGTTGTGAAGCAGCAAGTGTCATAGTACAGGTGATGGAGGATTAGAGTCAGAGGTCCTAAGTGAGATGTGATCTCTGCTAATTAATCAGAAACAAGCTTTGTATGCAGGACTTCCTCAGCAGTTTCTTCCTTCCTGATTTGAGGTTCCTTAGCATGGCTAGTGTTGTGGGAGGTAGTAACAGAGAATTTTTTGGTTTGACTTGGTTGGTTATATGATTGCTCTGTCATTTAATGCTTGGCTTAGTTTTTTTCTCTTACTTTTTTAAGCAGTCTATTCCAGACGTCTTGCTTGCCCTGCCCTAATTATTTTAATTACAGCTTGAGTTAACTTTTCTTTGAACATGTTAAGGTATGTCTCTAAAATACATATGTATTTTTTTTTGAAAGTCAGATATTATATAGTGTATCTGGTATGTTTTGGAATGTGCATAGTTCCCTGGCAACTGCTAGGTAAAATTACGTCTTTTTGTATATTGTAGTGTAGGAAATTATTATTTTAGTCTTTAGTTACATACCAAGTCAATTTTTTTTTAAATATGAAGTAATACCCAAGGGGATAAAATAGAATCAAAAGCCATTTCTATTTAAGAAGTTGAGTTAAATATTGTCAGTGTTGATATTGAAATTTTGCTAATATTTGTACCCAGTGAAATGATTTGGCAATCTTGAGGACTAATACCCAGTTTTAGGGCAGGTGTTAGACCAAACTCTTTTCCTCCTAAACTTTGCTTTCTATGTCATTACAGACCAAGTCAGAACAGTATAGATCTGTTTGTTGTTTTTTTTCTGGGGTGAATTAAACTAAAAGGGACAATGTTCAAGGCCAGGTTGGACGGGGCTCTGAGCAACCTGGTACTAGTGGAAGGTGTCATACTCACAGCAACAGGGTTGGAAGTAGAAGATCTTGAAGGTCCCTTCCAACCCAAGCCATTCTATGAATGTTTCCACAGTTTGATTGTAAAAAGCATCAAAAGGTGTGCTAGTGTGCACTCCCACCTGAAAGACTGCATGTAGTTTTTTCAGTTTTCATAGATATGGTTCTGTTTCAGAGATTAATATATGTGGCTCATAAGCATATAAAGTTAGAAACTTGAAACTTAAAAACACTCTGCTCATAAATCAGCAGATTTTTTTGTGAGAAAGGCTAAAAGTGAATTGGAGTTTTTTGTCTGAATTGGAACCTGACTTAGGGGATCAAAATCTTTAAATAGATCCTTTTGGAAACTATGTTTAGGCACCCATTCCCATCATGTATTTGCCACTTCTTGCTATTGTGTTGTGTGGGATATCAGCAGAACTGTAAGGATTTTGTTTTATTTACCTGGAACCTGGAATTATTAATCAAACAGGATTTTCCTTCGCTTTTGTTTTGCATTGACAGAATAAAGATGCTATTGTGGGCTCTTTTGGTTTGATCCAGTGTAAATGGCCACCTGTTTAACCTAAGGTTCAGGTTGGGTTTGGGTTGTTTTTTTGTGGTTGCATTGTGTTGTGGTTTGGTGATTGTTGTTGTTTTGGGAGTTTTCTTGTTTTTTTGTTTTAATGGGATTAAGAAATCACCAATTAGGGTGCCATGAAAGCCATGGAAGAAGATCATAGCACTCAGCCATCAGAAGCAATCTGGGAAGCATTCAGCAGTTGAGCTAATTAATTCTTCTCTTTATTAGGCCTCTCTGATCCATTCGCCAATTTTAATTTTGTGCATTCAATAAAAAGTAGCTGCTACTTTAGCTATATTTGGGTTTTAAGGAAATATTGCTAGCATGAAGAAACTTGATAGAGAGTTTGAAGAGCAAGATTTAATAAAATAGCTGCACACATACATTTCAAATAATTTTGGGTGTAGCCTTGGAACAAGAGTGAATTCAACAACATCAATGGAAAATCAGAGTGTAGCCAATATTATCTTGCCATCATAAGGAAGTGGTTTTAGTCTCACAGTTGAAGGAATGTTGTATTAGGGATAAATATTTTATATATCCTTTAACAATGAAGCACTAGTTCCCTTTCCTTTTCTGTGTCTGCATTTGAATGTTCAACACATTAGTGTTTAAAAAAAACAAAATTAAAAAACTCCAATAGAATTCTTTATCCTTACAACATTTATCCTTTATTAGGGATTGTTGAGAAGTGTTGGATATTCACGTCACTTAATCTTCCCTGCTGATGGGTATTACAGGAAACATGGCATCTGATTGTTAAAATGTTACAAGTGTTCTTCCTGTCATAAGGTTTGGATACTCCAAGATATAGTTGGGAATATGAGTTGGATTTGTTTGTCCATGATGGGAGGGCTGACATAACATTAGGTTTGACAACAGGCAGAACTACTACTAACAATAAAAATGATTGTTTTTATGTGTCAGTATTTCTTACTACTTTATTATTTCAAAATTTTGTGGGAAGTGTCACACCTGCTTGGAATGTGTTAGTATTAATTGTATAACTTTTGGTATAGTATTTGTGATTGAAATCTACAAGATTACATGTTTTCTCAAAATAATTTAAAATAAAACATTTTTCGATTTTAGGAGCAGCAGAAAGAAATTCTCTAGGTTACATTTAGTAGTATGTTTCCTCTCACTGTATTAAGATATCCTCACCACAGTGATAAAATCTTAACTATTTTGATTACATTTTTTCATCTTTTTGCTTTGAAATTTCTTAAGGAGTAAACCTTGTAAGCAGAGATTGTTAGTTTCTGAAGATAAGCTCTTTCTCTCCTTCCGTGCTATCTATGAAATGAAAGCTATTTGCCATAGAAGTAGACTTCAAAGTTAAGTTTGTACGTTTGATAAATAAAATCATGCAAAAGTCATTAAGTACTTGTTAAGAACAATGAAGTTAGAGGCTCCATACAGTGATTTCATATTTCAGTGCATGTCAGAATTTAGAGAAAACTGATTTGGGGACCGAGTAACTCATATTATACTGGATTAGTCATGTTTTCAGGTCCAGCATAATTCAGGGTAGATAACTGAAGCTTTATAGTATTTTTGAACAGATACATCCTTAATAAATTTTAGCTTTGTCTGTGTAATGTTGATTTTTTTTAAATGGTTGAATACAGATACTCATGACTGTGTCTTGTACAGCTTTCTTCACTCATGTTGTCTTTTCTCCAAAGGCTTTTGTGTAAAGGAAGTACACTAAAATAATCCAGTAGGGTTTATCCTGAGCATAAAAATATATTGCTCGTAATAAATTCAAGTATCAGAATTGACTGTATAATAAGGAATATTTCTTAAAGATAATCTATGTTTCTTTCTTCTTGGGTGCACTTGTGTTCTATCTTTGGGGCTAGGTTAATTATTGCATCTTTAAGTCCCAAACTTGCATTCGCTGTCCTAAGGTAAAAGTGTCTCTTTTCTCCTTCCACAATCTTTATCTTGCTTCAGATTCCTTCTCTAAGACAGGTGAAAGGATGTACTTGTTCTTACAGATCACAGACTGCCTTATTTGATATTCATGATATCTAGTTATTTGGTTTGAATTATATTCATCCCTGCGTAACATATTTAATATAAATCTATAGTGTCTTTTTTTCCCCTGACATATTCATCCTTCTCATAAATAGACAATAGTTTTGACAATTTTCAGCAACTCCTTTTAGACAGGCCTCTAATCCTCTACTATTGCCTCTCTCCTTCATTACAAATACAAGTTTAGGCATGCTGGAGAAGAGGGGAATGTTTTCTCTGAGACAATATTCAGCCTTAAAGAAAAAATGAAGTTTCTTAAAGTGCCATTAAAATAAGAAAGCTTACATATAATTAGAGAAAAAAAAAGGTATAACTCTCATGTGTGCATTCAAACAGCTTTTTAAAATTTGAGGAGCTTCAGATAGGAGAATGTTGTTTGTAAAATACATTTTCTGTTCCATTAAAATGGAAAATGCCGTTTTAAAATTACATATTGACTAGCAGTTCATTACCCCTCACATCATCCATATTTCTAAGCATTTCTGTTTGATTCCTTCTATACCTGTTAGAGACACCAGTGGGACCATTGCTGTAGTAATGCGACAGTTTCCTTAGGAAATGCCACTCTTCAGTATTCTCTTACTGCTCTACCTTGCTTATTCTGCTGTGAGTGAACACAAGGCCACACTGCTCCTATTCC
Source organism: Pithys albifrons albifrons (assembly GCF_047495875.1). Lineage (NCBI taxonomy): Eukaryota > Metazoa > Chordata > Aves > Passeriformes > Thamnophilidae > Pithys > Pithys albifrons. The sequence goes on along the minus strand of NC_092458.1, from coordinate 108,744,709 downwards.
TTCTCTTTCCCTAAAGGAAATGCATGTCCAGCAGAGTAAAATTGAATTAATTAAAATTTAGCATAACATACTGGTTACAGAACAGCATTGCTTTTTCCTGTTGTATAAACAGCAGGAAATGCCAGGAGCTGCCTTTTTGTTTCTGTGCGTGTCTCTCTCAGGTTGTGGTTCAGTAGAAAGCAAATTATTTTTCAAGTAAAGATAGCTGACTTCAAAACACACACACACACACACAGAGATAAAGTCTGGAATTTAATTTTATAATATGATTGATGAAAGTAACAGTGTAATATTTTACAAGTTGTTTTTAAGTGCTAGTCTTAAATAGAGTGCAGCAAGAGGTTTCCACCTTTTTTGCATTAAGATCCTATGTAAGTGCAAAAAAATCTTTGTACATGGCTGTGTATACCTATTATAATTAATTCTAATGGCAAACAATGTAAAGGTGGTGATGGTTGCACATTGGTTCCAGCATATCCGATAGATCCTGTAAGAATATACTAAAATGGGGGGTGACATGGGCTTGCAACTGGGAGTTTAGGATCATCTTTAAGGGAAGACCAAAGGTAGAATTATTTGCTTATGGTAGATAGTAGTAGAAAGGATTTTTTGCAGCTTTGTGTCATTATTATTTTACATTCTGTGATTTCTCCATATTTATGTATTGTTTGGTTGGATTTAGATCTACTAGCAGGCTAAGGTCGTGCTGCCTTCCTTTAGCCGAGCGTGACTCTGTACTCACCTCCAGGAGCTATTGCTTGTCTTGAAGTGCTTCCTTTGGATTCTTTCAGAAAAGCTTTCCCTTCTAACACGGTAACAAAGAGAGGGAAAATGCCCTTGAAGACACATTTGCCATGCTAGTGCAGGCATAGTTATAACCAATGAATCTTTTGTAATTAAAGCAGTAACTCTGTGACTCAGATTTTGTGCTAGGCAGGTGGAATGCTTTGTTGTGGGTAATTAAATTATAATTCTTCTGCTCTTAGTTCTTGACCATTTTCCAAGGAGTTTTCCGACCATATGCGTTACCTGTGATAAGACCAACCTTGTCTCTGTTTGGCTTATGCATTCCTTTTTACATGACTAACAATTAAGATTATCACAATGTCTGTCCTGTCTGAAGATGAGTGTTCTGTGTTAAACATCTGCCTTCACTTCAAAGAACAGGATTCAACTTCTTCTTTCATTTCAATTTCTTACTGGGGAGATAGCGTATGACACTGGGATGGACTCAGACTTTCTGAATGTTCTAAATATTTCCGAGAATTAAAAGTGCATTTTTGAGCTCCGTGCCGCCAAAGGACTGTTTAACATTATTGCTACAGCTTATTTTAATCAGTGAACCAGCAGTGAGGAAGAGGGTAGTCATAGGAATATATATTTTTAAAGTATATACAATTTAGAATAGAGTATAGTAACATATACTTGTTGAATTCAGGCGGATGCCATTTAAGAGCTATGGTGTGATTCTGAATAAATACAAAATTGATTTGGTTTCCTACTGCTTGTAGATCTTCTGTCAAATTCTAGCTATTCTAACCTATCAGTTTTTATGAAAATACATTGTGCGGCAATAGTAACATTTTAATTCCAAAATATGTTATTTTGCTTTTCATTTTATCTTTCATGGTGTTTCTTTCCAACTGCAAGACTCCCTCTCAGTAGAAACTAACCAAGTTGATTTCAGGGGTTTGTGAAGGATTCTAAATGCAGTGTTTTTTCAGGATGTCTCATTATTTCTGTTGACATCAAACATTCCAGAGAATTAAACCAGATAGCTTTGAAATTAAAGCATTTCAGAATGAAGAGTCTGTTACCTGAAATGCAGTAAAGTATGAACATAAGCCAGCAGTGTAGCCCAGGAGGCCAATGGCATCCTGGCTTTATCAGCAGTAGTGTGGGCAGCAGGATCAGGGCAGTGATTGTCCCCCTGTACTGGGCACTGATGTAGCCACACCTCCAATCCTGTGTTCAGTTTTGGGCTTCTCACTGCAAGAAGTACATTGAGGTGCTGGAGCGTGTCCACGGAAGGGCACTGGAGCTGAGGAAGGGACTGGAGCACAAGTCTGATGAGGAGCAGTGAGGGAGCTGGGGGTGTTTACCCTGGAGAAAGGGAGGATCAGAGGGGATCTTCTCCCTGAAAGCGGAGTGTAGCCGGGTGGGGGTTGGTCTCTTCTCTTAGATTACAAGGGACAAGACAAGAAGAAACTGCCTCAGTTGGGGGCAAGGGTGGTTTGGACTGGCCATTGGGAAGATTCTTTGCAGAAAGGGTGGTCAGGCATCGGAACAGGCTGCCCAGGGAGATGGTAGAGTCATCATCCCTGGAGGTATTCAAAAGACACGCAGATGTGGCATTTGGGGACATGGTCAAGTCATAGACTTGGCAGTGCTAATTGAAATTCATGGTCTTAAAGATCTTTTTCAACCTAAATGATTCTTTGATTGTGTTAGTAGGCAGTAAGACATCCTGCAGTAGCAGAAGAAGGAGCATTGACAACTGTGACTTCCAATTTTAAATATCTGCGGAAACAGCATTGCATGTTGTCAGTTCCTATACAAAAGCAAAAGTGTAGAAGGGCTTTTGACAGGGAAGTCATCAGGTCTGAGCTTCTCACCTGGCAAGGCCAGCTGTCCCCTGTGGGGTTTGGTAAGTCCATGTCTACTGCAGTCTGTAGAACTGCAGCACAAACTGCAAGTTCTGCCATCAGCAGTAGCTACTTTTATTTGATATGTGCGAAAAAGTGCCTCGTATTGGAAAGTAGAATAAACTTCTTAATGTACTTCTCTTTTGTTTATATTGAGTTTTTAAGTGGCATTTTGTAAACCCCATCACTGTATTGCTGCTGCCAAAGTGACTAATAGATCTATTGACACCATCTGTCTAAGGAATCCACAGCTGCTCTTTCCAAGTCTGGTTTAGTTTTCAATAGAAAAGCATTCTTTATAGGAGGAATTATTTCTGTGTTCGTCTTTTCTCTTCTGCTTTCATTCCCCTCCCAAGGATCCTCAGTGGTGATTCATACTGGAATTTCCCTCAATTTCTCTTTCCTTTTGCACATCCAGTAAATTTCTCTGTTGATTCTCCAGTATTGTACAATTTGTTGGCAAGTTTTATCACAGTACAGGAGCTGTAGGGCAATCTGGACAGAAATAAAACATGAATTGCTCATTTTGTAGATAATTCTTTCAAACTGTTTTGTTCTTTTGGAAGCTATTTGATGTATATAGATAATGTTTTTACAACCAAACTGATGATGCATTAAACGAATTTAATAGTGTGTTTTCTGAAATATTTCTGCTTAGTGGCAGAAAACCCTATTTCTACAAAGGGGAGTTAAATTGTACTTAGTACTTAGAATATCCAGGTCTCCTTAAATATTATTCCAGTTGAATAGTATAAGGATGTGTGAGTGGAGGAAAGCACACATAGTTTGACATTAAATGCTCCAGAAGTAACCAATGCTGCTTAGTCCTGCCATTTGTGGTTGGCAGAAGCAGCATGAGACTTGAAGCAAATGACATTGTTAATGGTGATGATTTAGGGGGATATTTATATACATTTTTATTAAAATGTATACTTCTGAAAAGATATTCTGAAGCATAGTGGTGCCTTAGCTTGTTGCTCCCTGAGCTGAACACTAATATCTATAAAATGAAAATAATATTGGATCAGTTTTCAGAGTAATAGTGATTGTTTGTGCTTGCTGGAAGTTCTAGTAAGTCAAAACAAACTTTCCTGTTTGTAAATGAGGACGTAGTCAAGACAAGAGAGTAGTTCTGTCATGAGTTAATCTAAGGAGTTTTATTTAAAAAAGGGGCAGGGGGCAAAAAAAGGGGAAGAAAAAGGCAGCAAGCTAGGTAAAGATCCAAGTTGGGCCAGCTGGGTGAGGGCAGTGGATGATGATGCTATGTTGAGTGCAAGAGATTATGGGAAGGGGAAGTAACTTTTCTCAGGTAATGACTTAAGGTTTAATTGTTTCATAATGAATAAGTTTCTTGTGTTTGGCTGATGGTGAGGTCCTTAGTCTCCTAATGTTTAACTTGGGTTAATATTAGACAGTCTTTAAGTTAGGCAGTCAGTACTGTAGGGACTTTGCTGATTGAAGTGAGCCACCTGACCCATATAATTTAATGGTAATGAGAAATCCAAGTTCATCTCCTGACAAATTTTCCAAGACTCTACTTTTTTGCAAACAAAATCCAAGTACAACAAGAATTTAGTAGTACTTTGCTCAACTCTATTGCACAAGTATGCTCGAACCCTGTGAATGTGATTTGCAGTAAATTACTCGAAAATAGCTGTTGTGTCTGATGACTTTTTTCAAGGATCACAGATGCAGAATCAAACTATAAGTGGCTTTTAGGATTCCTGCACTGGTCTTCCTCATGATGATGCCATAATATTGCGAAATTCTTGTTTTCCTGTTCTGGAGAATGGGTTGCCCTGCTAGTTCCATAGGAGTTCATGGGATTTCTTCGTCTTGCTGGGTTTGACAGACAAGGGTGTATTCTGCTAAATTTACTGTTTATGGCACTAAGATTAGCTATTGGACATTATGATGGGAGTAAAGTGAAGACGGAATATATGTCTTTGAGGTTCAGTCTCCCATCTTTCCACCCTTATTTGTTTAAGCAAACATTCTATTTTGGACATTTTTATGAAAAAGTGTATGGGTCACATCTCTCAGGCACTGCATTTAGTTCTGCAAACCTGGGTGGGTTCTATAAAAATAATTTTGGTAGCACTTTGAGGAGGATAAGAATTGTGGGTTTTGAAAATATTAAATTTGGTATAGTGAATAAAAATATTTTTCTCAGATAACTTGCAAGTCTGAATCATGAAGGAGCTGATTTTTTGTGGGGGGGAAAAAACCCCCCTTATTTTGGTTAATAGAAGAGCATTTTTTAATTTATCTTTAATTTCACATTCAGATGTTAAGAAGTCATTTCATGAATATTCCTGCTTTTTTAAAAATGGCTTTGTGTTATTCAGTCATCACTTTTGCTGAGACCTGATCACAAGCAGAAATGATCCAAAAGTAATTTCATCAAAGGTACTGAAAAGCTTATGACCTCAGCACTTACTAAGAAAGGAAAGGAATGTATGGAATTTAATAAAGTGAAAGTGTAGTAGTAAGTAACATTGTCTTCAACATCACACCATATTGCTTTGTATTCAGTGTGGCTTTGAACTTGGTTTAACTTAAACAGGCAGCTGAGAGGGGCCTCATCAGTGTCTATCAGTGTCTGCAGGGAGGGGTCAGGGATTGACCCGGCTCTGCTAGGTGGTGCCCAGCAATGGGACAAGAGACAAGGGGCAGAAATTAATGCACAGGAAGTTCCACCTCAACACAAGGAAGAACTTTGTAACTGTGCAGGTGACCACATACTGAAACAGATTGCTCAGAGTGGTTGTGGAGTCTCCCTCATTGGAGATACTCAGGAACCATCTGGACACAATCCTGTACCATGTGCTCTGGGATGACCCTGCTTGATCAGGGAACTTGGTCCAGATCACCCACTGTGGTCCCTTCCAACCTGACCCATTCTGTGGTTCTGTCAGTACTATATAGATTTTTATGAAGGATATATAGCAATTTGGCAAGTTCAACCACATTTCCATTTGAACTTTTTATCTTCATTTTTTTTCTCCTTCGTGAAATAGGGTCTTGAGCCTACTTTCTTGCCAGAAAAAAAAAGCCCTGTCATCTGGATGCAGCAATTTGTCTACCTTAAAAATAGAAAAGGATCATGTATAAGGCACGTATTAGGGTTTTTTAAAGGATTCCCTGTTGTGAATATCTGTCCTTTTCTAGCTTTGTGAAGAGATCTTTCATCTTGAGAACAGTACCTAACTTATAATGCTATCCTGTCTTGTTTTGATTGAAAGCTCATGGTTACTTGGAGAAAATGGGCCAGCCAGCTTTACTGTTATAATTATGTTTTATTTTAATAATGTGTACCTTTTAGGATCTGTAGAAATCTCAAAATTACGATTCAAATTAGAGTAGTTTCTGGTGAACATGTGCAGTCATATTGTCTACAGAATTTCTTGAAGAAGTTTTGTTATATTTTTACACATGACTTGGTTGAGGAGGGATACTAATTACTGCAAATTTTTAACAATCTCTGTATTCAATTTATGGAATTTGCTTTTTTCTTTTACCCCTTGCATGAAATAATTCTTAGGAGTAGATTCCTTTTTCCAGGACTGTGAAACTCCAATTCCTCTGGATTATTGTCTCTACTAGTGCACTGTCTTACCTATATTGGATGCAATGCACTATTAGCAATGTATGATTTACCTCTGCAGTTTTGTCTACCCCTACAGGTTTTTTTTTTCACCAGTAGTTATTAACAGAGTTATTAATAGAGTTGTGTCTCAGTGGAGAGCCAGCATGACGTAGGGTGAGTGATAGGTATTTATATGGAATAAATACTAAAGGGGAGAGGGGGTGGGGGGGAGAACAGTGAAGGAGCACGGGTAAATTGTTGCATAGAGGAGGACAAATAAGCACACAAGGCTTCAGGCATTTGCATTCCCAGCAGTGTTTTGTGGAGATGGCCTCTTTAGCATTGCTTGTCTTTTACTTCCCATCCCCTGCTAATTCACTCTTGTCGTAGTGAGAGCTTTTAACATAAAAGTAACGATTTTTAGTGATTCATTCTGGGCTTTATGACAGCATTAACAGGAAAACGGGGATTTTCTTCCTCCTGAAGTATGCCAAAAAAGGCTTTTTTCAAGGTCAGGGGTGTTCTCTTCTATAGCTTGATGCTACATGTTTATTTGAGTATTCTCTTTGCTATTAAGCATTAAAGGTATTTACTTGAATGGAAGATGTTTTTTGAATCTGTTGTTTTGATTCAGGATAGTGACTTCAAGTTTGTGTTTTGTTTTAAGGGTTGGATTTGTGGATATATAAGAGAAAGACTATAGTCTGTATTGGCCCACCAAGCTCCTGTGACTTCTTGTGGAAGAAAATAATCTAGTTAAGGGGTGTAATTAATTGAGGCCAAAGAATGGCAATTCTGTTTTGTTTTTTTTTTTTTTTTGTGTGTGTGTGTGTTTCATGTTTTTGTTTTGTTGATTTGGTTTTTTGTTTGGTTTTTTTCTTTATTACAAGTGGAATTTCAAAGTATTATCAACTTTTAATTTAACAAGGTCAAGGAAAGAGAGATCTCGCATTTAGTAAATGAGGAATACAAAACTGTGTCTTAGTTTCCTTGGCCCGGTCTTGTTTAAAGATGGGAACTATTAGGCTATAAGAAAATAAGGGTGGGATGAGGTGCTTGAGATGGAGTGCTGCATGTATATTGAAGTAAACAGGCCATGTACAGCTTCCTGTTTAATTGTTTATTTGAAAATTCCATGACTGGTGGTAAATGCTCATCAAGGTAACCCATTTGATTTGATGTGCATGTGGGCATAATCTTAAGAGGCAGAGTTCTATGGTCAAGGGATGAAAAGAAAACCAAACAAATACACCTTTCAACACTCTTTTCTAAGCAATATATTAAGTTTTCAGTTTTCAAATCACCTTTATGGATTTAGGCACTGGATTGCCATTGAAAGGCACTGGGACTTAGTGCCTAGTGCCTTTTTATAGCCTAAATCTGTAAATTGATGATCTCAGGATAGATCTATAAGCAACATTTACTTTGATTTCTGAGGAAAATGGTATTAATGTAATGACAAAGGTACAGACCATGGTGACAATGGCTTTAATTTCAAGGAACAGGCTTGTATAGGGTCTGTTGCATTTTTGTTACGACATGCACTGTGAGACCTTTAGAGAAGGTTGTGTAGTACATGAAACACTCAGCATGTGTAATGGCAGCTTGCATGTGTATTATCTAATATATTTAGCTTATGTCATTAGAAGAAATGACTGTAAAATAAATACTGGCTTTTTTCAGTTTCAGAGTGCTCTAGTCTGTCATGTGGAAAAAAGTCTTTGTGGGTTTTTTTTTGTTTTTAAGTAATTTTTTGTACCTGATTGAAACTCTGTCCTCTCTGATATGTTTTTCAAAGTTACTTAGGAATTCTTGTTTGATTCAACATTCATCCTGTGCTGTCAGTTTGTGTCCAATTAAGACTTTTTTCCATTTATAAGGTTTTAGTAGTTAGGCATTTGTGCAGAAGTTGGTCTCTGTTCATATAAATAACATAAGGTGAAAGCTCCGGTAGCTGGGCTTTAGCCTGATCCCCTGTGCCTTTCTTCATCAGTTAACAGATGACTTTCTGGAGATTTACAAGTACAAACATTGAACTTTTTTCTCTCATAATGCTGCATGGTCAATTAAGAACTAATACAACTACATGAAAAATGGTCCTTTTTATGCTAGGGAGAGTCAGGGGGTTTTCATTCTTAGAGCTATATATCCTGACTTAAAATCAAGAAGTTTTCAGCTTTGGCTCAGACCAAAGTTTCCTGTCTATTTAAACAGAATTCTGTGTTGAATGGACTTCTATAACATTGCTGCTAGTTCATCAGCATTTATAATTAAAAAAAAAATAAAGTGGCATGGTGCCTTGTTATTTTTGGAAAGCCTGTTTAATGTACCAAATATCTTTGTTGCAGCTACATAGCAGAGCAGTTGTTAAATCTTAATGCTGGCTTGTAAGAACAGTTTTTTGATCGTTCTCATTCTTGTGACATCATTTGATTTTTACCAATAATTAAATACCAGTATTAAAAAGAACCCACAACATGTTTACTGTTCAGCAGTTAATCTTTGTGAATCTGTGTTGTCATCTCAACTGACTTCTGCTTTCTGTAAAGTGCTTCTTGATCCTTTTATTGTCATAGCACTGACTAAATAAATGGCTAATGGAACTAAAACTGGCATGGAACCACCATTTGAGACAAGAAGAAATAAACTTGTGATCATTTTGATTAGATAAGATAACATACTTTTTTCAGGTTTTGGTTTAGTTCCATTTTTTATGGAAGTGCTACACAGTTTTAGTAGATTGGGCTGCTAGAGTTTTCCATGAATAGGTGGATAAATGTAGAATCATGGAATGGTTTGTGTGGAAAGGGATCTTAAAGATTATTTAACTCCAACCCCTGTGCTATGAGCAGGAAACCTTTCCCTAGACCATGTTGCTCCTTGTTCATCCATTCAAGGTTCCTGGCATTCCTCCCTGATTTTTAATTTGTTCATGAGCCTGGAGGAGACAATCCTTGAATACCATCCAGCTGTTTTGGGTCCCTCTTCCCACCAGAGCTGTGTCCCCTGGCACCCTGCCAAGGTGATCCTCAAAGAGACCAAAGTCTGCTCTCCTGAAGTTCAGGGTAGTGAGTTTGCTTGTCACCCTCCTTGGTGGAGTTTGAGATCTTTGGGGCAACATTTTAAGGTCACTGCAGCCCAGGCTGCCCTTGAGCTTCTTGTTGGTGAGAACAAGGTCCCTCAAAGCACCTTCTTTGTCTCCTCTCTCACTTGGAGAAGGAAGTTGTCATCAGTGCATTCCAGGAACCCCCAGGACTGCCGTGCCCTGCTGTGTTGTCCCTCCAACAGATATCGGGGTGCTTGAAGGTCCCCATGAGAGACATTTTGTCTGTATCTTTTCTGTAGTTGAAATAAACATGCTGGTTAAAGTTAGAATGCAGAAAGCACTTAGATACCTGCAGTCTAAAACTGCTGTTCTGAAACCTGTTTCCTAATCACAGGGAAGCCTGAGTGCTGCAGGACAAATTCCCGCCTCCACTTCCCTACTTTCTGTGCCTTTCTTTGTGCCTTCTACTCTCCCTTTGGTTTTGAGGGCATTCTGTCCACTAACACATTGTGTAACTGCTTGTCTCTGACCTGCCAGCTTGGGTTTCATAAATAAGTCATAGTTGCTTTTTTCTAAAATTTGTGTTTTAACTACTTTATGTAAAATTAATCAATAGCCCTTGGAAAGAAAACTTCTCTGTTTGCTGGACTTGTGTGATTGCTGGTACCTATGACTACCTCACTGCCTTTCTCAAATTCTTCTCTGAAATAATTATTTTTGTCTGGTTTTAAAAGAAAGGACATAAACAGCCTTAAGACACCTGAAGTCTGTGAACTGCTCATTCCAAGTAAACAGAAGTGATTAATTTACCATTATTCAAGTGGCAAGGCATGAAGAAACAGGAGATTTGATTTTGTCTTGGTTAGGCAGCTTCACACCCAGCAGGCTAATTCTGCATTATTTTCTGCTTAGAATGTTAAAAAATAAGAGTGTGATATTGAGTAATTTTGTCTTTCCTCTGCACCTAATAGAAAATCTCAATTTTTATTCATTTATATCTATATCTATCTATCTATCTATCTATATATATATATATATTTAAATATATATATATTTAAATACAGATAAAGACAAGCAGTTGGTGTTTATATATAGTAGTTTCACTTAGGCAGTATCATTAGAGGACAAGGAGTGGCTTTTCATCACATCACTCTTGAAGTGAAAGAACATGGGATTGAGTGGGACACAATCTTTTCTGAGAGCTTTGAGCTCTCCTTGAAGCATAATGATAAAACATCAGATATGGGTTGAGGTATTTCATAGACCTTTTTCTTGCCACCTTCTCAGTCTTATGCACTAGTTTCTTCGTGTTTTTTATTAGATTTTCAAAGTTGATGAATTAACTCAGTTTCTATTTTGATGGGAATGTTTCTCAGTGATGATGGTGCGCTGAGTTGGCAGATTGATGCAAAGAAAGACTTCCAAGTCTTTCCCTGATGTTTCCTTCCTAACAGTCATGGCAGTGAGCTGTTTACCACTGGCCTTGTGAAAAATCAGCTACTGTCAAATCTGTCCTGTGTATCGTCACTGCTTATAATTAAATTCTGTTTATTAAATCCTGTAGCTATTCCAGTGTGGTGTTCCTAATGCAGGTATGCCAGCTTATAAATACTTGCAACAACCACCAAATTATATAACAAATTAAGAGTAGAAATCCTGTGCAACATGGAGAGGACTGACAATTTGCAGTACGGTCTCTTATGAAAAGACTCATTCATTTTTAATAAAGAATTTTTTAGCATTACTTAGCTTTTGTTCTTAATCAAAACACTGGGGAAGAATTTCCTGTTTATTTAAAGTAAGAATTTAAAAGAAGGGCAGATTAATTGTCATTAAAAATTCATTTAAACTGATCTATGTGCCATAATGCCTACTAATTAGTCATATAATGGTATATTAGAAAATAAAAAGATTGATATTAGGGCTTTACCTGTAGAGGAGGAACAACTGATGCCCGTTAATCAATTCAAACCTCTAACCATGCGTTTAATTCTCATTTTTTGCAGTGGGTACTGGTGAGCAGCTGTGAGCCTCAAGGCCTAGTGGTTCTGTCTAATTAGTCCCACTGAAGGCTTTCAGCCTATTCAGGAAGCCTTAATTTAGGGTTTTGTTTCAAATGGCTCTTTACATAAAGTGGAAAAGTCTGTGCGTTTGTTGCCTTTTAGCATTTAGAAACTGTGCTGTACTTACAGTCATGATACAAAAAAATGTAGTTTAGCCTTGAAAACCTTATTGCAAAAAAAGAGTGCTTAAAACCTTGGATAGTCCTTTGCAAGGCTGAAAACAAACAAAACCTTTGGGTCCTTGTACCCACCTCTCCAGTCATGTTTGATGGTCTGCCTGAGTTGTGACAGGGATGGATGTAGCTACTTGACCAGGGAAAGCTTGTAGTGAGATTTATGTTATGTGTTGGCAGTAAAGGTGCCAGCCAACTTCCACCTCTCAGGAGGAGTTGGATAAGTTCTGCATGGAGAAACCATGAGAGGAAGGAGAGGGGGAGGCAGGGTGTGGAGGTGGGAACTAAAAGTAGTCCACTTTGTATTACCCACTCCAGTTTATTACAACTCAGGTAACTTCCCTGCATTATAGAGGTATTGCCATAATCCTGAGAAGTAGAAGCTGAGACACTTGTACATGAGATCATTTTTTTTTCTTTTTATGAATATAAGTAGCTTTTCAGCAGCATTTCTACATCCCTGTAAAATGCAATTTAATTTGTTGGAAGGGAAACTCTAATAACATAATCATACCTTGGAGTTTTACAGACTGGAGAATATTAGCTTTCCTCAGCTGATGGAGCATACTTAGTTGAGTTCTCTGTATCTAGCTGCCTGTTTTTATAGGTAGCTGCTGCTCTTCTTCCACTTGCATTTCTGTGCAGGGGTGTCTTAACTTATGAAAGCCTTGTGCAGAGACATAATCTCTTCTACTTGAACTACTGATACATTTTTTTTAAAAAAGCTGTGTAATATTTCTGAGTGCACAGATTTCTCTAAAGCTTATTAATTCTGGCAAGAACCTACCTTTCTGGTTAGTTGAACCTTGTCTCCTGTCCCAGTGATTGCTGTTAGAAGTAATAATAAAAATAATGAATCCTTTCCCTTGTTTTCAAACTGCTATTCTCCTTAATAATTGTGAAGGCTTCATTATAATTTGCACTTACATGTGCAAACCACATGAACCTGCCTGTGTGCCAATGGTGATGTTGTACTATGCATTAGAATGTTCTCAAATCATACAGGTTGGTTCTTCTCATTTTCACTTGCTGGTGTTTGTTTGTTTTGTTTTTTTTTTTAATTTCTTGAACAGCTCTACAAAGCTCTTGAGGTCTGTGTCTCTTGCCTCCCTTCATTTTTATATTCACCTTTGCTTTTGACTCAGCCTCATGGTTGTGTAGCACTGTGTCCTTCTCTTACCTCTCTCTTCTCCTTCCTTTTTCCATTTTTGACTTCTGAATATTGATCGCTGTGTCTCTCAGTACTGATCCTTTCACCAAACCCCCTTATAATAGTAATATGAAAGCAAGTTGTTTATCTAGCTATTAAAATAATGATAAATTAATTAAAATGATTAAAAATAGACCCCTGACTTTTGTATTTTGATCAAATAATTGAATATTTAGCTTTTTCTCATACTATTAATGATGTTCTTCATATCCTTAAGTCTTATCATCAACAACCATAAGCTACTGCCATTCTTGAACTTTTCTTTCCATTATAAGCTTCAGTAGGCAGTGAACAGCATTTTTGTTTATCTGTAAAGTTCTCACACTTAACATGCTATGTAAGGTATAAACACTGTCTTCATTAACGTCCTGCATATGTCAGAATTTGCTTTTAAGGTTGGAAATTTACTGAGGTGGGCTGCATTCCTCTAGGGATTTGTTACTAATCCTTTAAAAGCCCATTTCAAATATTTTGTTTTCTTTAAAGTATAAATGACTTCAGACAATTATCCTTAAAACTGTGGTTCAGTACTTTGACTCGAAGAAGTCAATAACTTGCTGAAAAGTGGTGCTATTTGAATAAGTCCCTTGAATGTGGCTATCATACAGGACATCTCAAAAGCTTTGCTTTACATGTTTTAATACATTTCAGTCTGCTGAACACTAGGGCTATTAACTACAGTTTTTCTGAACAATTCAGTATGAATATTCAGGAAAATAATCTGCCAACATTTCTTTTTAGCATTTCTTTTATCAGAACAACTTGATAAAGTGTGCTTTTTCTCCTATTAATTTTATAGAGAGCTGTTAAATATAATTTTAATTCTTTGAGCTTTTTTATAATTCACAAATTGTGTTGTAGTGTAAGATGAGTCAGAAACAACTAAAAGACATGTTGCGAACTGTATTTTTTATATATGTGTAGCTGTGTATATAGTGTAGAATCTTCCTAACTGGAAGTCATGCTGTTGAGAAAGTTGAGAGGATAGTTTATCAATAAAGTAAAAATGAAAGTCATTTGTACTTTTCTGTTTCAGTTATTCTCATGTGTTTCATTTGGCATTGCAAAACTGGTACGTGGAGCAGTGCCTTTCATAGCAGGTACCATGGTCTGCCTTTCCTTTTACTCTTCATATGGATAACATTTCTTTGGCTGAAACATCACAGGTATGAGATCATGGAGAAGTTTCAGTGAGCTTCTTGTTTGTGCTTCTCCACTGTGTAAAAGGGTGATGTTTCCTACTACAGTCACTTCAAAGTAGCTCTTGGAGTGAACTGTTTTTTTGTTCTGTGTGGGTTTTATTTTAGTTTTGGTATAACTGAAATATTGCAGTATGCATTAGTAGAGGAGAAGTATAGGGAGCTAAGCAATTCCCTGCTTGGTTTTGTTTCTTGGCATCTTCCACAGGGCTTTCCTCTTAGAACAGGATTCAGAGCTCACAGTGTGAGGACTCAGGGTGCAAAAGTGTAGGTGATCAAGATGGCTTAAGGTTTAGGAAGGAATAAGTGCACAAGCCTGGTTACTGGAACTTCTCTAGGCCCTGTTTTAGCCACTTTACAGTATCAAAGTTTCACTGTGATGTATTGAAGTTTGGGTACCATTTGCACTACAACCAGAACTGAAATCCATTTGGGAAGGTGTAGGAGTGGCAAAAATGTTGGTTTATGTTTTTGGTAATTTTTCACAAGGTTTTCACCAGTCATGCTCTGGGAAAACAATTGAAGATGATAATGGTTCTGTATCTATCAAAGATTACTCAGTCTCTGGTAGTCTTCTGGGCATATACTTGGGTACACACAGAATCACACACACAGACTGTTCTGAGTTGGAAGGGATCCACAAGCATCATCGAGTCCAACTCTTAAGTCAATGGCCGACATAGGAGATTGAACACCATGATGACCTTGGCATTATTGCAACCAAGTTTTAACCAACTGAGCTAATCTCACATTTAAGGGTGTCCTGGGATGTGGCTTTCCATGTGCGAGGCCATTCACCTGCAATTGGATTCAGTTCTAGCACTGTAGTTACACTTCATGCAAAGGTGTGGGTAGAAACAGTTGTAAAAGAAATGGGCATGCGGAAAATCTCCGATTTTCAGTTTGAGTTTGGAATCCAAGTACCTTTGAGAAAACAAAAAATCAAATCTCTCTGTACTTGGGGACTGGTGAAGCTGCACCTTGAGTCCTGTGTTCAGTTTTGGGCCCCTCATGGCAAGAAAGACATTGAGGTGCTGGAGCAGAGAAGGGCAATGGAGCTGGGGAAGGGTCTAGAGGATAAGTCCTATGAGGAGCAGCTGAGGGGAGCTGGGGGTGTTCAGCCTGGAGAAAAGGGAGCTCAGGTTGTACCTTATCACTCTCTACAACTACCTGAGAGTGTAGCAAGATGGGGGTTCTCCAGGGAACTAAGGACAGGTCAAGTGAACAGAGCCTCAGGCTGTGCCAGGGGAGGTTCAGGTTGGACATGAGGAGGAAAATGACTTCACTGAAAAGTGTTGCTAAACATTAGAACAGGCTGTTTAGGGAGGTGGTGGAGTCACCATCCCTGGAGGTCTTGAAGACTGACAGGACGTGGCACTCAGTGCCATGGTCTAATTAACAAGGGTGGGGGTGAGTCAGAGGTTGGAGTTGATGGTCTCGGAGGTCTTTTCCAACCTAAATGATTCTGTCACTTTCTGGCCTGTTGAGGGACAAGGAATCCAGACAAAGTGAAAGGGAAGACAGTGCAGTGTTAGTCAGAAAAAGATTATTTCAGTGGCATTGATAGGTAAGAGTTTATTTTAGGTGGAAGTTTGCTGTTTTGACACATCACTTATAGGTGAGAGTTAGCAGTAGGAAAATACCTTCAGTCACCAGATGGTGACAATCATGTTAATTGTTATGCAGAGTAACTCGTGAGGAGTTATTTATTGCTTTCCCCCGAAAGTATGCATCTTTTATACTTTCAGTGCCCATTTACTTGAAAAAAGTATGTTCTCAAAAAAAGGTGGGGATAGACAGCTTTTAAGGAAGAGATTATTTGATTTAAGATTTTTAACCGTTATGAAATATTTTGATTGATACTGATCCATACATTTTATGTAATTGTAAACAACTCTTTGAATTTTCTTTTAGTTTGGATTTAAATTTCCATTCTTCCTTATGCAACTAAAACATGCCAGTGTTGTGTGCAAAAACTCAATGAATTTAAAGGGAGTGAAATAAAGCTGTTTTACTCCAATTTTTTTACAAATTTTATTGTGACATTCAAATAGTAACCATAAGAGAACTGCTTAGTAGTGATTCTTATTATTTCATAGTTCAGAATTTCAAAATTATGAGCACTGAATGATTAAAAACAAATTTATTTGTGATTTGACATACCTCTCCTTTAAATACCTTACATTTGGATTCATGAGGACAGTTTTGATGCTTCCCTCACCCTTACATCTAAAGGAAATTTGCAATCATCTTAAAAAGCAGGATTTTGAACAGGTGTTTTGAATCCTCCTCAATTCTCTTTAAATTCTTTTCGGGAACAAGAAAAAAGTGACAATATTGTTTGTATGAGATGTACCAAAACGGGCACAGGCACACCCCAGGAATGCCATTGACTGTGGTGTTACAATACTGGGCATCTGTTGTCGCAGAGCTGAGGAGTGTTGGCTGATCCAGCTGAGAAAAGAAAACCCCTGGCCCAAATGAGAATTGCTGCTTCTGTGGCTTCCCAACAGCCCTGCAGAAATGGGGATTTTTTTTTTCCTTTCTCTAAGCATATCAGACATTTGAACATAAAATTGTTTAATATCAGATTCGATCTCACAGTGAATCTGGAACTAAAAATTAGAAGTTGGTGTTACTAAGCATGGCAGAAGGTGACTTGGAAAAGTCTGGAAGAACGTGGGGGCAACCCATCTGAAATACTATAAAGGGAATGTGTTATATTTGTGACTACATTAATTAAAAAAAATTAACCCAAACCCCATGTATATCTTTGGATCAATTTCTATGAATGAGTATGATCATCCAAAAGGATATTTTGTGTTATGTTTCTTTGTGCATCTATTATACGCCTTGGAATAAAATAGTCTATTGTGCTATAATCACACCAAAATAGGCGAAATCTTTGACATTGATTGCAAGCAAACCTATGGGTGAAGTAAAATTTTTCTGTACCAGTGTGTCTGGCATCTGATTTATCAACACAATGTATAGAAATAAAATACAGAGCATATATAAAATATGTAACTATATTAATGCAATAATAATTTATATAATGTATCTACATAATTTTGAGTCCTAGACATTGGAAGTTCATTTGGTTCCTTCAGTGCAGCGAAGACTTTTCCTTTGGTTTTGGTGCAGTCTTACTATTTTTCGCCAAGTCCTGTTTTCCTGTCCCAGGTGGCAATCCAGTGGTTCACAGCCAATGAAATACCCTTCCTGTCTGGCATAAAACAGGATCGAAGATAGAGGAGAGCTTGACTGTCTCTTTATTTCCTAATCCTCCTTCCCTCCCCACTCAATAGAAAACCAAGCCCTGGAACTGGCAATTCTTATGTGACTCATGCCAGGCTCTGTACCCACACTTTCCCATTTACTCTGTCTTTTTTTTTTTTTCTCAAGCTGCTGACAACAGATCAGAGCTGTCAGGCCTGCCTTTGTAGGGAGTACAATCTGCCAGGGAATAAGAGGATAGGGCAGCACTGATTGCTCTGAGCTGTGTCAGATCTTCCTACTGTGCCCCAACTCCTCTGTTTAACCTGTGGTCATTTCCAGTATCTTTTCATCTCTGGTGTCCACAAAATTATCCAATTATCATCAAATCCTATCACTTTAATATACTTTAAGGATCTGTTTCCCCAGTGGTCTTCCAGTTGCTTTTTACTTGAACTTTACTTAATATTTGCAGCCCTTCCGTAGTCCTTTGCCCCCTCTTTTTCTCTATGCTCTCGACAGCCATTCCAGGGTCTGTGCAGCTCTCACAATGTCTTTGTGCTCTGCTGTACCTTTCTGACCCCACTGCTTCACTCCTTTGATGTGGTCATTGACAGCTGGTCACATCCAAATCCCCAGAGATGAGCTTGCCTTCAGATACATCTCAGTCATTGTCAGACTTCTTGTGCAATTTTTCGCAGTGTCATCCCAGTTGTAGAAAATACCTCCCAGCATTACTCCAGCCGTTTCAAAGACAAAATGAGTAACAAAGTAGACTTTATTATCATTGTGTTTGTTTTTTAAATACAGTGTGGTTGCTCTCTGGGTCAGAGTTGATTTTGCGCTATTAATGAAAGCGCTTCTGTAATTTCATTAATGTTTTCCTTAAGGGAAAATAGTATTCACAACATACCAGTTTGGTGTGGGATGTTGTTGTTCTTATTGAGTTTTTGTTTCCAAGGTCAGCTCTCTAGATGCTGTTATCTGAAACTATTCAAGTATCAGCTAAAGTCAGATGAGATAAATATCTTACGAGAAAGCAGAACTGAAGGAAAGAAAAACTAAAACTGACCAATTTCTTACTCTGGGAACATTAACTACTGCCTGAGGTTTTATGTAAATGTCAAGCTCTTACAGAGTGCAATATAAATATTATTTTAAATTTATATTCTAGCTAATGTAATGAATAACCAGGTCAGGACTTATTTATGCTAACTGCTGGACAAACTATAGTACCATGTGTTTGTGGCACAAAGGTTGACTGTAAAGCTACATCTCTGGAAAAAAAATGGTTTGTTCAAGAGCAGTTTGGAAGGGTTGTATGTAATTTTGGATTAAGAAACTAAAGCATAACACTTACTGTTGCCACTTTGAGCTGCCTTGTTAAAAGTGATTATTTCAGGGAGCTAGAATCTTTTGGCATCTCCTGGGAAAAATGTCTTCAGGTATTAAAACATAGGCTCAGTGTTAATATCTGTGCAATGCAGTATCTGACAATTTTTTTTGCTGTTCCCACCAGGCAAAGTATTTAAATGACTATAAGAAGTACATCTTTCCAGAAAACTTTCTGCCTAGAAATGTATGACTTTTTCTGACCTAATCATATATGTCCAGAATTACTGCACAATAAAGAACAGAAATAAACCATTTACATAAATACATTATATATATATATATATATATATATATATATATATAATATTATTATTTTTCTCCCATGTTTATTTAGCTTATTGCCAATAATCCCCCTAAGTCCTGCTCAGTTGACCAGGCCGTGAACATTGTGTAAATTGAATGTCTTTTGCTTCCAGTGTTTGGGTAAATCTCTCAGTGTAAGAGCCAGGCACAAGATCAGTCTGGATTTGAAGCATTTTTAGTACAGCTCCCATTTAATCTCTTATTTCAAAGAGACAGACAGACGTGGCTTAAAACTCCAGGCACTCTGTCATTATTCCAGTGTTTTTTTCAAGCCATAAGTGAACAGTAAATTACTGGTTTCTGACATCTCCTGATAGTGTGGTAGCTATGACAGAAATGTAATTGTAATTCATGGTGTCTTAACCTTGAAGTGTTTTTTGTTGCTGTCTTTTTAAGTGGGAAAAATGTTCTTTGAGTTCCTAAAAATTTACTTTGAAAGCCATGGCCCACATTTTATATCAGACTTTGTATTCAAAGTGCAACTTGCTTTACCCAGAAGTATCTCTAAGTAGAAGAAATAATTAAAAAGAAAGTCTATTTCATCTCTCATTAGGAACAGAAACTGAAATAGTGATTAAAGGAGAGAAACTAAAGGATTCCTTTGCATGATAATGTAAATTGAAATAACAACTTCTCTTTCAGGGAACATCACAGTGGTTTCATGGTGGGAGTGATCAGTTTGTGTTCAGGACTTTTCTTTTCAGTTACATCTTGCTCACCTGTTTTCCATGGTGTGCTCAGAAGAAGAAATGGGGTATTTAGTCTTCATGGTGAATACACAGGGGAAGTCGCAGGTTCTCCTGGTCCCCAGTGAGAGCCTTGCTTGTCACATTTTATGGTATCTATTGAAAAGAATTGGGCCTACTCCCAGATCAGTATTTGGAACCATTAAACTTATCTTGAAATGTATTTCAATAAACCTGTAGTCCTGTGTGGGCATTAATCAACTGATGTGATAGTCCTGGTACTTTCCAAATCTGCGTTTTTCTCCTTCCTGTTCAAATACTCGCTCACTTGCAGGTGAACCTTTGTGTTCATAAAGGTGACATCCTTTCACAGCAGTTATGGAAATGTTCACAGTTATGGCTGCACAAAGTAATGGGAGGATTTAGGGAAAAAGGGTAACTTTATGTTTTTCTAGAATATATGTTCAATTCTCACCTTTTAGAGAGGAACAGCTGTTGCAAATAAAGCTCTGTCAAACACCTACTTCCGGAGTTCAAAGTGGCACAGTGATCAGTGTTATTCCCTAATCAGTGTTCCAGAAAATATCAGATAATGCAGTAGAATTAAGCAGTGAAATTTCTCTTCTGACACAGTGGACTGTTGTGGGTAAATCCAAATAGGCACAGCATTACTGTATTTATTAATTGCTGCATGTCTTTGGGAATGAAGAGAAGACTGCAACACCTGCAGTGGAAATGTCAAAATAGTTGCTTTTTAATATGCAATATTCTTGTAGGCAACAAAGCTCAGGAAATCAGATGTTTATTGAAGCTGCACAAGGGGAGAATACAAAGAGTAGGGATATTAAAAATTTGGAGAATTTGAGAGAAAGAAAATGAATGGTGCAAAATCTCTGTGGATCTTCTTTGTTCTCTTGTTCTTCCTTGAAAATTATTTGTTGTCTGTGCAACCAGGCAAACCCAGTAGGTTAGGTTGGCTGCAGGTACTGGCGCAGAAAAGCCACTTTCAGAAAAATACTTTGATTTTTCCTTTAGTTATTTTTCCCCTGTAGCATGATGTGATATTATTTTGTAGCATGTACTTGAAATAGTATTCTAAGTCTGCTTGCCTCTGAAATGCATCTGATTTGGGAGGATAAATACAACCTAGAATTTAAGGCGGGGAGAAGGTGAGTGAATCTTACAGGGGATAAAACAGATTTAATTAGTTTGTTGACTTCTAACAGCAGCAAGAACACAAAGTTCAAGAGGATGGTAAAAAAGGAATAGGTTGTAATCTGCATGTCAAAAGGATAGAATTCCAAGAAGTATGTGGAGAGATCCGAATTACAGGGCAGTTGAAGCCAAAAAGATTGAGGTATTTATGATTTAGGATGCCTTTAACCTGAGGATTAGCTGGAGATCCCTGACCACTGAAGAAAGAGAGTTATGGGACATCTTTCCAGTCTGCATACAACAGCACAAAGATATTTCCCTCCACTTCTGACAAGTTTCTGAAGGTGGTTAAGTTAGTAGTGGAAACACTGGAAAATTGGGAAAGTTCTTACTTTCTGTTGAAGTAAAATTGTTTGCAAGGATCACCTGACACTGCTTTTAAACCTGTGGTTTTGTTTGTTAGCATTTTACTAATAATTTGGGGAGCAATTAGGCCAGTTACTTAGATCTTACATAGGCTTTCAATACTAAGAGTATAAAAAAAGAAAGTGATCTTGTGCTCTGAAAATCAGTGTTAAATGCTTTGTCTGTGAAATGGAAAAGAAAAGGGGCCAAGAGTATACTGGCTGTTTGGAATTTGGCTAAAGACACAGTCTGTCATGCCGTGTTTTACAAGCGTTGTGATAAATTAGATATATAGATCTTGAGAAATGAGGTTTTCCATATCCATCCTGAGCTCAGGTTTAGATCGACAGTAGATATGGTTTTGATTTTTAACTGCCTTAGGCTGCATGGATCAAATTTGAGGCAGTTTGTTCCAATAGCACACAACTTTTTTGTTTTCCCCCTAAAGGAGAAGGTGTTTGTACACAAAGGGTACACAGTGTTTGAACCCCTAATAATACAAGTAGCTTTTGTATAAACACATTTCCCACTGTTTTTCAGTAAGTTGTGTTTGTGTGTGCTACCAACAGGAAGTTTTAAGGTGGGAATTAGGGCAAATCTTCCCTCTACGAGTTTGTTATTCATCTAATGCAAGTTTTCTTTGAACTTTCCCATCTGTTTATGTCAGTGTCTTAATTCTTGTAAAAATTGTTGTGGCACAGTCCAAGAAACTGCAAACATGACTTCACTTATAATTGTTCTTTTAAGTAGCAGCATGAAATAATTAGTATGGCATACTTTAATTGGTGGCATCCCATTGACTTTTTTATGAAAGACTGGAATTATAATAAAAGCAGAGAACACAAGTTGGTTAGTTCTGCTAACCCAGCGCTGTCATCTTTGGGGAAAGGAAAAAACAGCTCTGTTGTGTATTTAATGGCAGATCCAGCATGTAATAGGTGTTCTGCTTCTGATTTTTTTTTATCAAATATCCTCTTGGGAAGGATTTTTGACAGGAAAATTACAGGATTGGTGCCCACTTTAAGATTTATGTTGGTAATTGAAGCTGCTTCTTCTCAATAAAACGTAAATGCAGCTTGAATAACTAGCTAAAAGAAAAGAAAGATTGAAAAAAAAAAGTGTAGATACGTAGAAAGATTATAACTTGGTTGTCAAGGCCATCATACCCTTCAAGCAGTTGTCACTAAATCTGTGGTTAATGCTCACTGTGTGCCAGTCAACTAATCATGCAAGTTTTGTCCCTTTCTGCTGTAAGCAGTTACATGGAATTTCCTAGAGAAATGTTGCTTCATAAAATGCTAGGATTAAAAGAAAAAAAAAAAGTAATCGACATTTCTGTTACTTATCTCCTCCAATGTTACCCAGCAAAGACAAGATGTATGTGAGCATTTCAGGACGATCCTGCAGGAATTTTTCCCCCTCCTTAGACTTTTGAGTCTCAGTTTTCAAGAAAGTTTAGAGGTCAGTCTTTATGCTTGCACTCTGTACAGTACTTGAAGTTACTGCAGACACTTCAATGTCAGTGTGGAAAGCGTGCATACAGTGTATGTGAAAATGGTATTTCATTTACTTGTGGTCTGGGCCAGGCTGACAGAAACAATGGGAGGTTTGTATAATACTGTGTGCTGGTTGGCCAGCATTGTCTGTGAAAATACAAACACCATACTTACTAGCATATGTGAAAACTTTAGTTTTTAAAACAATTCTTAACTGCCTTTAAACATCTTACATTGAAATTGGCTTTTTATGTTTCCAGAGTGACTTAGAGGAGTTGGAGTTTAGCTCTGTAATCCTTTGTTTCTATGCCTTTCATGGTGAGGTACATAGGAAGTGAGTTAAAACGTAGACAAAGTAAGCTTTTTAATCCCTGTCTAGGCACTTTTACCTTGGAAAGGGAGATCTACAATTGCTCAGCCCAGTTGTGAGGGCAGAGGGGCTTTGCACAAAAGCTGTGTTAAAAGTTCAGGACGAGTAGACACAAATGCAGTTTGCATTGGCTGTGGTGTGTTCTCAGGGCACGTGGAAGTGTATTAGAGGTTTCTTCAGCTGCTGCAACAGAGCAGTGCTCTTTAGCACAATTTCTTTTCTCCTCTCACTGGATTTGGTCTGTGCCCTACCTCTTGAGGGTGCAGCTCAAAATCTGGCTTTAGAGTGATGTGCAGAGTTGGGTTGTGCAATGGTGTGTAGCCAGCAAAATAGTGCATGAGCTTCCTGGCCACTGTTCCACCTACCCATGTCATCTTGGTTTACATGTCTTAGGCATGTTGCAGATAAATGTAAAATGTAGTTACTTGTTTGCTTTAGGGAGCCCCAAATCTTGCAATATGCAGTACTACTTACGTTCTCTAAAGATTAGGCTTATTGCTGTTAGTTTCACACAAACATTACTGATGATTAAATGTAAACCATCTCACTTTACTGCATACAAAATGCAAACATATTCCAGTGTAGTCAAGCCATAATACCAGAGTTTTGTGAATGTGTGGTTAATGCTAGTTGATTAGTGTAACATTTAATTTGCATTGATTAGCTTGAGGTGAAGAAAATGTGAAATAAAATGAGACTTGTACATTTAAGAATATTTTTATTTTATATATGTGTATATATATATATTGCATGCACATATTTTAGCATGTATTGAAAACAGAAGTCCCTGGGACTTTCCTTTCCCTGTTTCCATATCAATTTATGGTCTATTAACCTGCAGTGAATAAATCTTGTATTTCGTTTTGGTGCTTCACAGCTGTTCAAACCTCATGTTATTAATGTTAATAAAGAATCTTGGTATCTATGATTTTAATAATCAGAATTTAATGACCCAAGGGACTTAATTGTATCCATGGCAAAGTTGTGGTCCAAGAAGGAGTGACATAAGGAAAAGGATAATTTGAATTTAACAATTTAAAATGCTGAAATTTTGATACCTCTTTAATTGCAATTTGGAATCCTTGGGCACTGAGTTGGTTGTCATAGTCTTCTGTGGTATATATCTGTGCAGACAATTATAGGGCTTTTTTATGCCACTTGTCAGCTTCATTTTGCATTAGTTTGAATGTTTTTCTGAAAGTGTGCCTTGTTTGCTTGAAACTTCTGTTTTATCCTGCGTAGTCTTGTCTCACATTATATCGGTTTTCTATATTGGAGACAGTAAGATTTTTATAATGTAAAATGTTTCTCTAATTTCCCCTGGTGAAAGAGGCATAAGAGCACTCAGGCACTCCATGCATTTGTACCTCTGTGGTGATTCTTAATGATGGACTAAAAAGAGGCAATAGTACAAGTAAAATAAAGCAACTTTGTGGGTGCTGGAAACGGTACAATTACTCTGTAGACATTGCATGCATTAGTGGACTTTCCAAAAGGTTGAATGAGGTTGACTTTGGGTTGTGGATTAGAACAGTACCAGTTTTGCTGGTCAAGGTGGTCTGATATCTGTAGAATATCTGTTTTTAATTTTAGATATGCACATGCACGTGTGTATAAATTTGTATATGTGAATAGAACAATATATAAATTGGTATGATTTAGGAATATGGCAGTTTAGTTCAGTAATATAGGCCCTCTGTTGAAAAATGCTTTTGAACATACTCACTTGGGAGAACCTCGCACACAATGAATTGCATTAAGGTTTTCTTTTGTTCACTGCAAGATGTTAATAGGTGTTCTTAATAAATGCTGCTCTACGAGGTAATAGTTAAGTAGTTCCTTTGCAAAAGCCCGTGACTTGGCATTGTTTTTCTCGCAGGTTCCCGTCTTCGGCAAGAAGATTTCCCACCTCGAATAGTCGAACACCCCTCCGACCTAATTGTTTCCAAAGGAGAACCAGCAACTTTAAACTGCAAAGCAGAAGGAAGGCCGACCCCCACCATCGAGTGGTACAAGGGCGGGGAAAGAGTGGAGACGGACAAGGATGACCCACGCTCGCACCGCATGCTGCTGCCCAGCGGGTCACTGTTCTTCCTCCGCATAGTCCATGGGCGCAAGAGCCGGCCGGATGAAGGGGTCTATGTGTGTGTGGCAAGGAATTACCTTGGGGAAGCTGTAAGTCATAATGCATCGCTGGAGGTGGCAAGTAAGTGCTTTTCTTTTTTTTCCCCTCCGCCCAGCTCTTTGGTAACAGCCACTTGCTTTGATGTTATTTGAAGATAAAAATAAGTGTGAGCTGCCTCTGAGGCAGTGACTTAAAAGCGATGAAGGAATTACACGGTTAATTATTATTTATACAGAAAATAGAAAAAGTCAGATGTATCATATCACAGTAGAAATTTGGACAGTTTTGTGTGTTCTCACTGCTTTTAAGCTTCATTGCAATGGTCATTGCTTAATGTTTGTTAAATTTTGTATACTTACTTTCAATTTGTAGACGTTTTTTTCCTCTCCAGATAACCACACAAACTGTAGCTTGTAATAGGAGGCAGGATAGCCAGGATTTTATCTAAAAGGCTACGTTTGGAATTTTTCTTGCAATAAACAGTAGAAGAAAGGCAGATTTAGAAACACAAAATTTATTTTTTTCTCTAAAAGAACTGGACTGCAAATTATCTCTCTAGTTTTAAGTATTTCACCAGCGGAAGGTGCAATCAGGTATCTTCACATCACTTTGTAATGCTTATCTCTTCCTGTATACCCTTTAAACTCTACTTTTTTTAGAGAAGAGAGTACGCGTTAAAAGCCTTTTTTTAAGCATTCGTATGGAGGATCAAGTGTAGGTCAAAAATAACAATTTTGAGGTACTGAAGTATGAGAGGAAACATCACAATTCAAAGTTGGATATCTAAGTTGCTTTGATAGGCTTCCTTTGTAGTGTGTAGCAATTTACCTGGTATAATTTTGAAGAGCTAGCACAGAACTGGGTGAGTCACTCTCTGAAGACACTGATCTCTGTTAACTAAATGAATCATGTTAACTAGCTCTGATGAGGCTCCTGTCTTTTAGATAAGTTAAATGCCACTGTTGGTGTATAACTTCAGAAGAATGGATAGATTTTCATAATTTTTAAGCAAAGCAAAGGAAATAGAGTATCAATTTGTGAATTTACTTCAGCCCTTTGCCTAGTGCTGTTCACATTCAAGACAATCCCAAGGACTTTAATACTTATACCACAAGGATTTCAAGCTTCACATATAGTAGAGTAGATACACATGATTAACATCTGTGACCATGCTGTTTCTTTGTTAACCACTTTTAGTGATAAAAGTAATCAGTGTCTGGGAATCTGGAAGTATGCTTATCCAGTAAATGTTTAAACCTGTTAAATCATATGCTGATTGGTTACTCCCAAACATTGTATCTGGTATCTTGGAGGTGTAATTTTATGTGGGCATTAATGTTTATGAGATTTTGATTTTTATCTAATTGTTGTTGTTTCATTTATAACACTTCTTGTTGGTTCTTAAAATGAGTTTTAATGTTCTGTGCTTATTTCACTGTCTTTTGGTTTGAGCTGTACCTTGCAGTAATGTTTGAAGTGCAGGTAGTGCTTCTGTGTCTTCCACAACTTTTCATCAGAATGTGGAAACCTGAGGTGGACTTGAGTGGTTGGTGCACTGTGGCATCAATGAACTTGTACATAGTTAATGAATGTTTTTGTCACCCCTGTCTCAAATCATCTTTGTGTGATTACAGTGGAGAGTCTGACAGAGTCTGAATGTAAAATATTGGTATCACCATAAATTTTTTTAAGAGCTTCTGCCAACAGACAAGACAAAACAATATTTAAAAAATAAATCTTAAGTGTTTAAATATACACCATTTATCAATAATGTAGAATGAAATTGTTAATCCATCTCAAAATGGATCTCATGAGCCCTTGTATCGAGGGCTAGTGTCAGAAAATAACCACCAACAATGCTGTAAGAGGAAAAAAAACATCTTTATTTGGAGATAAGTTTTGTTGGTATAATGATACACAGTTTTAATTGTATACCAGGAGATCATTGACAAAGAATTTTAACAGAGAAAGTTACTATTTTAGTAGAAAAGGTAGTGATGTGACAGTGCAAAAGCACTGAGCCACTTTAAATAGCACGGAAGAGTTGAGGAACAAGGGAAGAGTTGAAGGCTGGTGGAATAAATTTGCATTAAATTAAATAGCTCTGCACTGTAGTTGTAGTGCTGTCATCATAAACTGTTGCTGCATTCATGGTGGATTACTACAAATCAGCAAAGTGTTTTGATTAGCTTCTCAGGACACCTGTGCATTCACATTTACATTTGTGTACAGGTAGTCACACGCAATTGCTGTTTTAGAAATCCTTATGTTGCAGTTTAATTTTTGTATGTTTATGGAGGAAAATTGCCTTTCCTTGGTTTCTACCTTCCATGAAGTACAGAGGATCATTTAGAGTACTCGTTTATATGCTTTGATGCTGCAATTTTAAGGAAAAACGTTATGTGAAGTCGAGAAAACAGCGGCATGTTTTGCACTGTACCTGTTGGCTCTTGGTGGAAGAGGCAGCTCCTGTCTGCAGCAGTTAGTTTCACGACACAATCGGGAATTTAGCACTTTTCTTCCATCACTCATCATTTAGTAACACCTTCAATTAAATGACATTCCTTCACTGTTCAGTGGACGTTGTAGACTTCAGATTCAGGTTAATAAATAAATTTTCATGTCTGTTACCCTTTCATGCAGTTTATTTTTTTAAGAGTTTAAATGCTCATCTTTGAGATAGTCCACAAAGAGAATTTGTAACCTATGTTATAAGGTGAACAGCTTCCTTCAGTACACTGTCCATAGATTCCACAGCTGCAAAGAAGGAAATGTAGTGGGATTTCAAGTCTATGAAAATTTCAGAAGTACCTTGTATTACAAACCATTTTGTCTTTTTAGATACCTGTGTATTTTAAGGACTTTTAAAACTGCTTTAAATTTGATTGCCACAAGAGGGGAGAGACTGAAATCATAAATCATAGAATTGCAGATAGTTTTCCCTCTGCTTTATTACTTTCTAGTCATTGACCTCTCTCTGGTGACTTGACTGGCATTTACATGTCTTTTTATCCAGAGGATGCAGCATTTTCTGCAATTGTGATAGGTATTTCAGTGTTAGTCCTCAATTAATACCATTGAACATGACCTAAATACCATTTATTATCAGCAAATTGAATTAAGTAAGTTTTTTATTCAATCTCTGCCTCTTGTGTCCCTTCCAAAATGTTTGAAGATGCCATAGCATTGGGGATTTGTTACATCTTTTCCATAATGTTATTTTATTTTATATAAAGATATTTGTGCAGCTGTATTTCCTTAAGTTTCTGGAGTTACTTCTTTGAACTCATGCCCCATCCCCCCAAAACCCTTAAAAACAAGATGATCCTATGGCTGGTGAAGAGTAAATGGTATGTTAAACCTACAAAACATGTACTTGAACCCCCACTGACTAGATTCTGTTTGATTATGTTTCAGGGACTGTAACTTTTCTTAATCAAATAACTAGCTCTTTCGGATACTTTAGAGACTGGTAAAACTACCCTCCATTACACAACCCTGTGCAGAGAAGCTTTGTAATTTAATATTACATGACATTTTCTCTGTAATTTACATCTGTAGGATCTTCATAAATGTGAAGGAGATAAATTTGCATAAGCGGGAATACAGCAAAAAGGTGAATTACAAGTCAGTCAAATAAAAGAGATGTAACTCCTGTTTAACTGAGGGATTTTTTTTTGTTATTATTTGACTGGTTTCATCTGTATTTGAAATCTTATTCCCACAAAATTTTGGAAATGGAGACTTGCTGTATGTGTTCTAAGTGCAGAAGAGCGAGGTTTGGGTAGTGTGGACCAGAAGGGGTGGGTGATGGGATAATCAGATAACAGGCTGCAGTCACCCTTCAGTCTGAGGCTGCTACAAAGTCCATTTCCCTCCCTCTCCCTGACTTCCTGAACTCAGCCTTTTGATCACTGGAGACCTACTTAAATCAGCTCCATGTTTTGTTTCTGAGGAATGTAACTGGTTTTGGATTACTGCCTACCAGTGACACCTTCTCCAGTGGTGAAAGGTCCTAAAGAACGTGAAAAGGGCATGTCCTTGTCAAAATGAAACTGGGTAATTCTCTCTGTAAATGTCAGCTTTTACAGGTGGGAGAAGAAAGTGCAATCAGTGCTTTATCCTCAGAGTAAGGGCTGAAGACTGTTTTGGCTATCCCATAAACAATTGGGAAACGGTCATTTTTCAGAGTAGAGCAATAGCAGCAGTTTTGAGAAAGTGCATTAGCAGACTGGAAGGTGATTGCAGCTGCTCCATGTGTTTGAGTCTCTCAGGATTATCTGGTGAATGGATGCACCTGATTAAGACCAAATTTGTTTTCTAGTGTGTGACAGTTTCATTCAAATGTTTTATTTTTCTCTTTTTAGGTAGCATTTTGTAGGACTGTACTCATGTCAAGAGTGGCAAGAATAGCTCCAGGACTGTATTTATCTTCCTTTCTCCTTTTTATATTGTAGTTATCTCCACTTAAGGAAAGCAAGAACTGGTTTTTAGCTACTAAAAGTCAATTTCTTTGAAACTTACTGCCATATTTCTAGATATGTGTGTGTATGTGCACTCAGGTTCTCTTTCTCTCTTAAGCATAGTTCCAAAAATATGAAATCTGAATTTCCCCACTGAATTAGACTTTCACTTTTCTTTCCCCTCACCCCTTGCCTTGTCATAATGAGTTTGCAAAGAAGGGGTGTACTTATGACAAGGGAATTTGGCATGATTATTTCACATGGAGCATTGCCATTATTGTAACATAATCTTCAGTAGATACTAGAGACTGTCCTAGTTCTAAAAATGCTTTTTTTTTTCAGTTTCAAAATTATTTAAATGGCATAAAAATAACATAAAGTTGGTGTAGGCGTCTCATGGTTAAAAACACTTCCAGTTCCTTTGAATTGCAAGAAATAGGTTCAGCAATCCTGTGGAGAGGATTGTTTAATCAGCCTCATTACTTATTGTTGATAAAATGCAATATCCCCTGTTGTTCTGAGATTCCTT
The DNA here is from genome assembly GCF_047495875.1 of Pithys albifrons albifrons. Taxonomy (NCBI): domain Eukaryota; kingdom Metazoa; phylum Chordata; class Aves; order Passeriformes; family Thamnophilidae; genus Pithys; species Pithys albifrons. The sequence continues at coordinate 108,714,641 of NC_092458.1, read as the reverse complement.
TGGCAGATGAAGGAAAGGTTGCTATAGAATCTGAAGATCAGTGATGACTTTCCTGTACTTCATTTTCCTGTGTTATGCAGTATATGAGCTGCTCAATTAGCTGCAAAATTGTTTCTCACTTTCCATTAATTTTAGGCAAGATATGGTCTCTCTGAGTTATTGTTTGTTATCTGCAAGTTATTCAAAATATTGTTAAAATTCAAATTACTTGATTTGTATAAATGTTCCGTGTTTTAAAATACACCTTATGTGTAATCACTGCTGTGTTAAGAGAATGGGTCAAACAACAGGTTACTCCCTTGTGCAGTTGCATGACAATGAATTAAACATTTTGGATGCATATCAGAATTTCCATCATTTGAGGCACCCATGTGATGGCAAACATGTGCAGTTTATGCTGCTTACAGTTTTATTTGGCAAAGTCTCACAAAAGTGAGGGCTTTGTCTCAAGTATGTGGTCAGTTTTATGGTATCAAAAAAGCTCTTTCTTTGTGTCTTTTGCCTGCACTCATGAAATAAATTAATAAAATAAGGAATGTGCCTTATCAGAGTTACTGGCTGTTTGTGCTGTAGAGGGTTACAAGGTTAATTTATACATTGATGCATCATGTATGCATTGGTCTACATATTTAAAACATTAAAAACCCACAGATAACCAAAACACAAAGGCATTACTGGAAATGCCATAACTACAATATGCTTCTACCTGATAGTTTGGTATGGCAGAACTTCATTTTACAGTTATATCTTGCTCTATTATTAAATGAAATTTGCATGTATATTGTCTAAAATGCAACTTGTATGTATTTGGGAATATGAAAGATTAGTTCATAAAAATCAGGAGATTCTATAGTCTGCAGCTGTAGAATTAATGTTGTAGGATTTTGGTTGAGAGGTGGAGGTGTTTGGAAGGCTCTTTCATACTAGATCTGAAGTGCTAAGTTTCAATGTATTTTGGAACCAGACTCAGGACTTTCATTGAGGATGTGTGTCAAGATATTTGAGCGTTAAAGCTAATTCTGTGCTCAGAGCAGTTTACAGGTCAGTGGTAGTGAATAACAATGATATTTAGGCAACAAGTGAAAGCTTTTTCGAAGTGCTGATACAGTAAGCTTAGGACTACTGTGACAACAGAGTGCAAAAATAAGATTCCTATTCAGTGCAATTACCTATTCCTGCCAAGGTCAGGGCAAAATAATAGGCTTGCACGCATGCTTTGTATGAACCAAGAAAGCTGTTGCTATACATACGTGTCTTCCCAGAATCTATGCAACAGGGGAATTTAGAAATAGAGTTCTTGATTGGCTGTGGTACTCTGACTATACACATTGTTCTTAAGCTGATGAGGAGTTTAGGATGTTATGGTGGCCATGCTGGGATGGATGATTAAGCAAAATTAGACATTTTATAGTCTGCCAGAAATTGCAGTGCAGCTCAGAAAATCCATAAATCAAACAATGTGATGTCAGTCTTTTTTTGTGAAATGGAAGCTCTGATGGGTAAAAGGTTATCTGAAGCCAGAGTTAGGGAAGTTGGTTCTTAAAGCAAGAGGAAATGACATACCTTGCAGGTTTGGAGTCATCGGTCATTAGTTTCAGAAAAAAAAGTAGAATTAAAATTGTTCGGATGCAGGACCTTTCCTTTCCAAGCATGAGCCGGAGGCAGATGTTTGTCATTTTCCTGAATCCAACCAAATAGTGAATTGATACCAAAGTTCTTATTTTTGTTGTTGTCATTTAGAAGCCTGTGGAAGACAACTCAGACTGTCGATACCAACTATAAATATGAATAAAGGCAGGTATTCTAATTGTATGAAGAGGGAGAAGGAGGTTTTTATACTGGAGTGTGTTTTCAGTCTCTGCTGCACGTTGTTCTTCCCTTCCCATGGGACTGAGCCTCAAGCAGAGTTCAGGGGGCGCTCCTTGGTGGAAGTTACCACATGAAATGGGACCACTGATTGTCTCCTCTTCTTTTTGGATGGTGAGCTTCCTCTGGTCTAAGGGAGTTTTTTTATGCTGTTTTCAGCCAATGGATTTATATTCTATTTTCCACCAGTTTCTGCTTTAAACTCATGATCTTTCTTCCCTCACTTGCACCCCTGCTCTTCCATCCCCCAAGACATCTTGGTAGAACAAGATAAAGTGAAGATCATTTCTATTTTTAGAAGTGTTTACATTTCATAGATGATGATATAGGACATATGCCTGAAGGCAGAAGAATAAAGTCAGACAAATAAAAGGCTTGACTACTAAGCCTCATACGTTAGTACTTAGGCTTTTTCCCCAATATTACATTTAAAAACGTATTTTTCTGAAGTTCTGAAAGAGTTGCTTCTGACTTAAAATTTGGACCTAAATCTGCATTGTGCCACTACATTTTGTGTATGAATTTAGAATATTTGGTAAATACTCCATATTGATGAAATATTTTGAATCATCATTCCCCAGAAAACAATAGTGTCAGCTGCATTTAATATTATGAAGAAATCAGGGTTTATTTTTCTTTTTACTGTCATCCTGTTAAAATATTTCTTTAAGATCATGTTGCTGACAAAGACAGATTTGCATCTTTGTGTCTGTGAGCTGTTTTGATGAGAACTGTCTGACTTGACTTGCATCCTGTATGTAAATTGATTTCAGCTGATTGCTTTGAATTTGAAAGAAATTTAATTTGAAAACTGCCCCATTCCACTCTCAGAGGTAGTAGATGCTTCTCTACGTCATCTGTTAGCAGTGCATAGTCAGCATATGTCTGTTCCTCTCCTATTTAAACTGTTTTCTCCAGAGAAAGAGAAATTCCCTTTAGACCAGACAGACATCTGCTGACTCTCTCCTGTGAGCAAAGCAACTCAAAAGATATCTTTCCCATGATTAAAAGAAATATGTCTGGAGGCTCTTAGTTTTTGTTCAATTAATCAAAGATTAAACACATGTGGACCCTCTAAACGAGGCTTCTTTGTGCTTCTATGCTATCAAAAATGATTGGAGAGAGGACCTGGGCATTAATGCTGGCTAGACTGAAATTTAATTTTTACCTATATACACTCTGTAATTGAGTTCCAGAAGTTCATAATAAAGTGGGGGGAAATGCATAGAAAAGGGGCTTTTTATTAATTTACAACTTAAAAGTATTCCAGTTTAAGAGAAAAAAAGAGGAAAAAGTGTCACATTTTTTCTAACACTTTTTCTAAAAAGAAAAGTAAAACCAATCTTAGGGTTATGTGACTGGGACACTTTAATACATGGTTTCTCTAACCATTTCCAGATGCAGAGGCATTCTTGGTTGCTTTTGTTCCTCAATTCCTGTTAGTAGATGCTATCCTGGCAGAAACTGGTAGTGCTAAAAGTCTGGTATTCAGCTCAATGCCTTATCTTTACTCAACAATTATACTAGTGGTAGACTACTTATTAACCTGCAGGTTTTTCTCTGATGTGAAAAATAAATAAATAAAGGCATACAAAATACGTAGACAAAAAATTCTGCAAGAATAAGATGGCAATAATTCGGCAGATTCCTTGAATACCATGCTGTTCTTAAATTTTTCATCAGACAGCAGAAGTCTGTCTTGTAGACATCTTTATCTGAAGATAATTTGTTTGGCTCCAGTTTTATTAGTGGAATTAGTTCTTTGGTGTAGTCTGTGGTGAGGCTTTAAAACAGGAAAGGCTCCACTGATAGTGTGAATTTACCGAGTTATATTTTAAAATGGTCTCTTCTTCTCAATTGCTTTTTCTAAGAATACGATTTTTGTTTATTAACAGGTCAAATTTTCCTCAAAATATATGAAAATTTATGTATATACCATTTTCTGACTAAACAATAAATACAATGGAGAAGTCTGTCCTTTCATAAATAGGCATCAACCAGCATTTTCGGAATACTTGATGTAATAGCAAAGTTTCCTAAAAATATTCAGATGTATTGGACTCTTACTAATAATTACTGAAGAAGCAGATAATTAAGTATTCAAAACTGCCATAATGGAATTATCTAATAAAATACAATAAAAATCTCCTCAGTATGTAGCTTTTCCACTTTTAATGGGCCGAACCAATCCTTTGATATTAATAAAAGGTGTAATGAGAAGCATTGTGTATTACCTTATTTTAACATGCTAACTGAGGCAATTAGGCTTTTATACCCAAAATAGGCACAACATTTAAAAAAAATTATAAAGTTAGCTCATTTTAATAAATATTGTCTGTGTACAGAAGAAAGAGAATCAATACATATTTCAATTCCAGCACCTTAGTATTGTTTTGGGGTGTTTTCCTCTGCAGGAATACCCCGAAAGTCCTCATTCCTCTATTTACAAGTAGATATTTCAAATCAAGTTCTTAAAAGAGTTTTATAAATGTTTAAGTGTGTTGGTATTTGGGAAAGAAGGTGGTCTTATTGTTGCTGTCGTCTAGATAGAAAAACTGCGGCAGGAAGAAATTAAATCTTGCTCTCAGATGGTCACAAGAATATCTGTCTGCTCTGGAGAGACTGGGAACTCTCATTGTTCTATTTGTTCCTCACAAGACTTCTCTTCATTGCTCTGTTTTAAGGACTATTTGTAATGTTTCATAGCTATTTTTAGCGCTAATTGCAAATAACCTTGGAAACCCTTTGAAATGTTCCAAAAATTATCCCTTTTGGGTGGTGCTGGGATAAAAATTAAATTATCAACTTGTAATTTTCCATTTCCCCAGATTTATTCCTGTACAGCCTGTATTGCTGATTCCCTATGGTTATGGGCCTCATTTTTTTTTTGTTCCTTTCTCCATGCCAGCTGCTCATGGATCAGATGAATACATCAAGATGATTGTGTATTTAACCCTCTGTTGTCCAGAGAGAGAAGGCCAAAAAGGAGAAATGCTAGTAATAAGCAGTACTGTAGAAGGGGCTGGAAACAGGGAGACTTGTTTTTCTGCCTTCAGCTTCCTGACTGGTCTCAGGACTGCTCCTGCAGGAACAGATGAGTGTCATTGATTTTAATTTCACCCATTCTCACAGAAAGCATATGAAGTCAAATTCAGCCCCTTTGCTTTAATACATAGAGGATGCAAAGAAGAGGATTTTGTGCCTAGACTGGGAACATCTGGATTAACTTCTCCAGCAGAGTGACCTCCCTTTGGAAAGATTTTAGCTCCCATGCAGGCATGATGCTGCCTTCTACTCCTCAGTTTGTAGGGCTTCTTGACTCATGGTCTATGCTAATTACCTAATAGATCTATCAAAGCTTCCTCTTAAAATCTTGTTACAAAAGGCATGTGAGCTCGTGAGCCTGGTGTGGTTGCGGTCCCTGCTCTGGCTTAGCCCAGTTCGGGGGCAGACTCTGTGAAGGACCAGCCTGCTCCAACCCTGCTCCACATTAGATGCTCTCTGTACAGGCAACTTGGGAAGGTGGGGAAATGCTGGAATGGTTAGACTTACACTTTTATCCTGTCAGCCATCACCCACGCTCTTTTGTTCCTCCCACTCCCTACTTCTCCTCACTTTTCTTCTTTCCCGCTCTCCTGTGGGCTAAGCAAATTGTTTGGCACAGTACATGATGGGTAGTGTTGCTCTAGGCCTTGTGGGATCCAAGTAAAACCATCTTGTGGAGTTGGGTTCAGCCTTAAGGCTGTCAATTAGTTTTCCCGCTTTTAGAGGGGGAATCACAGCTCATGCATATTTCTGCTCTATGTCATGGAATAGATGCAAAGCTTGAAAGTAAAAAGGGAAGAAAATGAGAGCAGTAATTAGCAGTTACAGTCCCTGGTTTTCCTCCTTCAGTCTGCTGTCATCATTTAAACATTTGGTTACTCGAAAGAAGAAAATAAGCCTAATCTTTTCCTGACTTCAATTATGACAAAAAAGAAACCTGATTTAAACCAGTCTTCATAGAGGATTAGATGAGCAGGGGGAGAGCTTGTCCATGGAAGAGCATTGTATACTCCTGGTGAAAAACTGATTTACTTTTCTTTAAATTATCTGATTACTTTGTAGAAAAAGTCAAGCAGTGACCCTTTCCTCTAAACATACAGAAACCTACTAGGTTAATAGACAGAGGCGGGAAAAGTAAAAAGACATTTTAAAATGGATTCACCCAAAAATCATCAGTCACAACTTACTGGATTTGCACACGAGACAAATAAGATAAACAAGATAAGAAAACAGTTAAACAAGTCATGGTAAAAATAAGAACACTCTCCGTATTTGAGCTGAATGTCCTGGCAAGCAAATGCTGCATTAGGAGGCCACATCATATATCTGAACCTGCAAGTTGTGTGCTCAGAAGTTTTGCATTATGGGACTGAAGGCTGTAAATTAGTCTAAAAAGATTTTTGCAAGGTAGACTGGGAAATACAATTACAGAGGTGAATAATTATTGGAATGCTGAGTCCGCACACATACACGGAAAAGGATATTGGAAATTTGGAATGGGCTCAGAAAGTTGCACAAATTCTTTGAAATTTGTAAAGCTTGGGATACATGAGACTTGTACTCAGCCTAGTATAGTCTTATTACAGCAAGTATTAAATGGTAATTTGAGGCTACAGGTCAACGAATACTTTATAGAAGTTCCAATTAGTATTGTAATTCCATGACTGTAGGTGTAGGGATTGTGTGTCTAATAAGTCATACATATGCTTGCTACCCTGTCCATAGTTACAGCTTGAAGAAAGTATAAAGAGCTTTGTGCCTATGAAGTCAATGAGTAGGTAAAACATTGCTAATTCTCTTGTAATTTAACCTTCATACTTCTCTGGGACCTTAAATCAGCACTGGAGTTTATTTCATTAGTGTAATTTATTCTTCAAGTAAGAACACAGTAAGGGGGAAGTCACAGGATAAGAAATGGTCAGACTGTTTTGTCTTCCTCAGTAACATTTGTGACCTGAAGAAATACATAGTTATTCATTCTCCTAGTTCAGCAGGTGGGGCTAATTTATCACTGCATGGGTGTGACCAAAGCTATGTATTCTACACCCTCTATTCATTTCCCATGAGCTGTTAACAATGGACCATTTGCAGCAGCTGCCCAGGGCACAGCCGACTCCTTAGGATGTGAGCTGAGTGTGAAAGATACCTGTTAGATAAGAGCTGTGATAACTCCCCTTCAGGGAGTCGTTAGCTCCTTCACACCCAGCTGCTAATGGACCAGCAACAATTCCAAAATACCCCATGACTCAGAGTTAGATCACCTGTTGTGGAACTCCCCTGGGGGAGGTACTGGCTGTTCCCACCTGAACCTAAGGGTATATAATCTTGGGGTTTGAAGACCTTGGGGACCACTCGTTGGATCCAGAGGAGGACCAGAACCTCGATGAGAGACCACCACTCTCAACCAGACTGCGACCATCATCTGTACCCACAGGTTTTCCCCTTCCTTTTATTTCGGACTCGGGGGAACCACATGGATCTCAGCACGGGGGCTAACTAACACCGTTGTGTTTGTGCCCCAGGGTGCTGGGTTATAATACTGGAGTTTGTGGGTTAAAATCAATTTCTCTTTGTGTCATTGTATTTATTGTAATATTTTTATTAAATTGTAACTCTGATTTATAATCTCGCCTGAGCTGGGCTCATTTCTCCTGCTGGTTTACCTTTAAACCAGCACATTCATCCAGAACACAAATTAGTGAATCCAAGAGAAGCTGGAGAAGGGACAGAAGGTAACTGCAGTTGAATCTTTAGAAGCATAGCTTGTCAGAAAATAGTAGTAGCTTTTAATAGGTTTTTCTTTCATGGGAAATACAGATTACTTGGATCATATCTTACTGAAATGAGAAGATGAGTGTTTTTAAATTTTTGTGTTTGTTTTGTTTTTTAAACATTTATTTGAAATATTCCTGGATTCAAGTGAAGTGATAATAGACAAGACTGGATGAGGCTCTGTGTGGTATCTTTAGAGTTAAAGTGGAGAGCAGAAAGTTTGAATTGGTCTGTGGTCTGCATCTGAAGACATTAACTATTCCGCAGACTTTGGTTACTGTCTCTATCTGTAGTTCATCTTGATGGCATCTTGTAGAGCTATAGACCACCAAAAGAGCAGGAAACAGCTGAAAGGAGCTGGTTACACACTAGTCTTGCTCAGCAGATTTTATTTTAAAGTGTCTTCGTGTGCGCGCAGTAACAGCAGATCATTTTTTTTATCCCTCAGCCTGTGGGCATTCAGCTGTGTCAGATCTGCCATCTGGGATTGTATAAGAAAATGAAGCACTGTGCCCAGTGGCAGAAGATGCCATACTCTCATGTCTCCATCCCTCCTCCCTTTCCTCCCCTCCTCCCCCTTTTCTGGGGGCTCTTAAAGATACATCTGTTTTCTGATAATGCTGTTTGTACCTGCGCTTTTAGTCCTTAATGAGCCATCGTTTGTCTTCTCTTGTGGATCGGGCTTTTGGTTCTTGTCAGCCCTGTGGCTGTAGGGGCTTAACCTGGCACCGGGGATGCTGAGACAGGTCTTTCCAAGCTGGGCAGAATTCTGTTCATCTATTAGTTCCAAGCATTTATATTCTTTGAAACTGTTGATGGCCCTTCTGGAATTTGGTAACATCTTCCTCTAGAAGTCAAATAGGGGATTGTTCCCGATGGGATGGTGGTGTTGGCTCTAAATTCAGCCATTGTGTTGTGGCTGAGACCTGAATCACAGACCTTCAGTCTTGACTTTAATTATTTGAGTTTCTGGTTTTCTCTTTAAATGATTTGGAGAGATAATAATTACTTCACTTGAAGGATATTACTTTGGCTAAGATGATTTGTTGAGATATACGGCTTAGTGTGTTTAATGCTTGATGATTATTTGTTCCTGATTGTTCCTACTGTAGATGTTTTGGAGGTTCTTCTGGTTGATGAGTATCAGCGGATTGTAAATAGCCCACCGATACGGTGGAGAGGTTTCCGCTTCCAGGAGCAAGGCTAGGAAAGCGGCAAGCAGGGCTCCCTAGGATCAGGCCCCTTAGAAGCGAGGGTCGGCTCCTCCCGCCCCCAGCCCGGCGACCTTCCCGAACGGAACAAGCCCGCACTTGCCAGGAGTCCACGAGGAAAAGCCAAGTTTAATGCCGCACGCTGGCTTATAAGGAGAGCATGGGAATTCCCCGGATGTAGGCGGGGAAGAGGGGCGGAGACGGGGCAGAGTAACACACTTCATTGGGTACATGCAAACGAAGGGAAGGAGGGAGGGAAGGAGAGGCAAAAGGACCAATGGGAGAATGAGATGGGCGGGGAAAGTCTACCGTAGGGCTTCAGGCACTTCGAGGCAGGGACAGCCCCCGCCCAGGCTCCAGAGGCACCTCGTGGGCGGCTCCGCCGGCAACCGCCCCCATGGCCGGGTCGGGCCAGGACAGGGGGCTGCGACCCGGAGAGTTTTGTGGGAAGAGGGAACTTGGATAAGGAACTACCAAGGGAAAAACAACCAGGGTAGACACATTGGGGTGTATAACATTCAAACTGGGGAAACATCAATATAGGGTGTGAACATTAGAGTCCTTATAAATCTCTCGCAGAGCTTCCATATTCGGGGAGCCGGGTTCCTGGACTTAGGTGTCCTCGTCTATCCATCTCTTGTAGTATTTTTGCCAGTGTATAAACCCTGGGTCTCCTCCGACAGATAAGTAGAAATTGAATCTGAAATCCATATGCACAGTGGGAATAAATAATCCTCTCTAAATGTTGCGAAGTGTCAAACTTTGGAAGACATGGCCTTGCTTCTTTTAATTACCAGGGAAGCAATTAAATGGAGCATTAAAGTATGTTAGTGTTCACATAGATTCAGTTGTTTGAAATAATAAACATTTTAACTTTATGTAATTTATACTACATTTCTTTTGATCTTCTAAATAAGATACATACTAGCATTCTATTTTGTTTGTTTAATTAAACATACATGTGTGCATTTTATGGGTTTTGTGCATATCTCACTTGAAATAAAAATTCTGCACGAAGTCATTTAGGCGTCTTGTTCAAAACTCAGTTAATTTAATACAGAGAGAAACTCTACCTTAAGAAATAAAATACAAAATGTATTTTCAATTACTTCATGCAATAAAGATCTTTTATGAGCCTGTGCATTTTATTTTTGTATCTTAGATTTACTGTATCATCTATAAAAGAAGTAATATGGCCACTATAAAAAGTTACGGCAGGTTTTGCAGCTGTATTTTTTAAGGCACTGATTGGGAAATTGTGCAGATTTCACCTTCTTGAGGAGGTTCAAGGTGTGCTTGGAATTGAGAGACCTTCCAGAAGAGTTGCAAGGAGTAGTACTTTCCTAGGGCTAATGAGAGGGAGAGAAGAACTCTTGACGAAAGAGGATTTTATCCAAAATATGTTGGAAAGTAGTGTCTGAAAGCCCTCACCCTTTATGGGTCAAAATAAAGTTAGTGCTGGCAGATGTTGGTCTTTGTTACAGTGAGGTGAAAGTAGGCTTTTTGGTGATGGGAAGGTAATTATTTCTTTGTGAATGCAGTAGAATATAGGGCAGGATGTTTGTTTTTGGTTTTTTTTTGTAAAGTAGTAAACATTTTTCCTAAATATTGTTCAGCATTCATTTTCCAGTGGTGATTGTTAAGATGGTCAAATTGCACAAATGCTTTCTGAGCATGCTTTGCCATTTTATTTAGAAAAATAGTAGTTGTGATAATTTTGAGATAATTAATAATAAAATAATTATAATAAAAGGCAGACCATTACTGTTTCTCTTGCAGCTTTGTTCTTGGGTGAGGATTAGTGGTGGTGTGAAATAAGACTTGTTAGCCAATAAATGTCTCTCACAGACATACTGTGTATGTCCTGGGGAAAGTTGGCTTTATGGTGTGATTGTGGGCACCTGAACTTGGTCATTAGTGGAGCAGAGGCTGCACTGAGTTTTTGTAATGCATAGGAGGATTTTGGAGGGAGTGTGATGTGAAGTCTCCTTTGGCTGCCATTTAACTATAGAAGTGATGAAAATTTTAAGGAGTAAGAAATCTTGCTGTTCAAAATACATGGAGTCTGGTTCAGGATGGAGTAGAAGGCAGCTGTAGTTGAGGACAAAATTGACTTGTGTGCAGTCTTTTGGTGATATACATGAGCTCTTCTGTTAGTGAGTGGAGAGAAAGTTTGTGTTGAGTCCAATAACTTTTCATTTATTCGCTCACTTTCTGGTAGGCAGAAAACAGAAATAACCTGGGGTTTCTTCCTCTTTGGTTAAGAATGAAATGTGTAATGTAATGTGAAAGATTTTAATTTATTTTAATGATGGGGAGCATATTTGCCTTTTATTTGTGGAATACTGTACCTAGCTTCTACTTCAGCCTTGAGCATGCTTACAGTAAAGGAGCTGTTAATCTCTATTACTACTACTATTTTTCATTTATCTTTTGAAGACCTATTTATCTTGAGAAATTCCTCTGTCCCCTAAGTCACTTTCATTTGCTATTTTTCTTTCTTTACATATTTTTCTTCCACAAACTGGGGTTTGTCTCTGCATGAGGTGATCTATATTAAATTAGTCTGTATAAATAGACCAATACAAAGGCTACAAACTCCATCTTGGCTGGATATGAAGTATGTGCAAAAGAAAAATAAATGAACTGAGAAAGAAGGCTGTGTCTACACCAAAGTTCAATCAAACTGCTTCACATTCACAGCATATATCATTAGGATAATACTAATTGCACAGGCACTATTATATCAGATCTCTGGGCTGTTTGTTACTCTGTGTGGGCTATAACCATATCTATTCTGTGTCATGTTGACTGACAGTTTCCTGAAGCAGCAGATACACCTGCTGGAAGGACATTGCTTGGTTACTGAGCTTGCTTACTTGACATTGTCAACCTCAGTGCAATTTTTGATAGCATCAGTCAACATTTAACAAGCTAATCAACAGAGATATTTTTCATTTTAGATGGTTAGCAAAAGCATCCCAGATACTTTGCAGTCTGTGTTTTCAAAGGGGTCAGCAGTGGTCTGGTCTTTGATTTGTGCACCTTTAGTACAAATGTCAATTCCTATAAATAAATTCATACCTCCCAATATTTACACTGCCTATTTTGGAAGTGGTTTTTTTCCCTCTTTGGAGAAGAATTACATGTGTGTTTGCAACCTTGACGCTCAGGATGACAAACATTTACACTTATGAACGTACAGCAGAAACTACTGTGTTGAAAACCTTGGTTGTCTTTTAAGATTTTATTGGAAAGCAAACAATACTATGAAATAATTTCCAGTTGTCCTTGCTGTTTTGAAAAGTGATGAATTCATTAGTTTATTTAGAAAAAGTATAAAATATACATTGGAGTGTATTACTACCTATGTGAAAAATAACATAGTTTAGTTTTCAGGACTGCCTGTATTGTGTCTTCAGGTTTTTAATGGACAGAACTGCAAGGGTGGAATTGGTCTAAAAGATACAAAAAGGATTTTTAAAAGAGTTGTGTCAAAGAGTGCTTAGGCCAGGAAGCCACCCTGTATTCCAAATTTGAGTTATTGTGCTTTGTGGCTGTGCACTAGTAGAGCTTTTCTACCCTGGCCTCAGTGGAATATGTCTCTTTAGAAGTGACCTATGACCGCATAGAAATGCCTTTGTATGGGAGTTTTATACAACAAAGGCAGCACTTTACTGACTACTTTGAGGCAGAAGTGCCAACTGAGTCTGTAATGGCAAGTATTAGAGGCAGGTTTGCCATTCTGCTCGTGCAGCTTTATTGAGATTTGCAGTTAGCATCATAATGTTGTTTATCGTAGGATTTTAAAAAAATAGGTAAAATATTTTCAGTGGCTTTTCAGGTTTCATTCCAAGTAAAATCTTTTCAGAAGTCCATGAAAATGGCACCTGAGTTTCAGAATTAAAACATAAGAAGTGTTTATATGATTCCTATGGATAATGGTTAAAAATTAAGAAATGCATTATTTTCCTATAGATAATTCTAAAGCTTCCTTTTAATATTTTCTTTGGAAAAAATGCCAAAATGTTATTTGATTACACACACTCATGATCAAAAAAAAATTATGCCTACTTTTTAAGTGTTCTAATTGTCCTTTAAATTAAAGCCTTGCAAAATTTAGTTTTCAATTGTAACCCAGTGGAGTGTTGACAGAAAAAATTTCTAGGAGTCCTACGTTTTAATATTGTTTTACTTACTTGTGATCTTGATGCTTGCAAATTGAAAGGTAAATGAATAGGTCCCTTGGACTACAAAGATAAGCACTGTGTTGGTAGCCTTTATTTCCTCACAGTAAAGACACTGAAGCGTATTAAAATACACAAAACTTCTTGTAAGTGAAATTATGTTGATACTACATATTAGGGTCCTAAACTTGAATATACCAGTGAAGTTTTACATAAATTTCTTCAAGATGTGGTGATATTTTAGGGCTTAAGAGTTTGAGCAGGGATTTCAAGTTAAGAAACAGAAGAAATATTGGTATTTGAAAGTAATAGTCCTTTTATATATGAATTTGCAATCATTAATTTCCTAGTTCATTTTAGGTAAAGATGGACTTAGAGAGAAAAAAAGCCCAGCAAGACCTAACTAATGTTTTCAGAAGGAAAGAACTGGGGTTTTGTGACAGGTATTCTTCCTTGATGAAACCATTTTATACCTTTAATTCAAAGATATACCATGAGGCCACATCAGTGTTTTGTACACAGCCAGTAACGTGCTGGTCCCTTTTAAACACATTGAACCCACAATAAAAGGGAAATTAATCATAAATTTAGAGAGTGTTTTGATTCTGTTTGTTTTATATTTGAAATAAGCGAGTGCTCTCACTGAGGCATTTTACAGAAGTTGGTTGTGTGAAAACTAGAGATGATTTATTTGAGTTTGTGTGAAGTGGCCTTGCAGGTTTATAATAAAACTTTTGAACATCACTGAATATTCTGTTTGCCAGTGTGCCATGAAGGTCTTTTGCAGCAAGGTTCATTTATTAAGAATAGTAGTTGAATTATTAAAGTTTTAGCAGAAGGTAAACCAAGAAGTACTTTACTAATACTAGTATTTAAGGATGTACATTTAGTTGCCTTGGAGTCACTGTGGTTGAAAGGTTTCTTCAGGGAATGTAGCCCAGCTCCCCCTTGTCAGAGGCTGTCAGCTTTTAGTCATATGGAAGGACTTCAAAATAATGTCAATGCCAAACTATGCCTGAGTTTATAAGGGAAGGTAATAGATTTCAGCTTGTCATAAATCTGATGCAATAAAGCAACTCTGTCAGCTGGACCTCATGGCTTACTTCACTGCTTTGCTTCTTGGGAGGAAAAGCAAGAGATGCACTGAGGAAAGTAATTTTAAAGTTGTACTCTCTCAGACTTTTCTTGGTGCACTTTTTTGTGCACACAGTTAAGTGACAGAAAATGAAAATTCCCATAGATGCAATGAGAGATTATCTTTTCTGTCAATTAAATAAATTCTTTTAAAATATATTAGTTTTTGTTTCAAAACTTGTAATGAGTATTTCAAAGAGATAAAACAGAGGAAAGTCTAAACCACTTACAAATATATTTTTGTTCTGCCTGTGTTATGCTGGGCAACATGGAAGAATACTTAATTTCGTATATGAAGTTTTCCAAAATTACGATTTATAATCTTTCCCACAGTTTCAAGAGTCACATATTACAGGGAGAAAAATATTTTACTTTATTCTGGTTTTAACATCTTTGCTTGACTTATTTATATTTACTTTATTGTTTTCATATAATGAAATCTGACCTACCTGTTAATTCTCTTCTTACCAGTAAGAAAATTCTTCAGAGTGAAAACATAAATTATTCTGTGGCTAACTTTCTTCTAATGCATTAATTTTCATTTGTTGTTTGTTTGTTTTCCTAGAATAGTATTAATTAGTATGTCAGAAGAACCCCAGAATTTATCAGCAAAGATACTGACCATGTGAGGAAAGTGTTAGGAAAACTTGTTTGGTTTTCACTCGTGTTTTATACTGACTATGGTATGAAACCCATAATTCATGGGATCAAAAAGAGCTTACAATGCAGCCCATGAGTGAACTTGAAGAGGGTGGAGAGAGTTGAATAAGCTGCAGGGAGGGGATGTGTTGTACCTACTAAAAGTGCTGTTGTAGAAACTTTCCCAGGCAGATGTAGCAAGTTCCAGTCTTTGGATATTGAACTTGGCTTTTTCCTTTAACTTCTTCCCTCCAGTTTGCAGCCAGTGGTGCTTCCCACCTGAGCTCACAGTCTGCTCTGAGTCACAGTCATGTCCGAAGCTGGGGTTCAGTCTCCAGGATTTTTCAGCTCTGATTTAGACTAAACCACGCTCCTGTTGCCAGCCTTGTGGTGCTCTGCCCCAGCTCTCCTTTGTGCAGTTTCACAAGGGAAATGGAGCCCCATGGCCATGTGGTTTACTAAAGTACATGGACATTGTCATGACTAAGAATAAAATTAGAGTAGATGTTAATATGAATGATTTTGTCTCCATCTAAAATAAATAACCTGACTTTAGTTTGGAAAGGTTTATTTTAGTATTAGTTTTGTGTGAGATAGCTCAGCCTGGATGTCTGTGCACTTTGTTAAGGTTGAAGAGAAAGCCTGCCAGTATGGACTAGTTCTAGCTGCCTGCTGCTCTGGGTTCCTGCATCTCAATCAAAACACGAGCTCAAACCTAGTATCATCTATATAATAGTTGTAAAATATAGAAGGTAATTAAATACTTGAGAGATTATGTAGGCTGAAAAAAGAACCAGAGCAGAAACAAATTGTTCCTTTTCAGATGCTTACTTCTCAAAAGTTAAAAAAAAAGGAAACAAAAAGAGGTTTCCTTACATGTATAAATGAGCAGCAAGCACAGGCTATTTTGAGTGTACAGAAATTCCAGTACTGTGGAGTTTACTTCTCTCGATTGCAGCTGCTGAATTATTAGACTGAGTTATCCCAGTCAGACAATTGCCTTAGTTCCTGTGTGGCTCAGAAAGTGGGGAGTGGGAGGATAACTTCATCCCTTTCCTCTGTGCATGCTTCCCACAGAGTGGGAAGTTGGCTGGGTGTGACATTAATTGCTTTTCTGTCAAATTAAGTCATATGTGCTCTTATTGCTACAGCTCAGCCAAGTCAAGAGGTTTTGGTCCCAACTGTTTGCTCCTGTCCTTCCCTGCCCTTATTACAGCCCTACTTGGGGGCTGTGTGACTGCCACTGTTTTCAGGGCAGCCTGTTTGGAGAAAACCTGATTTGAATTATGCTATTCCAACTGTACAGGATTGTTTTGACACAACTTAGTTAGGGAAAGGCTATGTGCTAAATGATACTCGGCCTATATTTAGACTGACTTACTTAAACAGATACTTATCAGAGAGGACAGCTCTGGTCCAGGAGGGTGAATACGCAGAGAAAGGTCTCTCATCTTGCTTGCCAGGGTCACATCCAGGACTATGGCATTTTGTTACCAGACTGTAGCTTTGTATTTGGTAAAGGTATGAAAAAATCATGTTCCTCCAGATTCTGTCATCTTTTGGTGACTTCTGTCTTCCTATACAGTATTTGTGCCTGTAATTGCTCTTTCTTGTTTAACTTTAACCTAGCGGTCAACTGAGTTTTCGGAATTCCACCTATTGATGTTCCTTATTTTCACCTGGTGTATTAACCTTAAGTAATGGCATCTGGTAGGATCTGATATTTCATGCCTGGATTAGACAACTGAGTCTGGTTACTGGAAACAAAAGTCTAATCAAACTGAAGCAATGAAGTTTTGACTGCATGAAAGATTCATTCTTTGAAAGTGTATAAAATAAAAAGAATCTATCAGTTCATTAGGCCATGCTCAGGAAGGAGAGTTTGTTTGAACCCTGTTGGTGTTTGGGTTTTTGTGGGGTTTTTTGGTCAATTGATGATAATCCAGGACTGATTGCTGAATGCAATTAAGTATTATAACCATTTTTCAGCAGGCTTTTGTGGTTAGACTTAGACTTACAAAAGGTGCTATTTGAAGTTGAAGCAGAGCTGTACCTTTGGCACTCCAGTGTTAGCTCTGGCACAAGTGGCAGGAACTCAGGCAGGGCGACAAGCTGCCATGGCTGAGAAGTTAAATTAGCACTTGATCAGGTTTGGAGCCTGATAACTACATGATTAAGTTGTATATGTTCCTTTTTACACACAGTTGAATAGGCTCAGAGCAAACATATGGTAAGTAAGTTACATAATTCTGCATATACCTGGACGTAGAATATAAATGAATAATGTATCTGAAGTTCAGATTTCAAAGCTATTTCAATAGATTTACAAATTTTATTTTAAAACTTAATCTAAGAGTTATATATTTCCCTTACAAGAGGAGACCAGATTTAAGATGATAGATTCATTTATATTTAAAGAAACGTCTTCAAAGCATTTGAAGCTTTATTAAAAGCAACATGTGAATCCCAGTTGCTCTGTAGATCAGCAAAAGAAAATCTCTGACTTGCTTCAGCTGATGGTAAAATAAATTTTACAAACTTCAGTAAAGTGGAAGGTAATTAAATGACTAGATATTTTAAGGCAATCTGTCAATAAGTTGTGCACCATGTTTTAATTTAAAAGTTCCCTTGGTTAAATTTTAGGAAAATTGTATATTTTCTAGTCCACAAATTTCTAATCAGAAATCCTATGTCCCAGTTAAAAATCAGGTTTTGTTCTGTGGATTTGCGATTTTTGGGTGGGAAGGTTTTTTTGGTTGTTTTTGGTTTACCCAGCAACTTCATACTAAGTAAGTGCCAACAAGGAAAGCATTAAAATATATATTATGAGTAAACATGTGGTGAAATTTTATTGTTTGCAAAATAGAGTGAAGAGACTGGTGG
Source organism: Pithys albifrons albifrons (assembly GCF_047495875.1). Taxonomy (NCBI): domain Eukaryota; kingdom Metazoa; phylum Chordata; class Aves; order Passeriformes; family Thamnophilidae; genus Pithys; species Pithys albifrons. Next base: position 108,696,904 of record NC_092458.1, on the reverse strand, counting down.
TGGATTTTTGATGCATATTGGGGTTTTTTGCAAAAGCCATGGGGAAGGATATGGTGTTAGTTTCTGCTCAAGTACCACAAATTTCACACCTGATCTAACAGAATGAGTTGGAGGAGTGAATGACCAAAGCTTTCACAGGAAATCTCTGATCCTTTACTTTCAATGTGAATCTTTCATGTCTCTTAGTTTTTAATTTTTTTTCTAAAACTGAAAGCACCATAAGTGAATACTTGATTCTGGGTCAAAACCACAGTGCATTGTCTCAGAGCCCTGCAATAATGAGCAGCTTAGACCATGATGCAAGAGCATTGTACAAAATAATTATTTCAACATTGTTTTACAAAAATTTGTTCAAACAAACATCTGAACAGCTGCTGGGGCAAAATATCCATGGGGATTGAGCAAGGCTAGAGAGCTCTGCAAATCTCAAAAGTTTCAGAGGCACTCAGAAGTTGAGGTCCTTCATCCCACTGCCCATTGATGTATTCCTGGCTCCTAGTCAGACATCCTTGCTGTTCCTTGCAAATGGTGCAGCTTTTAGGCACTAACATCTGGCTGACAGACAGCAGACAGCTGTATTCCATGCCAGCAATTCTCAAGTGGGTTTTGTCTTTGAGGGTTTTTCTGGTTTGGTTGTCTTTTGGTTTGGTTTGAATTTGGTGGTGTGGGTTTTGGTTGTTTTTTTTTTTTTATGGTCTTCAACACAGAGAATGGCTGAAAGAGAATAAAAAGAAGAGCCAGAATACTGTAATAAAACTTGTAGCTCCTGTGGGATCTGAGGATTTGGGTTGAGTCTGCTTTTTTTTTTGTCAGAGCTATGGTTGTGAAGGTGGCATTACACTGTAGAGCATTCTTTTTATTCTTATTTCTTTATATAAACTCATATTGCCTTATAAAAGGAATGCAATAGGAGTTCAGAGTCACAATTCAAACATAAAACCACTCAGTTAACTTGCAAGAATCAAGTGCCCAAATCAAAGTTGTTGCTGAGATTCTAGTTACTTGCTCTTTTTTTTTTAAAGTACTATTTATATATTTGTGTCATAAATGGCATGTTCTACTGCCATTGTAAAACTTACTGGATCAGATTTTTTTTGTTGTTACTGCATAGAATGTCTTTTTTTCCTTGTTTTGAAATCTACAGCAATATTTATTATTTTGTAACACCACTGTTTTGTGTGTTGCTTAAAAGGTAAGCAGGATTTCTCATAGTACGTAGAACAAAGCTCTTTTGCTGGACTGTGACTTAAAGCAATTCTTCCATAAAATATTTTTGAAATTTTTATGTTTTCAAATTCTTTTCCTCTCTTTGTGCATGTGGGCATTTGTGCCTATGTGCTTGCTTTCCATTGTTTGCCTGCAGTAGTGATGCAAGCGTAGCACCCTGTAGATTAAGGCTTCAGGGAGCTAAAGTAAGCGTGAAGTTCAGCCTCTACCTAAACATCACCACTGGGCTAATCTACACTGTAGACTGATCCATCACGAATATTTACACGTAGGCAGAGTGCAGTTCAAAATTAAACAGCATATGGGTACAGTTATCCCTGTTAAAATGGCCAGCGTGCCTTGTATTGTGTGTGGAAGATAACAGGGACAGGTGGTAATCTGTCTTCTCTGAGCAGAGACAGCTGGTATTTTCCTTGGGCTTCAGTGGTGCTTTTCTGTATGGTCTCACCTACCAGCTGATATCTTGCTTGTTAGAACAATACCAAGTATATATTAACCCTTTTATCTATTCCTGTATGGTGTCCAAAGGGGGAAGTCTCAGACTGCCTGTGTGTAAGCTTGGTGATTTAATATTTCCAGGAATATAGTTTGCCTGCAGCTTGTCTTGCTGACCTCTTTACATGCAGTGCTGTATTATTTAGGAAGAGATGGTAAAGAAAATCATAAGAATTTATACAGGCCTTTTGTTTTAAATCTCTGATAAAGTTCCACACTAAAGGAGTTCTTGAGAATGAATCCCCTTTCATTTAATTGAGGAGAATCTGAAAGGTCATGTAGAAAAGAAATAAAAATGTTTTGTAACTTCACTTTTATTTGCTTCCAGTCATATTGCTTAATGTTCAGGTAAGTGTAACTTATTTCTGAACACACTAATTTGGTTCCCAGCTTGAGTATGATATTTCTTTTTTTTTTCCTTTCTGTAGAGAACAAATACTGATTACTCACAGTTTTTTAATCTTAATATTTAGTAATTATCTAGGTTGTGGGGTAACCAGGTACTGACTCTACATGGAAAGCAGAAGGCACAGCTTTTGTGGAGCTCAGCATCTGCTTCTGAGCCCTGCCAAATCCACACATGTGGCTGTGTTCAGTTAATTGATAAAACTAATCAGCTGTTAGGTTATTCCACCCCACCCAGCATTGTGGTTAGAGCCCCAGATGAACCCTGGTAATGCTGAGCTGCTGCAAGGAACAGCAGTGCCATGGGACACAGCGTGGATGGGTCAGGAATGGGGAGGAAGCTCCAGGAATTGTCATCACAGAAGTGATCTTCAAAGCCATGTCTGTGAGATCAGCGAATGCATGTCCTGGTGGAAGGAGGGCAAAGAGGAGCATCTAGTGAAGGATGAGACAGTGTGATGTAGGAGGAGTGCAGGGACTGGAAAGCCTGAGGGAGGCCAATGTTTAGACATTTTGTTTTTAGCTGAGGATAACAAAGAATTTCATGTTTTATTCTGAATGGACCGCTAGAGGTGATGCTTTTCACTTTAGAAAGCATGTATATTTTTGGATTTTCTTAATTTTTTTAAAGATTTTTTTGCTTATTAATAAAAATGAATATAATAAACTTGGAGGAAAAAACCCACCCTAGATCTACCTCGACAGTAGAAGGATTCTGTCCAGAAGAGGAGTGTGAGCTTTCTGTAGTGCAGCCTAGGGAGTCCAAGCAATGTGCTTGTTGAGGCTCGAATTTCCTGTGAAGATCAGACAGATAAAACCAGAAACTTTTCATAAATTCCAGTGAATTGCGTTTAGAAGGAGAGAATTTCATGTTAATCAAGAAAGTGGCCTGAACTTTGAAGTCCTCATTAGCAGTTAAATGTAGTACCTTGCAAAAGAGTGGAAAAAGGTGTTTGATGGCCTTTCCTAGAATTAAATGATTACCTACAGAGTCTATAATGGAGGAAATGAAATCAAATTCCTTCAGAAAGTCAAAAGAATTTGCCAGCATTTTGCTTGATTATTTTCATCAGGTAAACTTTTTTATTTTCTTTTAAACTAAAGGTGGAAGAAACATCAAATAAAAGAGTTGTTGAAACTAACCTTCATTCCAAAAAACACTGTAGATACAGTCGTCCCCTAAAACAATTGTTACAAGATGTCAACATTATTTTTAAGTTTATATATGCATTTCTGATTTTTTAAGTTAAGCTTTTAAAGATATTACCAATGACAGATTTTTCATTATATGAATCAGCCTGGAATGAAAAGAATATATAGTAGAAAATCTTACTTGATTAAATAAATAGAAATATGAGGTTTTGTGGGGGGCTCTTTTTTAAGTTCATGTTGCCAAAGCAAGACTTTTTGTGTTTCAACCATGCTCAAATTAAAGTTCCAGCATAAAATACTACTTAGGATTATTTTATAGTATTATTTTTCAGATTGCTAGTTGTTTTAAACATTAGTTTTATTGCATGTTCATATTTAGGCAGCACATGGCCACCCAGGGGGGCATGAGCAGAACTTTGAGGATCTTCTATTCTAATGGATTTCACTTGACTTTAATTGGTTCCAGCTAGTTAATCATATGTGCCCTTGGAGAATGCCTCCCCCCCCCCCCCCCGCCCCGTTCTGATTACTGCTCAGAGATCCACATTTAGCAGGTATTTCCTAAGCAGAAAACTCCTTTTTCATTTCTAAAATTTACATGAGAAACATCTTTTCTGTGTAGACTTCCAAGATAAACTCTGATTGATTTTAACATGCAAAATTTTATGAGCCAGTGCACTTAGATAATGTTCAGTGCTGCTTAAACCCTGGGTTTTGGCCTTAAAAGGGAGAGTATAATGAAAGCAGTGGTTCATGATTTAGTCTTTTATGCTTTGTTACTTGCAGAAAGTCAAGCTTGAAATTTATCTAATGAAGCACAGCAAACTAGTAAAAATAATAAAAAAAATGTATACAATTTTAGGGACTCCAGATCTATCAGCCCTAGCGTGAAAAGTTAAAATACATAAGAAATAGGAAATTTCCGAATTTGACTTGATGTGTTGCTTTATGTTTTTCCCCTCTGACTTGAAATGTGTCTGGTTTTGTTGATGTCTTGTTTTCGTTTTTCATTTAAACTAGCAGCCTTCGTAAGAACCCTGAGCTTTGGGCCATTGTAGCTTCATTTTCATTATATAAAATTCACTGCACTTCAGAATTCAAGTGGCACAGAAGTTTATAATTGGAATAACATATTGAAATCTGCAGTCTGGTGTTCTGGGCAGGATCAGTGAAAGGGAGCAAAGAAAGTATGAAATTGAGTTGGTTGTGTCTTAACTGATTTTCTTTAATTGTTATTATTTATTTTAAAATGAATAAACAAAATAAATATCATTGACCCTATTTTGTACCAGTCCAAGTGACTTCAGGAGATGGGCCCTGAGGTTGTGACGAAATATGGCAAGAACTTTGACTACTGGTTACCAAATGTAAAGAAAGTAGTTTTGAATATTGCTATATTTGGAAAGCTCCTTTTTTCTTGTAAATGATGCATCTTTAGCACCTAAATCCAGAGGGTTATGGTTTATGAATTCAGTGATGCAAAATGTGCCTAAATCTCTAAAAGGATGAAATTTCATGTGCTCCCTGTGCAGCATTTCCTAGTTTCATCAACATTCTTCTGCCATGGAAGTTTTAGGGATGATTTTAGTCTAGATTCATGAGAGGACATCAATGTTTAAAGGAAGTTATAAAGCAGAGTTTATGTCCAGAGTCCAGGAGTGCATTTATCAGAACATTTTGCTGTGAATCTGGTTATGAACTTCGTTTTTCTCCTCTGCAGTAAAATGGGAACTAAAGCACATGGCAGTAAAGTCCAATGTGGAATTCAGGCTCTTGGAAAATAAGAAGTCCTTTTGTAAATCATATATTTATTTTTATAGGATTGAAATGACCATAGGGTAATGCTTCTCTTCTGGATCATTTAGCCATTATTGTGTGGGCATGAAAGAGCTCAAAATAAATAAAATTTGTGATTTGCCTGCAGTAGAACAAAGGTGTAGACTGTTTCACATAAGTTTTATACATTGACACATCATCTATGATACCTGACAAATCATTAAGGCTTTCATGAGGTGTCTGCGTCAGAGAAATGAAGCCACAGCCAGTGACAAGCTTTTTACTTCTCCTATCTATAATGAGTTACTTAATGTATTCCATTTTAATTGTTATCTTGGAATCAGTCGGGATCTCGCACTACAGCTACTGTCAGGAATCATCAGTTATGTGCATGGTGTTTTGCAAATTCACCATACATCTCTTCAATGGCAGCAATGTTTAGCAGCTCATTAGCTTTTGGGCTATACCTTCTGGTCAGTAGATACTGGGAGAGACAGACAGCCTTGCTGATTTGGAGACATCTATTAGTCGAGATGAGCACAGCAGTATAACTGGAAGGAAACACAATAGAATAGCAGTTAGAGAAGGCTTTCATTAACTGGAAGATTAGAAAGATAATTAAAATGGAATTTAAAAAGAAATAAAGTTGATTTTTCTGCTTAGTACTCTTGCTCAGAAAATATACTTTACTGTCAAGTTTGATGGCTTTGATTATAAATTTTTAAATGGTCAATTTCATCAGTTTATTTTTGAGCAAAAGTAAACATACAGCTAGAAATTGTGCTGCATGCTTGTGTCTAAATAAATGGTTGTCCTAGTTCAGCAGGAGGGACCAGTTAACACTGTGAGGGGGTGATCAAAGCTGTGTATTCTACCCCCTCTATTCATTCCCCAAGGACAATGGGCCATTAGCAGCAGCTGCCCAGGGAGCCATTCTCACCTTCACACCCAGCCTGAGGGGGTGTGGCTGCAATGGGCCATCAACAGTTCAACAATACCCCCTGGCTCCCAGAGTTAATCACCCCTTGTGTGAGTCCCCGCCCAGGGGGAGGGATTGGGTGCTCCCTGAGGGTACATAAGTGGTGGATAAGACCTTGGGAACCTCTTGTCAGATCCACAGGAGCAGCTGGACCTCAACAGGAGGAGACCACCACTCTTGACCAGACTACAGCCCTCGCCTGCACCAACAGGTTTTTCACTTCCTTTTGCTTTGGACTTGGGGGAACCACAGGGGTCTCAGCACAAGGGCAAACAAACCCCTGTGGGTTTGTGCCCCAGGACACTGGGTTATACTGCTGGGTTTTGTGAGTCAAAAGCAATTTCCCTTTGTGTCAATGTATTTATTGTAATATTATTATTAAATTTTAGCTCTGACTTACAATCTCTCTCACGGTGAGTTCATTTCCCCTGCTGGTTTACCTTTAAACCAGCACAGTGGTAGAGTGCTTGAAGGGAAACATAATATCAGAAAAAGGTCCCTATGTGTGATATGCTGGAGATACCAATATGTTGTCCATGGTTATGATTTCAGAGATTTTGTTTAGGTTTGATGATTTAATATGACTTTGAAGAAGGTGAATTGAAATAGAATTGTGTAGTACTGAAAAACTGCTGCAGATACTTCCCAGTATTGAACAGCTGAATGACTGAGAAGAGGCTTTGATAATTGAGACAAACAGTAGGATCAGTAGTAGTTACTATGAGGAAACGATCAGAAAGGGGAGGTCAGGTTGAAATGTTATCACAAAAAATGTGGGAAACCTGTGTTAACTCAGAAGAGTTTAGGCCTGGAGGCTCGTGAGGATCTTAGCTGTGTCTGTAGGTACCTGTTGGAAAGAACAAAGAAGAGGAAGCCAAACTCATCTCAGTAGTTCCCAGTGAGAGGAGAAGGTACCGTGGGCAAAAACGAAACCACACACAAAATTCCATCTAAACAGAAGGGGAAAAAAATCTTCTACTGTGAGGTTTAAACAGGTTGCCTGGAGGTTGGAAGTCTCTGTCCTTGGGATTACTCAACACCAGACTGGACATAGCTGACCTGAGCAATCCCTTCTAGTTGACCATGCTTGAGTAGGAAGATTGGACTAGAAGATTTCAAGATGTCTCTTCCATCTTCTATGACTATTAGCATTGTGGAGCTATTTGCAGAATGTCATGTGGTTAGGAGAAGAACAAACCCACAAAACTCATTTTGAAGAAGAAAAGGGCAATTATGCTGCCTGGTATTTTTCTTGGCATACCAGTTATTCTGTTAGGAGTGACAAAATATGATGAATCTCTCTTGGGATCATTGAATAGTTCTGTGTCAGGTACAAGCATATTATCTTTTAAGTTCTCTTTTGATTTTCTTTTAACAAATAGAGATTTCCTTTTTATTTATGTATCACACCTTTTTATTCTGTTCATTCTTTCCCATGATGCCTGTTAATTTTATTGTGCCTTGGTCATTGTATTAAGTAGCTCTTCATTAGTGATTATTTAGTGCTTGAGACCAAGTCAACAGTTGTTTCTTCACATTTTTTAGAAGAATACCACTCTTTTATTTATGATTCTGAGCCTAATATCAACTGTGCTTGACTCTTTGTAAAAAAGATTTCTCTTCATTTGGCTAAACATTTCTAATGTATTATATGTCCAACTTAGAAAGGATGAATTCAAAATGTCTGTCTTGTTTTCTATGCTTCTGTAAAACTCAGAAGTCATCTAGTCCTACCTCATTACCCCAAAGCATGTCCAGTCATATGTATATCGCTGTTAATGGCTGGTCATCTAACCTGTTTTTGTAGACCTGTATTTTGATGTTTACAGCCTGTAAACTTTCCAGGCAGTCAGTAATGCTTTGCAGTGTTCGCTGTTACAACTCTTTACTTTTGCTGGAGCATCATGTGAAGCTCTGATCAAATGGACCAGAAGGAACTACGGAATTTAAAAGTAAATTCAGGATAATCTTTTTTTTTTGCAGGTGATACTTGTGTTTGTATGGGATAAAAATGTGGTGAATAGACCATAGAGTAAAATAAGGGGACCCTCTTCCTCTAGCACCTTGATTTTACATTATTCCTTTTGGCTGAGTATTCATTGTCTATTTCCAATGGAGACTAACAAAGCTTCAAAAGCTGCATTTATTTATAGACAAGTTAAATACTCTTTTCTTCTATTCAATTTGTCCATTTTAGGTAAGAAGTTGCACTCTAGCCTTTGTGCCTGATTTATTGCTTTGAGCCCCGTGTGAAATGAATGTGAATATTCACTGATTTCTGGTGCCCAGGTGTTAAAGTTGTGCATTGAGTGCTATAGTAATTTGCATTATTTGGCAAGCTGTTGTCAGTGAAACACCAAATATTTAACCAATAATTCTGCAAAATGTTCAAGCTCATTCTTCTGTCATGTGGAAATCAAAGTGTTAAGTATGTGAAACTTCCTAATAAGTAAGGGTCCAAGTCTTTTGAGTAGCAGGATCAAATTGCCAGATGCGATCATGAAAGCTCCCACTGAACCATTTGCTGAGAAATTCTTCCTTTGCAATTATGGTTTAGAAGGATTTTGGTTTTGATTGCACATAAAACCCAAATCTGGTTCTTTGCTGGCATTCTTTTGCCTCAGCTATGGATAAATAGAACATAGATACATAAGGTTTCATACAAAGTCTGATCACTTCATATTAATTTAAAAGTAATTTTTAGTGCTTCCCTTCATGTAGTGTACTCAGTCATCACTGTCTGACATGCTTTTAAGAATAAGTTGCAGATATTCATGATAATATCAATGACATTGTGTGAAATGTAATAAAATCTCAAACTCTTGATTTACGAAAGTTATTAGGAAATTATCAGTGAGTGCCACAGCATATCAAACTACTTTTTTTTTTTCCCAGAAGGGCTACCTCTACCTAATGATTTTTTTTTAACTGACTTAACACTGATATTAAGCAAGAACAAAAAAAATAAACCATAATAAAACCTAGTATCACTCTACAGACTTCAGAGGTAATTAAGGTAATTCTTACCTTCTTGTTTTTTGCAGACTTTATCCTCTTTTAAATATATTTTAGTATAGTATTTATAAACTAGCAATGTCTTCCCATCTTTTGCTTCCTTTTGCTTTGAATATTTGTAACTGTTGCTTCACACAGAGGAGTGAAATATTATAACTGCATTTGTGAGTAAGCTTTTGCTAATATGAATTTTGGGACACTGAAAAAAATGTATGTAGATGGATCTCCCTTTAAAATAGCGGGTTGATTCAGTACAAACCCAATGAAAATTATGTGGCTTTCTTACAAAAACAGTACTCTAAATTCTTAGTAAAAACATTTTGTTTCAGACTGGGTGGAGGTTTAAGGTTATCCAACATGTACTGAAGCCAGCAGAGGATAAGAAAAAGGAAACCAATTATTTGTACTAGTTTTATAAATCTCTCTTTATTGCCTAACCTTTTCAAACAAGAATGGATTTATTCTCTGTGGAGACAGTAGTATAAATAATGTCATTCTCTGGCTAGAAATGGCTCTAAAATCCTTTGATCTGATGTAGGGTTGCTTAATACTAAGTACATCCTGTTCTGCTATGTGCACTCTAACTAGATTTTTAAAAAAATCAGCTCTAAAAATTCTTGTCAATAAATATGTTTTATTTAGACCAATTTAATATTTATGACATTGTACAGTTAATAGGTGTATTTAATTTTTAATGATTGTTTCTTGATGTTTCGGACTTTTTCTGAAAATTAGATTTCTATTTTCTTCTTGAGGTTGGTGAAAATACTATAGATCTCCAAGTGCAAGATGAATTAATAGGATAAGTGTTTAGTCTATAAAAGTTGGTCTATTGGCTAGGGAAAAAAAATTATTTTGTCTTCTGTTTTTAAACTGTTGATATGCAAATCAAGCATCATATTATCATATTCACCTTCCCCCAGACGTGACCATCTACTATTGCATTTATTTATTTATTATTAAACCAGTGCTGGCGGAGGAGGATGCAGACAAGGCAAAAACTGACATAATGAATGAAGGAAAACAAGCATGAAAATGGCCATCGCAGAGGGAAAATTGGGCTATCACAGAAGTTACTAGAGGAGACATTTGATGTGGTCTAATTTACCAAAGGAATGGGTATGAAGACATGATCGCTCACATGTCTTCTACATATCAGAAGGCAGGAGCCAATTCATGCCTGTCAGACTAACATTTAACAGGTTTAAATGATTTCTCTGTAAGATTGTTTCCCCCCACCTTAACAAGAATTTTTGTTCACTGTCAGTTTGACAGTGTTTTGCCGACTCACTCACTTGGGGAAAAAAACCGCAGTTGATTAGAACTGGCAATTTTTCCTGCAATAGGTGTTGCTGCATTAAAACCAGCAGTGTTCTGCTACCCTGCTGAATGTTAGTTAGTTTCTAGATGCTGTTGTTTCATCGTTTAGAAAACATCCTTTCCAATTTGAATCACAGAATCATAGAATCGATTGGGTTGGAAAAGACCTCGGAGATCATCAAGTCCAACCCTTGGTCCAACTCCGGTCCATTTACCAGATCATGGCACTCAGTGCCATGGCCAGTCTCAGTTGAAAAACCTCCCCAGGGATGGGGAACCCACCACCTCTCTGGGCAGGCCATTCCAATGCCTGATTACTCTCTCTGTAAAGAATTTTTTTCTGAGATCCAACTTAAATTTCCCCTGGCAGAGCTTAAGCCTCTGCCCCCTTATCCTATTGCTGACTACCTCAGTTGTTTGACAAAAGATTTTTGCCTTTACTGTGATCTCAAAATTTCTCATTTTTCAGGGTGTTGTGTTAGCATGAGGCAGGACTGCCTTTGTGCTCTGGTAATGTATGCCAGGCAGGGCTGTGCTGTAATGAAGTGGAGCTGGTTGATCAGCTCTCCGTGACATGCGGAGATCGCTGTCACTTCCGTGGCTGTCGAGTCATGACGAAACTCTGGGTTTGAGCTCCTGTCAGAGGGAACTTCCGAATTTCAAGGCTCGCTTGACCCTCTGGTTCCTGGAGATCTTGATGCAGTATTTACACTGTGTGTTAGGTTCATGGCTGCTAGAAAAAAACAAGATACATATTTTTATAAATGCTGATTTATGTATTAAGCAATTTCCACTCTGATCATATAACTATCATTGGAGGGGAGGATACATGAGAGAAAATGTACAATGGACTATGAAGCAAATATTAAGGTCCCTACTTTTATTTATGGTTTGTTGTTGTTTTTTTTGTTAGATTGCATAGAAAATACAGATGTTTCTTCTGAGCTTTCAAATGATAGTTTTCTTCTCTGGTTTTAGTTGAGTAATATAAATATTTTTTCATAGACTTGCATAATTTAAAAATATCCTCTGCAATTGTCAAAACTGAATTATAATGAAATAGTTTTTCTCTTCATGACATGAGGTGAGTAGAATTCTCCTTTGGGTTTGGTTGGTCTTGAAATTTACGTCTTTAAACTCAGGAACCATCTATATAAAGAAAAACAAGAAAATTTGAATAATTGGTGTCATCCTCTCTCATAATGGGTTTTTATTTTTGGTCTGTGTGTGTTTTGTTTTTTTTCTTTAAAAAGGAAGCTGGTGGGAGGAGGAAACATTGTCTATCTTCTCAGATTAGGAAAAGAAGAAAGGATGATTATATGTAAAGTCAGGAGAAATTGTGAGAACTCTGCAAGTACCACGGATGACTGAAGGTACTTCAGTAAAGCAGAGCAGTGTTCAGGAGGTGCAGGAGCCTATTGCTGATGCCACTTTGCTTAATTAATTAGTGTGTATTTTAGGAATACCTTTTCAAAGAATTCTTAGATATTTTGGTAGTCTTCCAACAACAAACTAGAAAAACAAGGAAACGACACATATCTGTGTTTTGTCTTCCCATTTAAATACATTTGAAACACACTCAAACACCAAAAACCTTTTCTCACTTCTCTTGTAGAAGCTGCATCCTAGCTGGACTTGTGGCACATTTAGGACTTGGACTCACAGGGGGTCTATAAGTGTTACGCAGTCACTCATATGCACTTGCTAAGCTTTGTTTACTTTTTAAAGTAGGTTTTGAAGCTGACTTAACTGAGTAAGTTTAGTGCCCCAACTGAATATTTCTACTGGTTTCAAACTGCTGATGTCAGCTTGGCTTATTTCTGTGTATTTACTGACACATGTTAAAATATACAAGTCAGTGGGAGAGCCATTAAGACGTGTCAGCATGTGAAGCTGAACTGATTTATTAGAACAGTCCAACTCTGTATGTGGACCAAACTGCTATTTCCTTAAGGATACTCTTTGGACAACTCCCTCCTATGCCTCTCATCTCCCTCCCCACCCCTCAGATCTGTGCTGGTATTACGAGAACTGAGAATGAAATAATGAATTCAGGTATGTACCTGTCAAGATATTTTTGTCGTACTGTTCAGGTAGCAACATAAAAAACTCATCCTTTCATTAGCCAGCGAATGAATTAGTTGGGGTTTTTTTCAGGTACATACCTGGATTCATTCTGTGCACATTGGAGAACTGGTTGCCTTGCAAAAAGGACCTTCCTTGGAATAAAATTGTATATTTAACTGGTTTATGAAGGTTTATGTGGTAATACTGATACAATTTCAAAAGCCACAGATATGCATAACTGCACTTTTGGAGTCCTTGTGGTTAAAATTGAAATTGCCATGTCTTCTGGTTTCTGCATTTTCCTGGAGCTCTGATCACGTTTCTGGCTATGAAAGCCTAGAAATAATAGCCTTACACTTTTCAAATTCCCACAGGCCTCTCTGCTTGCTTCCAACATGGGTTGTTTTTCTTGTGAGCAGGAATTCTTTGCTCCACCAGGGTGTGAGGCGAGACCAGTAGCTGCATTTGTTCGGTTTTTGAAAGATTATTTTTTATGACTCAATTTATTTCTGTGTTTCTTACACATAGAAATGTTATGGTAGTGTTGATTTAGAGGCAGGGTTAGCAATCTTCCTGTAACTCTTACTCCTTTGAGTAGTATCAGTAAAATCATCTGAATTGTTCTGTGACTGAGACATATGCCTGTGGTGAGAGCTTTTGTATGCTTGTCACATGACAGCCCAGGTAATAAAGACCAAGTTGCAGCTTTTATGAATTACTGACATTGATTCAAGAAGTAATAGCAGTACTGCAATTGGGAGGCTGCAATCACAGTTTTTTAAAGTTTGAGAATGGTAAAAGAAGCTCCCATTAAAAAAAAAAAAGGAAAATATAACTTAAATTTCTTTGTCCATTAGTGAGCTAAAACCATGCTTATGTATACGAAGTATATGCACTGTGACTAGCTGTGCTTCTCGGAGAACTCCTTCACTTGATGAACACTTGTAGCACAGGAAATAAATAAGCTTATGCCCATCTGAATACTTCATTTGTTTTTTACTAAAAAGAAAACACTTTGATAAGAATTGTTTCCTCAGGTCTTGTATAAAGGTTCAAGAAACTGACAAAACAACCTGTTTTCCCTTCAAACCATGCATTTCTTCCAGAAAATAGTATCGGCCCCAAAACATAGGATGCAAGCCACAAGATCAGCATCTGATTTAAAAGTGGGTTCCCCCTGCACCCTGTTTCCAAGTTAGACTTAGTGACACTTGAAAAAAACAGCACATGCATTGAACCATGTCAAAGTTAGTTACAGGGAAGGTTGTGCTGGTCACTTATCCCAGTGACTCCTCCAACTTTTGCATCAGTTCATGTAACAGTGGTGGCTAATAGTGAACCATCCAGATTTTTTAACGACTGATGTCACACTAATAATTTGAAGTTTTTTTATTAAAATAGTTGCTAAGGAGACTGTCGGCCAGCTGGATGGGCTGTGCAGCCTGGAAACTGCCTCACTGCCCTGTTGGCCATTGGGATCCGTGTTGTGGGAAAGGTTTGCTGGATCCAAAACTGAACCAGACCAGGCTCCAAAGCACCAAGGGAGTCCCTTAAAAAGGGGCGAAAACTAAGTTATATTAGTGTCTAATAAATTAATTGGCTAAAAGCAGTTCAAGGCAAGGTACAACTACAGAAACAAATGTATCATGTTTGAAAATCAAGACTTTATGGCATGTGTGTGAGTAACAGCAGTGTGCTGATCACCATCACTTCCATGCTAGAGTACCAAGTCCTCCAGAGTTTATCTTTGCTGTATAATCTTTAAAAATTTAAGTACTTAGAGTATAAGCTAGAGGTGGATTTTTCTTCTTTGTCCCCAGAAGTTAATTATATTTGATTTTATTTCTGTCAGTTTGTTCTCCTGAGTTCTCATTTGCTTGAGTAAAATTGTTTTGCCTGTGGGTTCTGGTAGTCTAAATAAATTGTGGATGAGTGAGATGACCATTGGTTTGATTTTAACACAGAATTATAAGACAAATTCCTTCAATTAAAATGTTATAAGAAAATCACTTTACCTTTTGAAAGGTAACCATGAAAAATGTTATCAAGTATTATCTAATTGTATGGATGGTTCAATTTCATTTTAAAGGACTGTTTTCTTGCAGATTTTTAATGGTTGGAAGAGATCTTTTATGTATCATTCAGTAATAATAGTTTTGTTGTCTTCAGAGATTCCTCTAGGGCATCAACCCTGTTAAGCAGACAACTCCACAAAGAGTGGGATTTATAGTATCAAGAGAAAAGATTAAATTAAAGGAGTTTAAATTCAAATATATACTTAATCCCGTTTAGGAATTGCAGCAAATTTATATTGAGAATCCTCTTTGAAACTGATGTTTGTAATGTATATATTCTTTTAACTCAAGCATTGAGGTAAAAAGTTCACTTTCAGGGTTGTTGGGAGTTTGAGCAGTACTTGAGAAATTGCCATAAGAGAAGGTTCTTTTGTTGTTGGTGGTTTTTTTTTCCTTCTTTTTCTTGGGACACATAACTGTGTAGATACTACTTTTGGCATACAAATCTTATTTTTATTCTATAACATATTGAAATTTTAATTTTTTAATATAAACTGCTTCTTTAACAGCTCCCCAAGTGAAACATATTCAATGTCTCAGTAACAAGTTGTTTTGAAGCCTTCAGGTATCTCTGAAACCCTGATGTACATCTAGCTGTGAGAAAAAAAAAGGTGTCGGAATACTTCATGTCTCTGAGTGACAGATTATGCCATCCCCATTGTTTTCTGAAAAAATGTATAAATATCTGAGTCTGTGGTTTGCTGATCTTTCTCCTGAATTGTACCTCTCACAAGAAGGTCTTTTCAGATCTTCCATTTGGAGGATCTTGGGCCCCAGGTTCAAATTAGAGTCAGACTGGTGGTGCTCCAATTTAGCAGTTTCACAGAAATCCTGTTGCTTGAGTGACAAGAGTTCTTTGATTTGGACACTTGCTCATCTGCAGTACAAAAAAAAAAGTCATTATAACAAATGCTTTTCTCAATGGGCTCAATGGAGAACAAGAAGCACCCTGGAGTGGACCCTCAAGTCCAGAATTCACTTCAGGGGGTAAACACAGGCATATTCCATGGATAATGTTTTGTTCTAGGTTGTGGTACACTAGTTAGAAAAATGATTTTACCTGGGTTTATTGATCACTGTGAAAGTCCATGCTGCAACTGTGAGGCAAACATTACCCTCTGTAGGGTTAGTAGGAGCTGTGTATCATTTGAGTGGGGTCTTGTTAATAGTGCTTTTCCAGACTCTTCCTATAGTAAGTGAGTAAACTACATGTGCATCCAAAGCTTCAGTCCTGTACCCTAAATTCAGTTCCCTGCCCTGCACCCTAAATTCCAACAGGGAGCTAAGGATAGTAGACTAACTTACCTGGTTAAGTGAGGTAAGCATCCTTTATTTGAAGAACTTAGATTGAGTTAACTTCATTTCCTGTGGCTGGAGCTTTGATTTCTAAGTATTACAAGAGATTTAATAAATTCTGTCCTTTGTTGTCGTATTTCATCCTGGATTCTTGGCTCTTTATAATCCTCTTCATTCTTGCCTTTTTTTACCCCAAGACTGCCATCATGGGAGTAACTAATAGAAATTCTTTATGGTTGATTTCAGAGTCTGTGTACTTTATACGTGATAGGCCTGAGACTTGCTCTGGTTTTCTCCCCTTTTTCTTTGTGTTTTCCATCATTCAAAAACCAGAGTATTTAAATAAACACCATAGTGAACAACTCCATCCAGATTTGCATCAAGTTGACCCAAAAAATGCTCTCTGCATTTTGTCTCATTATAATTCTAATTTGTACATTCAGTTATATTAGAGAATCTTACATTTGTGTCCTTTTCAGTTTTTCTTTGAACAAAGTAAATACTACTGTAGTTAATGAATCCTCATACAGAATACTTTATAATTTTACTAATGGCTGCCTGAAGCCTTGTAATGCTCCTGGAATCACCAATCTTCCTTCCTTCATGCAAGTTTTTGTTGTGAATATGTTGAACATTTTCCAGCCTCATGCCAGTTTTCCCCCTTTAGTTCATATTTAAAGTGCATATGTGTTTTTAACCTCAGTGCAGAAGATATTCCATCCACGTGCCTGATTTTGTTAATGCATTTCTTCTGAGTAGGTACTTCTATTCAGTGCTTTTACTCCTTGATTCCACATCATTTGAAAATACAATGATTACAGTCCTGCTTTCTTCCAGGGCTTTGTAAGACCTGAATTTACTGTTCCTCAGGGGAGATAATTTTTTCTAGTTTCTGTAACTCATGTTTATTATTATCTTTTTAATTGCTATACATTGTTTTAGGCTTCCCTTGACAAGTAGGTTAAGGTATTTAAAAACATATATGTATGTGTGTGTATATATTAAAATTCAGTGATAATTGTAACTATTTGTTGCCAAATTCTAGGCTGACTTTTTCATTTTCTCATCTTTAATTTGGGTAATTTTAGAAAATGCCATTAAATTTAAATTGTTTTAATCTTTAATTCTGAGTGGCATCCCTTCTTTGGGGAATATTTTAAACCTTCAGGTCAGCTGAAGTACAACATTGCACTGACCAGGTATTGCACTGAAACCTAGTGTTCAGATTAATATTGTAATTGCAGGAGTCTCAGTTTAACAGACCTGCAATGCAATTAAAAAATCAGTGTTTTGAGCTTTATAAATACTTTTGTGCAATTACAATGTTTTTTCTAAGTGAAACTTGGAAATAAAAAATGTAGAGAAGGTTTTAGGGGTTTGCTTCTTTTTTTTTTTTGTAAAGTATCTTTAAAGACAATTTTTAGATGAAAGTTTATGGATTAGAAATGTTTCTTTAGGCTCTGAAATTTGAAGCTGTTGCTTTAAGAAAAGTTTCTGATTGTTTAAAGCCATATTTATTTACAAAATATAATAAAGTGTTCCCATAAAGCTTTGTGAAAATAAAGGTATTGTGAGGTCTAAACAGAGAAACACAGAGTACTTAACTTGGATGAAAATGTTGGATCAGATGATGTGGAATTTGGGAAGAAGAGTACTTTTTAAAAATTTTAATTTTATTTTAAGAGCACTCAGTAGACACTGAGGCAAATCCAGTTAGTGTAATATTAATAGCTTTAATGGTGTACAGCCAAATGCTACATCTGGTTTTGCAGTGTGTTTTTTTTAACAGCCAACAAAAGGACTGAAGACTCTGTGTGTGTTGTATTTAAAACAGAATTATCAGAGGAGTTGTATCCTTTAAAGCAAAATACAAGCCAATGTGAAGACTGACTCTTTGAATGGAAATCACAAACCTAAATTTCCTGGAAACAGCGAAGTGTAATTGTCCACAGGCTGTGGTTACACTTCCTTTGAGTTTTCAGACAGATCACAAAAAGATTTACATTTCCACAGACTGCACAGATGGCACTTTGCAACATGTGTATTTTGGGCTGCTGTCAGCGCTTATTTGGTACACTTTTAAACTTGTGACCTTTGGCTGTTATCATGGTCTTTGTATTTTGGGTTGCCTGATTTCCTTTTTCTTCCTGAAACAATTCCTTATTGTTTCTTCTTTGTGCAATGAATGTGTGTTAATTCTGCCATGTCATTTCTGTTCTTTCTCTTACAGTAATTTGTATTTTAGGGAAAAACACCCTAAATCTGAGGAGTGCTGTGATAGTAGTTTTGCTTTTAAAATTATCTGTATATCTCAACATTATCTTAAATATTGACTGCCCTGTAATAATATAAATGTACAATTGTTTATTTCTAGTGGTTATGAGGAGAAATAAGAAATTTGAATTTTACCTATGTGCATTTTTTGGTCAGAGTACTTTTTGTCCCTCGAGTAATATTTCAGAGGAGTGGATCTGTTGAGAAGATACTGCATTGTCGTATGTACACTGGGGTGTAACATATGACCAGAGAAAAGGTATTAGGGATATTTGAAACTGATAATTTCTGACATTTCAGAGATAATTTTGGTTAAAGTTTTAAATAGAAATTCCCTAGTCAATGAAAGATGCCTTTGAAACTGTCTCGGGGTTAAGTTAAAGGGACTTACACAAGAGTGCTAGAACCATAGAAACATGGAAAACTGGTTCTGTTTTTCTCTGTTTAAGGACCCACAGCTTTAAAACTTTCATAGCCTTCTGAGGGAGGTGTAGATACCTTAATTTATAGCCTCAGTTCTGGGCACTTCTGAGTGACACTGAGGACATTCTGTATATAGAATGGCAGCATTCATGACTGAGGGAGCTTTAATTTTGTAGATTCTCAGCAACTATACAATTCTGCTGATCAGAGCAGGGCACTCATTCCCTTGGGATGCTCTTTGGGTGACAGCCGATCCTGCATTCCCTCACGTGGCAGTCACATGGAGATGGTTTGGCTGATCCTCCCATGCCAGGTCCCCCTTCTCCTGTCTGTTGGTGGCAGCTTCCAAATTACCAACTTGTTTCATGTCTACTGCATGTTGGGCCTGGTGATAAATCACCCATGAATAGCCAGCTCTGTACGTCTGTATTTAAAGCAGTCCTGAACATTGATTAATGTGACTCTTCATGGCAGAACAATGCTCAAGGCACATACGCACATGAAAAGCTCTTCCAGTGCAAGAGATAGCTTTGTCCTGCAAGCTCCCCGTTAAATGATTCCCTTTCTGGGCTGGCCTGGACCTTGGCTAATTGATTACCAGAACTTCAAGCAGGCTGTTTGGCCTCAGCCTGAAGGGGTGATGAAAGCATTTGGAAGGTCTGCACTGAAGGACCAGAGGCTCGTGTTCCAGTCATGGTCCTCTCAGCTACCAGGTCACATACAGCCAGGGGACACAAGCAGTATTTAATACACAATCTAAGGACATCTCATATGTCTAAATGGATGAACAGCTTCAGTTGGCAGATGAATAAATGACTAGGACTAAATGGTTTGCTTTGGTTAGATTTTTTTTGGCCAGTTTTTATTTTAGGCTTGAAGGGCATTCAGAGGTAAGGAATGGGGTTACGTGAATTCAGTTGTTCTCTCGCCTTTTGACAGGTTCCTGTTCCTGACTTGCAGTTATTTGTATATTACTGCCTCTTTGAAAGCAACCCCTGTGACAAGCCTTGGAGAGTTGGGGCTTTCCTGCTCTTTGCAGGCACTTCAGTTCATTAGCCTCAATTAATCTTCTGAGCAATCCTGCACAATTCAGCCCATTAATGGAGCAAAGCCAGCACAGAACAGGGGAGTATTGTTACTCTTTTTTAAAACTCTCCTATGCTTTCCATTACCTTATATGTTATTGTCTTCATCTAGAATTTAAATAAATGTAAAAATAGCTATAAAATGACAGCTTCATCCTGATTATTAAATGATTGCTACCAAGTAGTGACTGTCTAGTAAAATCAGCTACTTTAGCTTTTGACAATATAGTCAGGATATAGAGAGGTTTCTGTTCTTCAAAAGGCTGAGAATGTAGTATAAAAGCTTGTTACCTTACCAGTGAGCAGATTAAATCCCTCCTTTTGCTAGTCCACTGTCAAATAATTGTTTCATATGGCAGAATAATAAATAAAAGTGTCTTTAAAAAAACCATGTATGCTTAGAAATAGTTGCAGTCTGCTGTAATTTTTCTACAATCAGTGAAGTGCATGCTTATTTCTATTGTGGGTGTACTTACAGCGTACTTCATGCAGTACTCAAATTGTGTTTATTTTTGCATTTACATCATATATATAAGCAAAAATATTACTGCTGGAATTGGTAACTGTAACTACGTGTGTCAATATTGTGTTTCCTTTCTGTTTACGCCCTCATGAGTCATGTATTTATATTACTTTCTTCAATATACATGAATATTTTTTATTTCTACTTCCAAAAGAATTTGCAATATCAAGATGTTTTCTTTTATCTAGAACTCAAGGTTTCACTAGATTCCAGAGTTTTAATTATTTCTGGGATGTGCTTTCAGTCTTTAATTAATTTATGCTTTCACAAAGTTCTTTTAATGATAGTTTCGAATACAGAAAAATGCAGCATTTTTTGTCACAAGACAGTGAAAATAATGAGGTTTAATGTTACTTATAACTCTGGTTCCTTTTGCCTTCTCCAGTCTTCATTATTCATCTGCTTTATTTGTGACTTTGTTCTTTTTTTTTTCCTTCTGGAAACCTGCATGTTTTGCAGGACTATCTTAGTTTCCACTTGTGGGTAGCATTTTGGGGTTTTTTGCTTATGATATCTTCAAAGAGAAGAAGAAAAGTTAAGGTCAGACATACCGATATTTGATTGATGTGCCCATTATAAAAATTCATCTTTTGTATTTATCTAGCAAAATGTTAATGTTCTAATTATGTTTTAATGTGAATTTGACATGATGGAATGCCATAATTATCAAGTTTTGAAATAACTTGGTGGTTCTGTCTGAACTTGTCTCTAGTTTCAAAGTCTTAAGTTCTGTTTTGTGCTTTGAAGTGCCCTGGTGGTGTTTGATGCAAGAGATGGCAATGTGCTGGGACTGCATCTTAAATCTCCTGGCTTCTGGTATTTGGTAGTCTGTGCCATTTGGAATTAATGTTCCAAAGAATGTGGGTGCTCTTCCAGAGAACTTTTTGAGGGCAAAATGGAGACAGGTTCACTAAACAAAACAATCCTTTTTTGAATGTGATAATCTCATGGCATTTCCTAAAGAACTGCTTCAAATAGAAACATATGTTAGTGTTGGAGGAGACGATAGCAGTTTCCAAACCCAGACCCATCATTGTATTTCTTCACTTTCACTTAAGAAGAGAACGTAGGGACTGACTTAGAATATCCTTCTGTTGTTTGCATCTGATCCCCACGTTACTCCATCCTCTCTTGTGCCCTCTTGCACCTACCTAATGCTGTCTTCTTGATGTATAAGAACTGTATTGGATATGGGATTCAATATTTTCTTGTTAAACTCTGCCAGCAAAAGCCAAAGGATGCCTAAAAAGACAGTACTTATATTGATGTTGACAAATACGCAGTGCAATAGAAGGGAAAAGGTTTGGGGTAAGGCCCCAGCATCAGCTGTTTGTAGCTTTTAGGTCTTCTGCTTTAAACTTGTTCTGGCCCAGGTGCTTGGCCTCAATGACCTGATCTCCTCTCCAGGACCTTGTTGTCTGTCTTGGCTTCAGCTGAAGGGATTCCAGTTCACACACTGCAGGACTGCCATGTAATGCAAACTAAAATACAATCAGGACTGAGGGTGTTTAAGAGTAATTTCAAAAGCAGACTATCTAAATTGAAAAACTAATATATGCACACAGTTTGAGGCATAGCAGGAGTAATAAATGCCTTATTAAGTAGCTGAGCAGTCCTTTTACTGTGGAAGGTGACCTAGACAAGTAAATCCATCCTTAGTTTGCAAAATCAAGAAAAACAAATGTGTTTGGATTTCATCTTGTCCTGAATTATATTGGTTTTGTTTGTTTGATGCATCCTCTTTTTTAATACCTCTCTGAACTAATATTATATAAAGAATGAAATCTATTACTCGGGAGACTGGTAGGAAGATTTTCCTATCTACTTCTTTTTCTTCACTTGCCTCTGCTTTCACTGTGCTCTTTTAACAAAAATGGAAAAGTCTTTAATGAAATCCATTTATCTGAGGTTGTAGTGGTATTTTTCCCTGTGTGGATTGTAATGATGCAGGACTGTTGTGAAACATTCAGGGAGATTCCCTTTTACACGGGTATTCTGGTAAGGTGTTTGTGTTGCAGCACAAGCTTGGTTTGGCTTTCTGTGAATAAAGTGGCCTGTTGTGCTCTGGTCAAAAATGGACTGTTGCTAAAGGAATCCCAAGGCTGTCTCTGAAACTGGATTTTCTGGAAATTAGTACATTATAGTACCTCCCTGAGCTCTACATAATTAGCTCTCTCCATTTTCATACATTCATCAATTTACATTCATTGAAGGATTTAGAAAGTTGGATAAGATACAAAGTTAAAGCCTAAACCGATACTTAACAGTGAAAGCATTGGGAAAAAAAATCATGTAGACAGTGGCAGTTACTGGCTGATGCCAAAGAAAGGATAATTTTGCTCCATTGCTGAATTCTGCACCCAGCCATAAGCTTCATGCCTCTCCTAATTAACTTCATGCTGGTGAGCAGATTGAGAATGGCTCTAGTCAGCGCTAAAAATGCCTGGAAACATGTTGGTTTACAGCCGTGTGCAAAGTTGCTGAATTTTTTTAAATCACTGCCAAAAGCCACAAGACATAGATGCATATGTTTCATGCTAATCACAAAATAATAAGGTAATTGATATTCAACAATTTAAAACAACAAACAGAGCACAGACTCTAAATCTGGCTGGCTTTAATTAATGCTGTTGCCCACTGTTTGAGTGGAACCACAAAGGAAGTGGTGGCAATTTGGTTTTGAAAGAGAGGTCTTTCCCCAAATGTTGATAAAATATTTGAATAACTCTTCATGCATCCACGAAGGCAGATGACAAACTATCCTACTTTCTTTGTTGTCAGTAGTAGATTTGAAAAAAAAAACCAAGGTTTTAGGAAGGTGAAACCTTGAGAAGGCCTGGGAAGTGTTTTGTTTCTTTCTTTTAAATTAGCCAGTGTCTTCTAAGGAGCTCACTTCAGGATTTGTCCAGATTCATCCAGGTTGTTAAAAATTAATTACACCTGTTCTAAGGGGGTATCTGTGAAGCACATAGTTTTTGAGACTGCCACTCACCTACATTGCAGAGAAGCTGAGGATAAAAACAGTTATGTTGTTGATGGAAAATCAGTAAGAAAATGAATAGGATTTACTAGAAGGGAGCGAGGAAAAAGGTCTTAAGCTAAGGTGCCTATATGGAGGGGTTTTAGTTGAAGTAATTCTGTCAGCTCTAGTAGTCAGAATTTTTGGCTCTTGTGAGATGTTGAAGGGAGGTTTTTGGTAGCAGTCAGCCCTTCTAGTCATCCTGACAGTTAAACTAGCCAATAAGTGCATTAAATTTGAATGACATATTTCAATAAAAATTCACATTTCTATCAATTATTTGAGAGAAATGGGAGATTTTTATTGAATATGTGTCATTACTTTTCTGTGCTAGACAGTAACTTCTGATAAAATTTGTTTTCTCTCTATCTTTTGGAAGACCACCAGGAATATTTTGAATGATTCTTGTAAACATTAGACCATTGTGCTTCATAGCTGAGCTAGTTTTATTTATTTATTTGTTTTGTTTGTCTGTGGGTGTTTTTCTGGTTTTTCTGTAGGTTTGTTTTTAAAGAAAGTGGGAGAGAACAGCTGTAGAACTATGATGAAGAGCATTTCTCTTGTTTTCGTTGTCTGCTTATCCTCCTCTGTGGTGGGGATTGCCTCTTAAAATCTAAAATTTTAATACATGAAATGGCTGTTGCAAAGCAATGAATGATTTATTAACTGGCTACTTCTGGGTAAATTGATAAGATTTTTTTTTCATTGGAATAGCAACCATGATAACATTTTTTAAAAACCTCTATCTAAGGAGGAGCTCATGTAATTTCCCTCTTGGAAATGCTTTGAAGAGGAAGATTTTGTTCATTGGGCCAGATTAAGCAGCTATTAGGAGCAAAAGGCTTAAGGGTCCAGTATGTGCATGGAAAGTACATTTTCTCAGCTTTTCTACTAGCATGGGAAAATGAAGAAAAACTCCATCACTGCTTTTATCCTTTCTAATTAGAATGTAATGTTTAAAGATTGTGTGATTTCTGAGATGACTGTTAGAAAATGATTTTTGTGTCTATTCTCTCACTTCCATGAAATGAAGAATGATTTATTGTTTTGCTTAATTGAGGCATTGTTCTGGAAAAACTCTGAAAAAAAATTGCCAACTTACTGAATTGGGAAATCTCAACCTGTTTTTTTTTTCCTTCTGGCATGATGAAATGACTTCATTGTTGCAATATACTGGTACAAACAATTTCCTAAAGCGAATAAATAACTATGAAGAATAGGTCTGTCAATGGCTACTAAATACGTAAGCCCAGATGCAAATTCTTTCAAACCACAGTTTCTGGCTGCCACAAGCTGAACTCTGTCTATTTAGAAGAAAAAAAAATGTATAAAATCTGTTAGCCGAGCATCTGCAACTCACCACTAATGGGAACTTAATACTGGGGCAAAGCAGAACCTGAGCCTGATCCTGCAAGTAAATATTTTATGTTCTGGTGTTTTGTTGGTAGAGGCATTTTTCTGTTGAGGGTAATGGAGAAACAGCAAAGAAAATTATAGTATATGTAATTTTTTAAAATATTTAAGACAGTTCAAAAAGGGGCATAAGGAATACAACCCGGAGTCAAAGTGAAGTGGCTTTGCATGGTCTTTGGGGCTTCAGACCCTCTGTTACCTTGGGCTCTGCTTTGTTGCTCAGTGAGCCTGCTGGGTCCTTTGCATGTGTAAGTTTTCCCAAGGGTGCAGGATCTCAGGAGTCTCAATACAGCATTGTCAGCTACTAAAGGAAACACAGGAGCTTTTCTTGAAGTTCAAAAGTATTATTTTAGAAATTATTGAAAAGAGTTGGGTACATTATTAAAACTGAGGAACTGAGGACTTTACTCAAGGCGATCTACAGGGAGAGGTGCTGCAATTCTCCCAGGCTTTGTTGTTGCTTATGAATTTCATTTCCTCTGGCTTTTCCTGTAAATACGTGATAAATTAAGCCTAACTTTTCTTTCTTACACCAATTTGCCTGTGGGAGAAGGGAAAATAAGGCAAGACTGTTTTGCTGCTTTGTTCTTCAAAAGTCCATGGCTATGGTGAATAACCCAGCTCGAGTGTTTGCCATTCTGCAACCAGCATCTTGTGTCTGGGTGTGCTTGTAGAAGTCAGAGAAGGAAGCAAACCTTGCTCACTGTCACTATTCCTGCCACAAGGCTTGAGTACCTACACTTGACGTTGCCATTAAATCCCGACGAGGCCCTCTGTGGCAAAGCCACGAATGTGGCACTCCTAACAAACTGTGTTGGTGGAGGAAGTAGAATGTGTCACATTTGCTCCAGCTGGAAATAGTTCATTTATCTAGCTTGAAAACTTTTTATTGCTCTATTTCTGAGAAAATAGTTGTATGAAGTCATAAATATCAGGAAACTTGAGCTGGCAAAGATTGTAATGAGCAGTTCACTGAGGATGAGTGTAAGGCTGAAAGTGCTAGTTGAAAAACATGCTTGGCAGAGTCAGGAAAAAAGAAATAATTAGGTTCCAGCTCACCTTTGGATATTTTCTTTCTGTTGAAACTAGGATTTAAAAATAATGACTTCCAACAGGTTTCTGAATAATCTGCTGCTTTGAGTAAGGGGATATTTCAAGGCCAGTTAAGATGTTTGTTTTTTTTAATATAAAATCCAGAAACTACTGACTAAAGGTTCTTTATTTTCCAGTAAACATGGCATTATTTTTGGATCCACATCACTGAAGATTATCACTTAAAATATTGAAAAGATTTGTCTTTCACTTATGTTGCTGACAGAACTTAGAATGCCATTTCCTCCCACATGTAAACTCTCAGAAATTTTTGCTCCATGATACTCATTTTCATAAGTGGCCATGGAAAAACAACAAATGCAGAGTTCCTGGAACCCAAAATATTGTGCAAATCCTATATTGCATTGTTAGATAAAATGCATATTTGTGTAGGAACTGCGTGGCTTCAGTGAAGAAAATCCATGTGTACATAAAGAAAATAAAAGTTGAGTATAGAACTTGCCCGTGTTTCTTTCTGTGCTGCACTCAGAGCAGACAAACTTCTATATGTTGCCCAGCCTACAGTTCAGCACTTGAATGTCCCATGGTGTAATGGAGAGCACTCCGGACTCCGAATCCCAAGGTCCTGAGTTTGAGTCTCAGTGGGGACCATCCCTGGCAATTCAATCCCTCCCTGCCATCCAATCCTGTCAGATCTCGGATGCTCAGCAGGGTCAACCCTGGTTAGTACTGGGTGCTGTGACAGTCCCGAGGACTTCACTGTCACTGTGCAAGCTTGCTCGGCCGTGGCAAATGGACCTCAGGACTTAAACGGTGGGGCCAGTTCGGGGCACGCTGTGCCTCACCTAAAAAATCCAGTATGCAGGCTGGACGGGCACACCCACGTGGGGAGAGCCCTGCCCAAATCTTTGTTTGCAAAGTCTGGCCATACATACATACATACATACTCCCACTGGCAGTAATCAGCATATGTGGAGAGAAGTTCCTTGAAAGATCAGATTGCAGCTTTCTTAATATGTGTGTTATTTCTGAGCATTTGCAATTAGATACCTAGGGTTTGTCATAAGCTCTTGATATTTCTTTCATGTGTTTCTGACTCTGGCTGTCCAACTAAAATCATGTTTAAAATAATGTTGTATTAGGTGAAAAAAAAAAAAAAACAAAAAACAACCAAAACCAACAAACCCAAACTGACTGCTTTGCTGCTGCCTTTTTCAGATACCTGTTAGAATTTTGCTGTGGTGTAGATAAGTAAGGTATCTTAACATGTGCCATATGTTAGGCAAAAGACAGAGAAGCAGAGTCCAGTGCCCAGTGTGAGGCAGATCTTTGACTCACCAGTTTAGTAACACCTTGGTTCTGGCTTTCAGAAGAGCCAGGAAAACTTCACTTCCCCAGTACAGAGCAAGACATTTCTTCTGGCTGAGGTGCTGAAAATGGAAACAAAGTTTGTCAGCCTATGATATTTTAGATTTCATATTATGATCATAAAAATTTAATACAAAATCAACCATGCAAAAGTGGAATTTGTAAGAATAGCAGTCACCTTGGAAGAATTTCTGCTGAAAAAAAAAATGTGTTGCCTCTAGTTTAGAGCTTTGGGAAAAAGGTTCTGTAGCTTGCCTTTTATTTGATTTTATTGCCCACACTGGCTACTTCTGTGTCCTTGACTTAAATGTATATATGCACTGTTACTAACAGCTTTCTCTGTGTAAACATTTGAAGAGCAAACAGCAGTATCTTGTAAAGGGTAAGTGGATTTTCTGAGGTGAATACCCTATAGGTAATGTGGACTTGAAAGAGCATTCCAGCAGAGCTCTGGCTTTTCCAAGGCTGTCTCCAGCACTCTGCTACCCTTAGCCTTGCTCAGAACTGCAGCATCAGTATTTTGTTGAAAAGCTTGGAGAAGCAAATAAACCTTGCCTTTACTGGGATTAATTTACTGCAGCCTGAAGCAGCAAAGCAGTTCTGGCAGGCACTCACGAGCTGAGTAAGCAGCACCCTCACATCTGGTGACAGTGTGAGTTCATTGCGGAAGTCTCAGAGAAGACATCAGACTGTCCGGAATGGGAGCGGGAATATTAGTCACCTACAAGGGAGAGCTCTGAATTTGAACCCTTCAAATTGACTGTTCACATGGTGGAATATGGACGTGGGATTTGTTGCCTTCTGTTTCTCTTAAGGCTTATGTATCTCAGTGGAAAACCAAAGACCATTGTGCTGGGAGAAGCCTGTCCGTCTGCCTTGGCCAGTTGCTGAATATTTGCTTGACTGAAGTAAATTTACTGAAATTCTAATCAAAGCAAATCTTTTCAGGAAAGTTAGTAAAGCCCTGATTTTTCAGAGCTACTTTAAAATCTTAACTGAAGTAATGAAATAAATTATGCTTGGGGATTTGTTTTTCTTCTGGATGGCCAGCTGGATCTTACCAAATCACTTTAAAACATTATTCCTTGCAATCAGTCTCTGGTCCTCCACAGCAGTGCTAGACTAAACAAGGGAGAGCATTGAAAATCAAAATCAGTTTCAATGATGTAATCATGTTGAATACCTCAACTTACTGACTTGAGTAATTTCCTTCTCCAGCTTAATTATTGCACAACAGTGATCATTTTATTATTAAGAAGTGCCTTTAAAAGGTACTTACCCTTTATCTGAGCTTTGGTAAATGCCTGATCCAGTCTTGGCAAAGCCACTGCAAGATCTCAGAGACCTGCTGTTTCTTGATTATCTTGCACAAGGTTGGTGTAGCACTTGAATTTTCATGTGGCATTCTCCTAGCTCTAAGACAGGATAGCAGTGGGCATTACATTGAATATGCCATGGCCTGAAGAAAAAACCACCTACTCTACAAAGCTATCTGGACTGAGCTTCAAATTGAAAGATTTTTTCAGAATACAAATTTTAGTTGGTGATAGGTAAGATACACTTGTGTATTCAGTCAGGAAGCAGATTAGTTGCATAATTGTGATTCATAACCAGGCTCACATTTTTATTTTTCTTTAGTCAAACTGAACTATCAGCAGCCACTACAGAAATGGTAAAAAAACCCCCAACAAACAAGAAAATATTAAATATGTTAAAAAAATAGAACACATCTGTTTGTGAGCATTTAGTGAGCCAAAGAGAAAAAAGTTCTGAATACATATTTCTGAGTTCATTGCTTAGGTCTACAAATTTCTGTCAAATTGTTGAATATGATATAAGCTGTTGAAACTTGTTAGAATTCGTGTTCAAAATAAAGGGATCTGATTTTCCTTTAAGGGCTTTGGTTGCATGTTGTTACTAGCATTCATAAATTATCCCATGATTAAGAAAAATGATGTGGGAAATAAACAGTTTTAAACTGGTGGTTGAAGCATGTTAGTCACTATTGTAGTATAATGTTGCTTTGTACATTTATCTCTTCTGTTTCTGAAATTGTGTGGTTCCAAATGGATCTTTGGTTTTGTGTGTAGTGAGACTTTTTATATATTCAGTACAGCCTTTACTTATGTTTATACCTCATTTATTTTGTTTAAGAAGTACTTATGTGCTTTTATCATTTAGTTTTCTATTGTTGCTGCCAAATCCTGAAAAATTGGTCCCAGTGGTATGCTGCAGCCATTAAATACCAGTTGGTTGCAGAATATCATTTGAACTTATTAAAATGTGATTCATCTCGTGCCAAGTTTATTCACAAGCCCTGTGCTGGGCCAGGCATTATACATCAAGGGGAAAAAATGCAAACTCCCGTGGGTAGAGTTGGACAACTAAATTCTGTGAGTGCACTTAACTCCTGTCTACACTGGATCCAGGAGGGTGCTGCTGTCCTTTTCCTCTTCACTTGTGTTTTGTCCTAAGTGGCCAAGGGAGCAGACACTAGAACATGTGAGCAAGCAGAACTTCTGTGGTCCTAATCCCCTAATTAGTCTATCTTGCACAGATGGTATTTAGATTCCTTTTTCTGTGTGAAGAAAGCATGTGGTAACAATATTCATGATTTTTTAGAAGATCAAACATGCTATGTAGGTTTTGCTTGCATATTTCTTAACCTTGTATTTTGGCCAGACCACTGGTTGGAAACAAATGTGAAATGGAAACTAAATACACAGTGAAATTCTTACCAAATCATTTTATAGCATGCAATAAATAATAAATGCATTGCACCGCACTCATGGTATTTGGGACCAGGTAAAAAGTTTTTTTCATGTTTTGGTCATTGACCCCAAGAAGTAAAATTCAGTAAATGTTGCATTGTTACACTCATCCCAGTGTGAAATCAAGGAGCATATTACAGGGAAGGTATGTTTTATTTTTGTTTAGAATAATAAATTCTGATAAAGACATACTGAATTTTCACCTTTAAAATACATAGTACGTTAATTTCCTACAGAATGATTTAAACATTTTGGGCAAAAATCATTATGTAATGTAGATGTCAGAGGGAGATGCATTTTTGTAAAGCACTTGCATTGGGAAGTCATTTGCAGACAATTTTTTGGATGATCTTATCACATAAATAGCCTCAATATTATATGTAAGAAAAATTGCACACTTGCCTTAAAAATTACTCCACTGATGGCAGTGTTTTCCATTTTATTTTATATCACTCAAAGAACCAAAAAATAACAAAAACATGAGCCATCATAAAAGTAGAGTCTCACTGTGTTTAAATCTTATATTAAACTTGCCAATTATATTGACAGTTTCTTGTTCTGTCTGGCATTTATATGGTGCAATTGGAATCAAATTGCAGCTTTTAAATTTTCCAAGGTGGACTGTCAGTAAATGAAATGGGATTTTTCCACATTGTTTTGATAAAACACTGATTTACCATGTTTTGTTACTGTTGGTGAACATATTGGAAGTGTCAAAGAGATTCTCATAAGAACTTCAAAAGAACAAATAAAAAGAAAAAAAGAAAAGAATGGAACATCCAGAGGGCAGAAGGAGAAGATAAGGAGAGGTCAATAAAATCCAAGAAATAACTATTATAACAAAACAATTAATCCAGTCTAACACAATTGGAGGCAATGTTCTAAATTCTGGTATTTTTTAAGAGAGGAGATTGGAGATTCTAGATGAGCATAGTAATGATGCAGGTGGAGAAAAAGAGTAACAGTAACAGTTTTCCTCTTGTAGGTAAGAAAAATGAGTATTATCTCACATAACAGTGAAGCAGAAAGAAGAGTCACATGTAGGGGTCAGGAAAAAAAAAGGGCTGTGGACACCAGTCTATTCCATTTAATCTCCTCCCATAAAAATTTAGATAATATGCTAAAAGTAGAAAGTTGAAGGTTATGAAGGGGTCTTAAAAGAATGTGTAATACAGTGATTCTCTGAACTTTTCAAACTATGTGTAGAACTGCAATTAGAATATATTAAAAATATGTAAACTGCTGTTTAAATTATTGGATTCACAGATAGAGTGTTTGTGGGTACCATGAAATCCTTTGCAATCATAAGAATATACTTTAGAATCATAGAATTGTTTAGGTTGGAAAAGACCCTTCAAGAGTTCTGACATTAACCCGGCACCACCAAGTCCACCATTAAACCTTGTCCCAAAATTCCTCATCTATTTGTCTTTTAACCAACTCCAGGGATGCTGTATTTTTTACCTGGCTGAAAGGTAAGCCTGGCAGAAAGTGTCAGCAGGAGTTATTCTCTCTTCTTAAAGATTGACAATGTTGGAGACTGCACTATTTCCCAAGTGTAATGCATTCTTACATTCCCTAACATCTAATCTGAGTTGTGCTTGCTGTAATTTAAATGCCTTACTCCTTGTCCAGTCCACCTGGGGCTCTGAGAATTGTCGTCTTTCTCTTTGCACCAACCTTTACATGATTGAAAACTGCTGTCATGGGGCTGCATCATTTTTCTCCCAGCAAATGAGAGATTTTGAAAGATTAGTATCATTTACATGAGTCTTATTTTCACAAGTCTTGTGCAGTGATAATGATAGCAAAAACCAGAACACATTTTCACATAAATAAGTAAGCTTTTGAAAGCACAGCTCTGGTTTGTAGTTTTGATCATATGGGAGGATGTGAGACACAGTGAACTTTTGGTGAGGGAAAAATTGCCCTGCAGCTCTAGAAGCAACAGGGCCTTTGCAGGTGGCCCTGCCCATTAATCCAGCTGTGTTACTATCTCAGTTATTCACACTGAGAAAGCAGTAATTGTCCCCTGATGCCCTTTCACCTTGCATAGAAATCATGCCCACAGTGGTAGAGCTCCTGTATTTGTGCCATGGCAGAGACATGCTGGAATGGGAAATGGGACATATCCTGCTCCTGTTCATTCCAGCTACCAAGAAGGATGGTGAAAGAGTGTAAAGATGGAGTTACAAAGAGAGATTTGGGGCACAAAGTATTAAAACATGGATGCAAAGTGTTCTCCTTAGGCTAACACCGAGTGACAGTGCCTGCTGATACTGAGTACCACTGACCCAGGTAAGGACTGTAACTCCCTTTCAGAGTAGGACCATTCAATAGCCCTCTGAAATATTTTGCTTCTGTATTATAACAGTACTAAAAACATTCCAGAGGAAACTGTTTTGTTAAATAGAAGTTGTCAGTATAGTGAGTTGATGAGTAGAACTGCTAAGATTTTTTTAGCTCATTATTAGGAGATAGGTAAGTGTTTTTAAACAGCATAGGTGGAAAGATAGCAAGACTTCTAGCACAGGCAAAACCATGGGATTGTGCCAGAATTGTAGAAGCATTGAGGGGACAAATACTTGCTTTATATAACAGGCATGTTGCATAAAGGTATTTTAACACATTTGAATATAGTCACACTGGACAAGAGGAAGATCTCTCCATTGTTTTAGAGATCGGGTATTGCTGATTCAGAAGCTTGTTGACAAGGCTTCTGCTATTTAGGTGTCTGATTTTTAACCTAATGGAGAACTACCAGGGCTGGTTATAAGCATGAAAGGAACCTTGAAACTGATGAACTTTTCAAGCTTTTGTTCAACGATCCCAGTGGTATTGAAATGTTGATACAGTAGCCTGGGAAAAGGAGGAAACCTGGTGCAGGTTACTGCAGACAGAGCTTCAGTCGATGGACAAAGGAATACGGACAACCCAGAAATAAGATCTAACAGTTTAGCTAACCCGTCTAATTTCTCTTTTGGCGGAAGAGAGACAGCAAAATTTGATCTCTCCAGGGGGAGATAATAGTGCAAAGGAAACAATAAATCCTTCTGAAAGTCACATTTACCTCAGTTCTCTTGAAAGGTGAATAAAATAAATCAGACATGTAAGAATAACACTCTTTGTCAAGCGGTTTCTCTTTTGTAAAGGGAGGAGAACATTCGGATGAAGGCAAATGAGAAGAGGGAAGATATTTTTTTTAATTGAGTCTGATAGTTTAATGCAGTGGTTTTGTGAGTAATTTAATGTTTAAATGATTTTTGAAGAAAGATGAGGTGAGAAAAAGACTGTGGCTAAATATTTTAGTTTTACATCCTTTCTTCTCCGACACTGAATGATTTTGCAGGAAAATTGAAAGTTCAAAGTAAAATTAGATGGCAAAAATCATAAAATCATCTACAGAAAAAGGAAACCATATGAGTAGTTGCTCAATACTATGCAAATTAGCAAGAAGAGAAAAGTATTTTCAGCCCTATGCAATAGCAAGGAAAGGTGCAAAGAAGCTGGTTTAGAAAAGCAGTTTGAAAAGTGTACAGCATCAGCAGAAATAGTTTCTGGTGGAAAAACTTTAAAATTTACTTTAAGTGTGAGAAGGAATAGGTATCCTGCACACAATTTCAGTAATTTTTTCAGTATTCTAGACATTGAAAATGTTTGATTTGCAACAGAAGAAGGAATTCAACAAGTGCAAAGGCCAAGTTTGAAACCGCTAAGTAGGTCAGAATTTTATGGAAAGTACAACATGTCTTATGATCATATCTTGTAAAGAGACAACGTTACATCCAAATCCTCCTCTGCTCTACAGCAGTGATAGTGTGAAAAATGTGAGGTTTATGTTCCAAGAGTGAAGCAAACCCCAGAAGGTCAGTCTGTCTTTAAATTATTCTGTGGTTCATGGTAATGAGCCATTAGTACGAATTTGTGTCTTTGTAAGCTACTGGCCAGGATCTCCCTTAGCAAAGGCGAATCCAAGGTGCCTACTTTAGTGGTGGAGTTTAAGATTTTCTCAGCATTTCTGTTCCTTAATGACAGGGTACTTTCTCTGCTGAATATGCTGACTTAAAATTTTTTTCAGCGTGATGGCTTGTTGGCATCCCACTTTTACCCCTGTTAGTGGTGTCTGATGAAAACTGCTACATTTTGGTGTTAGGGAAAGAGGTTAACCTGAAATGTCTCACTTGCCATAATCCTTGTCCTCAGGGTTTTCTTCCAATAGTGAATATGGTAGTGGCTCTAGGAAACAGTATAGAAGTTGGGAGGGAAAGTGGATGTATCAGGTCATACGTTTTCAGTTATGGAAATGGTATAGGATGGTGAAGTAGTGTTTAATTTAACAGGTGAACATTCGATCAAGCTTTATTCCCTCTCCCTCCTAATGACAGTGTATTTTAAGGGAAACGTGTGTTAGTCTGTCATTAAATGACATTTTTTCCTAACTTTAACCTGAAAACATTTTCAGCTTTGGTTTTATGTGACTGCATGAGTGAGTTTACAGATAGTATTAGGAATCCACCCAGCAAAGAGGGTTAAACAAAACTAAATTCAATATTGGTCAAAGCTTGCAGCCATGTACTAGAATGATGAACAGAGATTCCTGCATTTAAGGTGAATAACAGATTTGTTGAGTACAGTCTATGATCTTATGAAGCAGAAATGACTGCAAATTGAAAGGTAATATTGGTTTGGCTTGAGTTTTTGCTGAAGCCAAGCTGCTTTCTCTTCTCTGTTTTTTGTTGTTTGTTTTTTTTTTTAAGCAAGGGAAAACAACACGGAAAAAACTGAAAGCTTGAAAGAAGCTTGAACGAAACTGAATTATATCAGAATATATATATTTTCAGATATTTACAGTTATATATACAATTTGTACATACAACATGGAGCTCTTGAGGGGAAAAGGCAGAAAGGAGGGAGAAACAGGAGGGACAAAATAAACCGGAACAGACAAGTACAATAAAAAAAAAAAACCAACAAAAAAAAAAAAACTAGCACAATACAATTTCACTGACTTCTTTTACGAGAAGGCCAGCACTTGTTCTCTGATTTCTTGCGTGGCAGTTCTTGCAACAGGCCTCAGGCTCTGATAAGTGAGCAGAGATCAACTGCTCCTAAACTGTGCTGGAATAAGAAGATAGAAAATTCTTATCTCTCTCTTATTCATACTCCCTTGTTATGTAAAAAAACCCAGTGCGGAATACATGGGAAATGGGCATTTTCTTAGTTATAACTGGACACTAAGGAAGCCCTGGATCAAAACTATCACAGAAGGTCTATGATGACTGATCATCTGGTGAGATTCAGCTTAAAATGTTATTGTCATGTAGATAAGGACCTGTTTGTGCCATTGCAGAAAGAGTAGGTGAGCCCTCATCTGAAATACTGTATGCAACTCTTATCACATGTGTTCCAGAGACATGAATTGAGACTTGAAGTGGTGCTAAGGAGAGCTACAAGAATGACTGGGAGAATGATGAATTAGAGTTGTAAGAAGAGACTGTAAGAGCAGCTTTGCTTGGCTTAGTGAAATTGAGAGCTTAAAAATCTATACTGTATGAACAGTGTAGAAAAGGAGAGTGTTTTCTTACAGTTAAAAGACCACATTTTACCTAAGAACAAATGAATAGAAAATGATCTTAAATAAAACCTGAGTAGAAATTTTAAAAGGCGATTTAATTATAAGACATGTGAGCATACTGAAGCAGATTTTTGGTTAGAATACTGAGGGCAAATGGGTTGCTTTCTAAGACAGATACCAATAAATATATTGTGAAGTTTGTATTAAAACGAAGGACTTAGCCTCATTAATTCAGAAAATTTGTACTAATCGATTGTTGTTATGAAGTACATGATTTTAAGGATACATATTTGAATAAAATTTGACAAGGGACATCTCTAAAAATTAATAAACCTTTTAAAAATTAGCTTGTTTAACTTGGATTTTTTTAAAACATCCAGGATGAAAAGCAAAGCCTTGTATCCTTCAAATAGGATACCTGGTGATTCTCATAGGAAGTGGGCATAGTGTACTGGAAAAAGTCATGCTTTTGCCTTGTAACATGAAGTTAACTATTGCTCCTCGTGTATTTCTTTTTCCCAGGTAATTACAGGTAATGGAAGACTCCAGTGATGTACCAAACAAACTTTTTTTCCTTTTATCTTTTGTGTGAATGGGTAATGTCAGTGACTGACTATAAAAGCTATGGTTAAATTCGCAACTCAAATTCTATTACAAACCTCTGGTTTTATTTCCTTGTGGATTCCTTCTTGGACTTTAAGCCTGATATTTACCTTTTATTTTTCTTCCACTGCTTCTAACATGGTTGCTGTTCTTTTCTTTGTCTTGTAAACTTTAAAATTTTGGAGTAATGTGCTTTGAGACCCCAAATACACAGGTTATTTTACTTTTTTTTCTTTAAATATAAACTTTTCATCTTGAAAAAAATAATTTCTCTGGCACTGTCATAATCCTTATATGCTTTATTTTGTTGAGTGACTCTCAGGTGTTTATGACGCATGTTGTGAAGTAAATAAATCAAGTTTTTTCTATATATATTTAAGATAATAGTCAAAATATTTATTTCTGCTTAACGTGTACTTATCTACTATGTATGTCCAGTCAATCTTTGGTGTCCATCCTTTGAGAAAAACAAAGAGATTTCATGGGCCAGGAGGCATTCCCTTTGTTCCATGCTAATGGAAGTCTGGACAACTGTTTGAGTAACCTGGTCACCTCAGTCAGAGAGTTTAGTCACCTCTGTCAAATAAAGTGCAAGATAAATTCTTTCTGCATTGATGTAACTCGTAGTAAGAATGCCTTATGTACAGAGCCATCCTGCAGATTCCAGGTGCTTTTCATTGTCTTTGTGTTGGCAAAAAGAAAATGATCCATTAATCAAAATGTTTATTTATTCTGTCTTACCAAACTGTAAATTTATCAGGGATGGTTATATCTGACTGTTTTACACACACGAGTCATAGTTAATTGATTAACTAAATTAATAGGATAAATTAATAATTGTTCTCTCATAAGAGAGGGTTTACTAAAATGGATACAATCCAATGTACATATAATCTAGACATTAAAAACTCAAAGAAAATCTTTATATGGGGTAAAATTTTAGGTGATTGCTCATATTTATCTCTGAATATTAAGTATAATTAGTTTAGTATGGTTGTCTGGTTTCTTTGTAATCACCATTTTATGAAGTTTAGTTAAAACTCTCTACTGAGAGTTTTAAGGCTTTGTCTGAGACAAAATATGCGCCCTGCATATTTTATCTTTTGAAATGCATCTACAGTTAGATGTGTGCAGGTTGCTTTGCTGCATGTAGTGTTTTACAGGTGTGAGCATTCTTCTTAAGTATTTATGAGTCTTCTGAAGCTTTCAGTTCATGCACAAGAACTAAAATGAAAAAAGTACTCAGGTATTCCTAACCTGTTTCTTCTGAAGTGAGGGAAGTGCACTAGTAAATTCAGAATTGCATTTAGTTGTTAATGTCAACAAATCTAGTTCCATTACTGTTTCTAGAAGGAGAAGGTAACTGTATTTAATGATAAAGATATAAAAATTAGTAATTTTTAGACAGGAAAATTTTGTCACTTGTGTTTTTTTAACTATTGTCTTTGGAAAAAAATTCCCTTCTCAGAGAAACTTATCTGCATCGGGTGTTTTGGGAGGTGGGATTTTTTTGGTGTTTTTCCTTTTTAAGAGCTCCCTTTCACAAATTCAGCTAAAGCTTTGGGATAAATATAGGGAAGCTCTTACCTTACCTGAGCTTGAGGATAGTCCAATATGAAAGAGTGGTAATGATAAATAGCTTCACTTAGTGTCAACACTGTCCCTTTGTATTGGTATTTACACTTTTCATTTCACAAGTGCCCTTCACTCATATTTTACATTTACTGTGGGCCTTTGCTTGGTTCATTACATGTCACAATAGAAACTTCAAAAGCAGGGGATCCATCTGAGCAGAGAACTTTATACAAGTATCTGCCTTTTTATTACCAATCCTGTCCCACTGAGTATTTTTCAAGGTGTAATAGGACATTTTTTATACACTTGTTTTATTAAAATTAAACTGTTAAATCTCTTATCTCTTATTCTGTGTTAGCTGTTGATGTGGAATGACCTGAGTTTCTTCTGCCTATATCGTAATGCTTTGTGTCTTTAGGCTGTAGACTGTTTTGTATAAAACCAGCCAGCCAGTGTCATAACTGATCATTTCTGAAGAGGAGCAGCTTACTCTGTTGATTATTTAGTGACAGTTCACAGTGCTTGGTGGGTTTGCCTGGCTGACACCCAGCTACTGGCATATCTTTGACCTGTGGACATCAAAGTCTAAATTAGACAAATCTTATAGAGAAATATAGAAAAGAATTAACTTAGGCTGAACTTTAATTAAGTAAGTTTTCAAATACCTGTGTTTTTCTCTACAAAGGTGGAGTCTATGCCTAGAAAACATGCAGAGGTGAAGGGGACAGTCAGGGGTGATACCAGCAAGAATTAAGTTAGTGAAGTTGTATAAAACATCATCTCAGAGCTGATGCCTTTTGTAATAGCACAGGGATGTGTTTAATGCCAGCTGAAAAAGCAGTTTATTTCGGTTTTCGCTTGCGCATGTGAAGAATGAACTTTGTCAGCTGCCTTACAAAACATCAGAGTTTAGGGATAGAAAAAAAGAAGTGCTGTAGTTTTATTATGTGAACTTGAGCTTTTGGAAGGACTTTTGGAAAGAGCAAACCTACTACACAGAGTTAGAGAGGAAACTTGACTGCAGGATACTTCCCATCTGATTGATAAATAATGTTTAGGCTTACACACAGACAAATCAGGTTTTTGGTTGACAGTTTGCTATAATTGCACAGCTTAATAGGGGCATTCTCAGAATAGTCCCATTGTCTGCCAGCACAGCATGGACTCGGCTGAGATGGCAGGAGAAATCTCGGTTCTGTGCATCACATCCAGACTTAAGTCAGATGTTTCCATTCCTGTCTGCTGGAACTAATTTTTGGCATATTTGGCTTTTAGCATTTTAGTAGTGGCTTCCAAAGGCCTGGTATCTAATGTGGTGGCTGGGAGGGTGGTCTGATTCAGGGGCTGCCTGGTGCAATATCTGACATCCTGACTGGTATCTTTGTCAAGGGGGAGAGAATTGCTTTGTTGAATAGCTCATTGCTGGGAGGATTAGGCCGTGAGAATTAAGAAAAGAAATCTTCATGAAATCCAGGCCTTTTGTTACAGCTACTGATATGGATGTTAAAATCAGTGGGATGTGTTTGTGAGCAGTAACTATAATAGAAGACACGTGGGAACATTGCATGTATCCCTAAGCATCCTGTTGATACATAAAGCATGAAATATGTAAAGGCATGTGTAGTTATTTTCTTTGTAGCTCAATCATTCCAAATAGAAGGAGGAGGGGGAAAACAGAACCAAAACATACTTTCTCCTTTCCATCCAGGCGAAAAGGCTAAGGACTCTGGAATTCTTGCTTATCTACTGGTTTCTCCCTCCATCAGTCCCTACTTCCAGCTCTCCCTTCTTCCCTCCCATTTTGTGTTTTCTCCCCCATCCCTTAAGGGATGGGAATAATACAGGTATTTGGCCTGAAGAAGATAAAAGTTTTAAGGCAGAAATCATAAAAAGAACTTTCATAAATAATTTTCAGTACTGCATCCCAGATTTGTTATACAAAGTGAATTGTAAAAGTTTTTCTCTGTTCTTTTTAGAATACATGATTGTTTATTAAAGAGAAGTAAGAACTGGCACCATAATTAAAAATACAGATACGACTTGTGTAAGCATCATAGTAATTGCTTACATAATTTAATACATTCAGGTTAAATTTACAGATTTTGCTCTTACATCTTTCAAGTAACAAATAATTAATTTTAGACTGTTAATCCTTTTATTGTACATAGTACTTCCATAGACAGTAGTGTCGTTGTTCTGTTAGACAGACCTGTTTCTACTTTGAAGTCTTCCTAAATTTAAATGTTACATTCTATGTTACCTTTTTTTTTTACTAAATCTCTTTTTCTCTGTACTGCTTTTATGAACTTCCCTGAGTTTTGAGTATGAGTACATCACAGAATGTGTGTAGATCCATTCGCTCAGAGAAATGGACTTGTCTTTTCAAATATTCTTTGTAGATTTTCGAATTGGTATATCAGAGGTGTGTTGGTATTGACCTGCAAGATTAGCATGAATTTGAAGTAGCTACTTCACTGATTCCTAGGGGGCTATTCCCAGCATCACAAAGGCAAGCTTTTATGGACAGAAGAGTTCCACAGTTATCACTGAAGGGAAAGGAGGAGAAATAAAATTTTAGAACTTGGATTAATGTGTGCAAGGTTGACAATCTAGAGCTTGTATGTTATTCTGGTTTGATTTTGTAGCTCCAGTAATTAGGTTGGTTGGTCTGTATTTATCCCTGTAAATGAAGCATTTTTCATAATACATTTCTGAAAGAGTAATCATAGAATTTCACAAATGATTTACAAACAAAAGTGAACTTTAAGATGGAAGGTTGAGGTATTTAAAGACACTTAGAGAGGTCTCCTGCTACACATAGATACATGTCATGTGTGCCTTCAAAAATGCCTTAGTGGGTGTTTAGGTGAGCGGGCAATTATCTAAATTGGACAAAAATACTTCTGAAAGTGACTTGCCAACTAATCAGTATTCATGCTCATAGAAATATGTGGCTCTGTTCATAGGGCTCTCAGTGAGCACCTGAGTGGTACACTTGGACAAACTAGATAGGCCGTTTCTTATAATTAACTGTAAGAACTTGCCTAGCAAGGAATTGGATAAAGTTTGGAAGCTGCTTTAGTATGAAGTAATCCCATCAGAATCTGATGTCTCCTCTTCCCAGCTAATGCATCGCATTCAAATAGTGCATTCAAGCTCAGAAAAGCACATGCATGTTTTGGTCCCTCTTGTGTCTCCCATGCCTTTCTCAACTGAATGACTTTTTTTTTTAATCTTTTTTTGGTCAAACCCCTCACAAATAAGCACTGTCAAACCCCTAAATCCAATATTTATGTAAAATAACACAGGGAAGGTGCAGCTGAATGTGCTCATTTCGGTACTTTTTGTCTGCTCACTGAGCATGAGATGGAATTTTCAACTAGCAATTTCAGATAGACTTTCATCTTGCAGAAACCATTTTCTGGCAATTCAGTGTGTGTGCAATATCTGGTTGGGCAAGCTGGAGATATTGTATCTTGATGGGATGGCTTGTCACTCTGTTGGTTAGCGAAGCACCTTGTTTGAGGCTGGAGAATGAAGGATGAGCCTAATAAAGAAAAAGTCTTCTGTGTGGGGTATGTGTATGCCCATGCACCTGTGCATATACTCTCAAATTGAGAATAAGTGTTCCTCACCCCTGCTAAATTTATGTCCTTTAAGCTTCTCATTCTTTCTAGATTCGTTAAGCTCATCCAAGAGGGAAATACTTTTGTCTTTTGAAGAATAGAGAAGTTACCTCAAGATTTTACGATGTTTTTAGTGCTCATGTTTGCTACACAAATATACAGGTTACCACAAAGCATTGCTGTTTATGTTAAGAATGCGTGTGAGAAGAACCTCTGTGTTGTGTTTTGCATTTTCATAATGATATTATAATAATAGAAAGTTGATGGTACAGTGTAAATGCTGCAGGCCCTGCAGTACATTGATTGCAGTTCTGACTTGTCATCACCTACTGCAGTGAAGAGGAAAATCTCAACAGTCTCAATTCATACCTGAAGGATTTCACTTATGCTGAATGTCAGATGAGGGCATTTCATGTTTATTTTAGAGTGGCAGTACAAAATTATAGCATGATTTTTAAAAATTGCAGTATGATACTTTTTGTTTTGTTCTGCCAGGAAAGGTTGGAGGAGATATCTTCGAATTCACTTCCAACCTGGTGTTCTATTGTGTGATGGACATTGAAAAACTGTAAGAAAGGCAAAGCACATAATAGTTTGGATCACTTTTCCTGACTCCAATAATTATTCTGAAATATGTATGATTTTTATTTCTTACTAGAAGAACAGAGAATAGTTTGACTATGTTTGCTTGCAACATTGGGATAACTAAGAGAACACTGAACCTATCCATATCTGTGCCATGGGCCTTTCATGAAAGATACCTTTAAAATGTTGAATCAAATGTTTGCAATTACATTTAATACAGCTAAATGATTTTCTTTTACTAAAGATGAATCTTAGTTAGTGTCATAGATTACTGGTTTTTGTAATTGTTTTCTATGTTATTTATTTTAATTCTGTTTCATATGTGTTTCTACTTGGAGACCAATACAAGTAGTATTGGTAAAACTTAGCTTCTTTCTTACTTATTTCAGAAATATGGTT
The DNA here is from genome assembly GCF_047495875.1 of Pithys albifrons albifrons. Lineage (NCBI taxonomy): Eukaryota > Metazoa > Chordata > Aves > Passeriformes > Thamnophilidae > Pithys > Pithys albifrons. Next base: position 108,654,805 of record NC_092458.1, on the reverse strand, counting down.
CATGCAAATTTGTTTATCAATGAACTAATACCTTCTACTACAGATAAAGATCCAGGTTTGCTACCTAAAGTTTAAATGTTTGTGTCAATAGTATCTGACTGTGCTTTTGGGAGAAGCTGCTATTAGCACATAAGCACTGTGTGTGCTGTTATTTTCACTCATGAGAAGTAATCAAAACCAGCACAAAAACAATGAGATTGCTGTGTACAGTATTAGATATTCTATACTTTTGAGCAAAGAGCATTGTTTCACATACAGGGCCAACAATTTTTGTGATGCATTTTATTTCAATGTCATTTTTCATGTTAAGGTAGCAAAAAGGTAGTCAAAAGTCTGGTGAGTAGAGGTGGTATAAATGGTAGGTATTCTTTGCTTTCTTAACTTCTAAATGGGAAATAAAGCCAGTTTGAATATGGGATGAGATTTAATACATGGAAAAATCTGGAGGTTTATGTATTGTGCTCTGGAATTCTGTCGTATCACCCTCTGGGACTTGCTATAAGATGTTTGGCCAAGATCACAGGTTCAAGCATTTGCTTGCGGTGCTGGCATTCACCCGACTGTCTCTTACACTTTAGAAAATATCTGCTTTTTAGACAGAAAAGACAAATATTTCAAGTCTATTGCTCTATTCTAAGCTTTGCTCCTTTCATCTAGAGGAAAAGCCATTTTTTTCCAGGATTTGGAAAGTACATTCTTTTAAGGCCGAAAGAATATTTTCTGAATTAAAATATTTGAAGAGGCATCAGTTTAGTCTCCTGCCAACTGCGAGAGATTCCCGCGGGCTCATCTGGAATGAGCCAGAAGAAAACTGCTTCCTTGTAGCCAGAACTACAAGTTTATCTTGTTTTTGAACTGGACGTTGTAATTTTTTTAATTTTATTTTTATTTTTTGTTGTAAACAGTCTCATTTCTGCATGTGAACATTGCCAAGAAGTAATCACTACTTAATATGCCAAGGGAGAGTTTTTCCACAAATGTATTTTAGCTTTTATCTTGCTTGACACCCTGCCCTTTGTCCTTGGCTTGCTGAAATTATCTTGGTTCCTTCTCTATTGGTATGCCTTTCCTCTCTTTGTTCACAGCTTTTCATGTACAGATCTCCTGAGAAGGCCGTCTAGAAGGGAATTTTTTACTGCACCCATCTAGTAAATCTAAAACTGATTCTATATCTGTAATAACTAGAAAAGTGCTATATCAAGCAAAAAATAGTTTGAAATTTGTTCTGTGTTTGTGTTTAACTAAGGACATGGCTGACAAAATGACAGCCTAAGAAATTTGCTGTTTAATAAGGTTTCCTCATGTACTGTTTTCCTCCATTTGTTTTTTTATTCCTCTACCTCTATTTATACAAATCCAAAGCGCCTCTAAAGTCTTCAGACAGGGATGGCAACTGTGATGAGAGCTGAAATGCAAAAGTGGAGGCTGCACTTACCTGCCTATTGGTTTCAGTAGAAGTTCCCGTTGTGCTCTGGAAAATCTTCTTGTGTAACTGGCCGTGTTTATTTGGAAAACTTCTGTTTTCATTAAATGCCAACAATTAAAAATAATTTAGATTTTGAACATGGACAATGTGAAGTGTTGTTATCTGTGGAAATCACAATCATCTTTATGGACTGCTTTTCACATAACTAGTTTTATTACTCTCACTGTGAATGTTATTTAATTACTGTGAATGTGTAACTGTTGCTCAGATATAGATCTCAAGGGCTGATAGAGATCTCAAAGGACTTATTTGTGCTTCCTGCTATTTTCTCACTCCATATAAATTCCAGAAATGCAGGAGATGCTGCCATCATATAAAGTAAAAAGTACTATTTCCTCTAGTGCAAGTTGTGACAGCACTTTAATGGTTTGAAAATCGTTACAAATCTGTGTTTCAAAGAGAAGGTTCTTCAGCAAGAGATCAAAACACAAATTCTGCTTTTGGCTTCTAAGCAATGCTTATTCTGTGCATTAGAAAGAGAGGGTATGGCTGTTGTTCTCTGTTTTGTTGTTGTTTTTTTTTTTTCCCTCTGGGACCCTATTTCTATAGTTAAGATGAAGGAGGCTCAGTGAAACCTGCAAGCCTATTCAATGCAAGTAACAATGTGAGGTGTGTAGTGGAAATCACGTGTTGAAGGCTGTGTCCTGTAACAGCTTTCCTTTTAGACAGGTGTTGTGAATGTGGGCAGTAAGTTACCTTTTGGCTGGATGGGGCAATAAGGATAAATAAGGTTTTCATCCATTCTCCCAGTGTATGTGAAGGCAAAACAAACCCCAAAGTTCAAGCTCTTTTTTTTTTCCATTTTAAGCTGTAGTATTAAAACTTGATTGGACAAAAGTGATTCAATAAAAGGGTGGTCAAAGGATAATGCACTTCCCATAATAAAAAAGAGAGTGGAATAATGCATTTTTTGAGGATGATTGGTTATTAATTGTTACCTCAGTTTTGTGACTTTGTTCAAATTAGCCCTTGCTTGTTCTTCAGTTGTTGCACTTCATGAGATACTGGAGTTTGTTTTACCTCTGGCAAACTGCTGAAACACAAGCCATTTTTGGCTTGAAAAACCAATGAAACAATCATCCAGTCTGAGTTCATGAGAAGGTAAGCTACTTACTGGCACACATTGCAAATTATGTTTGCCTTCTCAATCCCTACTTTGAATACTGTGGATTTATTAAAGTATGTATGTTTGGAAGGATTTTACTTAGCATAGTATTTTTGCATTCAAGTAGTAGATTAACTGGAAAATGAGTCATTAAAAATTATTAACATTTAATTTCTGCTAGGTAGAGACAAGCTTGAAATACCATTGTAATTCCCATGACAGCAGAAGTGAACCAAAGGAAGGATGATCTACTGAGTTATATTTATACTAGTTTACTGTGGTGAATGGCAGCCTTGCTATTCAGCACACATTTTAGTAGCTTCTAAGAAACTTCTGTCTTGATCTTTTCTATATTCTTCCTTATGAAGCCCTTATAAACTCTTTGTCATCATATAAAGGAAACCAGTTGAACTGAATAAGTACTTACAGTAATCTTATAATTATCCTTGTTTAGGTTGATTATTTTGGCCTTCTCAATTGAAGACAACAATCTAAAAAACTAATCTCTTTTACAGTCGTTAGTTTTTTATGTTGAATAATCTTTACCATTAATTTCCCCTCTGCTTTTCTTTGATTGCACTACTAAATATTTTTTTTCCGTTTTGTTAAAGTTGGTAAATTTATAATTAAATGTCTTTATTTTTTGGAAAATGATGCCACATCTGGAGTTGTCTCAGGAATAGTGTATTTCCTTGCTGGTATGACAAATGCATGGACATAGAATTTCATTGAAAAAACATTCAATATTTTCACCTCATACTTTCTGTCAGTATAAACTTCTGAATGCAATAGATTAAGTGTACCTTTCAGGTATAAAGAAATATTACTTAAGAAATAAGTGTATGTAAGGTTATAGACTAAAAATTTCCATATCTTTTTCATAGTGAATTATTATTTAAGTATTATTACCATACCTTGTCTTCTTCCCTCCAATCTCTTGATATTGCTGAATGATAAGAATTTAGGAAACAAAGTTACTGTAATTCTATGCAGAGAATAGATTGCATGTAATACGCAGGAGTTGGTCTCTAACACTATTTGGCTGAATATTATGAAATATTCATTGCTGGAGAACTCAAGAGTCAGCATCTGATTAGAAGGACCAAGTCTGAAAATATATTAAAAGCTGTTGAGTGTTTGATCTGTTACCACTTAGTAGGTCAAAGACGTTCAGGGGTCACTGCACTTGCACAGATAAAGACATCAGAGTAACCAGGGAGCTTGCATAAATTATGATTTCTCCAGTAGCCCTGCTGGAGGATTAATAGGTTTGCTTTATGGGTTTTGTTTAACAACGTTTAGGGCAGTCAGATGACTGAACTTCTTCCACTGGTTCTTTAGGGGGTCGTTTGGTGGTGGGTTTGTTTCTTTTTTTGGTGTTAATGTTCTCCCAAGTTACAGTGAATGAAAGGGATGTTTTGTTCTGTAAATCCTATTACGAACCTTGCCCTTTCCGCTTTCTCCGTTTGGAAACATTTTGTGACATTTAATGAGCTTGAGCACTGGACAGAAGATTTAGACTTCTTGTACACATGCTGCTGGGCTTGTAACAGCAGTGCAGACAAAAATGAAAATATGTGATAAAGAAGTTGACGGTTTGCCACAGGTCTTGACCAGATTTCTGTGGAGCACATGTGGCTTTAGTGTTTCCTGTCTAGAAGTAGTGGCAAAAAATTGTGGTGTCTGTTTTATCCTAATTATACTCAATCATTCAGTTAAATATGTAAAGCTATTGCACAGGAGTTAAATTCTGCATATACTCAGTGGTTACAGAAAAAGCAAGCTGTGCATCTTTCTTCAATTTGTGTCTTTTTTTTAATTGTCCTTCTGTCTGTCTTTCCCACAAGCAAATACCTTCTATTCAGAACAGCAGAAATGGCCTGATGTTATTGGTACAAAATGCCAAATTAAAGAGCGAGACAAGCTATTAATGGGTTGGAACTGTTTACTGATATTATGGGTTCTCAGATGCCATTTGTTACACCAGAGCAATCACAGCTGAGAGATCCGTGCAGGATGTACAGGGTGTAGCATGATATTGTGCCAGTTCAGCTTCTGCATGTCTGGCACAAAAACTGCAATGATCTGTTGCCAAAATGCTAACAAGGGCCTGTGTGTGTATCTTTTCCTCTGAAATATTTTCTGAATCATCAGTGATCCATGTGGCAGGCGCTGATTTCAGAATGCTTTGTTCATGCAAAATCCACTAAATCACAGTCTAAATTCCAAAGTCATGCACTCCATCATCCCTCACTGCTCTGTCATCATCTCAGCAAATGTAAATATTGCAGCATTTCTTTCTAACCAGTCCCTGGATGGAGGAGTCGTCCTCCAGGCAATCATGGACTATGTCTTGAGGTTTCTGTGCACATCCTTGATGGCGTGTGGTTTGACTTTAAATATTTTGTGTGAAATTGTTGAGCTGTAAATGAATGGAACCTTTCAGTAGTGGAGTAAGTGGTTTTTACCCATTTTGAACCTTAGAGTTCGGTAGATCTTTCTTGGAGAGAGAGGCCCACTTCCTGCGGGTAGAGCAGCAGTGCTGGTGGCACTGGTAGTTCACTGCTTTTGTAGCAATTCCATTGTACTTCAGGGCAATATAAAGGCATGTTCAGGTTCAGATATTTATACCATTATAAAAGGTTCTTGTGCAACACTATAATCTTGTGAAATATGTTTTTACAGAAAATAATTGCCAGTAATTAAAGACACAGCCTGATATTTTTCAGGCACACGTGGCACTTTGCACACAAGATTATTACATATTACTGCGAAGTCCACCCTGATGTGCCCTGCAGTGGAGATGTTGCAGAAGACTGTCTGGAGGAGCAGAGTTTTTTGACCTCTTTCCAGTATTTTATTTCTTCTTAGCCCAAAAACAATAGTATCCCAGTGGATGAAAGTTTTACCTCATGAGTCCTTGGCAAAATTCCACAAATCAGTTGTACCACTGTGACATCCTTCTAGGAAACATTATCATGAATGTTAAGCGAAATATCCACACTCCCATTCTTCTTAGAATGTTAACTCTCTTGTTGCGTCTCTCATCTCTCTTGCTCTCTCTCATATATGCATATAAAAGAAAGTATGTTGTCAACTGTTGTGTTTTTCCTGAAGTGTTTTTTGCCTGGTCTACTTTTTGCAAATAAGGTCGCCGTGTGCTGCTGCTGGAATGAGATGATGAAGTGCAGGATGGCTCCTTGGCAGTTGTTGCTTGTTCTGAACTCTAATGCGGTATCCTTTGATGCTTCAGAAGTCCTATCCTTTCTAAACTGACAGATACAGTGAATAAATTGTTACATTTTAATTAGAGATAAGAGCAGGGCTCAAGTCTTTTTGGACAATAGCCACGCCACACTTTAATGAAAGTGCTACAACTTTCACTTAGCAGTCTCCTCAAATCACTACAAGCACTTGCTCTTCTGCATATGAAAAATGTAAGCCTTACAGTTCAAGTGCTATTGCTCTGAGCTGCAAATTCTAAAAAATTTAAATTTATTGCTCTCATGTAGGAGAGTGCTCAAATAGCTGAGTTATTTTCGATGATGTTTGGTTTGATTTGGATTGGTTTAAAAATGTTAGAGATTAATCACTTCAGTGTGATTTTTAGGAGGGAAGAGACATTACTTGTGATTCATCTGTGATTGTCTCACAGCCAAAGAGAAAATTAGTGTTCAGTCTTTTTATCAAGAGTGAGTATCTCTTCTGCTTTCATCGCCCCCTCCCGTCTCCTGTCTGCTGGAGGAAACAGGTGATGTGGTCCTGTGGTTTCTTTCCATGTCTGTTACCTCATTTCTAAACACATGTACTGCCATTTTCTCTGCATCTTTACTTTCCCTCTCACCTTGTGTGCCAATGAACCATTCTCCATTTTGCCCTGTCTTCCTTCGCCTCCATTTTTATCCTTTAAATCTTTGCCTCACAGTCTACAAACCCTTTATTTAAAAACATAGAAAATATTAAAAACCACTTTCCTTGACATGTTCATGGTACCATAAGGACTTTGATTGATACTTCTTTTGAATATAGTTTCTGCTACATGATGGTTTATAAATTAGATATAATTTAAAATTACATATTTTTTTATTTTAATACTATACAAAATAATCTTTAAAATACCTTGAATAACTTAGGCTAGTGGTATATACAATTTTAAATTAAATTTAAAATTGATGGATTGGGTCAATTCAGAATCCTGAAGCAAAGAGTGTAACAACCTTTGCTAAACAATGAAGGTTCTATCTTACCTGGTTGAGTTGTACAGATAATTATGAGAAATGGTTAAACTTGTTTTGCTGGAATAGTCATGTAGGATTTCTCTTGCCTTTTAGTGTTTGCTTTAAGTGGTTATTCCAGTATGGTTATGTCTGCACCATGGTGCTTCACAGGGCTGAATTTCAGCTGAGGTATAAAATAGTTTAGAAGAAACAGCACATGTAAGTTCACTTTTGTTTCTGCTTTTTCTTTTTACTTATTAGCAAAACAGTACTCATGTACTTCAAAGGAATTTGGTCAGACTTTAACTGTTACCTTTTAAAAATATCAATGATGGTTCTACCTAAGATGAAGATCACAGACTATTCTGAGTTGGAAGGGACCCACCAGGATCATCGAGTCCAACTCTTAAGTCAATGACCCATACAGGGATTGAACCCATGACCTTGGCATTATTGCAACCAAGTTTTAACCAATGCTAATTTTTTTGTTAATTTAATGGAATCACTATTTTGGTCATAAGATATCAGTGACATCTTATGAATGTTTTGCTAGACTGTGCACAAGTCCTAATTTTATAGTAGCATATATCATATGTATCTATTAGTTTATATTAGTTAGGCATAATAAATTACCATGTTTAGCTTGTTAAGGGCAATGAAATCACTTAGAATGTGCATCCGTGAGATCCAGGGTTCCTTGCTTAGCCTTAGCCTTCTGGGGCAGCTGCTCACACTGCTGTCACCTTCTTAGCAACTCACCTTTTCAGGCTAAGAAATGGAAACACATATCTGTTCTTCAACTGGTTTGCACTTACAAGACATTCTGTAAATGTCAGAGCTGCAATAAACTATTGATCATCATTTCTGTACACAGCCAAAAGCAGCCATGATCTCCATGTCTACATTCTTACCAACTGAAACCTAGAAAAGGGGCAACAGGCCTTTTAAATATTTCAAGCCAAGGAAAATCCCATAAAAATAGTACTGCTTTTGCTTCAATTTACTTTAAAAAAAACTGAAATACATTCCATTATAATTTAATTCTATTTCAGAGTTTTAAGTATATATTACAAACTTAAAATACAGATCGTGACTTATTTCTAAGGGAATTAAAGAGCAATACTGGAACACGTTTCTAGTGCATAAATCTTTATGGGACTGAAGTGTAAAACTATACACAAATTATGACAGTGATAAATGCTTTTGAAATTGCAGGCAAGTTATGAAACAAGTGCAGATCTACATGATTAAAATGCATTGCTGTTTGAAATTAATGATAGTTTTATTATCTCTAGTGAAAGCATGCAGTTTATTTATTTAGACGATGATAAACTTTTGGATGTAAATGAGTGAATAGAAAATGCTAATTTGCAGACTTTCATCAAATAGCTGCAATAATTGTCAGAGGATTGTTGAAAGGAGGGCAAATAAAATGACATACAAGACTTCTAATATTTGTATTTTCCAGGTTTGAAGTCAGGGACCTGAGCCGTAGTATTGCCATTCATTTTGGTGACTTTGGGATCACTCGTAGATAAATTATTTTCTTAGAATTTGTTTCCCTTGAAAATATATACAGGTTTTTTTGTTGGTGGTGTGCTAAAATATTTGCTTTATCATTTGCAATCTTAATGATATTTAAAACGTATTCTTTACAGAAGAAAAATGATAACTGCAGTTAAAAAGAGAGTGGAATATTCAGAATCATAATTAATGTAAGTTAATTGGAAATGACTGAGTCAGCCAAATATATTTTGAATGGAAAAGTGTTTTGATAAATGATCTTTTGAACATACTAAACCACTTACCTTAAATATAAATGTGGCACAGTTCTAAATGAAAATCTGAAATGGCTTCAAAGGAGGCTGCAAATTTGTAGTAAGAATTAAAAAGTTGGACTGCCTACCTGAGGTGTCTCCTTTGCCAGCTTCTTGCATCAGAAAGGCCACTTGAACCATAGCAATAGACTTTAGGCTCATGTTATATCTAATTCAGAACATTTGTGAGTTACTTGTAATATTTGTAAGAAATGCTTTGTTATGGAAGAAATAGACCTGCTTAATATTATAGGTTTTGTTGAAGAAGTCACTTGTGAAAAAAATTAGTTACAGATGTTAACCAGTAAGATTGTCGTGTATGGAGTTCTTTATGTGGCTTTCTTTTAGAGATGACTTTTTAAAATGTATGGTATTTTAGATGGATTGTGTGCTGCCCGGAAATGGAGCGGGGACTCCACATATTTAGAATATCTCAATATTGTAGGCTTTTCAGAGAAGGAAAGAAAATAAATTAGGAGGTTCATAATGAAAAAAATCTGTCTGACTGTAATTGTACATTTGTCCTAGCATCTGATTCGAAACTTTGTATTTCTCTGTCCTTGATGCACACATTTGAAGTGTTGTGATAAGGTCTGTGAAAGATTGGCTTATCCCTTTCATTTGCTATTGTAACCTGTTTAGTTTTAGCAGATTTTGGATGATCATGAGCAAAAATCCCATAAAGGCAGTACCTGTGGCACCTTAAGCATGGATTTTAATTCAAGTTCTTCTCCATTACTTTGTCAAATTCAGTCTATATCAGTCTATTACAGAGACTGTTATTTTAATGAATTACCTTAGACAACAAACATTGGGATCATCCACTTGGAGAAAAATCTACTTGGTCTGACTAAAAAAGGTAACTTCATAGGAAGATCTTCAAAACATAGTAGACAGAAGTCTGGAGGCTGTAACCTCACACAGAGCCCAGAATCCTTGTGATACCAGTTGTAGGTTTGGCATCAGATCCATCTTCAGCATTTCATGGATTTGGTTTTAGCCAGTATTTAACTTTTGACACTGAGGGTGAGATGAGAAGGAGCTTTCAACTGCTTTCCCATGGCAAAGCCTCAGGAGAACTAAAGAAGGAAGACAAAGTTTTGTGTCTGCTATTCATCTCCATCTCCCAGTACGTGACTTTTTCCCCCGCCAGTTTCAAGTTTTTAGTCACAGTTGCCCAGAATAACACCAGATTTTAGGTCGTATTTCCCCACAAATAATGGGATTTCCTGACTTTCTTAATATTGGATTTATTTTCAGGCATTTGACTCAGCAGTATTGTGGCATTGGCTGGATTATGGACAGTTTTGCTGCTGCCAATGAGACTCTGTAAAAGTGACAGCAAAGCCTGAAGATGTTTCTTAACTGCATAGGAAGAATGCTTGCAAACTAAGTGCTGTAGCTGATGGTGATATTGCAGTTTTAATTACCCTGCTTGTATTTACCAAACAGGAAAATAGTACAAATATTTTAAAACAATTACTTAAATTGTACAGATGATATTGAAGAGACAGATCTACAAAATTTCACCAGAATTTTTGTTCTTAGTCCAAATAAGTATTTCAGAAAAGCTCTGCCAAGTTGCTGGTAGCCCATGCTATTACTGCCTGCCTACTTTTTTATTACTGTGGGCTCTTGCAGTTGTCAGTATCCCAGCTAAAGGGGAGCATCTCATTTTGAGTCTATGTCTGCAACTGCTTTGAGAAATGCAACCTAAAGGATGCTGTGCTGTCTGAAAAGTTTGATGCCCAGGGTTATCTCCTTTTTGTGGGATGGGTTCTAAAGCATGGCAGCATTATTAGTAATGACCCTTTTAGAAAGATAATAGCTGTTAAAACCAGTTTCCATTGGTAACTTAGTAGGCTGCTTGCTCAGGAAGCAACACTGGAAGATGTAGGAGAGGTGAGTTTGAATCTCTTTTGAATGCCAAAGGAATATTAAAAGTAAGTCTAACACCTCTTGAGCAAGTGCTCAAATTGCAAGGGACTTATCTAAGAAAGTTAGGAATAGCTTTATATTTTAAGTGGAGCTGTGCTTTTTTTCTTAATATAAATGATATGAGCTCAGGTATTTTTGCTGATAGTCCCTTATGTAATATGTACTTCTGACCTATAGTACCAGTAAATGTGTTATTAATAAGATCATTTTCTTAAAATTAGCTGATGATAATTTCTGAATTCTGATAATTGAGTAAATCAAGTAGCATAATTTTAGGCTAGTTCTTTCCATTATTTCATCTAAATTTCACAGGTAGTTTTACCAAATTTTCTAAAGTTACAGTTTTTCTAGCATGTTTGACAACCCAGTCCATGAATTTCACTGCCATATGCAATAACCTCATTGTTTTTTCAGTTATTTTAAGCTAGGAAGATTAGATGCTTCATTTTGGAAGCTTAAACTGTTGTTGAAAATAAGTGATCTAATAGTAATATATTACATTAATTTATATAAATCTAAGAAAGGATTGAGGATATAAAAGAGTATTTCTCACTATTTTATTTTATTTACCAATGCTTCCATTGAAATCATGGGGATTTGGTCTTGATTCTAAATTCTAAGTACTCTTACTATAGTTGTGGATGTTGTATGTGAACTGTTGGATATATCCCAAATGTCAGTTCTGAAGGAGGTAATGTAATTGTCTTGAAGCATTCCTATCTGAAAATACCACGTTTAATGTGCAGTAGCCAAATGGAATTACCTGCTGCTGCTTATCCTTGATTTACAGCAGGGATATAAAACCCATATAACAGTTATATCTGATAAGGCAGAAAAATGCCAATGGTGATTTTTTTCAAACCTGTTCAACGGCTGTGCATTTAAGGAATGTCAGATGTTCAAAGGAATTATTAAAGTTATGACATGTTAATAGTCTAGCCCTCCAGATTAAAATACTTCTTTTGATATTTATTCCTCATCTGAGATTTGAGTCTGTGTCTGGATGTGCAGCACAATGTGTGAAATTAAAAAATGAGTAGAGTTTTTTGAGGGTTTTTGTGCAGGGAAGTACCAGCAGATCTGCTCACATTGATACAGGAAGTTTCCTAAATCTGAAGTGAGAGAGTCCAAAATATGGGGCCCAGTTGCTAGCTTAGAAAGAAATATACTTTTGAAGATGAGAGAAAAATTCTAGGCCTCCAATACCTAATTGTTGACTTCATTACATACAGAGTCCTACTGTAAACAAATTAATATTTGCCTCAGATGTCTACTTCATTGAGGAAAGTTGTGGAGTTTTCCCCTGACTATCTTTTAAAAATTGAAGCTTGAGTGTGAAAGCTCTGAAAGCTGTTTGTCTGAAATCCATTTTCCACATATCGGCTGATTAAACCCAGCAAACATGTAAATGAATCACTTCCCACTCCGCTGAAACAAAAGCTTCAAGAATTTGCACCTGCATTTGAAAGCATGTAGTAGTTATCACTAACTTCTTCGACAACTTAATTTCTTGAGCATCTGCAATAAAATGTATAAAATTGTTTTGTACACAGAAAGAATATTCTTTTCAAAAAAGTACATAATTCAGTAATAGAAAACTGAAAAAAGACTAATTTCTGTTTATTTTAAAGCCTGCTTTATGAAGAAAAGTCTGCTTTATGGATTTGTTTCAGACAAGACAGATTACAGGATATTTGAACAAAGCCTTGCTTAAGATTTATGTGTAGGGTACATAATTAAACATATGAGGTTTGTTTGTGTTATAGCAGTAGTTTATACCAAACCTGTTGCTCAGTGGTTCTTAAATGAGGTTTACTTGTGGAGAGAGACTTTTCATTTGTTTACTGTTTAATTAATCACCATGAACTAAGAATGATGATTTCATATAATTCCATTATCCGTCCTGTGACATAAACCAACACTGATCATCTTACAGTTAACAAGTAAATTGTCAGTAAATAGTTTTGGATTTTTGGCTGGCTAAATGTGTGCTTTCATGCATACTGACTTGCAGCTCTTGCTTCATATTGGTTTTCTACTGCCTGTGTGGTTTAGCTAATTTAATAGAACTGTAACTGCTTTGATACAAGTCATCATTTTCTTTCAGCTTTTTCACTGTTGGGAAAGAGAGAATATATGAATAAAGTCTTGAAGGATACATTTTATCGTAGTCACTGATGAGTTCATTAAAAAAGGCATTTAAACCTAATTAGGGGTAATTTAAGATACAATAAAATGTTGTTAGTTTGGCTGATGACAGAGGAATCATCAGCTTCATAAGCTATTTATTAGATTACTGAAAGAAAAAGTAGTTTCCTGTTAGATCTGATGCAAAATCATCATATCATCCTTCAACTACAGCTGTTTAATTTCAGTCCCTAAGCTTTTCTAAAATTTTACCTAGATGGTATTCTTCCAGAAAACCTTTCATACAAAAGTAATTTCTAATCCTAATTTCTAATCCTTTAAAAGAATATTTATTTTTTTGTTGCAAAAGTGCATCACATTTGAAATACATTCTTCTCCACAAAGTTGTCTGCAACAGAGCACAAAATAATTCTACTAGTATGATTTTTTTAAGAGGTTGTTTATTTTTTGACAGACACTTGGTTTCTGACTGTTGTGAGTTAATCCAGCAGGCACTCAGCCACTTGTCCTTCCCCTCAGAGGGATGGGGAAGAGAACCGTAAGGGTCAAAGCTAGAAAACGTGTGGCCTGAGCTATCAGCAGTTCAGTAGGTAAAGCAAAAGCTGCTTGGACAAGCAAAGCAAAACAAGGAATTCATTCAGCACCTCCCATGGGCAGACAGGTGTTCAACTATTCCCGGGAGAGCAGGGCTCCATCATGTGTGACAGTGACTGGAGAGGACAAACGCCATCACTCTGTCTTGTCCCTGTGTCCTACCTCACCTTCCTCCTCCTTCCTCTGGCTTTATATGCTGAGCACAATGCCATATGGTGTGGGATGTCCCTGGGGTCAGTTGGGGTCAGCTGTCTTGCCTGTGTCCCCTCCCAGCTCCTTGTGCAACCCCAGCCCATGCGCTGGTGGATCAGGGTGAGGAGCAGAAAACACTTTGGAACCGCTCAGCAATAGCTCAAAGGCCTCCCCACGTTATCAGCACTCCTTTGGTCACAAATCCAAAACGCAGCCCCTTATCAGCTGCTGTGAACTCTGTCCCAGCCAAAACCCCTGACCAAGAACACAGCACTACAGAAAGCAAATTCCCAAAGTTGCTCTCTTTGTTTTTAAACACCTAAATTGAACTAGTGTTGTCATCATCATTGTTATTACATATTCAGTGATTTGCATTGCTCTGAGTTAGGGAACTGAAATCTTTTTGTAAACCAAGCCTGAAAATTTTAATTTGAGTTTCTGGGTATCTATTTTCCTCTATGCCCTAACAAAGTTATTTTCTGTTCCAGGATCTGGGTAAATTCAGTTTAAATAGAGTTGAATGCTTTAACACCTCTTCTAATCATCACGTTGTTTTGTTTTAAAATTGGTACTTGTTTGTAGGTAAATGATAAAATTAGCAATGTTGTTGAAATTACACGTGTGGAACAGGATACTTACTTTCTCCAAAAATCCATATTTGTCTGTTTTGTCTCCTTCATCCTCCAGCTTTCTCATGAAGGTCCCAGAGGGGATTAAGTGTCACACAATCACTGTTGCACAATGGTCTTAAGGCTATACAGTCCTTTCCACTAAGATTATTACTGCTGATTTTCTTTGGAAATGTGTTTCATATCACACTTGCCTATATCTGCCTTGATCCACATCTAGTGGTATCAATTTATTTTTTTCTCCCTCTGGTATTCTAAAAGAATCTTGTTTAATTGTTTCACATATATGCTGCTGTATTTCAATTAAATTCATTTGTGAGGTTAACAGAAACATATGACTGTCATTAAAAAATAAAAAAAAAAAGTTTAGTGCTGACTCACAGCAGTGGGAGTTTCCTGCAGAGGTGGTAATTCAGTATGTAACAGAACCCAGCTTCCCCCAAATCAGCCTGCTTCAATTTCCAGAGCTGAAAGCTTAGGGTTTGATTAATTATTTTGGAGTTTTTCCATTCTGTTTAAGGACTGGTTTTATTAATGCATTCTTCAAACCGAGACATAAAACATTATCGCTCTCTGGATCGCTGTAGTAAGTGTTGAGATCTGAGGGGACCAGCTGTAGCAGCTGTGTTCCCCCTTGGATCTGGAAGCTAAAAAACTTTCATCTCTGTTGCTGTCTCAGCTGCTGGTCTCGGGCTGTGGCCTTCCCATAACTCAAACCAATTTCAAAGCAATATAAGTAACCGCATTGGAATGCCTTTGGAAAACCACAGGAAGATTGGGGTGGTTTCTTTAGTATTATTATTATTTTTTGAATAGTGCCTGACCATTTTAAATGAATGTTTCCATTTTAAGGTGATCTGTGCGTGGTGTCTGTTGTGAACTGAGTGACCCATCCTACAGCCAGGTTAGGAATCTTGTTGCAACTTTTTAAAGGAGGGAAGAAAGGCAGTGATTCCAGCAGGGTAGATGGCATGTAAAGACTGAGCTTAGGAGTTTTGTTTAAATCTTTTTGATAGTTGCATATAAGGGTATGACCTTTGAATCAGGTTGCACTCAGAACTGTATTTCAGGCATGGTTTTGCTATAAAGAGAAGAAAACCTTCCTGAAAGACGTACAAACACTTGTAAGTTACATTGACAGGATAGGCAGAAACACATTAAACAAAAGCAAAGCAGTGGGAGGGGAGTTTTTGAGACCTCATGGTAAGACCATGCGCTCTACTCACTTGTTGATGTTTCTGACCCCAGTGAGAACTTCAGACTTTTTAACCTTTCTTGACTGACTCCAGTGAAGTGTAAAATAGTAATAGTGCTGGACTTTCCAGGCAGGGACAAATTCCTGCTGCTGACCTTCATCAAAACAGAGAAAAGCATCCGTCTTCTCTTCTGAATCCTAAAACTGTGATGGTCAAGCTGATGAAATAGAGGAGAAAGCCTCTGCCTCCCCTGCAGTGTAGTGACAAAGTGGCTAACAGTCTTGCTAATAAGAATCTGTCAATGGGGAAGTGGTTGAGTGGTAACTAATCAGAATGCTAAGTCAGTAGCAAAAAAATTGTGGGAACTACAAAAACTTTAATAGATCAAAAGAAGTGATCAGACAAGGCACTGCCTATTTGAATGCATTTGCAAAATAAACACTGGAAACCCCAGTTATAGAATTGGTACTGACAGAGGAACCAGTGATGATGACTCTCTGAATATTATATAATTAAATGTTTTATGGTTTTATTTTACCTAATTATTTGCAGCAATTTAGTTCAAGATAAGATGAGTCTGTTTGAAAAGATCTGTGTGAATTAGCTCTATCTTTTTAGTGTAGACAATGGCCATGTGTCTGTCTCACAAAAGAACATTGGGAGCTAGTCTGGATTCATTGAAACAGTTCCATTTTCAAAATGAATTGTTTTCTAGCCTAGCCCTGAACTTTATCTATTTGACTCAGAGCAGTGTTTTGTGATGGGATGATGAGGGAGACAGTGCCATAGAAAACATGGGTGGGGTACCAGGAGGGTTTGCAGTGTAAAAACCCCACATCCTCCACACAGGTTCAGCTGGTATTGCTCCAGCCCTTACTTCTCCTGGCGTAATTGCAGCTGCATCCCATTGATAGTGGCATCTTTCAGATGCATAAAATTTCTTGAAGCAGATAGCAAAAGCATGCTTGAATGACAGACTGTCACTGCTGACTTTCACTTTCTGGCTATTGACCCAATTAGTAGTCTCATGGTGAATTCCAAATTAAGTGGTATTTTACAGCAGTAGCACAGCACTAGTAATCGCTCTCTTAGGCCAGCAGGGAAAGGCATCATCCTCTTAATTTGTGGTGTCAGGGGAACTTTTGGTGTTTATGGATGATGATTTCTGTCTCTCTCATATTTATGACTGGTAACAGAATGATTTACAGTTTATCATATTATCTTTCTGTTCAGTAAAGGACCAATACAGGAGAAATATATTTTGGGAATGTAGAAAAATAGATGGATTTAAACACAAGGTTTCATTACTATTCTTTGAACCTCCTAAATGATTTGACCTTTATCCATGAAGTGGTCGCTGTGGTCAACAAAGGGTAGTATTGATTTACAGCACAGCTAACCTGTCAATTCTAAGCTCAGCCTTTGACCTTTTGTTTTGTTGCTGGAAAAATTATAGTACATGCCTGAGTCATAGTGTTTAATAGGTGTTTTTCTGTATGCAAAAGGCCAAAAGGCTCATTCTAAATAAATCAGCCAGTTTAATAATCTAGGTGGCAGGAGAAAGCAAATTGTCCATAATTAAGAAGTTCAGAAAACCTGACTGCCAAAAGTATTTCTCAGAATTAAACAATGAGGGTTTTTTGGGGGACAGTAAATGTGCCTGTTTCACAAGGGGTAGCTGCCTTCTCTTATCGTGACCTTTTTTTCCTTTGTGCTTGTCTTTTAACTCACATCTGTTCCAAGTGGGGGAAAAAAAGTGTAGACAAGATCCTGATAGCTGCATTTTTCATGTTTTAAGCTTCCCCCCTTTTAATCTTGCTCACAAACAGAACAGCACTGAGAGGGTCTGTTTCCTTCCCATTTCTCCTTCACAGATAAAGTAATGTTTGCCCTCTTCTCTAGAGCAAGGTATACCACTTCACAGCAGCTTCAACCTCAAACACACGAAAGATGGGGTTTTTTTGGCCAGGATGTCAGCTCAGGGAGATAGTGTTTACATTGCTCAGTAATATGGCTGCTATAAGTTAAATGTGCTGACTGACCATTTAATTGTGCAGATGGCTTCTTTGCTTTGCTCTGTCTGTATTTGGTTTGTTTGAAATTGTTTGTAAAAGGCTGTTAATGGAACTAATGGCAATGAATTAATGGTCCTTGCCCTCCTCTCCCCACTCTCCCCCTCCCCTCAAAAAAAAAGGAAAAAACAAGTTTTGTGCATTGAATAGCAGTTACTTTTTCTGGAAAGTAGGTTACAGCATTATAATTGGTTTTGTATGGAAATATAACATTATATATGTAATAAACATCATAGTCTCAAAGCGTTAGTATCTTTTAGTTTATTATTTTATTGTAACACTCCACATTCAGGAATAAAAAATACTGTCATTAAAATGTGGATAAAATTTCCATCATTCCATCATTTAGAGCAAAATTTAACTTTATGTTTTGATGGGAGGAATGTAATTGAGTTTTAGAGAAGACAAAAGCCTTAACTGGTGGAATTCTGAACTAGATCGTAGTTTCTTCTGAAACAGTGGATAACAGAACTATCCCTTGTTCCTGCCAGACACCAGTCAGTTTACATATACCTCAATAGAAGTAAAGGGATTGACTATGAGGAAAAGCTAAGCAAGTTCACTTTGTTTAACTGGGGTTTTTTTTACACAATTTGCATGAAAAAACAATGTTCTCTTGTTTTCATTAAGCTGTATGGCAATAATACAGGTAACTGTTGGTACCTTCAGGGATTATTCTTGTTTTAAAAATGACTCTGTCATTAATGCAGTCTTCTTAAATCCAGGTAACACCCTCACCTCAGATTGCCATCCATAGATGCAATGTGTTGATGAATTCTTGCAGTTTCATTTTTATCTGGGACTTAGTCTAGTACTGTATGATACAGGATTTGATATGCTTGCAGGGACACATGGCTCTATCAAAGAGTTTGTCAATACTAACCTTCTTTTAATGATCATTCATTTTGAATTCCAAATTCAAATTGATGCTTGAATCTTGTTTCCATGACTACAATTGCAGTTCTCTGAGATTGGTAATATTTGATGCTTATTTATGTCAGCAATTCATGTACTAGAAATATGTAGAGAGGTGTAAATTAATATCAGTTTAGATTTTCCTTTATGCAACGACTGGAACAGGGTATCATGACAACCCAATATATAACTAGCAGGCATGATGCTACAAGACAATGTGAGGATATGTAGCTCTGTGCAGTATTAATATACTGAAAGGAGTCATATCTGGCCTTGGCTGATTTGGTTAGGCAGGAAAACTCCCTCGTTCTACTTACCCCAGGGAAAACAGATGCCAATGCAGAGGAAGAGCTTTAATAATAGCAGTAGATTTGCCATCTGTCACCTTGCTGGACAAATAATCAAGGATTAAAGATTTAACGCCTGAGAGGGATTTTTTTTTTAACTTTCTGTTCTGGATTTTGGATGTAAATCCTTACGAACACTATAGTAGAGTTTATTGTGCTCACGTTTTCCTATGGAGACCAACTTTCAACAGTGTTCTCCCGAATTCCCACCTTTTGTAATCAGCTTTGGAACATATGTAGTTATCATCATGGACAGGATCTTGTTTGATTCCTTTGCAACTGGGTTTGTCCCTCTTCGTTATTTTCCTGGAAAGAAGAAGGAAGCAATTGAGTGTTCATTACTATGTGTTGCTATGGAACAGAGGTCTGAAAGCAGTATTTCAAGGAGTCTGTCACTCACTGGAATTAAGAGCAAATGTACATGTACAAATAAACCCCAAACACCTCATCTTGCTCCAGTTATGTATGTCCTCCTTGTGTGAGAAATTTTAGATGTTTTAACATGCTGGAAGGTTAGACAATACATTTTAAATGTGGATAATAAAGATGGTTCTTGGTTTTGGGAGTGGCACTTGCTCTGCTATCATTAACACTACAATGAACATTTCCCATAGTTTAGTCATTTCAGTTGCTAGATGGAGAAGGAAAACAGGAGAAGAAACTTTACACTGTGTGTGCTGTATGTGAGGCCATGCACGGTCTGTGATGGGAGATAGGAGATTGGTAAAGAAAAAACAGCCAGAAGGAATATAAGCTAAAATGGAAGAAGGAAATAGTACATGATCATGACAGCCCATCAGCAGCCTAGCAATTTTTGAGTTCTCTGTAAGTATTGCAACAGGACAACTTCAATAAAACCCCTTTGTGACTTCAAAGACTATTGTGGGAGGCATTACTGTTACAGGGAAGCTATTTAGAAATCACAGTGTTAATTTTCTCTGGGGAAAAAGATGAAGTAAAGGAACTATTGATTAAACAGGGGTAAGATGTTAAGGGGCCTCCAAATTTAAGGCTATCATAGAGAATAGCACCTGAGCTGTTGTCATAGTAAAACTGCAAAAGTGATTTACATGTGCACCCTTCAATTTTGTGACCAAACTCAAGAGGGGGTAAAGAAGGCGAGTGTTTCTAAATGATCTGGCTTCAGTTGTGAAACAGGTTGTGGGATAGTTTCCAGTCTCAAGGAATAATGAGGTTGAAAAGAAGCAGTTTGTTCTTCTGTGCCAGAGATATGATGATATGCCATTGACATATGATGATATGCCATCTGAGGTGTTTAACTGAATCAGTGTAAAAGCCACAGAATCAATTTTCCTATCATGTTCTGTGTCATTGTAACATGAAAACCTCCAAGTCATCTCTGTAACCTTTTCACTTTGTTTTAGAGACATTTGGCATGGAGCAAATGGCACAGAAGTGTGAGGAAGTTGTGTGTGCAGAACAGGAGCAGTGTCCTTCTAACTGCAAGAAAACACATTGGGTCGCAATGCTGACAATTTTGACATTATGCTTTTCCCAAGGGAGGCAGCACTGCGAGTTCTTTCCAATTCCATCAGGAGGCCTGGAGAGAAGAGAGTTCCTTGTCTTGCCTTCAACCTTCTCATAAGCCTGACCCTTCAGTTGGTTACTGTTCACTCTGGTCATCTGTGTAGTCAGCCAGGATCTTAGACTGTTCCCTGATACACAGCTCATCAAATGCATTTATTTTCTTAGTTTTTTAATTTCCTCCTTGGCCCTGTACATCAGAATATATTCAGTGAGGCACCAAGCGCTAAATGGGATGGGACAAACCCCACACTGTCTACAAATCTAGTTGGTAGCCTCAGTCTAATGTCGAGGCTGAAAATAATTGCCACATACAGAGTGAGGGTTTACAAACAAGGTGAGAAGGGACTGCACACAGGGTTTTGCTTTCCAAGCAGTGTGAAATATAAACTGCCTGATAGACTCCTGATCACATTACCTAATGAGTTCTCTGACATTTCAATGCTTCAGCAGTTTGGTCTCTCCAGTTCTTTGTGGCACAAAACTATTTTGAAGAAATGGAGGTGTTTTGGCATAGCTGAAGCCAAGGATTTGCTGTGTACCCTGCAGATGTGAGATTAACAGTACACATGCAATGTTCACTTCTCCTTCTGCACTGCAAAATTTATTCCCCTAAAATTTCATACCCTCACAAAGGATAGCCCCTTGCTCTTATGACAAATAGATCCTTTATTCACTTTCAATTTTTTATTTGCCAAGGGCTTTACAACTTCTGAAGGTTGATGGCAAATGAAGTGAACTAATATTTTCAGTTTTATAGTTGAATCATGGGATGAATACATTATAATTGCACAAATTAATTTGACTCAGGTGAAGAAATTATAAAAACAAGCTATTGTACCTGTTGTTGGCCCCTTTGATTTTATCAAATAGCTTTGAGAATATTTAGTTCACAAGGGTGTAGCTGATTGTGAAATAGTCAGTATATTACTACTTCCCTTAGAAAGAGCCAGGATTCTATTTAATAATACTATATATAAGTGTATGTCTTTGAAAACTGGGGTTACGGGCCTCAGCTGAGATGTCCATTGAGGGGACAAGTGGAGTCCTCTGGAGCTAGTAGTCTCATTTAGCCTAGAATTTTGTTCTCTCTCTCTGTCTCTCTCTCTCTCTCTCTCTCTGTCTCTTTCTCTCTCTCTCTCTTTTTTTTTCCTTTTTTTTTTTTAATTACTGGCCTTTAAATTTACTGTGTGCAGAAGAATTAAGGAGTGGGATTTTCAAAAGACTCTGCAGTGGCCTCATCTGTACTCAGTGAAGTTAGTGATAAAATACTCAAAGCTGGATTTTATAGGATTAAGCCGATTTACACCATCTGTGAATCTGGCCCCCATTAACTTCAGTGGTAGCAGATTTAACCAACATTGAAAGCTTTTGAAAACCCCATCCTAATTTGGTGGTAAATACTCTGACTGTATAAAGGGTAGATGTCAAAGAGGAGTTAGAAATAACAAAGCATCAGTCTAGGTTCCCCCTGACCTTTGTAATTACACCTTCTTTTCTACCTTAGAGTTCTAAGGTACACGATGACCTGTAGATTTTTTATTTTCTTACTACTGTCATTTTATTATATCCAGTAACTCAAATCACAGGTTTTCAGAGAGGATTTGTGTGTGTAGCCAGACACACAAAGAATAGATATTTGGGGTCTGTATTGTATGTCGGTACAGCAAAATTTCTCTCTAGCAAAGCAAGTATCATGTTTGGTTGCTTTATTTTGTATTTCAGCAGTAGGTAGTATCACAGAACCACATAAAGCTATCTTGCTTTCTTTTTCTATACATGTGTCTGCATATTTTCTCTGTATGTGTATATATTTTTATATATCTGTTAGACATAGCTATTTTCAGCCATTATCAATGTCTCTGTATCACTAAAAATTCTGAATAAGAGAATGCATATTATAGCAGTACTTGAATAATCAATGAATGGCATAGGAAATTCCGTGAAAGTAATTCTGCTTTTGGAAATCTTGTTTACCTGAGAACGAAGATAAAAGGCCAACTACTTAATTTTGTTACGCTGCTGTAGAAATATTTACAAAACTGATAAGTAGTCAAGTGATGTAGCTACTGTCTATTTCACCCTTTGTACTCAAACATTTTATGTTTGGGATGGTGTAAAGTACATATTTTGGGTTACTTTTTAACTTGCAAATATTCTGTATTAAATTCAGCAGGGAGCGTTTCTCATGTGTTTGGAGTTGACCACTGCCACTACTAAAGCTTTCCATTCAAGACAGACCTGGAGCAAAAAGGGCATTTCATTTTCTGTATCTAGGAGTAGAATTCATCTTGACATATTTAGCATTGACCAGAGCAGTTAAAAAGCTATCACCAGCAGGTTTGTGGAAAACATCATGGTCATTGTTGTGCTGTCGTTTGGATCCAAGTTCCTTGCTCCTCAGAGAAGAAAGTGCTGTGCTACAGACACCCTTCCAAATCACAAGGCATAAACAAACTCCCCATCAACACCTCCAGTCTCAAAGTGGGAACTGAGGGTTTAGCAATAAGACTCTGCTTGACTGTAACCAAAGAACTAAAACTGGTTTCAGCTCCTTGAACACTTACTCATTAAGGGATTGGGAAAATGAGCTCTGTGCTTGCTAAGATGAGTAATATACAACCTTTTTGCACCTTGAGCAAATTCTCTTCTTTTGGCTGCCTACTGTATTCTTCTTTAATTTTTTTTTTCAATAAAAGCATATAAAGTATGGTAAAATCGAAACTTCTTGAAACAGCCTTTTTCAGATGCTACACCACTAAGATATACGATAATTTTACTGCTTTAATCTACTGTCATTGTATTTTTAATAAAATAAATTTCCAAGTCATGGCCATGGTAGAGAAACTGCACATTTAAAAGTAATTTGAAAGTTAACTGTAATATAGCATGAGATCCTGATACAATTATCCATGTGTAGATAAAGAAAAAGAGAAAATAATCAGTGCTTTTCCAGAGATATTTTTAAACTGATAGTTTTTCATGGGCTGTAAAGCAGCAGTTTAGCTCAACAGAAGAATCAAACTATATCTCTGATCTTAAGAGGATATTAGTATTAAAGGTATTAAACTTGATGAAATAGTTTTCTCCTATTCTTATTTTCTACTGTTAGTGTGAATTGATTAATTATGGTTAAAAATTAAATCTAGATAAAGAAAAAACTCCTTGAATAGCATCTGGGACACAGTGAAGCAATGATTGTATTGTATGGCCTTAAAATATTCTGTATTCTCATTGAGATAATAGAATTATTGTTGTAGGCACAGCACTGCAGCAATGAGACACACACTTGCTTTCCAGACCTAAAATGGTATCTCTAGTGTTTTATGCTGTGGGTGCTAAAAACCAAATAATAGATCTGGAGTTTCATTATTTTCTAGTTCTTTTATGATAAAATATAACCGTCTGTATGAGTCCTGTTGCTTTGCATTTTGAATATAAGCAAGGTTTCAGTCCAAAGGCTTTGGAATGGATCTCACATTGAACTTAGTAGCAGAAGATGCCCTTTTGAGGTTCAGTTGTTAATTGATGCTGTAGATGTCAAACTGATAAGTCTAAACGTTCTTCTTTAGAAAAAAACTACAACACAACAAAATACAGCAATTGACTGTCCTGATTTGCTGTATTTAATTAAGAGGCATGGAAAATGGGCTAGGTAGATGTGGACTGTTGTATGTGTAATTGCATCAAAAAGGGCACAAATTTTCCTTGTCCAATCCTTTTCTAATTTCATGTGCTCATTGAAACTTGGTATCATTTACAGCACATGAGTAACACGGAGCAGTTAGTCCATTAAACCCAAAATATTTTTACTATTTTATTGGTTTGATGTTTCTGAGATGTCAGTAATATATTATATTTATTTAATTTTACCTCATGTTTGCTGTAGACTCTGTCACTCTGAATGGAGCTGAGCTTCTTACAGCAGCAGAGAAAGGGCTTGGAAAGACAAGGGAGTCAGAGGTACTTTCTGCCTCTGTGTGGTGGCTGTAGAGAAGCTGTGGGAAGCTTTCCTGACTAGAGTTGCCCTCTGGAGTGCTCTGTCCCAGTATCTGGAGTTCTGTTCTGTTAAAAAATATGGTTCAAAGGGGAAAACCAAATTCTGATGGTTGTTTTCTGATTCTTTTTCATGCACATGTAACCCCACTTAAATTCTATGTGTTCTGTGATGCTCACATAAGCCAAGGGGCTGTTGTTATCAATGTATGTGTGTGCTCACTGGTGAACCAACTCCTGCCTAAAAGCTTTGATTGCTCTTTGCTTGCTGGAAACACTGATTTAGACTCTTTTAGCTCTAGCTGCTCATTTGCACAGAACTTGTAGGAGTGTAATTATCTCAGAGGCCATGGCTGATGTAAAACTTGGTTAAAGTGACTGTATTCCAGAAAGTTATTAGAATGAGACAGGTAAGCAGACAGGTAGGCAATCTATCCATATAAACCTTGCTGCTTTAGGAAAGCTGCTTCTGTTCAAAAGCATCACTCACGCAACACGGAGTCTTTGAAATCTCATTATGTCCTGCAGGTATAATAGGTAGGAACTATGTAGGAACTTGTTCTTACAGACAGCATCCTGTAGGGTGGAAGTATCCCCTGCAGCAATGGCAATATTTTAAGTCTTCATTATTGAAACTTCTGCCTTGTATACATTTTAGTAGTGCCTTTAACATTGAAGTGTCTGAGTTATGCATGAGGCAAAATGACAAAAAAGTTTTCCTCATGTTCAAAGGATGGTGTAGCAAGTATCATATTTGACCTGGTAATTCCCATTAATTCTTTTTTATCATGTATTAGCAATGAAGAAAAAAATGCCCAGTGAAAACACGTGTTTGGATGCAAAGGAACCCTTATGGGAAGAGGCCTCTGAATCTGAGTAGGGCACTATGTTTGGCAGAAGATTCTTCAGGTAGCCTTGACTGTACCATTCATATAAATATCGTTCATTTAGGCATATTTGTGTTGTCCTGTGTTTTCCCATCATCATAGTGCTGATACTTTGGGACATTTTAATCACGCACATGCACATGCAAATCTGAAATGGAAAGATTTATTCACTGTGATAATGACTACCAATATGAAGAAAGTCTTTGGAATTCTCATCCCTGTCAGTCTGCTGCATTATGTATCTCTCTGCATAAAACTTGTTAAACCTTTCAATATAGTGGTTTTGCAAACTATTGTGAAACATCTGAAATTAGCATTTAACATCTGTTAACTTGCTGACATATAGTCAGGTTCATCCAGAATAAATTAAAAAATGAATAAAAAGAAAAAAAAATCAGTTTTCTGTCTCCAGATGCTATCTTGACAGACGAAACAAAGTTTACTTGGAGTCATTGCAAGGAATTGTGGAATGCTGTTCATGGATTTGGGACTGCCTCTATCAACAACTTGTTTATGAAAAAAAAGGTTTTAGATAACATCTTTTTTTTCAGTTTGTGATTCAAAGTTAAGATATGAAGACCAATTAAAGAAAATATCACAGAAGTTGCATTTTCTGCATTACACAATTCCAGTGTTTAATTCATTCCATGGCAGCATTTTTGGATCATTCTTCCATTCCATACCTTCAAAAAGAACAAGCCTCAAGGGATTATCCCGTTGTCATCCTGACAGAAAGTTTGAACTTGAAGGATTTAAGCAAATCAAAAGCAGAGGTTTTGACACTTGAGGATATCATCCAACATACTTTTGGCTGTGCAATAATTTTGTTCTTCATATGAGTCTGGCTTGCATGCAAGTCACACAAGACATGCTTTATAATAGGACACAGGAGGTGTTAGATAACCTTTCTTATTCCTATCAGGTCTGCGCCCAAATCTTGCAAGGAATATCTAAGAAAAAGTTCTTAGCGGTGTTTAACAAACTAGAAACGTCCTGATATATTACCAAGTTACAGGAATGGAATTTTTACATAAATAAGGACTGTTATCATGTCTCGCTTTCAGTCTTATCCGTCCTTTAGAACACTTGTTACTCCTTTTTCTCTGAAGACACATCTTGACTTTTGGGTTATCGTTTCTTGGTCCCTTTTTAACTCTGTATTTAGCTGACATCTTTTCTGAAGGGTGACAACAAAGCTCAATATCCAGCTGAACCCTGGCAGACTAATTGATTGAAGTGTTTTGAGGGTTTCAGGAGACAATCAGGAGTTTTTAAATTAATGACAAAGTTGGATTAAATATGGATATATTTAATGAATTCTTTAGTTTAGAGAACAGCATGGGGAAGAGATAAAAGGGACTATTGTTTTTATAAAGCTGATGGAAATTTCCTGTTCATGTTGATCTTCTGTTACTCTTTTATGAAATACTACTCTTCAAATATTTTTTCTTGATTAGTAGGTTCCTAAGTACACATGAGCATATCTAAGTAATATGAATAATATCATAGCTGGTATATATGCTTAAGTCAGAATTTTTGGAGAATTCATGATTAGTGGGCCATGAACAGCTGGGTACATGAGCACCTATGTAGGAAAATGTCCTTAGAAACAGATTCCTAAGAATTTCCCATTTTCTTCTTCATTTCCTCCGTTGTCTGACATTGCTCACTCTGTGATATGGACTCTGCAGGGCTATCCCACAGCTCTCCTACATGTGACATTGTTAGGAAGGGACACCTGCTGATATCCAAGCCCATTTAAGCCAGTGGGACAATAAAGAGAAATTTTATTCTAAACCTGTAGAAACACAATCAAATGACTGCTTGTTGTGTCCAGGTTGATGCAAGTTTTAAGACCAGAAGAATAGTAGAAGTGAAAAGGAATTTTCAGGGAGCTGGGTTTGCTCAGCACAATGTGTTGTTTAAATAGGGTGGCACCTGACTATAGCTAAGCACATCCCATGTCTCCTATTGCTTTGTTTTTTAGTTTCCAAAAAGTAGTAAAACCAAATATCTTTTGTCTCCTAATTAATCAGTCCTTTCTATTGCACCTGAATTCCTAATGAATACTTAAGCTTTCACAGCAGGCAATGTCTTTAACACAATTTTAAGATACGTCACTGCGCTGTTTCAGAATGTTTAATTTGAGTGTCTGGGTAAATTGAAATACTGGAGATTAATACAGCATTAAAAATATAGTGAAATGTGCATTTCCCAGTTGGTTAAATACAGGCAACTTGGAATTCTTGAGTTGGTACAATTAATCAGTTAGACATACTACCTCTGTAATAATCAGGTTATATCATTTCCCAGTAGGATTTTTATGGAAAAAAAATATTGCTTTATAATTTAGCACTAAGTGCTCCCTGTAGAAAAATTAGAGTGCTGTCTTGTAACGTAAACCGTGTAGATTGCTGGTGTGTAGGTTTAGTTCAGTCTTCTTTGTATTTCTGTCATTTTCATAAAATTGATTGTGAAGCATATGACACTGAATCACTTTTTTTAAACTCAGTGGACAAAATTCACAAACTGATTTTTTTCTTTCCTCATGGAACTTTTATTTCTGTTCACTAGAACCTGCCCTCACAAAGCCATTGCTGGAGATTTAATGAATGCTTTTTTTCTTAATTTCCTCAAAGAGGCAAAATGCTGGAAATGTTTTCCAAGCTACCAAATTAGAGATACATATTTTCATTATCTGATTGTAGTTAAAAATAAGGGTTAAGTAGCCTTTCATAAATAAAAATTGACACAACCTGTTTAGCTGTTTTGTATTTAGCTATAGTAACAAAAACTGTAACCCAAACTGCTGACATTCTCATTATTGATTTTATTGTATCCTCTTCCACTCCCATTAATCTGTTCATATACACAATTTAGTAAATAGTCTACCTAGACACACTGTAAATAGAACTGCAAAGCGGATGAATGACCTCCTTTTTAATCCTCATTACAATTTAATTTCTTTTATTGGAGATGATTTCTGACCTTGATTTTTTATTTTCTTTTTCACAATACATTTAAAACCTTCTGACCTGGGAAACATTTAAAACATGTATTTTACTTTATTAATTTATCATAGTGACAAGAAAAAGATCTGTGTACCTTGAACTGTTGGGTCAGTATAAAACTATGTTCCTGGAAATGAAATACTGTAATTAGAATTCCTTGGAGGCAATGTTTTCTTTTTAACTTGATGTTACAACTTCAAAGACTTTGTGACTTCAGCTGATAGGGGAGCAACTCCCTAAGGCGATCTCAGTTAGACAGCTCAGGGATGGCCATTCAGTAGTAGATAAGGAAGTCTGTGAAGTTAATGAGTAATTCTGCCATTTAAAAATGGATTGCATTTTTATTCATCGGTGAAAATTACAGTTCTGACATCTTAGTTAAAAGCTAAGTAGGAATAGGGAAATAGTGCTGGTAACGGAAGGTATCAGAGGTGATAATGTCATAGCACTGGCAAGTAAGCATTTTAAAATAAAGTGCTTTTCTTCCAGAGGCTCACAGAGCTGAAAAACTTGTTAGAACATCCCATCACCAATGTAGTTACTTCCCAAAAAAGAGTAATTAAATTAATGTGTAAGTTACTTAAACGTTTAAATTGGTGCATCTTTTGCATCACTGGAGCAGCTTTCCAGAAAGTAATTGAACATTATTTGGTAGTTTCGTTCCCCACCACCCATCCCCTGCTTTTTTCCACGCTTGCTTTGGGTTATTTGATTCTCTTACTTTTATATCAGTGAGCCCATTTGAGGAATGACCATGTTCCAACACACCACTTTTGAGCAGCAGAAAGGAAGTGTTTCAGCAAGAGCAAGATGCTGTGCATGGCCTGACCAGGGTCCAAAGTTGTGTTTGTTAGGGCTGCCAGTGCTAAGGATGGTGCTGCACCATGTGAGTTGCTGATAAGCTGCCAAGTGCAGCCAGGCTTTTACTGGTGGCATGTCCCCACAGACTGCGCCAGGGCTCAGGACCTGCATAGCCCTAAACTTTGTTCTCTCTCTTTATGATTCTTTTGTTCAAATAGCAGATTCCCTTTCTCTGTGCTCCAGTGATATTTCAGAACTCGATACAAAAAGAATCAGAGGCCAGAGATGGGAAGCAACAAGGAAAAAAAATAAGAAAACAAGAAAAAAGGAGGTTTTTGGATTGCACTGTCTTGGACAGAGATGAGCACCTGTCAGTGCTGCAGAGGCTGGCAAGCAGCATGGGAAGTTAAGGTGGGAGAACAGGTTATCCTGAGCTCTTTGCTTCAGGATTGCTGTTTATATGGGCAACGTCTCCCCTGGAGGAGCCTGCCCTTCCCTGCAAGAATGGTGTTGCTTATCCTGGCTCCACATCCTTCTGATGACTGAATAGAGATGAGGTGCCTGCAGCTGCCAGCCTGGTGCCAGCCCACTAATGACAGGGACAGGAGTAGAGGGGAAGGGAAAGGTGTTGGAACCCCCTGGATGAACCTCAGGGCAGCCATGTACACAGCACTGAGAGCTGAGTCAGCCGAGTCTGGCCTCGCAGCATCTGGGGGGCTCCATGGCCAGGGTTTAATAATGTGTGTGAGTCCTGAGCTGCAGTTTGAAGCTCAAAGCTCAGAGTGCCTATTGGTGTAAATAAGGCCACTGTACTTGTGCAGTGTAAGCAAACCCTCTCTTTTTTACCCTGGGTACCCAGAGACAGTTTTTGTCAAAATTCCATTTTGTGTTGTCTTAGCAAAGGAAAAGTTTGTCTGCATACTTCTGCCTAACCATTCCTCTAAGTCTGTAAATTGTTATTGGTGCCCTTAAATTCTCATCAGTTTACTGAGATACTTTCAAGTTGTGTGGAATGTTCTCTCTGTAACACACTCAGCACTATATACAGAGATTATGATCTTTGTATCATGTCACAGCAAATGTTTTGTGTGCATTTGTTAGAAATCTAGTTTAATTATGTTTCAGGCTAATGCAAAAGAAAATCCATACCTACAAGTAGGTGTTTAAAGTGGTAAAAGTACCTTGGTCTTTAATGATAGTAATACTATTCTAAGCTGTTGCACACAATGGTAGACTTGTAAGCTGAGATGCTGTCTGAATGACACTGAAAAGTAAGATGTGACATATATTCCTATCTTAAAAATGCTGTTAAGTAGGTTTTTCTAATGAACTGCCATATTTTCTAGAGTGTAGGTGTTACTTCTACTAGTACTACTAGTCAGAATAGTGTTGTTATTGAAGAAGGGTAAATTACCCTGTTCATGTAGAAGAAAGGGACTGAAGTCTATGTGGCTGCATCCTTTCTTTCCTTCTGACCCCTGAGAGCATTCATTGGCTTCAAAATTCACAGAAATTGAATTAAGTGCTACTTAGTTTTAGAGTGCCTTTCATCTCAGTACAAATATAGACCAGAAATAGATCTCCTGAATAACACAGGCCTTAGAATTTCACTCAGTAATTTCAACATCCAACCCACAATTTGTGGTTGAGCTAAGGCATGTCTTTAAGACAGGCATCCAGTCTTTATTAAAAGATTTAAAATGAGGAGAATCTACTACATTCCTTGACTGTGGAGTGTTCTCTATTTTCGGGACTGAATTTGCCCAATCACAGCTTTTGACAACTGAACTTTATCTTTCTATTTGCCAGATTGTACTATTTTTTCTCTTTTTTAAACTAGAAATAGTAATCTTTTTCGATACTCAAGTAAGCAATAGTAGTTTAGGTTTAACATGCTGCAAACATAATTAGGATGATGTTTAAAAAATACAGAAAGTGCAGTACTTAACTGTATTTCTTTAAATTTTAATGGCTTGTGGTGCAATTTTAATATATTTCCTTTTATTTTCCATATATCATAAATATATAAAAAAAGAATCAAAATACATGGTTCCTATTTATATGTTCAACAGAAAAAAACCCCAACCCTATAAACATACAGTGCAAGCTGTATTTCAGGGTTTTAAACAATAAGATTCATCTTAGAACTAAAAAAAGCTTTTCTTTTACAAGCTGTGTTGTATGCTATTTCTTAATATTATTTTTTTCTGAACAGGCAATACAAATGTAGGAAATGCAGTTTAGTTCAATAGAAGGAATTAGATCTAGTATATAACAGCTTTGACATAGAGCATGACAGGAATCCTCCGAGATGCAGTGCCTGTGCAAAATGTAATTAGCCAATCACTTCAGTACCTGAAAATTATCTTTTATCAAGTATTATGTTCCTTCCATCTCTCTTAGAAGTACTGATCAGATTTTTAAATTAATGTAGCCTGCCTTTTATTTTAAAATCTGATGAAACCTAGCAGGAATTTTCATGTCCGTTGCAGTTATTTTAGAAAGGAAAAACATTTATTCTTTTAATTAAGATAAACTCGCAATAAATTTTGGTTAATGGCATTGCTCTGAGAAATACATCCACAGGCTGTCCTGGCAATACATGACGGAGATGGAGAAATATGTCTCCTGACACAATTTTTTTTAAAAGTAATACTTTATTATTTTTAAAGAAAACAGTAAGTTTTAGCACTTTTTTTAATATGTTCATAGGGAGAAGTGTTCTATTCTTTTTAAATATACAATTAAATTCCCTGAGAAATTATTTAAAATCACTATTATCTTTGCTCTGGCTGTAGCAGAATCTCTGAGGATTGCCATTTTAATGCTAATTCCAGAAGCAAATGGAGCCAGCTGACATGTGCAGTATCAAGAGAAGAAGGTCAGCATAGCAACTAGAGACAGAGGAAACAGCAGGAGACTGCATTATTACTCATTACATATATTACACTAGACCTTAGGGATTCCTACTATGACCAGAATATTGTTATGCTTGATACTGCACAAATGCAGCAAGAGCAGTCCATGGCTTGAGTGATCTCAAAACAGGAGCAAGGAAAATGTTTATGTAAATTGTCCTTTTTTGTTTTATTTTTTTTTCTTAATTTACACACCTTGAACCAAACCAAACTGGCATGTATGTAGAAAAATGCAAGGTCTTTTTCTGTCCCCTGTGCCTCTGACTGTGTCTCAGATATTTTAATTTGATGAGTGTCATTAGAGGAAGCATGGGACACTCAGTGGTTTATGAAATCCCCCTGATGGCACATATTTCTGCATGTACTCATGTAAGTATACAGGCAGTAAAAAGCTTCTCAAACTCTATGGGATGCATCTGGCTGCATGGTCAGTCAAATGAAATTACTTAAAGTGGAAATTATTTTATATTGCATTGATTTTATTTTTTTTTAGCCACCTCCACCCCCCAGTTGTCATTAGCCACAATTGTTGTTTTCACCTGGGGATTCATCATAATTCAGATCTGTCTGCTGTGCACACAAAGTCTGGCTTTCATAATGTTTAAGACTGGGAAGGATCAATAAACCATTTAGTCTCATTGGGACCTTGTATGTCACATCTGTTATATTTCACCCAGTTATCTGCATGCTAAGACTGGCAACTTTATATAAATAAAATTAGTTTTTAGTGAAGCTGAAAATAACAGAGAGTAGAGCATTAACAATTTTGGAGGTCTGTGCAAAATGATTAGTTTGCTAAGATGATCTCAGCAGGTGAGATGCTGAGATCATCTCATCGTGGATGCTGAAAAGGAACATGATTTGTTTCCTCCCTCCCTTCCTGTCGGTCAGACTTACAGAATGCATCCCAGCTGGTTGGATGTGGGGGGATCACCATGACTCTCTGTGGGCAAGCAGTGCACACAGGCTAGTATCTGGGAACACTAATTTTTTGGTAGTTGGTGAATGTTGTGTAAAATTTCAAAGGAATTGTTTTCCTTTCTTTCCTTCTTTCCAACTTCCAGAAATAGAAAAAAAGTAATAAAATGTTACAAATTTTATCAATCAGACCAGAATTTGTATGATCACTTTTACGTAGTGATCTAGACTTGCTGGAAATCAATAATGGTTTCTCCTCCAGTCCTAAGTTTAGCCTGGAACAATAGATCCTCTCTGAAGACTGAGGACTGCCTTTTTGTCTTGAGCTTGGGAAGCCAGAACTGGTGGGTTGCCTTTTACCACTGTGTAAACCTGTAGCCAGTTCTCACCTGTATTTGCATTTATTCTTTGTATGCAGGCAGTGATGGCTGTATTGCTGCTGCTGCTTTATTGTTTTGTTTTACCCTTCTTTTTTGGTCACTATATTACATTGGAAACACATGTTATGGCAGTTGTCTGCGAGCTTCGCTGTACGGCGTGTTTTTCTTGATGTGGTTCTGGAAGCACTGTAGCTATTTATTGGCTTAGAAGTTGGTCAAAGCCTGTGCTGCTGCTCAAGGGAACAGGCTGTTCCTACTTCAACCACAAGCAGACATTCCCATTTCTCCCCCTGCCTTGGCTCCTGTGCTCCAGTTGTAGCATGGTGGATCAAGTTTGCTTGCCTGACCAAATGTACCATGGCAAAAATAAACCCACTCTTGTCTCTGTTTGAATAGACGAGCTGATCCAAGTCCCCAGGAAGAGCACTGCAGCTGCCCTCTGGCCAGGAGTGGAGAAATTTGTAACCCTTTTACAGTGGTGGGGTAATGTTGGATTAGTCTCACTTGCCTGTGACCAGATTGTCTCTCAGAGCAGCTCTGTGCCAAGGTTAGTCAGGCTCTGGCCGCAGGCCAGGCTGCTGTGGCTGGGCTTCTTCCCCATCCAACAGTAGTTTATTTGGTGGTTTGCAATCTCTATTATTTTGATTGTGCTCTATGAAGCCCTTCCAAACTTTAGTTTTTATTCTCCTATTACACACATTACATTTTAATCTCAAAGGTGTTCTATGCTATTTGTCAGTATACAATGTATTTTGTTGAGTTGCAATTGTTTAACCTGGTAGATTATACTGTAGCAGTAGCCAAGTTGCTTTAATCTTTAATTATTTATGTATTTACAAATCTCTCTGTCATCTGCATGCTTGCAATAGAGATTTTGTGTTTGTATCATTCTTT
Organism: Pithys albifrons albifrons; assembly: GCF_047495875.1. Lineage (NCBI taxonomy): Eukaryota > Metazoa > Chordata > Aves > Passeriformes > Thamnophilidae > Pithys > Pithys albifrons. The sequence goes on along the minus strand of NC_092458.1, from coordinate 108,620,799 downwards.
CCAAAAAAAACCCCAACAAATCAAACCCACAACGCGAAACAGTTGGAAACAGCAGTGTACTGAGAACAGGTCCCTGGGGACCTTAAAGCACTGCTTATTCTTTCTGAGCCAAAAAGTCATAAAAGAGAAAATATATAATGCAAGTATTTAATAAAATCAAGTTCAGCTATTGAATTGGAAATGAAAATCTAGGATATCAACAGAGACCACTAACACCATCACAAAAATATAACAGATTGGTTTCCTAGTCCTGCTGGTTGACATTATTGATATTTGTAGGCCCTAACTACCAGTTATTGTTAGAACAAGAATTGACTTGCTTATAGTTTTCAAGGTTTGCGTGTTTCACATTTTACTGTGTAACAGTATTTCCTTGGCTTTTCTTTGTTCTGTTTTTTTAAATTATTATTTTTTTTTACTAGTATATGTCTTCCAATATATTAAATTACTTTTAGATATGCAGGTAGATAGAAAAGTTAGAAATTAAGCTGGAAAATTTAAAAACCTTTGTGCAGTAGCATGTCTGACATGACTTACAAAGAATCACTCTGTTTTTGTCTCCATCTTTTTCTTAAGGACTATAATTTATTTCTCAAAAAATCAAATTTCTATTGCATGTAACGCATTCTATATTTTTTAATATATATCAAAATTAAAACGTAGTATCTGTAAATATGAATTACTTCAAAAAACCACTTACTTCCACTGTTGCTGTAAACAGGACAGTTTGGAAAAGTATAGTAGCAAATGCTGCTTATTAGAGATAATTTAAAATTGAGAGCAATTTCACTCCAAGCCGCAGAAGGGTAGAAGCTTGATCTTGAGCTTTACAGTATCAAGCAGACTTGAAGTTGTTGCATTGTTTTGGTCATAAAATCTGAAAGAAACAGGTCTTCAAATAAGCCCATTATAACTGAGTTCTGTTGCTTCCATTCAGGTGATGCAGTTCCTAGAAAATTTAATTTAGCACCAGCAAATTCTTTAATAATTTCCAGCTGACTGACTTTACCAATGTAAATAGAAAATACGTTCCAGTTTTGTCCATTTCCTGAAAAATAATCTTACTGGCTTAAAGCCAAGTCAAAACACTCAGAATAGCTTTTTGGCACGTGTCAAGTTTTATGGAGTGGCTCTGGGATTCCTGGTACCAGAAACATGAATAAGAGATAGCGGGGAGAAATTTTGGGTTGCTAGCAGCAAAATCTGAGTAAAAGCAAAGCAAAGGGTGAGATAATTTGTGTAGGCAAAGTTTAATACTTTAAAAAGGAATCAATGATCAGTGTATGAAGTGAAAGTGGTTCTGGCACAGCTGAGGTGAGGTACTTGCAGGCTTATTATATTAGAAGTCTTAGGCCATATTCTTAGCCTAAGCAAATAGAGGGAGCTTTACTGATTTCAGTTAAGCTGTCGATATTTACATAAGGTGAAGTTACAGCTTTCTAGATCAAGTTAAATAGGAGGTCATTACCCTGTCCATACCTATTAGACAGTAAACATTTTTGAGTCTCATTAGATCATACACAGATCACAATGCACAAAGATTCATTGTACATGTATATATAAGGTGCCAGGTAACTAGAGAGACAAAATGGAATCTATTATTAACCAGATCTGCCTTAACTTGTCATAGCTGAATATGCTGAAAACTGAGGATGAAATTTTAGTTGGTTTTGGGTTTGTATGATCAGAACATGGACTTTTACCCTGCAAAAAACTCTGTTCACTCTTATTCCGAATGCTTAATTCAATCCGTAATTGCCTAACAGATCATTTTTGCAGTCATCACTTTAGTTTCTAGTTTAACTTCAGATTAGGATAGTACAAAGCTTACAGTAAGAGGAATTAAAACAGCACAGTGGGTACTCTCCAGACTTGATTCTTTATCAAGGTCCTCTTCTATGGTCTCCAAACCAGAAGAGCTGGAACACTCATTGATCCTTCAATTCATCAGGTTGTCCTGATTGCCCTATTCTTCAACAATTGTGTGACTGTGGACTTGTTGGCTCACCTGTGCTTCAGACCTCTGTTTTCCTAGCCATAGTATTGTTTTGAAGCCTCCAAGTACTATAATAAGCAAGATCAGAGCAGTACAATTATCCTATCACGCATGGTGAGTTTTGCAACTCCTGGACATATTGTGGAAAATCCATTTTGGCTCTAACTCCATACTTGAGCATCTATCTTCTGGAAAGCTCTTTAAGGACTGAATAGCAGTCCTAGAATAGTGTGTCCTTTCCTTTTTGTTCTCATTTATTCACTGAGAGATGAGTATTTCCTTCCCATTTCTTCACTGTGACATGAATTCAATTGCATAGACTTACTAAGATTTACCTGGAACTTTGGCCCTTTAATTTCTACCAGGGGATTGGAAATGTGAGAATCTGATTAAACATTGCAACAGAAGGTTACTTGGTCTTTCAAATATCCCTTTACTCTTTTAATAGGAAACAGAGAATCGAGATATGTTCCTTTACTGCCTTCTTAAAGAATTTTGTACAAATTCTTAACTTTTCAATAACTGTCTTTGAGGTTATTGATGCTTGCATTTCAAAAGTTTCTTTCTTCCTCATCCTTAGGATCAGATCTAAAGACAATAACCTGATTGCAGTGTGTCACTTTCATTGTCTTAATTCTTTCACACATTAGAGTCATATTTCCTAAACAGCCCTGACTTCAGGAGTATTTTTCAGTCCAAGACAGCTTCCAGAGTGCCATATTTAATTTTTTCTTCCTTTTTAAACATTTCAACATATTCTTGGCATTGGAGAATGTAGTTTTCTTTCTAGTCTTTCTCAATATGAAGTTCAAGAGTGGGAAAACTTCTCTGTCTTCTTGGGTGGCTCCCTTCTGTTCTTAAGTTACCATCCAGTGTTCCAACAGCTCTCTCTTGGTGTGTCTTTTGCTACTGCCGGCTCAGAGGAAAATGGAACCATTCACTTTTGCTGTTTCAAAACTACATCTACATAAAAAAGTTAACTGGGTAAATAAGTAAAAATACATGAAGAGGAGCTATAGTTATACATTAGGATCATAAACCTGATTTTGCAACTCAGTGCTAAAGCAACTAATTGCCATCATAGTGCCCTGAATTTTGAGCTGCTGTAAAATCCAGTCTCTGTGCACGCCAGTGATTAATTTGTGTATCCTGTTAGGAAACTGTGGTATGTAATTCTCAATGATGAGTTATCTTCAAATGTTTTCAGCTGTATTCTTCTTTTGCTTGATGTCCCCTTGGGACAGGATGAGCATGAGCATGGCTGAGTATTTTTGTTACATAATGGGCTGCAATTTTGAAACCTCTTGCTTACATCCCATGAAGGAATTCTTTGATTTGAACAGATTTCCAGGTCACCTGGTTAGATAAAACCCAGAAGCATTTAGCTGATTTCCAAACAGGATGTAGTTCTACCTATTTAAGACACAAACTGGAGTATTTTTGCTAGTGGCTCTTTGAGGTGCTACATATTTTCAAAACTGAAGAGCTATATTTATCATCACTTTCCGAATCTCTGGCTTGCTAACGTCTTCCATTGCTATTGACGCTGCTGAAGCAAATCTGTTCCTACCACCTGTGTCCTAGAAAGGTGAGGTATTGTGCAAGGAAGGATGTCTGAGCTAAAAATTTAAACCCCAGTTTTAAATACATATCTGTTTTCCATAGGTAAGGTTTTTTTTCTCCCCATATAATTTCTGTGGTCGTTGTTACTGTAAATTGTCCTTAAAGTTTGACTTTTAGGGCTTAATCAAAGCATAACATTTGCCCCCAGTTTACATACAGAGAGTCATACACAAATATACGCAGCATTTTTAAATGTCTATGTATCTTTCAGTACAACCTCTATGTTTATAAATGCATCTGAGTCACAACTGCTGTCCATTTCAGTAACCAATTTTGAGCTTAATGTATATATTTTAGTACCAAACATCTGGTTCTTTTGGAGCAGAATCCTAAAATGTACACAATCCCAATGGAAGAGACAATGTCCCTGGTTTGTTTGTGTTGAGTTATCCTGAGGTCCACTAATTATGTTATTTTCAGTCTGTAATGTAGGCTATCTCTAAAATAGATTTCCACACAGTATGTTCCCCACCTACAGTGGAATGTAGGTCTAAAGAACCTCAAATCTATGTTACTGACTGAACAGCATCTGCAGCTGGCAGCAGGTCTCCACTGATGTATGTGAAGTCCACACATGTAGGCTTTAAGCACCTTTGCAGGTGTTTATCTCAGCTCTCATTGGGAAAGGAGACCTGAATCATTCACAAGAGCACAGATTTCAGATTGCTTATCTTCCTATGTCTCACAGCTTGTATGACTCAGTTGGGTTGTTGTATGTACTGTTGGTCAATAAAAGAAGAAAATGATAAAAGATTTTTAGAACATTTCTCTTCATAGCACTGCCTGGACCACAGGTCCGGGGGAGCTTTTTTATGTCTCTTACATAGTAGTTGCTACTTTGTTCTATTTATATGTGGAGTTTCTAGAGGTATATTTATATGTCTTTGGAATATTTCTCTCATTGGGATCAAGAGATGTGGCTGATCAAGGAAGGTGGTTCTTCACAGTCAAGGATGCTCTTGGATTGAACAGACAGTGTGTAAGACTTGCCTATTCAGCCTGTGTTGAACTCTGGCACAGGCTGGGGACTTGCACTCTGCAGTATGTGAAAGACAGCTGTTTCTTCTCCTCAAATGATTTTCTTTACTTTTATAGGAATTTGCCTGTGTACCTGGGACTCATGTTGTCACACTGAGGCTACTGTTGGCAGTGTGTTGTACACAGGACAAACCGCACAAAAACCACAACAAGTGACAAAAGAAAATGCACTTTCTTGTTTTTCTCCTCTGTGCATGAGTAAATGGTGTCCCCTTATTTCTACAGCCTGTCACATCTTCTGTTAGTGAGCTCATCAGGACAGAAAGTGTCAGGATCATGAGAGTTTTGGGATCTTAATTTGAATGCAGCTTCTTTGGACTGTCCACTCAGCTGTCAGAAGTCTGACATAGACTCGTGGTCATAGATGATTTGAACCAACTGAAAAATGAATCTTTAATTTGGAAATGAAAGTGACAAATAAGTTAAAAATCATTTTTTTTTCCTTCAAAGTAATAAGAGTTATCTCTGCATTAACTATAATTGAAATGGCCCATATTTAGGTACAAAATCACTGAGTCTTTTAGAAGTGCTTCAGTACTTAATTATTACAACTTTTAAAAGTTGTTCTTTGTTAAAATCCATTACCTTTTGTTTTCCTTTTGTGTCTGTGTTTTTCAGACATCTTGTCAAGGCTTGCTGTTTCTTATGAGAATAGATGCTTAATGTGGAATCATAGACATAGCATCTGACCTGGAAAAAAGAGTTCTAACAAAGGGTTGAATCTTGGGTATTGAAGACATTGAAGTGAAAAGTAGCCTGATTAAAGACAGCAGTATTGAGTTTTTGCCATTAGACTAGAAAGGCGGAATTGTTACTAAAAGCCATGGAGAGGGGGGACTCTGGAATTTGTGGTGAAAGGAAATTGAAAAGAAACAGAACATTTGGATTCATGTTTCATGAAATAATGTGTGTGACAGAATAGGAAGGCAGTCTCAGGGAAAATTGACATAATTTTTTCCTACAACTGGGAAAGGCCAGATAAATATGTCAGTGTTAACAAGTGAACTATTGTATACGTAGAGAAAAAAGATTCAGAACAATTTGTAAATATTAATTTGCATTGGCCTTAGAAGAATATTGTATAATGTACAAAAATATACTTTTTCTCTGTAGAATTTTTGTGAGCTCTTACTAATTACAAGTCTTTCTTTGGTTTTCTTTAGCTTTATAGGACCAGTTCTTTATTCAGCTTCACTTATCTTAATTATGAAACTATAAAATTAAGTATTTCCCACCGTATTTCGTTACAAACACATGAGAAATAGAGAAATGCTATAGTATTAAGTTTTTCAGATATGAAAAAAACAATTAGAGAAAGAGAAATGATATTATTGGAATCTTGAGTGTTAATTAAAAAGGTAAAAAACCAAAGCAATGATCGCAGAAATGTAGAATTTTTTTTCTATCAACAGAAGAATAGAGCACATTCTTAAAGTTGAAGTACACAGAGTAAGGGAGACCAGGAGTTACAACAGTAAGAAGGAACAAAATCATGCTTTAACAATTGAAATAAGCTGTGAAATGTAATCAAGCAATTGGAATATCAAATAATTGTGACTAAATGGACATAGAAAAATCTATATTAAAAGAAAAAAATATAATTCTGTTTTAGCAGAAAGCGAAAGTTGGGAAGTGGTCACCAAACAGATGTCCTGAAACTATCTTACAGAAAGGATCCAAGTCCTGTAACCCAAGTGTTCAAAGTATCAGCATCAGATTTTGAATCCTGTATTTCAGTAGAATAAATGCAAATTTGGCATAATTTCAGCCACTCTGTCATTGCTACATGGTAAACTAACATTTCATAATTATTTTTGTGGTAATTATCTGAACTACTTCTGTTCTTTTTTGTGGTTATTGAACTATTTATTTTTGTATATTGTTTTCAATCCTTTATGAGAGAAATTAAGCACTTTATTGGTATAATTCGGTTCATGGCTTTTAGTGACTGTGTTGCATAGAATTTCTCAAGCCTAATGCTGACTATAGGAATATTCACATCAGTAGGAGGTTTCACATGCTGAAGCTGAACACATTTAAGATACCTAGAAACTGGATTTGTATAAGAAGAGGAAGAGTTGGAAAGTAATATATTGGAATACTTGACTTATTACATAGGCAATAACTTAGTCCTTTCACACAGGTAATGGTTGTTTTGACTTCTCTAGACCATAGGACAGCATTTTTCTCTTCAGCTACTTATTTTTATCTCTGATCAAATAAAACGGCTTTATTCAGATAAAATAAGAGGCATAGAGTTGAGGAATTGCCTTAAAATAATATGTGCAGGTTAGTGGGCAGGTATTGGAGCAAGATTTCATTTTCCTGGTTTCTCAAGCAATCACTGGACTCCCATGGACAGAAGGAAGCCTGATTCTTTTCCCTGAAGTTGGATCCTGCAAAGCTGCTTGCTCTAAAATTATCTTCCCTGGCTTCTGCTGCTGTTTGCTCCAAGGCATCTGTTGATAAGGACTTTAAATATTAAACCACCAGCCTTGGAGGTGATGTGGTGCAATTGTACAACTTGCATGACATAACATTATTAGGTAGTTGTTTTATATGGTTGGCCTTGGTGTCTGTAAAGCACAAGGATAAACCACTTGCCCATATACTTATTTGATTTTCAGATTTGAAGTCCATTCCTATGTGACACTTTCCTAATACTGTTTAGGAGAATGGAGATTTAAGTGCTGCTGCAGAGAGACAGAGGCACTGAAAATGAGAGGAACGTTGTATTGCAAAAGTTTTTTTTAAATGTTATAATTTCTCAAGTAAATTGAATTGGTTGTGTGATTAGAAACCTCACTCTGAGGGCTTGATGGAGACACTGCTGCTATTCTTTCATGGAAGAATTTGTGGATACCAAAAAACCTTTTCTCTACATCCTTATCATTATATAGAGGCAATATGCCTTGTCTCAAAAAGGGAACAGAAAAGCTTATATAATTTTTAATGAACTTTAGGAGCCCTTTATAGAACATTAACAAATGTCTGATGACTGCCATGTTCTTATAAACAAGACTTCTTTTTTTTTCTTGCTCTTCTTATGCTTTAGTCCATAAACTGTTGATATTTCCAACTTCCCAGCCAAATTAATGCTCAAGAGCCTACATGTTTCTGCAGTCTCCAAAGAGCTGGATATCACCAGTTACATCCAGGAATTTCCTTTTAGAAGTCTGTTAAATTTACTAGGAATGTTTCTTGAACAACCTTAAAGAAGGCAGTGTTGGACTGTTCATTGTTTTATTCCAACGTGTATTCATTTAATTACCTGTGCTTTCAAACCGACTGAAAACACAGAGATAAAAAGGTAAATGTTAGCAACACAGACTTTTTACTCTCAGATTCAAGATATTATAAGTAGGATTCACAGTGTTAAGCCACTGAATTTTGGAAAAGTTTTAAATATCTTGTGAGTGGCCATTGAAAAGCTAGACATGTTAACATGGAAAGTGCCTGAAAACCTTGGGAATTTTGTCCATTCCTTTCTTTTATTCCCTTTTATTCTAAGTCTTAAGAGAACAGAGTGTAAACTCACTTCAGAAGAACAGCAAAATCCAGTTCTCAAATTACTTTTAAATATAGTAATGCCATTGACTCAGCTTGCACAACTAATCAGATCAATTCTGCGCTATCTTTTCATTTAAAATAGTCTCTGAGTTCAGTGTTCAACCTGATAAACTCTGTATTTTTGTTACTAGGATGACTAGCAGAAATTTTCATTGCAGAAAAAACCATCACTGAACTCTAAGGCCTGTTCCATATAGTCAGATGTTCTCACCTGAAAAGGTCTCTCTCACTGAGTCAAGGATCTACATAGTGGTACGTTGTGGTAAGAACATACAGGGAAGGAAAGCTTAACTGCTTTTCAGAGAATTTCATATCCTCTTGTTCACTTGGAACTTACCATTAAATGCTCTTTATGCAGGATACTGAAATGACATTAATTTGACTATAGATTAAATTAACCACTTCTATGCATTTTCAAGGGGTTGTGTATTAAGTCAGCATTTGCAATGTTTTCATTTCTATTTGGTTTTCTTTTGTTTCAGCTTTTTTTTAATGTCTTGGTTATAAATGGAATGTTGTTTTGAAAGCCTAAATGTTGACAGAAAAAATAAGAATATGAAAGTTGTATTATCTCTGCCCCAGGTATGTAACAGAGAATGCAATCACAAGAACACAAAAGCCTGAATAAATGAAGCTTTATAGAGAATTTTTCCTTCGCTCCATACTTTAACCATCCACACTTTTATTGAAAATACAAGTGGAGATTTGTTCTTGAGGGACATCATTCAGATGCCACTTTGTAGTGGTTGCTTGCAAACACAAAATATATTAGCATTTTAACTGAATTCTTGTGCTTTAGTTGCTTATTCTGTATCCATCATAGGTGCTAACAGTTCAGCCTTCTGTGAAACATGACTAAACAGAACATTTATATGCATAGATTGATAGGAAATTTTGACCCACTAGTAACTATCTTCTGTAAAATTAGTTGTCAGTGCTTTGTAAAATTTCAACTAGATAAGCTGGTTTGTTTATTATTTTTGTTTCATTCTGTGCCTTGTCTATTTCTTTACTCATACTTAAAACCCCTTAAATTTCACTTATCACTGTAATATTACTTTACCTTTTTTTGTTGCTACACTGATCTTCATTGTTTCTCACATCATTATTCTTCTTCGTTGAAATTTGAATTGTTTCTTCCCATGTTTTCTGCTAATCTTTACATTGATCCCAACATTTAGCATTGCATAGTCTTTTATTTCTCTGCTTTCCAGCCACAGGAGAATGACTCCCTTGCAGAATTAAGCAAATTGAGAGGTAGTTGGAAGAGTACAGTGCATAACAGAAGATACTCCTCAGTTATGGAAGTTCTTAGAATAATTTATTTAAGAAAAAGCATTTATTCTGGGGACATTAAAATCGTACTGTATCATTGCATACAGCTTCTATAAGTGAAGGTTTACTGTGCCTAATGCCCTGAGTTACTGCTGCCAAGACCAAGGAATCAAATTAGGAAAGCGCTGGTTATATTTTATAGATGTTCCAAGTTGAGCTCTTTAGCTCTGGTTAGTGTTAGAAGAGACAGCTTCATTGCTGTGCAGTAGCTTGATACCATATTTCATTACCTCATTTTAAAATGATACTCTATGTCAAATCTATAATTTCAGGAATTAAAGGGGAAAAAATGAGGCTTCAAAAAAAAAAAGGCAGTGAAGGAAAAGGAAGATCCTGGACATTGCAGTATGTGCAGCTGATGCTTGGTGGGAAGAGATTTTGTGAGGAAAGCCTTGACTGCACTAAGTGAAAACAATGTTGATTAGGAAGAAGTGGATGGCAGTTGAATGGAAGTGGACAGACTGAAAAAAATTGTCCCAAGCCAGTTTATGGCCTCAGCCACATCTGTTACTGCTTTTTTATTGGAAATTTTCACATGAAAACTTGGTTTGCAAGCTCGAGTTTGGAATAACTTTTCTTTACATTGGACCCTACTTCCCTGCAAAAAAGCAATTAAAACCATATGTATCACTTTTTTGGATGCAAACTTCCCTTTGTCCCACATAGACCTGGGAGCATTAGGGGTAACATAAGAGCTGAAGTATTAAAGTAGTTACAAAACAAAATAACTTTTCCAATGTGTTTTGCAGAATAATTTTTTTGCCAGATGCATTTTCTTACATACGTTTTTTTCCTTGCCTTTTTTTTTTTTGTGTGTGTATCTTTTAGCAAATTAGAAATGTTGGTACCATGCTTTTGGCATTCCTAGTTGCAGTTACTGACCTTAAATGGTTTTCATGTTTCTTTTAAATGCCAATCCGAAAAATACGTGTTTGGTTATTTAACACCTACTGGATGATTAGGCAAATGTGAACTGATTTGTGTGGCTATGAAAACCTCACGAGTGGAAGCCAATCATATTGATCACCTCAGCCAATTATCCTTGCCCAACACATGGTTATCCCATTTCATTCACTAGTATGCAGTAAAGCAAGCTGGCAGCTAAGAGTTGTGACATGATGAAAGCCTCTTTGCTTACCACTGATATCACTGCTGAGAAGGACAAGTCTTGTAACACATTTTAGCAATCTTTTCAAGAATATGACTCGACGTTACTGAGACAAGAAAAAAATGTTGGCACAATTAGCGTTGGGTTGAGAAGTAGCAGTTCCTGGCCAGCTGAAATGTTTTTGATTAACTTTTGGATTCTGCAATATATTTTGAAAGGAAGACTGTTGACAAGGCTGCAAGTATTGTGAAGGGCTGTGGTGCGACAGGCTTGATGTGGAAGTTCTCTTTGCCTCTTACATTTCTGTTGGCTTTGAAACTCATATGTCTTAATGCCTCCGAAACTGAAACCAGCCTATAGCACTTGCTGTAGGCAGATGAAGTGTCAGGGACTTGCTTGTCAATATAGGGGTTTCATCTCATCTCGGTGGAGATGCAAAGCTAGGTCTTTGCTAACAAGAATTGCAAAGGAATTCAGTCAGGATGCAGATGCAAATGCCTTTGCTTGGATGCTTCATTAAAGGTGAAACCCTGCCCACAGTGGGGATTAATTCCTTTGTCCATTGTCATTTAGGCTCCCTCTTCTGCTGTAGGATTTGCCATTTTATAAATCATTTATAGTGGTGCTAAGATCCCCTTTTCAGCTCATTTGACATACAGTATAATATAATATAATAATATAATAATATAATATATACCTCTGCCAAAAGGTCAAGCTTGTTGTTTATGGTCAGTGGAAAGGTTTTCCTTTCTGTTTCCTCCTTTAACTACGAATGCCGTCTGTCTTTTCTGTGCCACCAACTACCTTTGTTTCTCTCTGAAATGACCAGCAAGTGTACTGTGAAAGTTTATGTGGCTTAATCTCTTTTCTATGGAAATGGCCAACAAAGGTAATATCTTGAGGCCTTTTCCACATGTTCTGTCCTGATGTGTTAATAATACTTGCCAAAACACAAGTAGGAGAGGGAGTGGAATCACAAGGTCTGAATTTGTAAATAGCATCTCTGGAAGAGTTGATACTGAGAATTGCTTAAGATTGTTAAATCTGTATTTTATGCAGGGCTGCAAATACCTCCAGGGGGGAGAAGAACAAAAAAAAAAAGCAAACAGATTATGATTCTATTTTTTACATATTTTCTTAATGCTTTGTGTATGTGGAATATATTAGGGCTACATTATCCATCATTATTATGAAATCTCAGTTCATTAAGTCTTATCTGCAGCCTGTGAATAGAATGCAGTCTTCTTTTTTTTTTTTTTAGTAGCAGGGCAGGTTACTCTTTATCAGCTCTTAGACCTTGCAGATGTTTCCCTTGTAGCCATGTATAAAATGGCTGATATGGCATGAATCTCCATATGACAAATAACCTTCAAATGCCTGAATCCTATTTTAGATTCCACTTCAACTCCTAATCTCATACACATCTTCCTGTGATATGACAATTCAGGGTTACAGAAAAGATTGACTAATTAAAAAAATATTTTATTCGGTAAAAGGTCCAGCATTTTATAAGACATGAAAGATTGATAGGATATGATCTGTTGCATTGTAATGCACAAAAAAGGGGAAAAGCTGTGTAAGGAACTGTAAAGGAAGACTTGTTTAGATCTTCGTGGGGGTACCAGTGTTTTCAATGTTTGAAAACATAAAATAGCAAGTTGAACTGATAACATGTGCCAGGGCCACCTGTGCTTCACATTAGGAAGAATGGGCTCTTTACATTCTTGAAGTTTGGTGTGTGCCATGTTCCTTGTTATCTCAGTAGCTCTGTGACTGTTGCTAAATTCCAAAGCTAGCAGGTATTTGATGGCACAGGAAAATGATAGGATGCACACTTTTTTTCCTAAACTATATGGAAGAGCTGCCTTTAAGAATCTAGTTCTAACTTAGAGGTCTGTCTGTAACAGCAGCAAGCAAAGTCATTCTATATAAATATTGTTGGATTTATAAGTCAGATATCTTGTCTTTACCACAAGAAGTTTTGTTTTCTGACTCCTGTTATTTTTTCTCTAGGTTTTGTATCGTCATTAGAAGCACAGGTTTCATATAAGAGTTTAGGTTTCATATGAGCGTTCCGGGCTTGTTGAGCAGATGCACATCAGAAGAATGAAACAAAGATTAGACTATTGGGTCCATTAGGATCCAAGGTCAGATCCTAGTCAGTATTCCATAGCCACACTGACATTTGGGGTTAAAAAAAAAGAGGGAAGGAAAGTATGCATGTGCAGGTGAGTAATTTTTGGGGGCAGATAAAATCTAAAGCAAGCTCCCATCTTTCAAGTATGCCATGCATTATTTCCTTATCAAACTGCAACCATTTTCTCTACTGTTGCCTTTGCCATCTAAGTAGGCAACTACATCTGCAAACTTGATGGAAAGGTGAAGAAAGTCTATCCGTGTTGGAGTACTGCTTGAGAGAAGGAACAAGCCTCGGAGGAATCCTGAGCTCCAGACAAAAGGCAACAAAGCTGCTGCTGACCTTTACAACCCATTTTAAATCTTGGCCTTGTTTAAGATACTAAGCAGAATAGTGCTTGTTAAAATAAGAGGAAGATGAAGGCAGCTGCTGTGCTGAGACTTGTACTACAGATTGACTCATTGCTGGAAAGGAACTACAGAAAAATGGTGCCAGAATCAGCTCGGAAACCAGAGGAGCATGTGAAAAGGAGGAGTTGTGAGAATGCTTATGAGTGTAAGGGTTTGGGGACTTGGTCCAAGAAGCACAACAAAGAAATTGAGAGGACTGCAGAAGACAGGTTAGCCCAGGGATGTCTGAGTTGTCCATAGAAAAAGGCACCAGGAATCACAACTGCTAGGAAGGCTTCTAGGAGGAAAAAGGACTTTGCCAGAAGCCCAAAACGTTTTTGTTTTGTTTTGTTTTTCTTATTCTCTTTTTTCTTTATAGTGAACTGAGAAGCCAAGCCCTGGCAAGCTGTTCCAGAATGTGCCAGGTCCTGAGGCAGATGCAAGCGGGGAGGGGGAGATATACATATATATATGTGTGTGTGTGTATATATATCAATTATATTCACTTTAAGGTTTCACTGAGGAAACAGAACTTTTCTTTCATTTTAGGTTAGTTTCTTTCAGTTTTGGGGTTTGCTTTTTTAAACTGGAAAAAAGTGCAGTCATTCTTAGTTCTTTAGGTAGGGGCTGAAGTAACATTTTGGTGACAGAAAACATCTGTGTGTGTTTACTGCAGAGAAATGCCTGGTATTACAATTCCTAATATTTTAACAAAAACTGGAGGCAGTTTTTTCCTCTTCTTTCACAATTTATCTAAACGTTTCAGAGGATAGACAACTGTCTTGCAAGGTAAACGTGGTGCTCTTGGCACTGTGACCTGGCTTTGTGTTCTCCTTCCATGCAGTTGTTCATCAGTTTGTGTGCTGCAGCAGAGATGGAGTTGCATTGCTCTGACAGCAGCCTTGAGCTAAAAACCACACCCTGATTCTAAAGAGTCCAGAACACACCTGGGCGGACAAAAGCCACCAGACAATATTTGCATGTTTCAAGCAGAGGTGGATATCTTTCCAAGAAAAAATGGGCTTGATAACTGTCAGATCACAGTAATCTTTTTCTTATTTTACAAGATTATAGACATGAGGAAGTATTACAAAGTAAAAGAACAGACATGTGCTTACAAAATTAGAATCTATATTGAAAAAAACACAGCAGGAAGTTGTAATTAGAGCACAATTCTAATCCCAAACACTAAGCAAGGTTGGGTACTAGTAATCTTTCTCAACAGGGAGCACTGATAACATCTCTCAAGCACGCACACTGGAGACCAACTTCACAGATCAACCTCCTTCCATGATTACAGGCTTCTAATCATATTCCTGATATATCAGATAAACACTAGCAGCAAACAAGCCTTCATAATTAATCTCTGCACTCTACTTGTGTCTCTGCAAATTTGGTTACTTCATTAATTATGAGTTCTGTGTGTTGAAAATGCAATTGAAATGTTAGTAGACTCGTCCTAGATGGAGCTAATTTTGATGTCTGCATTTCATATCTTCATTTTCTGCCTTCAGCTTGCCTCTCTCTTGCCTTCCTAAGTACAAGGAACAGTGAGTGCTCACCTCAGAGGTGACATGAATTTTGCCAGTTTTACTCCTTATTCGTGGGGATAAAGGAGTAACACTCAGAATGGTGTTTCAATCAGGGATATGTTTACAGAGTTTCACTCAGTTTGTGCTCAGTTTAAGAGGCCTTGTCTCAACTGGTTTAGTCATTCAAATGTGGAAAATTACTATCTGTTCTACCAAGCAGAAATTACACCACTAAAAGCACATGGCCCATTTTAAGTTTGAAAAGAGCAAAGCAGTGCTTGGAAATTTCAGAGTGAGCTGAATATATTTCAGTTTAGATAACTAATCCTGGTTATAGCCATCTAGGCTGGTAATCACCAAGGTTGTACTAGGCTTATACCGTTTGTTTCCTGAACATTGAGAAGTTGTGGTATTGTAGGATATCTGTGCTTCACAGTAAATCCTAATACTCTTTATTTTCAGGTCATAAGCTGAGGAGATGATTGCCAGTGCACTAAAGAGTAGATGCATTTTGCTCTTCATCTCTTTTAACTTTTACCCAGATCACCCTTGCAGTGGTGATTTGAGTTTTATTTGAGTCTAGCTCCATACAAAAAGGAGACTAACTGCTAGATTTGGAAAAACAGTCCATAAGTGAGGTAGCTGTTTAAATTTTGATTGTTGATTTTTAAAAGTTGTTATTATTTCTAGATCCACTATTTCAGTTTGGAAAGCAGGGCTTGAGTGTTTTAGTCGGCAAGGGATCAGCCACACAGTTAAAAGTAGCAGCCCAAACCCTCTCACCTTCTATGAAACCTGTCAGTATAATGCGAAACTGAGCCCTTCGTAGAGTAGTGCAAAATGTAGTTGCATTTAGTTAACTTTTGCTGCATTTACCATAGATTAGAATCATAGAATCGATTGGGTTGGAAAAGACCTCTGAGATCATCAAGTCCAACCCTTGGTCCAACTCCAGTCCCTTTACCAGATCATGGCACTCAGTGCCACAGCCAACCTCAGTTTAAAAATCTCCAGGGATGGGGAATCCAACCCCTCTCTGGGCAGGCCATTCCAATGCCTGATTATTCTCTCTGGAAAGAATTTTTTTCTGAGATCCAACTTCATTCCCCTGGTAGAGCTTAAGCCCATGCCCCCTTGTCCTATTGCTGAGTTCCTGGGAGAAGAGACCAACCCCCATCTGGCCAGAACTTCCCTTCAGGTAGTTATAGACAGTGATGAGGTCACCTCTGAGCCTCCTCTTCTCCAGGCTAAACAGCCCCAGCTCCCTCAGCCTCTCCCCATAGGACTTGTGCTCCAGTCCCTTCACCAGCCTTGTTGCTCTTCTCTGGACCGGGTCCAGCCCCTCAATATCTTTCCTGAACTGAGGGGCCCAGAACTGAACGCAATACTCAAGGTGTGGCCTCACCAACACAGAGTCCAGGGGGAAGGATCACTTCCCTGGGCCTGCTGGCCACGCTGTTTTTGATACAGGACAGGATCCCATTGGCCTTCTTGGCCACCTGGGCACACTGTTGGCTCATGTTGAGCTTCCTGTCAATTAGTACCCCCAGGTCCCTTTCTGCCTGGCTGCTCTCCAAACACTCTGTGCCCAGTCTGTAGTGCTGCAGGGGGTTGTTGTGGCCAACAAGAAAACCATTTCTAGTACTGGAAGTGGTATAAATCCAACCACTAATACTGTCTGTAGCTGAAACATTCAAGCTGCAGAAGTTCAGCACGGGAAGCTTTCCTGGCGGAATACTTGAAAAGGAAATGTAGCTCTGGTGATGTGCTGGAAACCAATGTTGTCAAGCCATGTATAAACTAATACTTGGCGTACATTCTTGTACATAAGATGTTTTGAGGCAGGGTGGTTAATTAGAGCACTGGCTTTGTTTTCTTCTCGAGCTTTCTGAAGTAGATGAGAAAACTGTGGGATATAAAAGGTGTGTATGCTGTGGACTTCTCTGGATTAAATCTCTCTTGCATAGTGGAAGAGAGGATGATGGGGCTGATTTTGTTGCCCCTCAGGATCCTCAAGAGTTTTGTGTTTTTGTGTTACCAGGATGACACATGCCACAGTATAAATTCCAGATGGCTTTTGAAGATGGATGTAACACAGAGTTTGCTAAATGGCTCTCATAAGAGAGCTCAGACTACGTTCCATTGTCAGAAGCAGTGAAAAGCTCATCTCTCTGGTTAAAACCCATAGGGGTTTGTGGCGATACTCGTTTCCAAATGTCTCTGGGTTCTAAGTCATTTTGTTACAAAGATTTTCATACATACTTTGTCAGTGACAGATTTTAGAATAGCTGAAATATAGTAATTGCATGAGAAGATATAAAAACATAATTTATATAAGTGCCGTCAGAGAAAGGGGAAGTATGAGCACACCCAGATAAATTACATCAATATACTCAGAGACAGAAATCCTGAGTGTCGATTTAGGAGTCAGAGATAAAGCTTCTTTTGACTTCAGTTGGTAAGAATTCGACCCAGAGAAAATAAGAAACATGCCTTACACGAACTGGCGTCAAGATGTATGTCCTCTGCCCCACAGAAAGAGGATATTTAAAATATTTATGTAAATATTTCAAAGAATTGCCAGTTGAGCTTTGTTACAGGAACCTGTATGCATGTTGACCTTATGTTTGTTTGTTTCGTGGAAAACTCATGCAGCTGCTTTCCATAACTGTGTTCACATCTGGTGTTGCTAAATCGCTTTTAGCCTGGTTTCCGAAGGAAATGAGGTTTATGTGATTACACTGTGTGTGCGTGCACACGTGCATCCACATGCGTGTGAGGCTTTCCCACAACGACAGATTTTTTAACTTCCCGGCCACTTGCGAGCACATCTGAGGGGGTGAGACAGGGCCCAGTTTCTCCGACTTTCAGTTCCTACAAGTTTTCTGGAATGTGGGCACAAAGGTAGGACAGCAAGAGAGGGACCTTGGAGGAAGAACTGTGCAGGAGTTGAGCCCTTGTGAGACACCAGAGAACCGAGCTGTTGTGAATGACCTAACTAGTGAAAGGTTACCTTGTTAGGCACTGGAGTAACTGGTTCTGAAATAGAAATCTACAAGGAATAAGACTTCATTGATTTAACTGTTCACAAAACTTTGTTTTCTACTGAATTACCATTGTATTAAAACACACCAAAAAATGGTCATTTTTTCTTTCTGTGGTAATAACTGTAAGCCATTTTATAGGAGAGGAAATTTTAGATTTAAGAGAGGAAGAAAGCATGAAGCGTTGGTGGTGGGTTTTATGGGCAAGAGTTTCCGCTGGTATTGCGTGTGAAAGCCATAAGTTACTTCTGCAGTTCATCCTATGGAAAGGTAGATAAAATTGTTAATGTTGCATCAAAACACCATGAATTTGCTGTGTACCACAAACTTGCATGGAAGAAAAATCCAGCTTCACAAAACTCCCATGAATTATTTCTTGCCTTGATGCTATTTCTCACCCCTTCCCTTCTACAGAACAAATATACTTGTGTGATACTAGGAAATAAAAAAAAAGAGCAATTCATTGTAGAAATCTTTAAAAGTTGCCTAATAGAGCTGTGATTGAGGTATACAAAAAGATATGTATTAGACTGGGTGCTTACCTATATATATATGTATATGTATGTACATGCATATAGTGGGTGAATAAGACAGAGTAGGAAAAGGGTATTTCTTATTGAAAATGGAATTTGTAGTTCACTAAATGTTAAAAAGCCTTTCCTTCCAGCTCTTATGGGCTGTGAAATATTATGCTTTCCCTATTCTGGGTTTGAATCTTGCTTGTCCTGTACCTTAGGGAAATGTAATTGGGAGTGTGTTCATGGAGGTGTTTTAGGGATGGAGAGGTAAATGAGAAATGTGCAATTGAAAGAAAGGAAACATTTCCTGGTGGAGGTGAGCAAGGATTTTATTTTTGTTTTTAAAAATTGATTGGAGATGTTCCAATGTTGAAAAGGTGGGAATGATAGACACGGCCTTAGGGAAAATGGATTAGTGGGAACAGAGCTATGGAACAGGTGAGTGGTCAATGGGGCATGATGGATTGAACTTAACGCACAGTTACAGGCTTAATTACAAGATTTTTACATGTATTACATGAATTTGCAATATAATTTTCTTTAAAGCAGTAAATAATAAAAACAGACCATTTGGGGAAGAGGTGATGCCTTATTTAGACATATCTTACCTAGGATATTATTGGCTCTATGAAACAAAAGGCTTAAATGTGTTTTGTGATTAAATTTACAAAAGTAACCCCAACCCAGCAATTGTTTTTCTATCGATAATATGGATAATGCTGAGAGAAAGGGGGACAGTTTCTATTTGTGCACACCAAAGGTCCTCAGAGGAGGAGTTCACACATATACTGTGATGTGGAAATACGCTTTTGAAAGCCACGGGAAAAAGTCACTTTAAAACATGTCATATCTTAGCTGGAATACCTCATGAGGGAAGCAGAGCATCCTTTAAATGTAGTTCAAGTAATGGGAAAGAAGGAATATCAGCAGTCCTGCATCTCTCATTTATCTGAACATCAGCAAATGGACTCTTCATTTGATATCCTGACATTTCTTTGTTTTTATATATTTGGCTGGTATATATCAAGGACGACACAATGCAGTTTCTTTGAACTCTGCTGCTGAACATCTGTGAAAGTTTATTTGGCACATGGTAGTAATTTCAAGCTGTGTGTATGACAAAGATGTGTATATGTCTCTGTGCAGAAGTTAAACTGCATTTGTCTGAAACATGTCATTTATCCAGCCTTTTTTAAAAATTGCATATCAAGTTAAAAATGTAATATTAAGAAGATTTTTTTGTGGCTTAAGTGTACCTTTGAGCATAATGCTGAACAAATACCCTACATTAGCTCTAGTGTTTTGGATGAAGACATATATATGCATATATGTAATTCACATACACATTCATTACATTCACCATAGACACTGAGAATCAATTTACTTTCATAAGTGTGATCTGCAACCAAACTGTTTCTTATGTAACTGAGAATCTTTGGTTTGCTAGCACAGAATGAAAGATAATGTAAATACCAATTTTCCTCCAATTTTTTTTTTTCCTAAATACAGCCTAATCATGATCCTTTTTCCTCCCAGGATCATATGACAGATGCTTTTAATGAAAATACACAGATACTTTCTTAAAATACATTTCCTATTGTATTGCTGGAATAAAAGCTTTTGCTCATGACAGATGTGTGCTTTGGGACTCAGTTTGTGTGGCAGTCTGTAGATTCAGGACCTTATAACCCTCATACTTATTTATTTATTTTAAAATACAGGAAATAATTAATTTTATTTTCTGTAGTATTTGAGCACATAGTGTGTTGGAGCCCAGGTTGCTGCACTCACTGCTTGGAGTCTCCCTCTATTGACTGAGCAGAGAAGACACTGGAACTAACTTGAGTGAAAAAGGAAAAGGAGACCTGTGAGAGCAACATATGAAAGGGGTCACAGAGGTGACCAAGGGCAAGGTCAAATGTGGAGCACTGGCAGAGAGCAGAGTTGAAAGTCCTCTACTTAGAGGTTGGATTCAATTTTTGGCAGTAAACCACAGAGGTTTTGAATGGTTTGTGTTTAAAATTGATAAAGATATGAATTTGACTTAGGTTGAATCTTCAGTTCTGAATTTTGTGCCATAAAAATCCTTTTACTTGTTGATGAAACCATTAGTGGATAAATCTACTCCCTTCAAAACACTCTTTAATGCCACTGCTCAGGCGTTTCTTTAGAAATGAGGTTTTGGTCTTTGGTATGTTTTTCAGATTTATCTGAAATTTGGATTGCAACTGCTGGTGATTTTAACTGACCAGTGGTGAAACATAGCCCTAAAATTGTTGGTGCCTGCAGAATGTTACCTGTATCTCGATGGCAGGTCCATGAATGAATGCAGAGTGTGCTGTTTTATGTTTCTGTTGATGTTTACAGAAATAGCTACGTTTTGCTGTAATCTGTTATGTGTATTCATATTTCATGTCAGAAAATCTGCAAGGACTTGACTGAAAATTTACAGATTTGCTTTTTAATTCCATAGCAGAACTATCAGAAAATACTGTGCTTAAACTGAGTGGAAAATGCATCACTTTTAATACTTCATCCCTTTGGGGGAAAATACAGTGCAGGTCCTTGATGTCAATGTTCTGAGAGTTCAGTATTTGCATTAGGAAATACTTCATATCTCCTAGTGGGAATAATTAAACTGGATTCCTGTGGTGTGAATAGATGCCACAGCTTTTATTGTGCCTCATTTTCCATGTGTAATTGAGCAGCTTTGTAGTAAGAGAACAAAGGTTAGATGTATGCGAGTTTATCTGGATACTAGGATTCAATTAGAGGAAACCCAAATTCCTTCTGATTTTTCCAGATTCTCTGAACCTTGGCCATGCTAATTTTCTCCTCCAACACTACACCAACATTGAGGTGTTGGGTTTTTTTTAAATTTTGAACCAGCAAGTTTTGGCCTTGGATTCTAATCTGGCAAACACAGAGGTAACAAAAAGTATAGTTAGAAAGAACCAGGACCATCTCACAATATACTTAAAAAAGTAATTCATGGCAGGTGGTACTTGCTTATTTTTATGATCATTTGACCTAAAATATGGCACAGGTGAATGTCTCTAGGGAGCAAAGGAGTCATGTCATTTGCACAGAGAGGTTTAGCAGATGAACTGTTTCTTTTAGGGAGACATTATTATTATTCTATTAGTCTGCCAATGTTTTTGATGTTTCTAAAATAGCCTTTGAGGAGTTCCAGCTTCCTGTGTGGTAATACGGTCAGTAGAATAATGTGGTCCGGGCAGTGCTGCGTTCCAAATCATCTACCTCTAATATCTGTCACTGCCAAAAAACAGGGTTTGGGTATGAGGCTTTTTGGGGCTTTTTTCTTCTGTTGTTTTAGTTGGGTTTTTTTGTTTGCTTGGTTTAGTTTGTTTGTTTTTTTAAACCTCATGTCATTTAAGCTTGCAATTTGTGCAAATGAAAAATAAGACTGAACCTTTATGTGTTGTTTTGGAAGAGCTTATCTTGCTTTCATTCTTATTTCACACCTGAAAACTTTTATGGAAGGCCTGGTTTATCCAGGTTTAACAACACTTCTCTATAACACAGTCCAAATTTTCTTTATTTTAAAGACAACTAAACTGTGGAGAGAATTATGGGAGGTCGGTGGCTGTAAATTTAAATTAAATCAGCAAAAATGTAAGCACCCATGAAACAGTAAATGAAGTTATAGCTGGGAAAAGGAACTGAATCTTGGCAATGCATTTATGGATGTGGAGAGATTGAGTGTGCATCTCCCAACCCTGTCTGGGCGCAAGTGTATGTAGACACTCTTCATTGCTTTTCTCTCTCAAAGTGTTGGCCCTTTGGAGCAAGTGGGGAAGACAGTCCTCTATCCCTGGAGTTGGCCACAGGTGGGATGAACTAGCCCAGCCCCTACTGCCCTCACATGCTGGGAGCCCAGCAGTCAGAACATCTAGGAAAAAAGATGTTCAGAGAGCAGTTAGCTTGTAATTCGGCCAAGTTATTTTTTCAGATGAAAGGTACATCCAAAAAGGTTGGATCTTCTCTTCTTCCAGGCATTCTCAGGGCAAGATACCACAATGGGTGCATAGGACATGTGTTATGTTTGGTTTCTGAGCTGAGCCTCAAGTGACTTTCTGTGAAATCAGGAAAGTGAAAACACCTTTCATATTCTTTGTGAAATTCATGAACTTTAACTGAGTTAAAGCAGCAAAACTTTCAACTGCATGGTATTTTATGTTTATGGTTTTATTAGGCTGGGATTATTTTTCCTATTTTCATTTCATGCTGGTGACATTCATAAAATCCTTACAGCATTGCTTTTGGTAGAAGCAGTTTAGATGTGATAACACCCTGAACCTTTTAGTGATATTTGATGCATTCTCTTTGAGAATGCTCATAGGGACAGAGGTTTTATTTAGGCTTTCTAGATACAGTTTTGGGGAGATACCACTGCTTCTGGTCTGTATGGAAACTGAGGCAGAGGGATGTGACTTGGGTTGTTCAGGGCGTCAGGAGGAGCTGAGTCAAACCAGCTGGGTCCTCTGACGACCAGTCCAGCACCCCTTGGAGCAGAGCATGTGGCCACCCCAGAGCTGCTGCCGTGGGATGCAGCCCTTTGTTTGACGTGGGACACTTCAGGCCCTGGGGGATTTGCACACTAAGCCTTTGTGTGACAACACTCAAATCTCAGGCTTACAAACGCGGGGGTGATGAGTGTTTGTATAGATAAAACCAAAACGAACTGTTAAAATGGCTCCATTTTTTAACTTGTAAAACAGTTCTCAGCAAGACAAGATATTACCAGAGCTAAGAACAGCTCTGAAAGGATGTCAAGATAGTGCTACTATCAACATGAGTGTTTGTGGTGATCCTTAAAAAAAAATAAGCTGAGAAACAATTTTTCTTCATTCTGTCCCCTGGGGACATGCTGACTAGTGATGACTTGTCTGGCTCAGCTATGTGTGTTCTAATTCACTTTCTTTGCCAAGATCAGTCAACACTCATTAGAAGTAAACTTCAGCACTTAGTTCAGATTCAGTAAATAGCTTTACTAGTTTAGGTGAAATACTCTTAAGTCTTCAGCCTTACCCAGATGACACAGTAATCTGGGTGTAGCAAGGAGAGAAACTATTCATAAATCCTTCAGTTATTTTAGTGTCACTGAAATGGAGCTGAGTTTTATAAATTACTGGTTTGGTTCTCCTTCTGTGGAGATTGTGGTGTTGCAAACCCAAGATTCACTCAATTTATCTAGGTGTAAGCTTAATTCTAATTCAGAAAATATTTTGATCAGTTGATTAAAAGTGCCTAATGCAAACTTAAATGTAGAGGTTTTAAAAATCCTTAAGAAATTTGACCAGAATTAGTAAAGTGAATGAATTCATTCAATATATATGATCTGTTAGTGATGATAAATAAAGTACTTCAACACAAAGGTTTGTTGATAGAAACCATTGTGCTGTTAGATACAATTATAGAAAACACTGCATTGTTAGAGAGGCACGTTGTGTTACTACACATAAGAGTGCTTTTGTACTTGGGCTACAAGTTTGTGTGAAGATGCAGTTTATAACCATTTCAGAATCATAACAGGCTAACACCGAAGGAAACAAAGTTTGGTGATTGGCATTGCTTTAACAGTTCTTCTTTTCTCCATACTTTTCTTTAAAACAAATATCCACCATTCCAGTGTCTTGTGATCATTCAGTCTGTAGCAGTGTTACAGAATCACAGCCACAGGAGCAGTTGTGATGGGTAGCTGAGAAATGTTCTCAGGTAAATTACAAAGGAGATGGCCTTTGCATGAGGCTTTTAAAATTAGCAAACCACAAAAAAAAAAATCCCACAGCATGCTTGCAGACAGGTTTGCTTGGAATCAGTCTTGTGTTAGTGCCAGTGTAGTTGTTACAACCCCAAGGCCCCCTCTGAGTTAAGAAGGACACAAAGCCACTGGTGGCATCTTGGGAGTTAGCAAGACTTCCAATGAATCTCCTGATTTTTCAGGGCTGTGGACAAACAGATAGTGAGCATGTGCATATTTTTTTGACTATGTGTATGTAAGTATGTGATGTGATTTTTAAGCAAGTTGAACCTGTTATTCTTAGTTTGGCCATTTGTATGTGAAAAAGGGATGGAAGGCAATAAGAACCATTTCTTCAGCTCATGATCTGAATTGAATCGTAGATGCAGATTCTGAGAATATTCTGAACTTTAGTCACTGAAAATTATCAATATTGAGGCAATTTGAAAACACATAAAGCTATAGAAGAGTATTACACTTTTCTCTGGTCCAGCTCTGTGAATATTTTGAACTGCTGTCCTCCATTTTTGTGTCCTCTCCTGTAGCTGTTCCTGAACTTTAATGATCTGACTTGAATTCGAGTTAATACATTTACTTATAACTTTAAAATACAGCAATAATTAGAGTACACATAATGTCAACAGAGCCTCAAGGAGCTTGTTAACAAATGTAAATTTAATTTGAGCAGACATAAGATGGACCCAGGTATGGCAGCAGCCTCATTATCCAATAAAAATCAGTGATGTAAAGTCCTCATATATTTTACCCCAGGAATCTGACAGCCCTTTTCTCTGCAGCATTGGATAGTATGAGAGCAGATGTAAAGATGAGATTCAAATTATGGTACTTTTTATTTAAATCTTCATCTTTTATTAACCTCATGCACCCATTAGAACAGGTGAATGGAACTTACTAGATCTATATCACATAAATGCTTTTTATGTTACAAACAGATGATAGAAAATCTCACTTGTACAGTTTCAGCATGATTTAAATCTATTTAATGACTGGTTTGCAGACCTTCATTTCAGAATTTAATATGGTTATAAATATACAGTGAAGCATCTTGTTAATATTTTCTCAGGTTAACATATTGATAATATGGTCAAGGAAAATGTCGGTGGAAAACAGGACATTAAGAACAGAAAGCTATGAATAAGTTGAATTTCTTAACATATGTGAATAGACTTGTGGCAATTTGGAGAGGATGGAAGGATTTTCATTAACATAAACCCATTTCAGTTTCTGAAGGGCTCAGTGATCTAAATCCTCTCAGTATTTATCTACGTTTCAGTATTTACGTCTGGATCTAGGTCATGCTCTACATCTATCTGGGGGTTTCACACAGCCTTCGTGTTTCTAATGTTTTATGACCTTTAGCTGTGTGATAAGATGTACATTTTTTTCAGGCAGGAATCTGAGACTAGAGAATGCAGAGGTGTGTTCGCATTACAAAGGCAACCAGTGTGGCTCTGTTCCCAGATTTGTGAACACTGACTAGTAGGTTTGCTACTTTAGTTGCTGTGTTATGTGTCTTAACCAGTTTCAGACCTGGAGTGGAATCCCCACATTACTTGTACTCCCCCATGGAGATACAGTAATTTGATTTTAGCTCCTCCACAATCTGTCTGCAGGAGACAGATGCACCCTGAGTGACCCATGCAAGGTGTGTAGGATATTTGCAGTGGAACAGGAGTGGCATTTAGATGATGACCTAGAAGCCTGGTGTACTCAGTGGACAATAATCCTTCATGATCCATTTCTAACATTGCTGATTTTTTGCAACATTTCAGACAAAGACATGAAATAACAATAAATTAACCTGAATCCTGCTACTCTCATTTTGGTACAGATAATGTATATATTGATTATTAAACTTCCCATTTCTTGGAAGAAACAAAAGTTTGGTCTGTATCATGAAGCACCATGTGACTACTGGTAAATTCCATAGTGTGCACATCCAGCTTTTTCTGTGAACATGGATCAAAACTACAGGCCGTGCCATAGTTTTATTATAAGCTACAAGTACTGCTTAGTAACTTAAACATGCTGACATGTTTGCTAAAGGAAACAAAAACTGACGATATCACTGTAAGAAAAGACAATTTTCAACACCAAATACTTAAAGCAACTTGAAGCCTAAATCTACTGCAAGCGAAATTACTGTGCTAGCATGTCTGGGTTTTTGTGGAGAACACAGCTCACAAATAAACAAAGAATGGACCTGACAGTACTAGGTTTTTATTGTTTCAATAAACAAAAGGCTTAGTGTTTGAGGCAATGTTGAGAAATAAATATTGAAAATTTTTCTATGAATCAGCAACAAGGAGCTGTGAACTTAATTGCTGACCTCTCAGATGTGAGCAGTACCCTGTGTGTGCCACCAGTATATATGCTAATGCATTTCTATTCTAATCTTTCTTTGGGAGACAATTTAAATATTGTTATTTGGACATTCCTGAAACTTAAACATGTACTTGTTGAAGTTATTCAGTGATTCAAGTCAAATCAATGAATAGTTCACAAATAGTTTAAAGTTGATACTTTAGAAGAAAAAAGTTTGTTTCAGTTGTAGCCAGGGCAAAGTGAAGAGAAACACACTGACCAGTGCTTAGTTTAACCAGATGTAAGTATCTAAAATCCTGTACCACAAACTGGGATTTGAATTGGGGAAGGGGGAAAGACAATGCCACAGGCTTTCTTTCTTCATGAGACAGTGAAAAAGTTGCTCTCTGTGGTGTCCTCTCTTCCATTCTTGGAGCAAACACTTGAAAGTAAGAGGGTGATAGATCTTGTAGTCATCACCTAAGTCTGCGGGTGTTGGGCTTTTACACAGCAATGAAATGATTCTTCTGACTCTGTTACTTACTCAAGAGATGATCAGCATCTCAGGAACCTGCCATGTGTCGATGGATCCTTGACAGGCTCTGGTTTAGACAGAAATGTAGCCCAAAGGATGCTGTATTTTTGTCAAAGTTGCCTGTAAAGCTGAGCTACAAAGTGTGGGTGAGGTCAGCCTGTGGTTATGCCTACAGCTCTGCTGAGGAAACAAATGGGAACTGACCCTTCTGGATAGGTAACACTATGAAGTGCTCAAAAATAGTGGATTTACTCTTTCCATCTGTAACTTTCAGTAATTATCTGTTTGTTACTGTTAAACACTTGTCAGATGTTTTCAATTACTTTATTCTAAGTGAGGATAAATAAAACACATTCTTGAGGTTGATAGGAAGAACAGTTCTGTCCCTGTTCCTGGTTTGAGATCGTACAGGAATATGAATACATAACAGTGCATATTTTATAGCAATATAATTGCATATTCTGTTCTCTATCAGTATTCAGAAACCTTAGGGAAAGGCAGTTTCTCTCTAGTGCTTCTTCTGTCTAGACTAACACTGAGCAGATGGCTTGTGGCATTAGTTGTAAAAAGACATCTGAAAAAAATATGGTTGATTTTCAGTGGCAGTTTATACCCATAAATGGATGTTTATTCTTCTTCTGACACATGGTATTTACAGTGAATAGCAAAGCATTGCAGACAGGCAGTAGTTATGGAATCATTGTAAAGAAAGGACTCAGTGATCCTTGTGGGTCCCTTCCAACTCAGAATATTCTGTTATTCTATGATCCGTAATGCTGTTAGGAACCACTAATGAAAGGAACTGTAAAGAGTGCCAACAAGATTTCCTGTAGCAACTACACACCTTGCAAGATCCTCAGTTGTGAGCCATGAGATGGATACTGTAAAAGTGCTGATTATTGATAATTTCCAGTTGTTCCTCTTAATCCAGATTCATGAGCATTTGGATTCTGTGAGAAAGCAGGCTCAGGGTAGCTAATCCATACCTCGTTCCTAGTCTCATGTTTACTTTGAGTCATCCTTCCTTTCTATTACTTATGGAGTCCTTGAGATAGATGGTAGCAGCACGCCTTCCAGTTGTGACAGTGATGCCTCTTGGTCTTCTTCATCTCCATGTTGAATATGTTTTAATTTTTTCCAAACTAACTGAAACTAGGACAAAAGTCTGCTTTAAGATATACACTAGTAAAGCACTGTTGCTCAGACTGTAGAAGGTGGACAGTGCTTTTCTTTGTCCTGTGGCTGCCTCACCAGAATTAGTTATGAAGCTGTTTATGAGGTGCAGATTCTTGCATCCCTCTCAAAAGCAGAATTCTATGGATATAAGACAAGCATTAACTTTTGTTCTCCTCATTCTCACGTACAAAGACTTTTGCTGATGTGGTACTGAAAGGTAAGAAACATCATGGTGCAGATCTGTTTGCCCTGGCTTCTGGATTCACTAGTGGAAGATCTTCAGCCCAGCTATTTCTCAGTGTTGGTAAAGGAAGGCATTTGGTTTTCACTGCTGCCCAGAGTATATTCTTGCAGGTCAGCACAATTTCTGTTCCAACCCCCCCTTTTCTGATATATGTTATTCTACTCACTTTGATAGAATTTACTTTTGTCACTTAAATGAATAAATTTTGTGTTGTTCCTGCTTTAAACAGTTGTTTTTTAAGCTCTCCACCACCTTTCCCTGGTTCCATGTCTCATTTTCTTGTTGTGACTCCCTGTAACATAAAAAAATCTCCATCACTCTATATTGCCATAACTAAAGACAGGTGCCAATGTATGTCAGTGCAAAATAATTGCCAGGCCTTCTTTGTTTTGCTTTGTGTTTGAGAATAACCAGAGCAGTTTTGGAAGTAACCTGAGTGTTAAAAATGCTCAACTGTAATGGCAGTGATGCTTACTGTTGGGTTTTGGGTACAATATAAAATAAGTAATGGTAAGAAACAAAGAAAAGCCACAACTTGGTAAAAAATCTCACAGAACAAACATGTAAAGGAGAGCTCCCAAAGGTATACAGAGCAAGGATTACCAGTGGGGAGAGAAGAGCAAGATGGGAGGAGGAACAGGGGTTGTGAGATCTGGAAATACACAGGACATTACTCACAGTGACCCACCTTCATCCCCTTAAAGTGCAATTGCTATTTCCAGTGATGAGGATCAGTACATGCAGCAGTAATAGTGGTTGCAGGCAAAACTTCTGTCAGTGCTGAGATTGCTTGTCTTTTATCCTTGCAGACAAGTGAAAAAGATTGTCTCCAGTTATCTATCCTGCTTTGAAAACTTCTTCAAAAACTTTAAGTTAAGAAGCGTCACAGTGTGCGCTCTTACAGTTTGCAAACATGGAACATTTGTTTTTCACATGTTGATGCTTTCTTTTACCTTCTCTTCCTTAAAACCTAATCTTTTCCTGTACTGTTAACAGAAGGATGTAATCTTCTGTTAGAAGAATCTGTTGAAAATTCCCGTTATCTTTGTTTATGTATGTGCAAATGTGTATAAACCAGTGCATTTTAAACAGAATTCATTATGAAACAGGAATTCTTTGTTTTCTTTCATTTTGTTAGGTCAACTGAAAAAGAACATCTGTACCATCATCCTCACTGCAATTTTCCACCCTGGCAATTACCCACATGAGCAAAGATCATGTGCTGGTTTAGAGAGCAGGATATAATTGTGCAGGGCTTCTGTTGATCTGGGTAATTTAGTGGAAAAACTCTGATTAGACTAATCTTGCCAAAAGGTAGTGGTAGTAAGGGACACATTAGATGGCTTACCTGTAATTTAGCTTTCTTTTAAGCTAGTTACAAATTGATGTTTTTGTGTACATAAAAGGACATTAGAAAAAGATGTATTATTCATAGCCACTGCTTCCTAATGGAAGCTAAAACTTTTAAAATGCATAATGCATTTGCACTAAGGAAAATATGTCCAATATTTCTTAAATGTCAAATATATTTAAATATTTTAAAATTAGTTGAATTTTTGCTTAATTTAGCAATATATTTCAAAAATGCATTCAGTGTTGTGAGTTGTTTTGAAAATGCATTATCCAGTTAGCAACTGAATAAAATATTTATCTGACATGCTGACATAAAGATGCAAAAATCATCATAGTATAATTCTTTTTATAGAGGTCTTGAAGTGAGGTCAGATTTCCATTCATTCATAGTCACAGTACAAGGTTTTTAGAAGGTCATCTCTTCAGAACAAATAGAGCAGTAGTTACAGTAGAAAACAATGAAATCTGCTTAGTTGAATCTTTAAGTGCTTATTATTTATGCAACCGCAAAGAACTACCCAATTATTGAATCATATTATTTTGTGCATTTCAAGCTAAACAAGTGTTGTTGCAACCCCTGTGAGATTTAGTGCTTGGTAGGGCCTGATGCATCGTATCAGGTGCTCAGCCTTTTGTTTTCCAAGACCTTTGGGACAAATATGTCTGAATCATCAGCAGCAAAGGTTGTTTGTGAAGCTGGAGGTGATTCTGCCATCAAAAGCTCTGAATCCACTCTCAAAAATCTCTGTTTGCTGTGATGTGTGTGACATTCAGCTGTTATCAACTGATTGGGGAAATAGACCTGTCCTGTGCAAGTTTTAAGTGCAAGGATATTAAGGGTTGGAAACTTAGCCAGTGGCCGAAATCAAGCACAGGTGCAATCCAATCAGGGATAATGACTGCAGAGCAAAAGTACAAAAGAAGAACACAGCACATACATCTCTTCTTCCTTTTTGCTAGTGCTCTTCTGCAGGGGATTAAGGAAAATCTTTTGGGGTCTGTTCCATTTGTCCGTTGGAATTTGCTCTTCCCAAAAAATCCTCCCTTTAGATAAGTCAAGCAAAAATGCTTCTCACAGAAGGTAAAGCTAGAGACCTGAAAGGGCTTGAAGTGAACGCCTTTGGTTGGTTGCTCATGCTCAGGTTACCCTGTCCATCTCTTTCCTTCCATCAATCTCCCTCTGTACTGAATGCTGCCTGTGCTTGGAATTTATCTTTCTTGCTAATAGTATTTTGAATGACAAGTTTTCTTGTTTTGGGCCATGTGACTCTTTCTTTGTCAGTCATGCTCTACTACAGAACCTTTGGGTACCTCAACATTTTAGTGTTTACTGTTCCTTCTGGGGTCTCTCTATTGCAATAAAAGGCTACGAGTGACAAGTCAGTCAGGAGTAGTGCACTGTTCCTATTCACTTGAATTCATATCTGAAAATTCTGCTGACATTGCACAATTCCTAATCCAATTCAGGGAGCATATCTGTTGTGGATTTTGCTGAATTAGTGAACTGCTCAAAATCCAGTATGATTTCTATAATCTAAAAATGCATGTGTGTCTTGCTGGGTCACTTCATTCCTTCTGTTGCAGAGAACAGTGTATTCTTTCTGTTCCTCTCTGCCTTTTGTTCTCCCACCTTCAAAGAAAGCTTTCATTTTATAGTTTCTAAGAGTGTCACCAGTGTTTCCATTGCACTCTTTCTAATCACATTTAGGTCTTTTCCCTGACTGCCATAATTTAATTTATTACTAGTATGTATACATGCATGAATAGTTCAGATTTCATTTCCTAGATAGTAATTTGCACTTCTGGCATTTAATTTCATTTGCTGCTGGGTTGTATGTTTTATGGTTTCTGACTGGCTTTTCCCTCAACAAAATGCTGCCAGCATGAAATAATTGGTATGGGAAAAGGCTGCACACATGGATTATGTATAAAGGGACTTAATTGATTAGCTTTGCAAAAGATCCAAGCTTTGCTTGGTGTACATTTGCCCCAGTTCAGTCAATGATACCAAATTTCTGTGGATGGCTCAGCACATCACAAAAATGCCTTCTCTTTTCTCATGCGGGTGGATGCTCAGCTTTCCTGGGTACAGATCTACTAGATTGCACTTTGTGATTCTTGAAATGCATGGCAAAATCTCAAACTTTTCAGAGTTTTGACCTCGGATGGTTCTTGGAGGGGCTTTTAAATTAAAGATATTCTTTCTGTTCCTCTCTGCCTTAGTACAAGATGGTAAAATGCCAAATTAAATTAGAACTTCTGTAGGATTATATAACAATGCTGCTTTAACTTTCCAATATTGTCTTTTCTATATGAATTTCAACGTGTAATGCTCAAAATTCACTTTGCATTGTATGAAAAATTGAGATGACAACCTAATATAAGATACTGGTAATTTTTCAGTAAAAGAGTAGAGGAAATTAAAAATTGGCTTGTGTGGTTAATAAAAAATTATCAAGACAGTTTTAAAATAATTGCTTCATAAAACTGCCCAAAGGGAAATTTCTGCAAAACGTTTCTGCAGAAGATTTTTAAATCAAAGAAGTATTTCTTCAGTTTGGACTTGTCAAACAATTCACATAGTACTATTTTTTTCCCCCCTTTGTGCTTTGGCCCAACAGTTGAGAAGAAAATTATGAATGTAAATAAATACAAATCAATAGGACCAGTGTTTTATTATTTCACTGGGAATTTCTGTACAATTTGAGAGCAACTTGCTACAAGTTGAGCAGACGATTAAGGTTAACCTTGATCTTAAGCCAGCTAGGTTGGCTTACAGTCTATCAGCAAGGGATTTAAATTTTCTTGGACACATTTTAATTGGCATTTACGCAACGTGTACTCACAGATGTTGAATTCATTGAGAAATACTGAGTGCCATCTGTTTAACTCTGTTTCCTCTCTATTAAAGTATAATAAAATAAGGCCAGGTCCTTCTGGCTTGCTAATATATTTATCTTTCAGAATACAATATTTTAATTACCACATCAATAATGTGTTATTCTATGCTAAATATTAATTTCTGTGTTTAATTAAAAGTAACCTTTTTCTCTGCACTCCTTTCCATGCCTGTTTCCACTGTAAAAATATCTTAAAAAATACTGGATGATTGTTTCCATGTTTGCTGAATGTAGGTGTTTCTACTATTAATTCACATGGAAAAATAATTGAGGTTAGTAAGTTAACATCCAACCCATTTTTTAAGAACTTGGCTTCCTATGAAACATGATTGTTATTGATTGATAACAGTTCAGAAAGGATATTGAGGTGCTGGAGCAGGTCCAGAGAAGAGCAACAAGGCTGGTGAAGGGACTGGAGCACAAGTGCTGTGGGGAGAGGCTGAGGGAGCTGGGGGTGTTTAGCCTGAAGAAGAGGAGGCTCAGAGGTGACCTCATCGCTGTCTATAACTACCAGAAGGGAAGTTCTGGCCAGGTGGGGGTTGGTCTCTTCTGCCAGGCACTCAGCAATAGTACAAGGGGGCACGGGCTTAAGCTCTGCCAGGGGAAATTTAAGTTGGATATCAGGAAAAATTTCTTTCCAGAGAGAGTAATCAGGCATTGGAATGGCCTGCCCGGAGAGGGGGTGGATTCCCCATCCCTGGAGATTTTTAAACTGAGATTGGCCATGGCACTGAGTGCCACGATCTGGTAAAGGGACTGGAGTTGGACCAAGGGTTGGACTTGATGATCTCAGAGGTCTTTTCCAACCCAATCGATTCTATGATTCTATGTTGCCTAAAGTAAGCATGTATGAATTCTGGATACACCAATTACATTTATTTGGGAACATGAGAAACAAAAGGAATTTTAATTATCTGGACAGTATGAGAATATATATTTTTGCATACATATATATATATATATATATATATATACACACACACATACATATAAATACACACACACACACAAGTATTCCTGTGTTAATTTCCAACCTTACGTGGTAAATGTAACAAAAATAAATGTAATATAATGTATTTCATTAATGGACAAAGCTGTTTTCAGACCCTGGTACTTCATGTGGAGCTGGATCTTCTTACTGCATACTAGGGCAGAGTGAATTTGGCTTCAATTGGTGCATTCTGAATGGCATTATATGTGGTCCCTGGTGTATAATCACAGGTAGCACAAAGCAGCACTGTATGCAGTTGATGTAATTGGGCCTCCTCACTCTTAGGTAAGGAAATAATAAGGAAGGCAGCTCCCATACTGTAAAAATGATGATTATTAGTGTTATTCAAAGTTATGATGGAGCAATTTCTGTTTTGATTTGGTTTGGTTTTAGCTGAACACTCTACTTTGAAGTTTAACCAAACTGAAGAACTTTTCCCTGCTTTTGGCATTTGGAGGGAGAACTGACAGATCTCTCCCTGATTGATGAAAACTTCTAGGCATATCCCAAATCTGTTATTGCTCCAGAAACATTGAGACATGTTTAAGTACTTTTCTATCTGTGTTTCAGTATTTCTCTTTTATTTTTGCATTCATGTAACTCATGAAAGGTGTGAATTTTCATGGTGAGGAGTAGAAGGTTCCTCTTTTTTAATTTGAAACTTAAAGTTGTCTCCAAATTTGTTACCTTTTCTTTACATTTCTAAAGTCGAAACTGTTTTATGCACTAAGAGTTTTCCAAATTGCTGTTGAGGCCATACTACTTCTACTTGTTTACATGCCACTCTTTTTTAGCAGTTTGCTTCCTCCATGAGAAAGAAATCATTTTTTTTAATGATGAAATGTTTGATATTAGTTTCTTGGTTACATTTCCGTATTTTTTCTACTTTATCTTAAATCACTTTTTAAAGTAATTTGAACATTTGTATAGGAAACTAAAACTTGTGGGGGGTAAGTAGACTAGAGCATAAAATATCAAATACAGCAAGTTAATAAAATAAAAGATGTGGTGACATATCTAACCATGAAATCACATACCTTCTCTCTATCCCTCTTTTTTCTATTTCTTGTACCTCACAAGGTTTTCTCTGCAGGGTAAGCTGGCTGATAATTGAATGTAATTGTTCAGGTTATACAGATAATTTGTGAAACTTTCCTCTTTTACCTGCACATGATACTTGCCTTTGATAGTGTGTTTGCAGAGCTGTCTTTATGCAAAGCTTGGTGCAACAGTTTCTGAGCTTTCATCATTTCTCTATGGTGGGTTATATTGAAATAATAGTAATTCCCTTGCATACTATGCAATTAGCCTTGCTAGATGATATTGAATCTACAGATTCAGTTTCAAAGGAGAGGTTAAGACACCATGAGTATCTTTTTCCTTTGAACTATGCTGTTGAGACTTCATCTGGGGATGAAAGGGTGCTGACTTCTGGGGCCATGGGGACTAAAAGAAGAATGCCCATCTCAAATATGGGCAAATGAGATTGTTTCCATTCTCTGCAAATAGTGCCCTATATAACACCAATGCTTCACAAAGCTGAAGAGTTAATCAGATAGATGTTGATGGATGCAGCAGGTTCGGTGTCTAGTAAGACTGTAGGAAAAATACCCCAGTCCTTTTAGGAAAAAAAAATCATATTAAATACAGATGATGTAATATATATTTATTTTTTTACTCGTTACCAGCAGTGCTAAGCTAAGTGTATTCCCACTTGAAAAGTGTCTTTTTAATTATCCATCTGTTTTTCCCTTACCTTTCATTATTCTGTCTGAATTGGTGGTTCTGTGTGCTTCAAATGGTATGTAGATTAATTTCAGTTCTGGAAGTCTTAAATTATTTATACTGTTTGGGAATAATGTGCATTCCCATTGTTTACAGCTCTGGTGTTTCTCATTATGTAGCACCAGTCTTGTTTTGCTGAGAGTGTCCTCTGTTGATTAATTCTCTAGATAGTTTGATAATGGCCTATATCCAAATGATGTATATACAAATCCCAGTTGTCTGCATGAACCTTGGCAGATTTTAGTGAGGTATTTGTTACTAGTTTTTTTAAGATGAATATGTATAAAGTTAGCCCTTTCCTCTTTAAAAATTTTTCCTCTGAGAGATTAGATAGTTGTGTCTGCCGAACAGTTTTACACTTTGGAATAGCCAAGGCTACGTAGGCATTTTGTGTACAGGCTTGTATTAATAACAGAAGTTTGACACAATAATGATAATAAATACTAGTCACATTTCTTACCTCTGATAACTGGTAAAATCCCTCTCTTTATTTTCCCTGCTTACTATTATACTCTTAAGTGTTCCCATTTTAGGCCATTGATTCAGTGACTTTGTGGATATATTATATTATTTCTGTGGCTTTAGTAAGAACACAACAGATGTACTTCTTCCCTCCAAAAAATCCTGTAGTGCACATGTATTTGGTACTACATATTTCAGTTCTGAGAAAAGTATCTAGTTGCTGTAAAGCCAACAAGAAATATAGCAAAGAAAACCAAATGCTTACATGCTTCTTATGGTTTGTATAAACATTAGGAGTGCCTACTGTTTAAAAACATCTTCTGCATGAAGAAACTGTGGTGCCTCAGTCTGAAAGTTAAGGAAAGCCTCTCAGTAATTTCTTGTCATGGTAACCTGCTGAAAGATGCCAATCAATTGCATTCAAGCACACAAGCAGCAACAAAGCACTTTAGCAAAGAGCGTATCTCTTTTTGCTTTAAGTTCTCATATATAAGTCAGCGTGGTGGCTTTGAAGATTCTTATTTGCTGGTTTGTGTTTTCTTGTTTCTTGACAAGAGATTAGCTCAGTTGGTTAAAACTTGGTTGTAATAATGCCAAGGTCATGGGTTCAATCCCCTGTATGGGCCATTGACTTAAGAGTTGGACTCGATGATCCTTGTGGATCCCTTCCAACTCAGAATAGTCTGTGATTCTGTAATGCTTTCCCCTACTGATAAAGAGAAGGCTTTTACTACCTTTCTGTTAGCCATCTTGCTCCTGGTTAGTTTTGTAATCACTACCGGAAGTCCATGTAATTCACATACACTGAAAAAAACCCTGTAGTGTGAACTTGAATCTTACCTGACATTTCTAAGATTGTTATAGTTGATATTACAAAGGATTTTTTTGTGATATTAGTTATTCTTAGTTCTACTGCATGTTTACTGTGTGTACAGCAAGTAGTTACAAATAGCACAAATGCAATAGAAGTGTATTTTTAGTAGGAAACAGTTGGAATGAACAGTGTTTGTCCACACTGTGCACCTTTCACGAAGACTCCAGTTTGGTCTGTTGCCTGAACATCCACTGGAACCTAGTGTTCATCTTCTGGTCCATTAATCACCTACAAATAATCAACCCCATCTTAAGATACAAATCAAAGCCAGATTGGTGGAATAGGTTTGGAGATCTCATTCACAGTGCAGTGCTGATCCAGACTCCAGTAAACACATCCACAGAGAAGCT
This sequence comes from Pithys albifrons albifrons, assembly GCF_047495875.1. Classification (NCBI taxonomy): domain Eukaryota; kingdom Metazoa; phylum Chordata; class Aves; order Passeriformes; family Thamnophilidae; genus Pithys; species Pithys albifrons. The sequence goes on along the minus strand of NC_092458.1, from coordinate 108,583,750 downwards.
TCATTTTGCTTTTGAGTCTGTTCTTTGCTCGGTTTGGAAGCAAACTGAAGAGAAGCCAAATTTCATTTTTCATTCCTTTCGTGTATTTACTTGAGGCCCATATAAATATGCACACCAGAAACCTAGCAAATGAATTGAAATTTTGATGTGCCTGTTACAGCTTCCCTATGCTAACTAACTAGCTGGAATGGGAGAGCAGAAGTAGAGTGCTGAAGCCCATGTTCTGTTGGACTAAAGACACCAATAATAATGAGTAGCAGTAAATAATCCCAACAGTGCCATTCACCAATAATTTTTAAAGTATCTAACAATGAAAGCATTCAGTATCACACCAACTGTTTACTGAAAGGTGCTATACCAGCAAAAACATGTTGTCACAGTATATCAGAAAAACAAGTGTAAGGATTTTGGCAATCCAGATACTGTTTTGAAGTTCGTTTTTTTCATCCCTTAACTCAACTGGTTTTGAGTGAATTATTAGAAGATACCATTAGCTTTTATCTTAAAAGTTCAGTCTCTAAATATCATGTTTGCCAAAATAATTAGCAATGTATTTACTTTTTTTAATTGGCCTGAAAATGTATGGCATTCATTTTTCTGTGCCTACTGATAATCTTGATCAAGTCTTATAATGTATTTAAGCTTACTTTCTCTGCTTAAAGTTACAGAAAAGAACCAGGACATTGAACTGACTTGAAAAGTTTATTCAGAGTTCATGGAGAAATGGAAGACTCCTGGTCTCACACAGTACTGCATTTGCTTTTCCTCTCTATAACAATTCTTAATGGACATCTAAGAGAGTCTTGTGGTTTACCAGGAAATTAACCTGTGTGCGCTGCTCAGGATGGGTAGGAATTAAATTAAAAGAGTTGTTATGTCTTTGTAGAGTTTCTCATAGCACTCCACAGTTGAGGTTTGTAAGGGCAACGGAAATCGAGCGTAGATAGTTCTGATAACGCAACTCCAACTTGTATGGAATCAAGAAAATGTTTGATCTGTTGAATTTTGTCCAATTTTTCATCCCTAGTAGGTAGAAATACCAAAAAGAAGGGGCAAAAAAAGCAGACAAATTAATGAAAGTATATATTACAATTTCTTTACCCCAATAATTTCCTGTGAAGTTACTAAGGAGTTGCACTGTACTGAAGTTTCTCGCAGGCCGTAAAACAAAGGTGAAAGCAATATTTCCCCAAAATGCACTGACTGCCTTGATCCTTGGATTTTTAAGTTCCTATTCCAAACAGTCCAAGCTAATATTGCATTCACCCACTTTCCTTTTCCTTTGGTGGTGAGTGCAGAGGTGTTGTCTTGCGAGCCACAAAGCCCTCACCATCCCACGGTGCCTCAGAGCATCACAAAGTTGGGCAGCAAGGGATGGCAGCGTCTCTTTTGTAGCTGTTATTAAAGATGCTATCTTCAGCTGCAACACTGAAGTTATGCAACTTAATGTTCTGTGTGTATTAAAGTATTAATGAAAACACAGGATAGAAAACAATGAATGTGAGCTGATATAAAAGGAAGCATTCAATCAAAATTAAAATCTTCAGCAGTGAAATCTGCCTGGCTTTATGTGCGTTTGTGTTCATGCTGAGCATCGCCCTCTGTTTCCTTTTGTTAATTCTGAATCAGACTGCTGGCTGCTGTCTTGCCACATGGGGTGATCCAGAACTTCATGCACTCCTTCCTGCCAGCAATACAGCAGATTCTGCTAACAGGCAATGTTTCTCTGGTTTTTACTCAGTAGCACTTACTGCACTTTAACATATTGATCAATTGGCACATTGCCTTTGACTATCTCATAGGGATCGAAGCCAGAGTGAGAGTCCAAATGCAGAAATAGTTTTCTGTATGATTTTACTGTCTTGCCATGTACAATAGCATATAAATCTCCAAGAGCTGCAGTTCAGAGTTCCAGCTTGGTGAATTTGGTGTGTCCATTCGCTTACAAAACCATTTTTCATTGTTGTAACTGTTAACTTTGCTACTTTTGTAATGCTCTTTGTAGAATTTTAACATATTTGAAGCTTTCAGATGTTTTCTAAATGATAAGCTATCATTGTAAATCATGAAGATGTCTGTCTTGAGATTTCTCAAATTTTGAACAATAAAAAAATTGAGTGTATGATGTTTTGCCATGCTGCTTTGTAGTGAGAAAAAAGAATGACTCATTTCTTAGAAAATGCCTGAAATAGAACAAAGGTTTGCCTGTACCATTTGGGATCTAACTGAAAGCAGTTAATTGAATTAGATGAAGACTATATTTCTCTATGACCTCTGTGCAAAGCTGTCTGTCATTTCCCCCTGAAGTGATTTCTTGCATTGTTTTCTAAAACCAAGCAAGAGTAAGTTGGGAACTACGTGCTATTTGGCATAAATGTAATTTTCAAAACGTTTATCCATTTCTACTATGGCAGTCTCTTGTCAATTTGCATCTTAATTAATTTAGGAGGTAAAAATGCAAATAACATTACCAGAAGGATTATATATTCATGCATTTGCACATACAGAGTATAATTAACAAAACATCTCCAATCTAATTCAGGTATGTCCTGCTGGATAGCCGTCTGGAGAGGTGAAAAAACACATGGAGCTCTGTGGTCTGTGGATCCTGTCAAGAGAATAAAATTGTATGCAATAAGAGAATAATAGAACACAATAGAAGTGTTTGCAGTAGGTCGGCAACGTTTTTGAGCAGTGTGGCCTTGCTATGGTGTGTGATGCCAACAAATGCTGTTCTTAGCTCTGCTGTTATTTAAAATTAGCCACTCAGCCATAAAAAGTTTCTGCATCCTGCCCCTTCTGACTGATGTTTCAGGCTTGACCTCACATGTAATGGGGGAATGCAATTTTCCAGAATATTAAAGAAGTGACTTAGCTCTTCAAGTGTGGTAATGATACTGTATATTCTCTGATATTAAAATGTCATATTTTTCAACCACTTTAACAGCATAATGGGGATTTTTTCATGGAAATAGTCCTTTCTAAAAGTGTTGATCATAGTGTCACAGTTTTAACACCCTAGAATTTGAATGCTAAGTGGAAGGACATGGCTAAAATTGTTGTGTTGAGGCAGGACCTTGAGCGAAACACTAACGCAGTGCATATGCAGATTTAGGACTATACATACAGCAGAAACATTGTTATCACAGGGATGTAAATCTGTTTCCTTGAAAATGTCCTCTGAAAAGTTTTTGACTTCTTGAGAATGAAAGGATTAGCAAATGTACAAGCATCAGCCGTTTAAGTCTTTCCTGTACTACAGGAGCATTTGCTGCCACAGTTTCATTGGCAGTCTCTGGAGCAGTTGCTTCTCCTCTTTTAACAACACAGGTTAAGACAAATGGTGTACCTTTAGATCTGGCCTATTGAGGGATTTTCAACTTAGAATAACTGTGGGATGGCAGTCAGTTTTGCACAACTCAAGTCAGGGTATCTTGCTCTCTATGAGCAACACTTTTAAAATGAATTTCAATGGGCTCCATTTGCCAGTGCCATAATATCCTGTCTTTAACTTCTTGTTGAAAACTAGCTAAATGTTTGCTTTTGTCCTTGATACTTGTATTCCTTCCTGTATTTTTATCCCCTGCAAGTTTTTTGGTCCTCATCTTTTCTTTCATATCAGTTATCTCTTTATGCTTTAATTTGGAGGGCCAAGGAAAGGTCTTGCTGCAGCCTCTTAATCTGCTTCTTTTTCTCCATTATAATCTGCTTTGAAGGAAGGCCAGTGCAAACTGAACACCAGAACCTTGATTTGGAGTGTACAGGGAAAAATCATTCTTTACAGAATGCAGCCACATCCTTGGATTTAGATTTGAAGACACAAAGCATTCTTTGCCTAGGGAAAAATAAGTTATGATGTCTGAAAGACGCAGTTCTTGGGTGAGCTGTGTCTGAAACCCTTTGGTTTGTGTCCTGTAAGTTGGAAATGTGCTGTGTTAGTCATGCTGAAAATATTGCCTTTAATCCCTCATGAATCAAATAACGCCAAAACTTTAAATGAAATGTATAATAATAATAGTGATCATGAAAAAAAATAAATATTTAGGACAAATGAAGGGAAATCTTTTTTGCAGTCTGTGCAAATGAATGTATTCTTTCAGGAGGTAAATTCTTTCCTACCGGTAGTAAAATTCCTTGTCCTAGAGTGTAATGTGTGGAGGTGTTGAGAGGGACTGTGTCTTCTACACAGTCAATCAAATTAATAATTAGGTCTCTTCTCCTTATCTATTTTCAATTTTCAATCAACCTAAGGGATACTCTCAGAGCTGTGTGCCCGAGGCATCACAGATCCTTCAGGGTTTAATTAGGTTTCCCAGTGCTGCAGCACGCTCTCTTAGGCCTGTCACTTACCCTTCTCACAGGAGTTAAAATTACTCTTTATATGACTTATCAGATTTGGTCATTTAATTGATTCCCAATTCATCATCCAATCAATTTGCAATTTCCTTTCCACACATGGAAATACTGTTATGAGTTGACAGCTATGTTACCCAGTAAGATTCCTGGCAATACTTAAAGCCCAAATCTTCAACTAGTGAAATAAAATCAGACATTGTGAGTGGTTTCCATAAATTTTTGTAATGGTCATCAGTAACTTGCAGCCAATGGTTTTTACAGAAGTCTTTTCTCTTGGAACCTGCTCCTTAAGCCTTAATTTCCTTCTATTAACAATTGTACATTTCTTAATGACAGTAATGAATTACAATAAATATGTTGATTTTAGAGTCTTTATCTGCAGTCATGTATTTGTTGCCAAATGACTAAATACTTAATTGCTTTTGCAGTGTAGTATATTTCTTGATTCAAGCATATGACTTGTATTTGTCATCAGCACCTTTTAAAAGGTGTAATCTAGTAGGTGGAACACTCCTTGATTTTCTTCTGCATTAATGGATTAGAAGTGTGCTGATCTTCTGTTTGCTAACCTGTATTGCTGATTGTTAGGAATGACACTTTCCAGAGATGGCAACTATTGACCCTCTGTAGATCAGAAGGTCCTAATTGAAGATGCTGGATCGAAATGTTCCCAGATTCCACATTTGCACGCCTTTTAAATACCTCCAGGGATGGTGACTTCACCTCTTATTTGGGCAGCCTATTCCAATGCCTGGTGATCCTTTCAGTGAAGAATTTTTTTTCATAATTTCCAATCTAAACCGCCTCTGGAAACATGAAGTTAATACTGCTTCCTGACACCTTTAATCTTTTAACATTGTTACAGCAGAATGTAGTTCAAACTTCACTACATTTTTATCAGATTTGCAGATTTGGTGAGAAATAAGCAACTTCTCATTGCTGGAAATTCTACATTATTGTGGTGGGTAGGAGCAATGTGGGTTTTCTGAACTCTTCAAAATTGTTTAAAGCGTTCTATGTATACCATTCAGTCTCTAATTAATTAATTAATTTTCATTGCTTCAAGTTCAATAATGCTATTCTCTAGCACTCTTAATTCTTCCAAATTTAAATTATGGTGAAAATTTCTGCATGTCACTTGCAGTGTCTACCAAAATATTCAAAGTGCTGTAGTTTCAAATATAAAAATAAATCATTGACATTATAAAATGTTGGCACAAGAAAGAGTGTAGCAATAAAAGGCAGATGTTAAATTGTTTAAATGTCTAAAAGAAAGGCCTTTTGAAGTCTTTTCTTGCATTCATTAACCCTTCATCATGGAGGAAGTGTTGATGAACCACCCGTTTAAACTAAATTAGTAGATCTCAGTTGTAGTAAAGCAGAAAAACTACAGATGTTTTGCTGATGGTTTTTGATGGTTGTTTCCTTTAACTAAAGGAGATCTTAAAATAGAAATATATATATAATGCTGTGAGCTCAATTACATAGGCCTAGTTCAAGTGCTGAACTGACTCATGCTCATACATATGACGACTAAGGAAAAAATAACATTTGACTTTACTTTTGTTTCTTCAAGCTTTGAGGTACTAAGGTTTGCTACAGGGCAGAGTTTAAAGTAGAGCAGGACAGCACTGTATGAATACATTACATTGATTGTGTTGTCATAAATATATAGCCCAAGATTCAAAATTGATCTCTACTGTGATGATGTCAAGTGATGGTCACTGCCTTGTGATCAGTCTCTTTAGAATGAGCTGTCTCTTCTCTCTGGAAACCTGTTTGGTGTGAGTTCTCACATTGCAGTTAGGGGTGTCCTGTGCTGTGGAAGAGCTGGGGCCATGTGTCTGATGCTTCTATGGTTTTGAAGCTCAGAGATGGCTGGAAGTATATTAGAGATCTAGACAGTGAACTGATTGGCGTCTGCTTTCCTATAGAAGGCTTTTAGTCCAACTGGGGAAGGGGTTGAAAGAGGTCAAAGTGCTGCAAGGTAGGAAACATATGAGAAATGGAAATGCTAGAAGTGAGGAGCCCTGGGCATGATGCTGGCTGTGACTTCCTGCCCTATGGAGGCCTTGTACAAGTGTAGACATCTTTTGAAATGTTCCAGACAGTATTGCTGGACTTGGTCACTGCATGAAATTATTGCCTGTATTACAGGAGTGATCTTGTGAAATGATCATTACAGTAATTTCTGGCTATTTATAGCCCTCCTCTTTCTGTTCCATTTTAATGACTATATATTGTAGTTAACACCAGTTTTAACCTGGTTTTAACACCTCCAGAAAGGAAAAGAAAGCATTTTTCAGGGAACAAATTTTTCCTTTAACTTTATGTGACTGCATGGAGACATTTAAGGATGTTTCTACAGAAAAGAATATTCCTCATTTGTAAAGGATTAAGTTTTTTGGTCCAACCAGATAACAGCAGTTTAATGAGGTCTAAAATATACTGAGGTAACACACATGTTGACTTAAATCTGATAATGCATGCATTTCGTTGGTTTGTTTCTTTTTAACTTAATTAGGTGCTCCAGCACCTTCCTGTTAGCGGCATGCATGTTTTAAAAATTATATCCTGACATCTGTATAAACTTCATGCCAACAAAGTCTTTAAACAAGGTACCATAATTCTGGCTGATGCTTAAGTTAGTCATAATTAAAATTAAGCACCTGGTCTGAAGCACTGTTCCAACTGACAACCATCTTATATATAATGTATTTGAATGCCAAAAATGTCTGGTGAGTCTCACTACATTTGAATTACTGGATCAGTAGGTAGTGGGGAAAAGGGAGCATTGCTGGTCCTAAAATTACAGGAACAGTTCTGCTTTTGAATAACAGCTCAACCCTGACTAAGCAGTTATTAGTTTTTCTTTGATTATAGCTTCATGGGATTAAAAGATTTATATGACCACCTGAATCCCATTTTTGTTTTCCTAATCTTAGAGCATTTTAAAGCAAGTTCTCATGTTTGTTGTTTTCTTCATAATATTTTATTAGTCAGATTAAGTATTAGGTGGAAAATTTGTTCATAAATGCTGCTGGGTTTTGGGGGAAAGAAGAGGGAAACATGGAATACTTTTTATATATTTACAGAAATTAAAGTGATAGAATTGGTTGGTAATTAAAAAAAATTAGCCAAAAGACAGGACAGTGGTCCGTTCAGGTCTCATTGCTCAGCTTTACCTTGTTTGATGTTGGGATGGCTTTGCCTGCTGGTGGAAACTTGCTCATAGCTGAGATCTGGTTGTTTTCTAAAGGACTGTGAGGAATGAGCTTTTCTTCTATTTATTTTGCTTCCATTCTTTCCCATTTTTGAGGCACTTGCTACTATTTAAAGAAAGATTCAAACGATTTTCATTATGAAAGAGTAGAAATCTTTGGGATCTTTTCTGTCTATCCAATTGTGAGATACTTTGGCTTGCCAGTCTCTCTTCAACAGGTAGTCTTGCAAAATAATTGACTTTGTTTGGGATGGTGCAAGAGGAGTTAGTGAGAAGTGAGTCTGGGTGAAGTGTTCTGTAAGAATTGAAATGGATTAAGATTACCTTGGTCTGACTAAGACACTGCACCCCAACTGTCTTCATTTCCCTCTCTTTCTCTCTTCTCCAGGTGACCATGGATATAAGATCTTAGTTGATTAGGGATCCCAGATATATTTTGGTGCACTGCTTTGAACTGATCTAGCATGAAGTGCCTGGACTAGAATAGACCTGTCATCAAAATTTTCAGGTTTTCTTATTTCCAGATTTTAAATGATACCACCTGTTAAGGCAAGATATCCACAATGTATGATGGTAATTAGTGTGTTCTTTACAAATTCATTCTTTTCAAGTATTGACTAGAACTTTCTGATTGATTAAATTTTTCCTCCTGTTTTCTTTATCATTTTTGAATCACAATTGAAGATACCCTGCAACAATAATCTTTCCTAATTATCTACTATGTATACAGGCAAAGAAATCCTGCCTGCCTACCTTCCTCCCATTTCACCCAGTAGTGACTCCCTACTCTTTGTCATAGTAGCCAACAAAGAACATGAGAAAAAAACAAGGGGTGCTGCATTTTGCAAAGCACTGTTTAGGGTTTACACAGAAAATTCTGTCGCTGCTTATGTTGCTTGTCAATAAAAATTTATCCTCAAGTGATTGGCAGTTCCCTTCTCCTCTAAGAGAGATTCTTTGGGGAAAGAAAAACTGTTTAGTTGGTTGAATAATACATGATATGAAGCAGTTGTATGAGCAGTTGATTTTAAAATGGAGTTGTAAAAGTTGCTCTTTAACCTCATTAGTTAAGCACATTCACACAGCAAGATCATAGAGTTGTCCTAACTGTGCAATGACAATGATTACAATCATTATTCATTGTATTTTAGAAAATACTAGGCAATATGTTATATTTTAACCATGGTCTGTCAGAACTATAGTGGGGGAGGGAGGAAGGGGTGTTATATCTGTGAAGATTCCACACAGAATTACTTTTAAAAATGAAGAAAGCAAACATCCTCTTAATGTATCTATTTTCATTCCAGCTGCACATACATAGAGGGAGGTGCCTGCGGTGAAATTTGACCGTTTGGTGACAGAAAGCATTTGCTGTACTGGATTGCAAAGTATACTTCTAATATATCTTCAAAAGGAAATGTATTCTCACTTTACAGTGAGCCTTTACTGTGAAGGACAGAAAATAAAAATATATGTTTTTTTCAGTAAGGGATAAAAGTTATAGATTTATAACTTCATGCAGGATTGCCACAGCCTGAGGCAAAAAACCAGAGCATGTATCTACTTTACAGCTGCAAAAATAATTACATGATGACTATCTGTGGAGTAATCTCTAATGGATTACATTTTGTTAGCATTTCATTATGTAATGTTAGAGCCAAAATAATTCATAGTAAATGGGAAAAAAATACTTGTTTTTTGATGTATCTGTGGCCTGGACCTTTGATGTCCTCCTAAGGCATTCTATTAAGAACTGGTTAATTTGTGAAAGGTCTTGGTTTGCAGACAAGGTATTGTGCTTGTAAAGCTATTACAAGACTAAGGAGTGTTGAAATTACAGAAGTAATTTGGTTTTATTATGCAAGCACTGGACTTCTTTGTTATTTCAAAGGTGCCAAAGCCATCCTGAGGTTCTATCTGATAGGCTTTCCTCTCAGATTTATGAGGTCTTTCAGACTTAAAAACCACTTACGGTTTATTAAGATCTCTTGATTTAATTTTTTTTTAAACTTAAGGGTGTTTCTTTTTATATGTCTCTTAAATTTATCCAAGTGATACAATCTTCAGCAGTAATAAGAGGCTTCTTGCTCATGGTCAAGAAACCCCTTTTATTGAGTTGTAATAGAACTGAGGTGTAGCAAATAAACTCTTCTGCACTTTCATGTGCTGTTGGCAAAGGGGCCTGGATATACGGAGGCTTTTTTAGTAACTTAGGGCAGCTTCTTTTTCTTCTTCTTTAATATTCTTCGGTTTGGAGAAGCGGGGCAAAAAATAGAAGTAATAATATGACCAGTGGCTCTAAGTCAGATCAAGTCTCTGAAGTATTAAAGTAAATAGAAAAAAATTCTTTGACTTCAGTAGAAGCAGTGTCAACTTAGCCACTTATGCTACATGATTTACTATGTCTAGGTGGCTTGAGGTTTGCTCGGGAACACAAGAAATTACATCTGGTTATTAATGCCATATTCAGTATACATGGAATGAGGATATATAAAGTTTTCAGGGTATGTGAGTAGCATTTTAACACTTCCATAACTAAAAGTAATTTGGTGTATCCAATTTTGATGCATCAGTATATATGGGAATATAATAAGGAAGCTGTAATAAAATGTTGGTTAAAGTTAATAAAGTGTTGTTGAAAGCAGAAGGAAAGTTAAAGGATTGGGTTTTGGCTTACCTTTCTGAATACCTAAAAGTGACATCATTCTCCTCTTTAAAAACATATTCTTTCCTCTAGGTGTAACATAGATTGATGTTATAGCTGAAAATATTTTCAGTTTTTCCCAAGTTCACAGTAGCAAAATATCCATGAGTTTTGCTTTTCAGGGAGAGAAATTCTTTGTGCTTAGATGGAGTGTGCGTTCTCAGGGTGTTGTGCATGAAGCAATGTTTTATTTGTTGCATTGTTTCTTGGGTTGTTTTGTTTTCAATAAACTATCTACACTAAGTCTGTTCAAGAGACCTAGTCTGTCCAAGAGAACTTGTTCATCCAATAGCATCTCATTGTTGTAGACTAGATGACCTCTAGAAGGCCCTTTCAACCTAAATTATTCTATAATTTCTTCATTAAATCCTATAATTCTGTTCTGGTTAAAATGATAGAGACATTTCACTCTTGATTATCCTCTTTCAGTGCATTGGTATTCCAATGCATCCAAAAATTCCAATGCATCCAGAAATTTCAGTCATTGGACTGAAATATTTGAAATGTGAGTAGTTCAGCATAGAAAGGGATTGGTAAATTCCAGTGATGTCTGGTGAGATCTCTACTGTATAAGTCTTGTTGGTACACAGATGCTCTTTGTTGCTTCCAGAAATTATTTTTTTTCTATAAAAGCAGCAAAATATTTTTTATTTATTCTTTTGATTCCTGTCTACACTTCCGTATCACTGTGGAACTTTCCCTGTTGTGTATTATGTAATAGTGAGCCAAGCTGGAGGCCCGTGACTGTAGCTACTGAATGGTGGGGAATCAGAATGTAAGGAATGTGTATTTGAGAACAAAAAGTCAAAGACAGTCATACTGATTATTGACAGGGCTGTTTGCCAGTAATCCTCCAAAACAAATAAATACAAATAATTTTTGCTCCCTTCCTTCATTTTAGATGCTATAGCATTGCAGAAGGCAGGTGTGAGGAAGGTGTTTACCTCTGGCCCAAAGCAGATGACCCATTTGCCTTCTGACTGTTTTAAAAGGCCTTAACAGCATGAAAGACCTTAGAGAGAAGAATGGTTCAGTGGTGTTGCTGTACGTGCCAACCACATTCCTTAACAGCTGACAATAAATCACACCTCACTTTGAAGCAGCATTAACAACCAAACCTCTGTTCAGTAGTGAATGTCCATATATCTGTGGTCCATGGCGTGGGGGATTTATTTTTTTGCGGCAGATTCTTGGCACTATTTACTGTTGACACAAGATCATTGCAGGTAGCAAGAGTGGCATACAGCTTGGTAAAAATCCTGAGTCCTTTGGCTGTGATGTGCTTTTCCATTGCTGTATCCTTTGTTCAGTGTGTATGGAGTAACAGCAGTGGAGAGGACTAGAATGTTATATTTGTTATCATTTGAGTTATTTATTTTTAGATTAAACCTAATGCCACTTATTTGGCAAAACTTAAGAATGCTATTACTCTATTAACTGTGTCCCTGTGTGGTGTTCTGCTGAGCACAGTATGATGTCTCTCCTATCCCAAAAAGAAAAATAACCACATAGCTACTGATAAAATTCATAGTGGGTGATTGGAGGAAGCTTGAGTTGTTTAGGCCTGGGCTTAGCCAAGTGATGAGAAAAAACAAATTTTAGTAATGTAGCCACAATAAAAATGTTTCTTTCTATGTAAAGGTAGCAAAATTGACTTCTAAATAAAGGATGTGGTCCTGGCTTAGGCTTAAGTGATGGCTCTCAGAGATTAGGAAAGATTTTTAATAGTCTTTCTTCAGAAATACTCAAGGTAGATTGCAAAGATGAGTTTGGCTAAGGCTGGACAAATATTTAGTGTCCCATACTGTCATCAGAGAACTGGGAGTTTTAGTTAGTGTATTCATATTTGCCTTAATTTCAGGGATGGGTGCAATTCGTATGACCAGCACCCAACCTTTAACCATAAACCTCTGAGTTACTGGCAGGCTGACCTTGTGTCTTAGGTAAAAGAGGGGATACAGCAATCTCTGCAGTGCTTCTCCCCAAGTCACGTTTTACCTGAGCAGAAAGCAACATGCTATCTTCAACCGTGAGAGGAATCATAGAATGGTTTGGGTTCAAAGGGCTCTTAAAGATCAGTTAGTTCCAACCCCCCGTCATTGGCAGGGAGACCTTCCACTGGTCCATGTTGTTCGGATCCCCATCCAACCTGGCTTTGAACGTTGCCACAGATGGGTCATCCACAGCCTGTCTGGGCAACCTGTTCCAGTGCCTCACCATTCTCACAGTAATGAATTTCTTCCTAATATCGAATCTAAACCTTCCCTCTTTCAGTTCAAAGCCATTACCCCTTGTTTTATCACTAAGTGCTCTAGTAAAAAGTCTCTCTCCAGCTTTCTTTTAGCCCTCTAGGAACTGGAAGGCTGCTGTAAGTTCTCCCTGGAGCCTTCTCTTTTCCAGGCTTAGAAACCCCAAACCTGCCCCTCAAGCCTGTCAAGGTCTCTCTGGATGGCATCCCTTCCATCCTGCATGCTGACCACACCACACAGCTTGTTTTCATTGGCAAACCTGCTGAGGGTGCACCCCATCCCCCTGGCCATGTCACCAACAAAGGTGTTTTACGGCACTGGTCCCAGTACTGACCCCTGAGGATCCCCACTCATCATGGCTTTCCACTTGGACATGAAGCCATTGAATGCAACCCTTTTGAGGGTGACCATCCAGGCAATTCCTTGTCCACTAAGTGATCCATCCATCAAATCCATGTCTATCCAGTTTGGAGACAACATATCTTGCAGGGCAATGTCAAATGCTCTGCACAAGTCCAGTAGATGATGTCTGTTGCTCTCCCCTCATCCACCACTGCTGTAACCCTGTAGAAGGCCACCAAATTTATCAGGTATGATTTGCCCTTAGTGAAGCCACCACCTTATTTTCCCTGTGCCTTAGCACAGTTTTCAGGACAATCAGCTCCGTGATCATGGTGGGCACAGAGGTGAGACTGATTCCTTTACTCACACACTAAACAGACTTTTTGCCAAGTGCTACCAGCGAGACAGCTCTTCTGTGTGGACTTTGTGTTAGCCTTCCTCCTCTGTCACTTGGCTTGTATGTTTGAAGTTAAATAAGAGTTGTACGTGGGTTTTCTGTGTTACTGTGGGGAAGTACTGGGCACCATCCATAGATGTCACATGCTACTGATTAACTGATGTGTTCATTAATATAAAGTAAAATGACAACAGGCAGTGTCAAAAGCTGAAACAAAACACTTTTCTACACTATTGGTATATTGTTGGGTAATTTTTCTTCATTTTCTTTATTCTTTCAGTTCTACGGGATGACTTCAGACAAAATCCATCAGATGTAATGGTAGCTGTGGGTGAACCTGCAGTGATGGAATGTCAGCCCCCAAGAGGTCACCCAGAACCCACAATATCATGGAAGAAAGATGGGACCCCTCTGGATGACAAAGATGAGAGAATTACAGTAAGTATAAAAAGTTTTGCAAACAGTACATAAATCAACTAATCTAAAGTCACCATTCTCTTGAGCATGTGAACATCCAGCTGTTCTGTACTTCAGAGGATATGTCCTTTCCTTCCCTCACAGGCAAGGACTAGTTTGTATTTAGTTTGGAGTGTATCCTCTCATCTCATACTACTTCATTGCAGGGTATGGTTTTGTTTGTTAAAGAGGCCCATGCAAAACCTATGTTCTTCTCTTCCTCAGAGGAATTAGAAGCTTATGCCAATGAAATTCATTATATTCTTCACTGTCCTATAATTTTCTTGCCTTTTATCCACCTACAGATTGCTGCAGCCTGTAATACCTGCCTTCTTTGGCTGTGGTAGTCTCAGTGAGACCTTCTTTTGCAATTCTGTTGGAAATAATGCATGCAGAAAAGTTGTGTATTGTATTAGAAAGTATGAAAGGGGTTTGGGGATGTAGATACATTTCTTTAGAGTGATGATGGTTTATCTTGCCATCTCAAATTAAGCTGTTTTCTCATTAGTGGTGTTGTCATACTCATTTGTATCTGTAGCTTGCTGAATACAGCGCCCGATTATTCAAGAGTACAGATAAAGCAGCATCTTGAATCAGAAAATGATCCTTTTTTTGCTTTTGACATGTGAAACAATAAGCTAATGAACCAAGTATCTTGCAGAAATGGCAGTGAAAAAGGGAGTTCAAAACTCATTTTTATGCTGCCAACGTAGTGTTACAAAACATCTTCCCATATGGTGAGAAACTGTGCCCTCTGAAAGCACACACTGTCTGGGATCCTGTTGGTACTGGAAGGATTACAAGTGTAAAACAAGATCAGAGGCACGGACCATTTATATGTCTCAATCATATACTGAAAGCAGGGAAATGTTTAATGGAAGTACACTTTAATTTTAGCTACCTAAGTAAAAAATTACCATTTTTTGTTTGAGTTTTAAATTTTCTGTTATTCCATTTGGTTTTTTACAAACAAAACAAAGCTCGGTCATTCTGTAGTTGTGGCCTATGCATATATTTAAATTTTTAAGTACCCTACCAAACCTATACTGATTGCTGGCTATTAACTGAATTCTTCCAATCATACTTGCTAAGAACTTGCAATTTCCTTTTCAAATCTCCTTCTCACTGTGACAAGTCAATTGACCTGAGATAAAGAGAAGATTCCAGTGCTACCTATTTTTTTCCCCTCAGGAAGCGCTTTCTAAACTTGCATTTTCTATTGCTATAGTTTATTCTCTGGAAGGATTTTCAGGTGTTGCCTATTAAGTACGTTTCTTTTGTTATACATGAAAACTGCTCTTCCAGCTGCTGGAACAAAGACATACCCAGAACAAAAGTAGCTATCACTGCCTGACAGTGCCACCTGTACTTCTTAAAACTGTTCTTAGGATGAAATAAAGCCCCTCAGTTTGGTTTTCTTTTCTGGTGATTTTATCAAATACTCACCTACATAGTGTTCTTTCACCATGACCTCTCATAGAGTTTATTGTGTGTTACCAGTTTTAAAAAGGTTTTTGATGTAGGTGTAGGTAGACACTTGTTTCCCATAACCAAATGAGTGTTTGTTTTCAGAGGTGTAAATTCGCAGTGCTGCCTTAGCTCAGCTCAACTGCATCCATTTATTTCATATTTACCTGACATTGTCTTCAGCAGCACTATTAATACCATGGGTGCTTCCTCACGCAGGCGAGAGACTGAAGCTCCATTGTGATGCAGATTTGCATCATCTTACAGCTGGAGCAGGATCTTGCCAAGTGGATAAATATACATTTAGATGTACCTCTTTGCAGTAACCATCTGTATTATCTTGCTAGTGGCTGGGAGGGAACAAGAGATTGAGAGCTGGAATGGACAACTTGCTAAAGGGCAGATGGGGGGAAAAACACTAATTTTGAAACCTGACTTAGAATTACTCCATTTCTGTTCACTTATTGCCTTTAAAACATTCCTATTTCAGTTTAGCAACAGGAACATAAGAGATTAAAAGGGTACAAAAGCTGAAATAAGGATGAAATTGTTGGATTTTAAGTGACAGATTTAATTTTTTCATTAAATTACTTTTTTTTCCATTTAAATGTCTGCATTGAAAATTAACACCTACATTCATTTGATAGTAAAATTTTATTTGACTCTGTGGCAGTAAATTTCCATAATGCAATTTACTGGTGTTACTTTCCTCTTTTTGAGCTGTGAAATTACTAAATCAGGAAATCTCAAACTATATGTATTGGTGTTCAAATATATATGTAATACCAGTGGGCATTTAATCAAAGAAAAATCTTCGGTGGCTCCACTTCTAAAGCATTTCCAGTTCTTTTCATTCTTAAAGGCCTGTTGATCTTTGACTCGATGCAATTTTAAGAGTTCTGCATCAAAGGCAGTTTGAAGCATTTCATATTAATGCTCTCCTTTCTAACAGGATATTTAAAATAAAGATTGTAGGTTTTTTGAATAAGGGGTGATGCTTGACATCTCTTTCTTTGATTCATATCTATACTTTCTTCAAAAAGATATGTCCATGAAGCAACTTTAGTTTTAATATATGGAAATTTTTTTCTCATCTGCCGTGATACTGTTAATCTGTGAGTCAGCAAGACTGGACTTTACAGGCTGAGTGTTAAGGGTGCCAGAGAAACAGAGGTGGAAGCTTAGTTCCTGACAGAGAGTTTAAAGCAAAACATGTAGATAAATAGCAGATAAATAAGATCCGAGTTAAGGCATGACTTCCTCAGGAATGCAATAAAAAGAAAATATTATTTTGTCCTGGATAGAGTTAAGGAAATCAATATGTTTATATAGGTGAGATAATAAAAATCAAAGTATTCTTTGAATGGTTCTGGTCCATTTGTAGGGCAAATAAACGTGCTTTGAAGAGAAATGAATGTATATGTCTTTCAGGTTATACACTAGTGAATGGAACAAATAAGAAATGAAAGTTCAGGGTATGGGCAAAGCTATCTGTGATGGGGATTACAGAAACAGACATTTTATTTGAGCACAGCTGTCTCAGTAGTGCTCAGTGTTGGCAGAAGTCACTTGGTGCAGGCTCTTGAGTGCACACATGTCTACTGGGTGCATCTAATGAAGAATCATCAAAAATATTTTTTTCTCTCTGCTCCTGAATGTGTTGTCTATAAACAGTTTTCTCAGTGCATTAGAGCTAAACATGATTTTTCTCATGTGTGTTTTTTACACCACAGTATGAAAGCATCATATGCTTGATGTGGCTAATCCCTCTCCATATATTACAAATGAAGCGGGAATGACAGTCTTGCCTGTGAAGCAAATGCTCATCTTTAACTTAATTTATTGAATTGAAAAACAATTATCATGAGGACCCAGCAGAACTAGTGTGATTCTGTGCTCATCTAGTTAATTTTTCTTCTGGGATTACTCTGGAATCAAGAATCCCTCCTGTAATATAATATATAGCTGAAAAAGAGTGCCTTGTTGCAGTCCAGTGAATAGCTTTAATTTCTCACTGCGGACGATGTAAAGCTCAAACATATTTTTTCAATTTTTTAAATGATCTGTCAGCATTAGGAGAGGCTGGGTGATGCTCCTCTTGAAGCTGAGACATAATGGGGAAAGGAAATGTGAGTGAAAGAGAGGAGCTCACTGGGGTGGGGAAGATCCTGGTTGTGTTTCCAGCCTTTGGTGGTGTATACATGTTTGGCATCGGTGAAGTTCATAGACCCACCCATTGCCTGGAGCAAAGATCTAGGCTCCTGGGTATCCTGAGAAGGAACAGCCCTGCTCCCAGCCCCATCAGTCTAGCCATCTTTTTTGCATGGCAGCACAGTGTCATTAAGGCATAGCCACGTGTGTCACCTTGGTGCCAAAAGCCCTGGGTTTGCATTCCCTCGGACTGAGGAGGAAGTGCAATCAGTGTAGTTTCTGCTGACTGCTGTAATAACTAGGTTTGGTCTCTCCAAGTGTATGATGTCTGGATGCAGTTGGCAGTAGTGTCAGTGGCTGTGAGTCCCATCAGCAATGGCTTTCTTGGGCACTCACAGCAATCACAGTGCTATTGGTTGCTTGTAAGGCTGTGAATCCATCATTCTTGCGTTCACTGCTCACCTATCTTCCTGTTGTACTCCAGAAACCTTTCACTACTTTTCAAATGGTGTCCCCACTGCCTTCCTCCCACACATCGCTGCCATGGTATTTTCACCTCATTCCCCATCCATTTCCTTCATATCACAATGTGTGTTTGCACCCACCCAGCCTGTCTGGCTCTGTCATCTGATTAGTGATATCTGCTTGTGTGGAGGTACCAATTTGGAAGCTCAGATAAGCAAACTCTGCTGCAGTGTGCTATGATGGAAAGGCATTCCTCCTCTGGCTTTGCTGTGGATGCAAATGGCTGGTGGGCTGTGATTCGTAATGGATGTGGCGGTGTCTGTCTGCATTAGGTTTGCTCAGAGCCTCCCTCAAGGAGCTGTGTTGCTGCTCTGTCTTCTTTGTGAATCCCAAATGGAATTGCCTGTATATAAGATGCTGACATCAGTAATCTAACCAAGATGGTGGAGCCTTTGAGCATATCTTTAGGCAAAAAACTTGCAGTAATTATAGACTCTCAGGAGTGCAAAACATTCAAAGAGGATTTTGTGGATCTCCCATCTGGACAGGGCAACCTCCATGTGCTTTTGAACCTATCAGTTTGTCCCACATTTTAGTGGCAATGCCTGCCTAATTCACTAAGCCTCAGTAAAATCAGGATGCAGTCAGAGTGCCTGTAATTATCAATACTTTCCCAGTGGTAGAATGTATACACATCTTGCATAAGCTGCAGAGCAAGTTGATGTTTGAGCCAGGTTTGGAGGTCAGGATTTCACGGCTGCATCTGTTCCTGCCCCATCATCACTGGCCATGCTTCAGAAACCTTCCTATTTGTTCACATCAAGTCATGGTGGAGGTGGTAGAAGAAAAAAGCTATGCATGAACATGAAATTTTAATAGGTAACTCTTTTACATATACATGAAAGAGGATGGTGGTACCTAAAGAAGAAATCCTTTGTAATTGAATACAAAAAGCAAAGCCTTTGCATTGAAACTTCGGTGCAGCACTGTGATTGCAATTTCCCCCTCTTTCGTATTAACTCTTATCTCTCATTTATCCTGAATCATCCTCATTTGATTTTTAAAAGAAAAAGCTTGAGAAGCCATTTATCTTTCTGTGTTCAAGTTTCTTAGCTTTAAAGATCAAAGTTACAAAATGAATAATGCATACAGGTTTCTCATTCCTTTTTTGTGTGGCTGTCATGTGACAGCAACAGTTTTGAATGACTTACACTCTTATTTTAGATAAGTTGTAACTTAAATTCTCAATTCCCATTTAATTTCCTGGCCCTTAAATAGTACATCATAAATGCAAAGCATTTATTGTGTCTTACACTGTGCTATTTTTACATGTGTGAGTGATAAAAATGTTTTTACAAAATGTCAAAAGAAAGCTTCTGATCTTCTGCTGTGACAGGATAAAACACCCTGAATGGTACCATCCACAGGAAGATGTTTTATTTATTTGCCCCCAAATTTTTCCTAATGAATTGTCCCAAGAGAACTACGTTCATTGTTCTTGGTGCAGACCAGTCATAGCCTTGTGCTTCAGCAAGTTTAAAACTGCATAGGTGATCCCAATGTGACCTCGATCATCAGAAGAAACAAATGGAAGAAATTTCTGTGACTATCAGTTAAAAAGGAAAAGAGAAAGGGTTGTTTGTATTGGAGGGAACAGTGGAAAAAGCCGAAATTAATTCCCTGTTTAGGAAAGGGGTCTTTCTTTCCAAAGTTAAATTGCAGTGGGGAGGTGAATCAAGGGAAAGGAAACAAAAAATGATTGAATTTGTTGGTGTGTGTTGTGCGGAGTAACAGTCAACCATTACAGCAGCAATACTCCTGACAAAAACCATACTGTTGTGGTGCCACTCCAAATTAATTCAAGATGTTTATCCTTCTTTCTTTCTTCTCCTTTTCTCTTTTCTAGCCTCCTCTCTTTTTCATTTATTTATCAATCATTAATCTCTAAACATCTTAATTTCCCCAAATTATGTACTTTATATACACAGCAAAAGAAGGCATATTCCTGTAGAATATGTAATTCTAATGGTAGCATTGTCTGTCCTATGGAGAGCTGAATAAAGGATCATGGCCTGGGTGCACAGCACACAAAGCTGTGGGGGTGAGAGGAAGGTGGGGAGCAAGGACTTACAGTTCAGGGTTTTATTTCATTTTAATTGTTTTTCTTTTTTGGGGCAGATTAAAGGGCAAGCAGCAATTTCCTATATGCCCCTGGAGGCTTAGAAAGAGAAGTGTATTTTTTCTGCTCATTCCCGATATGTATTTGTTGCCCCCCTCCCCAGCAATTTCCTTTCTCCCAACTCCTTTTTCTTCATTCTGTCTTTTTTTTTCACTCCCTGGGAGGGTTGGCTTCCCACTTCAACGCTTTTTCCTTCTTCTCCTGATCCCTACAATGCTAGTTTCCTCAAGGATCAAGAGTAGTTTTTGTTAATGATTTATATTTCTTCTGCTATTAATATTGTTTCCCCTGGTGACACAGCTGGAGCTGCTGTGAGTTAACTTGGCATCCCAAGGGGAAAAAAATGCAAAAGATTGTGAAAAATAATTTGGAACCACACAGCTGTCCCAGAGGATAGTGAGAATGGCTCTAAATCCTGCTGTTTCTCCCCCTTAGTCTTTCCCAAATGTGACATTGGTTTTCTGTGTTCACACTTAAAGCTCTGTTTCAGGGTCCCTCTTACCCTGCTGAAATATTTCTGCTCTACAGATTCCACAAATCTCTCCAAATATGTCTCCTGGATCATCTCTGCCTTGTTTTCTGTTCTGACTGTGGCATGTGCTTGTGCTGTCTCCTGCCTTATCATCGGGACACCTTTCCCATCTCTCTCCTCAGTTCTGAGTGCATGCCTGCCTCTTCCCTTGCCATGTCTAAACCAGTCAAGTTTCTACATCTGCGCAACTACTCTCTTAAGACAAAGGGTTCTCAGGGTATCTTCTGCTACACTGCTATTTCCATGTCATTTTTTTTTAATTATTGCAGGCATATCCAAGTTCTTTTCAGTGGTACATTACTCTTTCATTAACATTTGTTGCATCGTTTTGTTCGTTGTCTGTGAGGGTTTTGGCTGAGCCCTCAAAGACATTGCCTTCTCTTATAGAGCACCATGTTCATCTTGGAAGGCTGTAGAAAGTCTGACTAATAATCTGGACTTACATAAAGAGGAGAAAATATCAGACGGACTTTTATTTTTGTGTTAATTTTCCTCTTCTCGCTTCTTCCATCCTATTTGGAGCCTTACCATACTCACATCATTTTTCAGACCCAGCTATTTGAAACAAAACTTCTCATCTCTAGCACATCCATGAGGAGTTTCCAACCCTGACCACAGCTGTTAATAGTGAGAGCTTGTATTTCTGCAAGCACTGAAGCAAATGTGGGTTGAAAATCCTGACCTATTACCAAGTTCTTTCCTCACAGCTTTTATTTCAGGTTTGCCATTTTAAAGAACATAGCTGTGCAGACTTTGTCAGGCAGATGTGAGCTCACTCAGTTCACTCTCTGAGCCGACCAGAAGCCATATGGCAGCGGTTAATGTGGCGCCGAGCCTGCGCTAATAAGCCCTGCTGAGAGACAGGCTCGGGTGCTCCAGCACAGCACGGGACTAATATGGCCACACAGCTTCTGCTGCACTGAGGGCAAGGGCAAAACAAGCTTGCCTTGACTTGAAGGCTTCACATGCCAAACCAAAGCAAATGACCTGAGAAGGCCCGTGTAGGCATTCCGTTCTCTGTAGCTCTTGCAGTCAACTGTCCCAAATATTCGGTGGACAAGATGCTTGCTCTGTCAGCGTGGTCTTTGCTGCAAGAACATGGCAAGGAAAAATCTGAAGTGTTTGGATCATACTCAGTGCCCAGCATTGCTCTGATTGGTTTAAATGCCTCATTATTAGCCCTGACTCTTCTGTGCAAGGTTGCTGGATAGGGTAAACCATGCACTAACTCATACTTGATGTGATATGTCTTCTCAGCAGACTTCTGCAAAAGATGGTACTGGTCTGTGGAATTAGGGGAAAGGGAAGAAGCATCATGATGCAGGGCAAAAGGGTGGCCCAATGGCAAACATCTGTGAACTGAGGAGAACACCACAGTCAACAGGCTTGTGCTGGCAATCACAGAGAGTAGATTTTGCATTTAGGACCAAATTGACCTCCTGTGTTCCCAAGGACATTCTGGTAGTAGTGTAATCTACTATGTGAGGTTATCAGATTTATAGACTGTGTTCATACTACCTGAAGTGCTGGAATGAAAACTCATCATAATTCAATGTTAGATTAAAAGGCTCTCTATGGTCATTAAACTCCTGGCATTTTAAACAAAGTTATTACTGATCATATTTAACCCTATAGGTAACAGTATCTGTTCCTTCTGTTTTTTTCTCATAACTTTTAGAAATATTCTTTTGCATCAGTGATGCACTTTGCTTCAGCTGTTTTTGTCTTCTCACCACTTAAAAAGTTTGGCATTAGACATGCATAGCTATGGTTTCTCACTACTGTTTCACCCAGCAGTCCTGAAAAGTAAGTCTTTCATGTGAAATAAGTGTGTGTTTTTCTACACTCAGCTTTATTTTACACCGATTTCCACTTTCAATTGTAAAAGCAAAATGAAAAAGAATGGAGTTCTTTTGCAGATACCCTGTGGACTTACAGGAATTTGAAAACTCCTCATTGAGTCAAAATTCTCCACGGATTTCTTTTGTCCCTAGTCATGAACTGATGACCTAGATAGTAAAGGAAAATAAATGCCTGCAGCAAAAAGAGTTTGTGTTAGATATCTGAGTTTTGAGACATCTACAGGCCTAGACATTAGACTATTCGGATTTTCTTGTTAAAACAGCTTATTGAGAGTTTTGAACCTCTGGGACCATCTGAAATTATAGAAATGGTGTCTGGGAAGTTTTTCTTTAAAAAATAACAAAAAGCCAGGTGGTTGTTATCTCAAGACTAGGTTACTTGAGCTATCCAGGGTGTGTAGGACTTTATGATTTCGATGGTTAGGAGCAAAGGTGATTTATTATGCTGAGAAAGTAAATTCTTTGTTTTGTTTGGCTGACAGTCTCGTTGTTGGGGTTTTTTGGGATGGGCAAGAGAGATGAAAAAGGGATGTGGGAGGGAAATTATATCTTCATTCATTTTATTCTCCTAATGAAAAAGAAACATTTTTGTTTGGTTAGTTTTTTTAAGCAGTCAGGAAAGGAGCCTTTGCTTATATTACAGACAATAAAGATGAAGATTGGGTTTAGGAAGTTAATTCTTCTCTTACCCTCCCTCCATCAGCTGCAGGGAAATCTTACATATAGAGTATGGACATCCTCCTCTAAGCTAAAATCCATTTCTGGAAACACTGTTGTCCCCACGCCCTTAGGGACTGCTGTGCTATATGCCTTCTCTGATTCCTTATCACGAAGGAAAACAATGACAAGCAAAGCAATATTGGAAAAATCAGCCTTCCAGAGGCTTCTATGAATCTGTCACACCAAGCTTTAGGACTCGCACAGGGAAGTGGGCAACCTGTGCACAGGCAGAAGACACACAGTTGGAGTAGAGTTTGGACCACTGGACATGGTATTTAGGATCCCTACAGGTCAAATGTGCAAAAAAGCAGGACAAGTTCTCTGTGTTCCAAGGTTCTTTCTTGCAGACTCCTGGACCTATGTGCCTTTATTTTTACTGTATTTATGTTTACTTTATAGTCATGTAGAGAGATATTTTCATTAGTAAAGGCTAAAAGACCTTTGAATACACAATTATCCTGCAGAAATCAATGTATTACTTGTGTCAGGTCTGTACAGTGAAGCAAAGCAAACCCAACTCCTCACTGTGTTATGGCTTTCCAAACACTGAAACCGTCTCCATTTGGGGGAAGGGGGGGGGGGGGGCGAAGTACATTTTTGTTCTTGAAAGTCTCTAGTGGACCTTATAAATTTGATTGTACTTGGCATTTTTGATATTCCTAGCCACTTGCACACCACAGCAGCCACATGTTGTCACTTAAAATCTAAATATCGGATAACTGCTAACTGAGACTTTATTGTGTATCATGCTTATTTTAAGAATTACTTTTGTAAAGTAAAAATGACACTAACTCTAAAAGCATGTTTAATAAAACCTCAACAATCTGTGTGCTGAGTTTGCACATATTATGTTCTCATAATCAAAAGAAAAATGTGGAATAAAAATAGTAGAGAAGAACAGTGCCCGTTTTTGGAGCCTTGAACAGATGTAAGTGATTAGAGCTTCTTGTTTGGTTTGCTTTGATTTTTGGTCTACTTTTTGAAAGTTCTGTCAGCTTCACTTTTGCTTATTTCACTCTGTTTGGATAGTTTTGCCTTACTGAGTTTCCTGTGATGCTTCTGGTTATATAAAAAGTCTAGTCCAAATCACAGCACTTCAAAAATAATAATTTTTCAGTTCTTGGGTTTCTTCAACCCAACAGAGTACTTCTCTCCCTCCAGGTAACAATATACTCACAATTACTTACTGCCAAGTTCTGATATTCACCACGTGCAGTAGTGTGGGACAAGCACACACATTGCAGGCTGTTATTCCAGACTCCTGTGTAATATTATGCAGGACCAAGTCTGCCTTCTTATGGTTGTCTTCCTAAAAAGGAAAAGGAAAAAAAAAAAGCTGCTTGATTCTTTATCTAGCTGGAGAATAATTCTTGCTAATACTCATGCTGCACTGAGCAATTAGTTGATTTTTTTTCCTCCTGAAAAATCATTATCTAAGAAGAATTTATTTGGCACATGGTCACATAAAGATTGTTCTTTTATGTAACATGGAAGTGTGGGTGGTTAGTTATACTTGGATCTATTTATACTCATTTTTTCTAACTCAGCAGATTTGCCTTTGCCTCTGTCTGCTGCTGTTGTCAGTTGTCTGCTTGCCTCTGTGAGGCCTCCTGGTTCTGACTGCATGGGAGGAGAATAAATTACACAGAGATAAGAGGGGGGGAAAGTGAATACATTTAGGAGTGAATAAACCCCACTATTTTTGCAGGGAAAATAATGCTGGTCAAAAAAAATGGTGGCATATGTCTTGAAATATTTCTAGTGCCAGGTGGAATTTACTGAACTTTGAAACTAGCCATAGAGATGTGTATGCTTAAGTAACTTTGCCTTCCCTCACAAAGCGTGAAGTTTGGTGCCTTGAACAGAATGATGATGGATCAAGATCTCTTAACAGTAAGCTTCTGGGATTTTAACATCACTGTTTTTCAAAGTGTCTATGCCATTCAGAATGTCAAGTTTTTGAAAGATGTTGACATGATGGCTTGGACTTCCCTCCACAATGCCTCACATTTCAAACTCTGCAGATCTTGCTCTCCCTATCCATATGAAATAATTTGTCTCTTAGGACTTCTTTGAACTCTGGTGTTCAGTTTGAGCATTTCTCTTGGAGTAAGATCTGATACAACTCAAACAGGAAAAAAAAATTTGCTTGTTCAGAGTAAACTGTTACCACAGAAGCTGCAGGTCCCTGATTGAAGCAATTTCATGGTGCATAGTAGGTGTTTCAAAATTGAGTGGTTCTGCTTTCTGGCAGACCTGTACTCTGCATAGAATTAAAGGTCTGTTTTTACCATGAGACTGTACAGTCATTACAACATGATTTCTAGAAGTGTGCTGTAAAACATTTTCCTACAGAGAAAATTACTGTGCAGTAAAGGAAAGATTGCCTTGAGGTAGAAAGTCTGCAAGCTAAGCAAAGCAGAGTGCTGGGCTGCTGCAATCTTCCTGTGCCATTTTGGGCAAGCCTTGAAGTTGTTCAGTTCTTCTTACTCAGCATTTCATGAGTTGTTGGACTGAATTCTTACATGTAAAGCAGCCTGACACTATTGCAACAAAGCTGTGGTATGCCACTGCCAAAGTGCATAGTGTTACTGCATCCTAAATCATTAATAGCTTTTTTTTTTTTTGTAGACAAAACAGTGGAGTCATATCCCCACTTTCATATTCAGGCCATGCTCCACTCTAGGCATTTATGATGGTACAATATTTTCAGCATCTAGCCCAGCTATAGATACCCAGAGATTTTCTTCTATTTCAAAGGAAACATCTCTTTATGCTTCAAGTTATATGCTGAAGTATTAAAGTGGTTTGGGGATTATTGACCCTCATATTCAAGGATTTCAAAGGTTTTTCATAAACCCAAAGTTTGTAATAAACTAGGAATGTCTATATAGTGGTACTTTGCATGATTACGATCCTGGGAAATTTGCATTCACAATGACTGTGGTTGGTGTGTTTCACTAAAGTACACTGCACACATCCTGAACTCTCAGTGTGAAATTCTGGCATTACAGAAATCAGTGTGAGTATTACCATCACCTTGCCTGAGACTAGTGTTTCACCCTCTCCAAGAAAGAATATAGTGTAATTTATAGCAAGAGAGAAGCCTCTTTTTGGTGTGCTAAACGCGTTGACATGCTTCACCTTTTTGTTGCTAGTGTTGTTACTGCTTCACTTCATTATTTTTATTGGCTTATTTGTCATTAAGGAACTTAAGGTATTCCAGCTGGAGGTTTCTGGACATACTCCATATTGATTCTCAATTTTTCTTCTCATGAGACTGTCTGCTAAGAGAATTCCCATATTATCTGTCTTACCAGTATCTTTTGCATTGTCATTCTTAACTATTAAAAATTACTCAATGGGAGGTGGCAGCTGTTCCTCTACTTTTATCATCCAAACTTGAAGGCTTTGGTGGTGTAATAGGTTATATTTGTTATTCTTGAAGTTAGTAAATATAGGAAGTTTTAATAGGTTTTTCTGTAGGAGGAGAAACTTTAGCAGTCTGAAGATTTTAAGTAGGACATGGGCAGATAACTTTTAAAATTTGCAAAATTAAGAGCAGCTGGAGCAACCAGAGTAAATAAACCTGTCAGCCTGCTTTGCCAGTTACTTTCAATTCAAAAAGAGAGGGTGGTATTTGAAAATGTTCAGTTTTAGGATTTCAGCTGTAGTGAAGTGTGTTCTCCCTACTTCAACCATCTTAACAAAGGACACTTCTTCTACTGGTATGAATAAAAGTTCAAGAAAAAGGCAGTTCTTCATCTCTGTAACATATACGGTTCTTAGACTGCAGTGTCAGTTTTACTGTGCTGCCCTGTCAATGAGTCTCAAATTCACCTTGAAGGATCCCCCCCAGGGATGCCAGCTGAACCTTTGACCCTTCTATTCTGGCTGTCACCAAGGTTAACACATCATTACAGCTTGTGATGTCTGGGATACCTGTGCTTGTGGAGCCTTTATCAACCTACACTGTTTCACACAACTTAAACAGAAATCCATCTTTCACAGATTTTTCATAGGACTGTGTTTTGTTGATTTTTGAGAATGAGTTGTATTTCTTCCTAATTTTTTGTTAAAATAGATGTGAAATTTTAAAACTTACAGATTTCTCTCTGGTTTTCCCAAATAGCTAAAACATCAACTATTGGCTATAGGCAAAAATAAAAAGATGAGGAAGCATTTTCCATTTAAATTTGAAAGTGGGCAGATTTCTACTTGTGTTGTTGCTTAGAGTACTACATTGCTACACAGTTCAAAAAGTGTGTGGTGACAGACAAAAGAACAAAAGTAAGTATTGGTTTTGGGGGAGTAGTTCTGACTACTGAAGGTTAAGGGTGCTTTGTTAATTTGGAATTTTCTGACCAAGATGTACCATGTTGGATAATTAGCTGATTATAATTAAAATGGGGTTTGGTTTGCTAACCCAAAAAATGGTGTTTGCAAATATTGTTCTTGTCTGTGGCACTGACATTTAACCAAGGAAACTCTTTATAAGAGAAGCCTATTGACACAGATTTTCCACGTATGTATTGCACTAATATATTGTGCATTAACAGTTGTACTCAATGCTGTTAAAAATTCTAGGATTCTAAATGTGCTCTTAGTAGGTTTCTTTTTTCCCCAAGATTGTCCTCTGATAAGACACATAGGCCATTTGGTTGGCCAGACCTACTTCTGGATGGTGTTGTGGCCATCAGTTTTGTATTCATGAAATAACAAAACCAATAGACCTCAAAATCGGTTAATTCTATCTCCTATATCATTTCAAAGGACTTCCACAATTTCTCATTGGAGAATTGACACCACTAATGTTGAAAAGTCTTATAAGCTAAAGATGACCTGTTTATTCTGGAGAATGCCAATGGAATTTTTGTTTCTGCGGCTGGAGGAGATTACTTTTAATCCCAAGCAGTCTGTACTGTACTAGTTTTTATCTTTTTATTCTTTCCTTCTTTATACAAAGTGCAGTCTTTAAAATAAGTCTGAACACATGACATCTGGGTACCTATCTTCAGCATTCAAATGATATGCAAATTTATTCTGTGTCCACTTTACATTCAGCTGAAAGAGTTGAGATGATACTGGGACAGTGCTGTATCCTTTTTTGTCCTCTCTATGAACACATCAAACAGTCTTTTAGGTAGCAAGCCTTAAACCACTCCTTTCAGTTAGATTTATCTTTCAGGTAATGAGCCTTAAATCACTCCTTTTCATTTAGATTTATGTCATTTTCCTTCTCTTAGACTTGTCTGGAAACTTCTAACAGTTTAACAATTAGAGTAACTCCAGTTAGCTGTGATCCAGTGGTTCTTCCCTTTGCAAGTGTTTGAAGGGTAGTTGACAGAGCCACAAAAGAAGTTTCTGAAAAGGAAAAATACTGTTTATTTAACTACATGCTTGTACAAAAAAGGAAACACTTCAAGCCACTCTATTATGTATGTGCCTATCTGACTAATCTAGCATATGAAATTTCTTTCCAGTGGAATTCCATATGTATACCTTCTTTCTTCCAAATCCCCACTTTATGAGCTTCTGGTCTATTGCTCCTGAAGGAAGTGTGCATCTCATTAGATCCCTCTTCCTGCTTTAGTTTTTGCCTTCTTTTACATCTCAGGAACAAAGGTGCTGCTTGGGCTACAAGTATGTTGAAAAGTTACCATTAAGATCATAAACTAATACCTTTGTGGTAAATTTCCAGGCAATCCTGCTATGAAATTAGTTGCTGTGTGAGCAGAATGAGCCTAGATCAAAATCTAGCACATTATTAAGGGCCACTCTAAGTACAAGAAGTATGATATTTTAATATTCAATGCATAAAAAAACCTGCATGTCAGCTTGTTCTTTGCATGCATGTTTGAAAGTGGTAGTAGTCATGTCAATAACACAGCGTATATACTTTAGTTCTTACAGATCTTAAACAAAATTTTGGATCTAATAGGTTTTTCCAGGACTTCATATTCAGAAATTTGAGAATACTTAAGCATTTTTCTGAAATATGGTAGAAATTCTCAAGGTATGTTCTGCGCAACATTTCTTGCAAAATCTTCAGCCTGGAAAAAAATGTAGCACTTTATTGCAATCCACTGAATGTGAATCTTATCAAAGAATTTTATGGAACTTTGGTCAAATGTCTAATAACGCATGGAACCATTTGAAAGGTGAAGAGAATCACCAGAACACTTTTTCCCTCTCTTTGTCTAACATTCTCTGAAATTACTACTTTTCTAGTCATGATTGACTTCCACTTTCAGTAGAATTTGGCTTTCTTTTTTCTTCAAAAGTCAACAATATGGCTGTCTTAAAAAAGTCTGTATGAAACACATGAAGGATTGTCCCTAGTAGTACAGTGCAAAGTACAATGCACACTTGATGAAGTCTTAGGTTAGCTGAATATTTCTTTTTATATTTATCATAGTTGAGGGTTTTTAGAACTTTTCCCCTTTATGTTTAGAGTTTGAAAACCACATTGCAAGTCTTGCCCTAAAAATGAATTTGTAAGGGTAGCAAGTATAAATTATTTAGTTTTTCTGGACATAATAAGTGAAAACAGTGGATCTATGTCCTCTAACATGAACAAGAGTTATCTTTATTGTCAACAAAATTTTCTGTAAGGTTATACCTTGATGCAGACATCAGGGTAATGATGTGACCTGTAATTTGTTTAGGTATTGCAGTAGTAGTTGATCCTGTTAATGTTTGTATTGGAAAAGGAGGAAAGAAGACTGAGAAAGCTTATTGATAATGTCTTCTGTTTGTATAAATGGTATCAAGATAATCCTTTAAATACTGTCTTCCATACCTCTCCATGTGCATCAGCTTTCCCTGGCGTTCTTTAGTGTGTTTTTGCATAATTTTTCTTACAACACAGATGGATATATGCTGATCTAAAATATTTTTCCTATAAATATTTGTCCATATTTGGGGCACTGACTGGAGTCATAGTGTCTCAGGAGTGATGAGTTCAGACTTTGGTGAGGCTTCAGCAGAGGGAAGCACTTAAATGTCTTGTTTGTAAAGGGTCCCTGATGGACCCTGATGGTGCTTTGTGTATTGCATATCACAAGCTACAGGCAGCACCTTTTGGTCAATTGAAGACCAAGTTTGGAAAGGAGAATTACAAACTCAACTACCTGGACACATCAAAATGTCCCATCAGATAGGCAGAAGTGTTGACTACCCCACACTTTCACCAGCAGCAAAGGACTCTTAAATTTTGCCATTTGCTTTTGAAAAATTTGGCCAGAATGTTACATAGATGAGTCTTTTAAATGCAAAAGTGTAACAATTTTTTTTTTTCTGTTTGTAATGCTAAGTAGCTGGCAAAGAAGCAGTGATGTCTTTAAAAGTTAAATGTTTATTTCAGACTCAATATTTGAATTTGTATCTGTTTTAGAGGCATAGTGTAGGATCTTTCTGTGTTTTTAGGGAAGAAAGTTTACTGTGGGAATGCATGAGCAGTTTTGAACTTCCTGTCACTGTCATAAAGCAGGTAATCTGTACCGACCAAACTGAAATCTGATCAGGTAACACTTGCAGTTTTCTGTAAAGATTGCTTCTTATTCATTATGTGTTTTGTACACTGCTCACACAGAGACATCAGAGCTTCTTATTTATGTTAGTATAATAATAATAATTTTAAAAAAAAGTCATGCATGCAGACACAAGATTAAACAGGAAAATTTGAGTGTGTAGTAATTTCAATTTCTCTGCCATTTTTGCAAGCCTGTTCCACCAACAGCAAACATCAGCAAACATGAGACTCTGATTTCCACAGAACCCAGCCAGCTAGATTTTAGTTTACTTTGCTTTGTAAATACAAAAGTGAGAAGTCGAGCAGATAGTATTTCCAGTGTCCAGAACAGTTTTCCCCCCACTTCCAGCCACATTTCTTTCTCCACCTTTTCCATTGGTGCAGTTTACAATAACAACAAAAATTGTGCCAGGGGTTTAAACCCACTGTGGCATCTGAGAAGAATGGCAAGAAACTGCTGCAAAGGAAGCAATTATCCCTGCTGGGCTCCAGAGTCCCCATGAATAGCTCGGGCAGCCCCCAGCTGTGAGCAGGCATGGCCAGGAGGGAGGCACTGCTTTTCAGGTTTCAGTCTCTTCATTCTCTTTGGCTTTTCACAGGGTAGCCACTTCCATTTGCACACTGAGCCATGACCAGATCGCTGCTCCCAAGGCAAGTGGGAAGAGCCCAACTGGTTCCTGCTGCCACTGGAGCTGGGTTTCCCAGTGGCCAGCCCTGCAGTAGCCCACAAACATCAAACTCTCTGAGGATATCATAGTTAAAAGATGGCAATAGGAAACATGTGAGCATCAGGGAGCAGTGATCCCAGTATGTATAGAGAATAGGAACAGTGTATGCTTTGTTCTGCTTGATTGCAACCTGTGCTGGCTTATTTTATGAGTAAAAGGAACTCCAAGGAGCTCCTGGCTTCACTGTCTGCTGCTAAGATCAGCTTGTATTGTGTAGTCCCCTGTGGGAACAGAGGGCTGAACATTTGTGAGCAGACCTGAGATCTGCAGGTCATTCGCTGCCTGTTGAGTCTCTCTGGAGAATCTAAAGTTGAGCACAAAAATAATGATGCTGGGCTGCTATGTGAGCTGGGGCAATTGGGGGATTTGATCTTTACCTCTCTGTGCATACTTTCTCCTCATTCTTTGTGAGTTTAAATATCAGCATCTTCCAAGCAGGGGCCTTTCTGTAGCTGTAATGTCTAGCCCAGTCAATTTTTCAGTGTTCCTTCAATAAAAGTGAAGGTTGCACTCAGCTTTACTTGTGATTGCCTACAACTACAGGTTTTTACCTCAGTTCTGTAACACAAGGCTTGTGTGCAGACTGCAAAAAATACAAGGAAATCTTTGATTTATGACTTGCATGTGCTGTAGTCATGAGAGCTGCAGTGGTTATTGGTGGAAGGGTGAAATGTGGCAGATTAATATATGACTTTTGTGTTTAACTGTTCATGAAAAATGATCATTGTGGTGCTTGTGTTCCTTTTTTTGACAGTGTTACACAAATGAAGCAAAAGGTTTAATATTTTCACAACTTTGTGTGACCAGCATAGTCTTCCCATAAAAGTTACAGTTCTACTGAGCTTAGGCTCAGTCTGAGATAAATGCAGTAGAAACTTAACACAGACTTATATGCTCCTTTTGCAGCGTGGCCTCATTTCCATGGCATGCCATCTTGGTCAAAAGTCAGAGAATCAGTAGGGTTTTAGTTATGTTAGAAAACATTCTGTATTTTTCCAAGGTTAGTTTTGCAGAATCTTTATTTATTCATAGTGTTTCATTGAAAGGGCCAACACTTCTTTGGAAGTAAATTTGATTATAAAGTTTTGAAAGAAAATGTTTTGAACGAGAAGTCAAATCTGTTTCAACATTTAGAACTGTCAAAACACAAACTTGGAAATGTATGAAAGAATCCACTGCATTTTTGTCACCTGTGACTAATTTTATTTGCTTAGTTTGGTTCTCTGTTTGTATTCTGTGCCATAGAGAGCTCAGGTTTGCCCTCAGAGGAACACAGAAACTCCTTCTTCCCTTGGGAAGCTGCTGTGCCAGCTCTAGGGAGGAAAGCTTTCACAGGCAATTTAGTGCAGGAAGTGCAGCGGTCACGGGAAGGATCCGGGAGCCTGTGATTTGCATCCCCTTCAGCAAGGAGCCAGCAGTGGGCAGCGAGTCTCAGAGGGGATGTGCCTTCTCCTCGAGACAAGTGGGAGTCTGAGCCAAAACTGCTGCATCTCACAAGGTCACTGAATGACTGAAGCCACAGCTGCACAGACCGTGCCAAGAGAAAAGTTTTGAATAATTAATTTCTATTCCATTCCCTATTCCCAAACGATTTTGTTGTTTCACAGTTGTACTTTTAAATGTAGGAGAACCTTGGTTTTGCAAGCCTTGGTTGAAAGCCTTCCATTTTCTTGTGGGAGCTCATGGTAAAAGAACATCTATGAACTTCTGCTTCAAATCTTCGGATAACTTGAGTCCTATCTGAACAGTGCCCTTTAGAAGACCCTATATAAGGACCTTGAAAAATCTCTTGTTTAGCACAATGGCTGGGAGAAATCTGCACTCTGAGAAATGTCTTTCTTCAGATTACAAGTCTTGGTGAAGTTTTTATCTATCTATGCTTCTAAGCTTTGAAGTTGAAAGTTAGGATCTGCAGTTGAAGGCTCGGGCTCTGCACAGCTCCTCTATTGGAAAGTAGGAAATTTCCTCTTGATGAAATGCACCCCATGCTATACAGTTGTCTTAAATCCATATCATTGTTCTGATAACATTAACCCCAGCCTTAGAAAAGTAACACAACATTGGTCAATACCTACAATGACTGAAAGCCCCTCAAAATCAGCAGCAGAGTCTGTGCCCCTCTAAGATAGCATGGTGGTTGTACTCCTGGTGCTGTCTGCAGGGTTTAGGTGTGCTCTTCTCTGTGCAGAGTCACTGCAGAGTTGGGGCTGGTCGTGTAGATGGGCCCTTGGGGTCTCTGGAGAGCTGCTATGAAACCAACTCTGGCTTCATCCATGTGACTTTTTAACCCAGCCCTGCAGAGTGACCTTGGTCTTCCTTTGGCAGTGTGGGCACTCAGTGGGAAACAGTCTTCTAAATTGCTCTAGAGATTTGGGTTATGTAGTTTCTTTTATGGTTACCAGGTAGGGGTTTTTTATATGTTTTAAAATGTGTGGTTTGTTAGTATTGTTTTTCCATATTACATTTCCAATTTTTTAGGTAGCATAATTAAAAACTGAGAGATGTGGTGTAGCAAATTAATGCTGGCGGGTCTGAGATTTTATCCTTGGAGGTGTATAAATAACACAGTAGTGGTGATGCTTAAAAGAAAATTCCTGTGTAACTGATACCTCAAATCGTCTGACTTGCTAAAGGGGAGACAAATGAAGACATACCAGACACTGAGTTCAGTTCAAGTTCACTTTAATTTCTGATTTCAATCACTGATGGCAGTGAAAGCTATATAAGCACCAGTGTATCCAGGGCAAATTCATGCATGAGGTTAAATTTGCAGTTTTACAGAAATACCACAGTTGTCATTACAAACATATAATTCCCATGTTGGGTCTTCTTTGGGTGTTGCAGAAAGATTGCTAGTGCTATATAATTTTTAGTAACTCATGGAATGTGACTGTGTGTTGCCCATTAGTTGAGTTAATGTGTTTCCTGTACTCAGTAAATAATACTGTGAAAACCAGTTTCTGAGGTGTTGGGTGCCTTTTTTTTTTTCTTGAGATGTTTGTAGAACAGATTTAAAGCTACGAAGATAGTTGTAACATGCTTTAGTTATGGGATTTTTATCTTGGTTTATAATAAGAAAGGAAGTATTACAAAGTAAATGTTTTATATTGTAGCTGTGAAGGCATTTCAGGGAGGTATTTTGCTGGTTCATATATTGTCATATAAACATAACTGTCGGCTCAGAAACTAGTTTTGACTAATGTGAGCCAATATGAATTATTTTGAATTAAATATTCCTTTGTGATTAACAAAACCCAAATGTTTGTAGAAAGTAAGTTTGGGATGGTTACAATTTAAAACTTCGGAAAATTGCATATGCTGAGGTACGGATTTTCCTTTTTTGAATTCGATTTGTAACATTTTGCACGTATCTTGGTTGTTTCTTTGATCTTGTTGGGTGAAGAATCAAACGTGATGATTACGATACTTGGTGTCTTGTGATAGTGCCAGGGGCTGAACAACTCTTAGCTGCCTCTGAGGTAACCAAGCAATTCAGGACACAGATAACCCATAAGCCTTCGTAGACATCCATCTTCTTATGCTTACAGTCATTAATAATAAGGCTATAAAAGTGGGAAAGGGAGTCTTATGACTTGAATCTGATTCTGACTGTGATGTATCCTAGCTGGATTGGCAGGGCTGCCAGAAGCAGCAGCTTGAATCAATTGTCACTTTATCTACCTTAAAAGCTCTTTCTTTTTACGTAAAGCTGTCTTCTGTTCATTTTGCACCATCCTTTGGACTCTACCTTCAGGCCCGTCAGTATTGCAAGGCAGTTTTGTTGGTCTGTATGGTAGGGGGGAACAGTTGACTTGCACTTTGTCATGACAGATTTACAGCGCAGGAAGACCACTTGAAAGACTGTTTCAGACTACCTTCAAACAGAATTTTTTGTGTGTTTGATCTGGAGGAGGCAGCATGTACCTTCCTGGGGTCCCAGAGAATGGAACGGAAAGCAGGACAGACTCCTCTGTCTGAACTTTGAAGTTAAACAAGAACAAACTTTAATCATTGGTGAAGACCTGTTCCAAACATGTTTTGATGTCTAGTGTCTGATATTTAAGTGTGCTGTAATAGCTAGGGAAGACTACATGGGATTCACAAAGCTTGGAACAAGATACAAAATTTCAAATAAAAATTTAAGACAGTCATTTATACTCCTTTTTGTTCAACTTTGTTGAAATTGCAAAGTTGCCTTCTATTGCTGACATTCTATGCCTTACACTATGCTGCAATAGTAAGTCCTTTCATGGGTATTTTGGGTGGCTAGACAGCATAGAGGAAAATACCATATTTCTTAACTAAGAATTAAAAGCTACCTTATTACAATTGTCTGTATTTGCCTTGTTCTGTAACTGTTTGATTGTCATTTATAATTAGATGGTATACTTTTAAAGCAAAGACCGTGTCTGACAGGTTAATATCACATGCTCATCACTTTCCATTTAAATAAAGTGTGTTGTCATGTATACCATATTGTAGAAGACTGAAATAGATTAAATTTGCAGAAATCCTGGCTATACAGAGGTATTTCATTTTGCAGTCTACATTTCATTTTCCTGTGGATTTAAGTTTGCTTGAGAATTATTTTGCAACAGAGCAAATTTCATTTCTTAAATAGAACTAAACTAGGAGCTGAAAGAAAGCTTAAAAAATGTCTGTCACCTTTATATTTGGACTTCCCAAGCATTTTTCTCATTGCTTCATTCTGTCTCATATTTCATACCATATTTCTGTGAAAAGTAAATGAATCACCCACATATATAAAAATATTTCTTAACACAGACAGATGGATATGGATTTATACATACAGAAATTTACACGCATATACACGGCACACAGAGGTATATAAAATATGGTCTTAGAATAAGAATATATGTGTGTACAGCTATCCTGAATACTGTGTGGTATGTTGTAGAACCCTTGGGTAGGCTTTTATGGATTTGATTTATTGGCTGACTGAGTTGATTCTTTATTTGTACATAATTTTTTGCTGCTGGGTGGCCATAATTTACAGTTCTGGACCTAGTTAACTCTGTGGGTGCCCACAGCTTTCTATATGAACATCTCCAGCTATTGTTTAAAGAGATAAATGAAGCGGAATTGCTGGAATGAACAATTTACTCATGAGGAGCAAAATATGGGCAGGCAGGCAGGCCATTGATAATAGCTTTCAGTAAGTCTTTGTAAGTCACCATACTGTTGTGTATTCTCTTAATGTACATACAATAATCCATACATGTTACAGGCAACTGAAGATCAACTCTGAACCACTGACCACAATCTTTTATTGGAATTCCATGCTGTTCTTGTATTGTTTCTACTTGCAAAGCCCTGATAGATTTGCTGGTAGGCCCAGAACAGAACAAAATCCTGAAAAGGTGTGAAAAGTCAAAAAGTGCCTTGGTTTCATTTCCGTATAAATGAAACATGACACTTTCAGGATTGGACTTAAGGCTTTGGCAGTTAACAGAGCAATTCTTTTCCCATGACACACAGTATCTACCAGAGTTGTGTAATGAAATGCCTTGCTACGTCTTTTTTACTAGGAAGAAAGGACTTTTCTTTGTATTCAATATGGTAACAAATCTTCTGGAAGTTTGGGGTGTAGTGGTGGACTGCCTATCCCTTTTTCAAACCACTGTATCATTTGCTGCTTTCAAGTCCAGCTGGTGTATTCTGGGGCAGGGGCAAAAATATGAGAAGAGCCAAAGCACTCAAATTTAAAATGCCTTCAGTAACTGTTAAGTATCCACAGGCTATAATTCTAATTTGCAGGATTTCAGATACTGTCTCCAAAGGTGATTTGACTCCCTACTCTAAGTACTGGATATAAACTTAGTAAGACAAAGAAATGTAGCAGTGATTCTGTGTTCCTACCAAATTTCACATGGATGTCTTTACTGTGTACTTTCTTAAGTAAAGCCCTTGGTCTGCAGTCCATAGGTATTTCTGGGATTTCCTGTTGAGAGAAAAAATGGCAAAACAATGCACATATACAACATCAATTTGTCATAGCTGTGGTCTTCATTTGCAATATCTTCTTAATAAACAGAAGGACTTGATCAATTTTACTGAGAGGGTGGGTACTTAATTGTTAGGATTTAATGGAAAACTTTGGTAGTTACCCACCTCCCACCAGCAGAATTTTGCTTTTTTCTAGCCATCTGTGACCGCTCCAGTCACAGATGTGTAATTCCACATCCACTTGTGGTACATTTTATTGTATCTGTGTAGTCCATCACAATCCCATGTGGCATAACCATCGCTGTAGCTAAAGTTCTAAACCTTTCTTATTGTTCTAAGAAAGCCAACTAACCAACCAAACAAAAGATCAACAAAGGAAAACCCTTTCCAAATGCATTCAGAATTCCATCTTGGAAGCACAGCTTCCTTCAGTAGGCATTTCACATCTTAGGAAGTCTGCCTCAACATCCATGAGGGAATGTTTACTCTGCTTCTCCTTCTTTGTCTAAATCTCAAATAACTTGGAGGAAAAGCAGCTTTCAATGACTTTTTAGTTGTTCATATGTTTCTCCTTTAATACTTCTCTCCATCTGTGCTTTGAAGAGAATCTTGTGGTGATTCCTACAAGAAATTCCTAGGATGGTTCTTCTTACAGTTCATGCATGATATGCAGTTCTGTCATATTTTAATGGATTTGAATGGGATTTTCATAAGTGATAAAATAACGGAGAAGCACAGATGCTACTGAATGTCAGTAGGACTTAGAAGATGTATGAAAATCACTGCTTTCAGTTTACATGGGTTTGAAATCATGAGATGAGTTGGTAAGTTCCTGTGATATGTAAATACATTTCTTTGTTAAACCCAGTGCATTCATTATTGATATACGTGAAGCATATGTATTTCTGCATGTGTATCTGGATATACAAATATCCCAAAATACAAGTGTAAATCTTTCTGAAATTGTTTTTTAAAATCCTTTGCATTGACTAATTGGAAAATAAATCACTTTCTGTGATTTAAGGAGATACAAAACAGTAGTAATTATAGGTAGACTTCTTGATATATGTTGCATTCACTTCTGCTTGCCAGTTCAGGCAGTCAGAAATCTAAAAATTCACCTAGATTCTTGAAAAATGTGTATTTGCAGGTCACCTTTATTTTTTCATTCTTCATGCCTCAGATCCCCATTGAAATTTCAGCATTACTAGCTCCCTGGATGATAAAGGACATATCTGTTCTGTTCTCAAGCAGTGAGTGCCAAAGGCAACAGAATGAAATTTGTATGCAACGCTATCTGCGTTACACGTGCACGTTCATTTATCTCAATAACTGACTGTCATCGCTGTGTGTGCACATCCTACAGTGATAATCAGAGCCCAACGCTGCTCAAGATGTCAAATTTTCAGGGATGGATTTCCAGCTGCAGGCAACTCGAGCTAAATACCTCATCTTGAGAACACTCTCCCCCTTGTCACTGACCACATTAGACGCTTTTATGTAGCATCATACATGGCTTTTATTTATTGTGTACTTCCACCCATGCCTGTAACTGCAGTGGTTTTCATAAGTGATTGGACTTGTAAGCATATGTTCCCTTAAAAATGTAGTTAATGTAATTAGCAACATTTTTATGTATTAATGTATTCAACTGCCTACACAAATTTTGTTGCATTTGTGGGAACTTTGAAACTTATTCAATAATTTAATCACTAAAATGGGAGAATAAATTGTTTTAAAGGAAGATCAGATATTTCCATATGCATTTAATATGTATTTTTATATAA
Source organism: Pithys albifrons albifrons (assembly GCF_047495875.1). Lineage (NCBI taxonomy): Eukaryota > Metazoa > Chordata > Aves > Passeriformes > Thamnophilidae > Pithys > Pithys albifrons. The sequence goes on along the minus strand of NC_092458.1, from coordinate 108,544,631 downwards.
CATAATAAGATTCTGAATCACAAAGGGAGTAAGTATGTTTTCTGATTTGGAGGTTATTTGAATTCCATTATCTTCAAAAAATCCTGAATCCAAATTTAAGAGCAGAATGCTATTTATTTCCCAGTATGAATTTAATTGCTTTGGCCCATCTGCTTATCAGCTTTTAAAATTACTTATTTAAAGGTGAAGAACTAAAAAATAAAGAATTTCCTTCACTTCCTTAAGAAATGAAAACCAAAACAAACACAAAATTCATGAATAATAATGAGCACAACCAGCATTAGGATAGCACACAAATATTTCTTGTCAAGAAAAAGTAATTGCAGCACTTGATGTGAAGATGAGATTTATGTCTAGTACTAATTTTTACTCTCCACCTGATTGTATCAGTACATAGGAAGGAATTGTAGGTTTTCTGGCCAACAAGCATTAAACAGGCTGTTGAACAGCCAGTATTACATTATGCAGAATGAAAAAAAAAGAGTAATGGGAGTCCAAATATGAAATATGAAAATATATATATATATATATGTGTGTGTGTGTGTGTATATATGTATATAAATACAAAACTACGAGACAGACTCTTTGTGTAAAGAAAAGGAAGTTGGGCTAATTGTTTTTTGTTTGGTTTTTTGGGTTTTTTTTTACTTTTTTGTATGATTTAGAAAATTATTGCTGGTTTGTTTTGTTTTATTCGCTATAACAAAATATTTTTCAAGTTAATGTTATTAAATCACTAATTCATATTAAGGTATTTTTATTATCCTTGATTTGTCCTAGATCAGAGGAGGAAAGCTTATGATCACATACACAAGAAAGAATGATGCTGGAAAATATGTTTGTGTTGGAACAAATATGGTTGGAGAACGGGAAAGTGAAGTTGCGGAGCTCACTGTTTTAGGTAAGAATTCCTCCTTCAAGACTTTTGTTGAAGAAAATGTCCAACTTTCCTTTTTCCTAGTTAACCTTTTATTAAGGATCATTCTCATCTATTGATAATTTTGAAAATGTTTTTAGTCACAGTTGTGTTTTAGCACACAGGAGGCAGGCAGTGGCTCTCCAGTCCACTTGGCACTATTTTTGCTCTCAGAAGATGTTTTCGTACTTAGTTCTCAAACTGGAAATAATTCCAGTATTCACTGACTGGATCGGTATTGTAAAATAATAGCAAAACAAAAAGGAACAATGTTAAGAAGCAGAGGCTTAAATTTTTCATCTTGCTGAAGAAACTCAGAATTATTCTACGTTTTTATTTTAAATAATTATTCTTTCCTTTACGGTTGTGTGTTCTGGGAGTTATAAGGCTATGACAGATCTACTTACTCAAGTGATCCTAATGATGGTTCCTCCGAGCATGTTTTAATTTAAGATAACTGAGCTTAGCTGAAAATTATATTTTTCACTGCTGTTGCAGAAAGGAAGCTCCAAATGCAGTCTCAGAATTTCTTCAGCATGGCAGAACTCCCTCATGCTCATTTTAGATACACCTTTGTTAGTTTTCACTCAAAATATGTCCCATTTCACTTTGAAGTAGGGGCAGCTAGAATTAGCAAAATCGTTTCTGAAAAAAAATAGGTGTTTTATCACCACAGGATGAGAATATCCAAACCATGGTTCACAGCACACTGGTTTCCATCACAGTACTGCTGCAGTAGTATTAGTCCTAGCTCTTTTTTGTTGTTATGTTTCAGGATGTGAGGAAATGGCCTGAAGTTGTGTCAGGGGAGGTGTAGGTTGGATATTAGAAAAAGGTTCTTCACCCAGAGGGTGGCTGGGCACTGGAACAGGCTCCCCAGGGCAGTAGTCACAGTACCAACTTGACATATTCTGTGTTTCTGTGAATTTTTGTTGTTTGTTGGGTTTGGGTTTTGTTTGTCTGTTGCTTTTTGGTTTTGTGGGTATTTTTAATCTATATTTAAGAGCTGTCTTGTCAGTCTTTGGCACTTCTATGTGTTTTCGCTGCTTGGTAGAGTTAGGACTCAGGCAGCTTGAAGACCTGTTGAGAGTTCTATGTGAAACAGGAATTTCCAGAATAAAAATGAGTTTGTATGTCATCTTAAAGATGTTCAAACTGAATACCCAGCAAATAGTAGTGTGTAACCTGTTAGAAGCTAAGGAAGAATTTCTGTGATCCACTGCACTGCTTTGGGTTTGTTTTGGGTTGTTTTATAAGACCTTTGAAGTAATTTTGGAGGAAGTTTGACGTCAAATAGACTTTCAGGACTTTCAAGCGAATTCTTAAATTGAAAATAAGCTGTAGTCTCATGAGTGTAGTCCCAGCACCAGGCTCCTATTTAACTGTACCAGTCATACTCTACTACCAACCAGAGAATTGTGGCATGGACTATTTGCTTCATCTTATGTTCCCTTCAAACATATTTCTGATATTCAGCCTGGCAAAACTAGTGAGGTTTTGTTTTCAAACAGGGTAGTAAAGCTTTGAATATCTTACCAGTCTGTGTCTAGAAATCTTTAATAACACCTTCTTCTTTCAACTCAGACATGGATATGCATGAAAAAGCATGAGAAATATGCTGACTTCATATATTAAAATCTTTCTACATAAATCTGCTATTTATGGGGTTTGGTTATTTAGAAGTTGAACTTTTGCTTTTAGGTCTCTGGTTTAGATCAGAGGGAGGATTGTGTGCCAGAAACTGTAATATTAGAAAGTTTCAAAGTGATCCTTGCTAAGCTCTCCTTGTATGTACCAAATAGTTGTGTGACAAAGATAGATACTTAAATCAGTGCTGATTTCCCTTATCCGTTTCTGCATTTGAATAAGAGTGTTATGAATGGGCAGACAAAAACTCATGGAAGTCCATTAGTCTTCCTCTAGGAAACTGATCTGGAGAACAATGTGCCTCTTGTGGGTTTTGCATTCGGGCAGCAGTCCTGGACTTACCAGATCAGTCCTTTTTCTCCTGCATAATTAAGTTGCATATTCTTATCCAAGCTATTCTTACCCTGAGGTTTAATCCGGAATGTTCTTTTCTTGCATTCAGATTTCGTTTTTTCTGCACCTACAAGAAAAGGGGCAGGGCAGGGGGGATTGTCTATATTTGTATCTTTTTAATTCACAGCTACATTCATGTCCGTAGATCTCTGTTTTATTTCTCATGCCTTGTATATGAACCCAGCCTAGAACTGACAGCTTAAAGATCAACTTGCTATTTCATTTAACATTATTTCCTAGCATTGCCAGCAAAGTTAAGTTTTCTACAACACAAGTGTCCAGCTGGTCTAGACATCCTCAAGAATAAAAGAAGCTTTTATAATAGTGTTTTGTTCAGTTCAAATTTCCACTTCAGTCCTTTTTGAACCACTCACTAAGTTTTTATAATACTCAATCTCTATATCTTTATCTGCTAAGTCAGAGTAATATTTAGAAATGCCATTTTCAAACACAAATGTGAGACGTGATGGGGTTGTCTCTTTATCCTTCTGTCTGGTGCTTTTGTACTCCTGTGAGAAATTTTGTGGTGTATTTTGGGGTATTCACACTTCCCGATGGTGCCAGTGGATTCAGACCCTTCCAGTTCCAGGGAGATGATATTTATATCTTTAATACCTACACATCAAAACATGCAACTGCCTTCTCAACTCCCTCAGAGCTTTCTCAGGTTTATAGGCAAAAAGGTCATCTGCCTTAGGCAAAGGAATCTGCCAAGTACTCTCCTGTTAAACCTTCCCTGCACTCTCCTCTTAAACCTTCCCAGTTCTTTTATGGACATGCTGTTGTCATCTAATGCTGCATTTCTAGATGGGCAATCATTCCTAGAGTATCCCAGAAATTGTTTAAAAACTTTGTCTTCCTTGTGAGTGTGCAAACCTCACTACACTGCAGCCTCGTGTGGAACTATGAAACTATGAATAGCCCAGCATTATAAAACTCTGAACCCTGTTACAGGGAGAAAAGTGTACTGATGCCTTTGCAGCTAACCTCTGGGGTGCCAGAAAAGCACAGTTGGTACTGAGGTCCATCCCAGTTTGTTTCAGAAAGTCTTAGGTTATGCAGCAAATAATCTGACTCTGGTGAGCCAGGACTTGGATCATCCATGCTCTCCAGTATAAGTCAAGGATCACAGCAATTTTTATGGATAAAAACTACAGAAAGGACATTCAGGGTTTTTTTGGCTTGCTTTACTTTATGTGTGATAGTGAAATGGTGCCTTTCTAAGTTCTTGGATTGAACACTTGCTGGTGCTGACACCTGCAAGCAGTTTCCTAGAGCTATTGGTGCTTCCTAGAGATAAGTGAGTGCTGGAACTCACTTAGCCTTCAGATTTAGAGGCTCCATTGAGTCAAAACCTCCAGTGAGATGATGTTTGGTTTGTGCCTTCTGTCTCTTTGAAGCAGTGCAGTGATGAGTGGTTGTTTGCCTGAGTCCTTGCAGTAGGCCTGCTTTCTATCTGAGGATGGATGTGTGTTTAGATTGTGTTTTCCTTTTGCTGTATTAGCTGTGGTGAGGATACGTAAGAGGTGAGGAAGTCCCTGTTGGGTCCTGAGCCACTGTTGAGATTGTCTGCCTTGTGCTGAGGTTCACAGACACAGCTTGGTGAAAACTGCAATTCAAACACAGAAGTGCTGGATTAATCCTTTTTTTTTTCCCTTTCCCTTTAGAGAGACCATCTTTTGTGAAGAGACCGAGTAATTTGGCAGTAACTGTGGATGACAGTGCAGAGTTTAAGTGTGAGGCACGAGGTGACCCAGTGCCTACAGTTAGATGGAGGAAAGATGATGGGGAATTACCAAAAGCAAGGTACAGTACATGGAGTTATCTTTGTTAATGACATCTAGCTTGGTATATGATGTGGCCATTCAACATTCGATAGCTAAAATTTCTGTTTCTTGAATACAGAAGGCCTGTCTTGATCTAATAAGATGTTTCTAATTAACATTGTGCTCTACTTAAAGATACCCTTTAGGCTGAAACTTAGGAACAGCCTCTTCTCAAGTTTTTATTATGTTAACACCTGACAAATGCAAAAATACTCCAATTCAGTCAGTAATATCAAATATAGTTTAATTCTTCACCTGAAGAGTCTTTTGTGATTACTAAAAGATTTAAAAATTGTATAACAAATAGAAAAGTAGATTACAGCATCAAGAAGTATATATTGGAATTGCAATTGATGTAAAATGTAGTCTGGTAATGTAGGAAGCTGCCTTGGTTGTATGTGTTTTTGTTACTAAGTTTCCATTTAACTTATTTTTCTGTCTTTGCTTTAATTCAGTAAAAAAAAAGGTAAAACACCTTATTACAAATAAATGCATTCTGTGATAAATAGAGAGATATAATTACTTGTTTACTTACTTTGAAATCCTAATTATCAGTTTAAAAGGACTGAAAGAAGAAACCTTTTTAGCAGTTGACTTCAGCCATCCAAATCCAACTTCCTGTTAACCTAATCTATAGCTTTAATAAAACTATATAATTTTAAAGAGAAAATGTACTTACCATAAAGAGAAACACATTGACTCTTATAAAAAAAAAAGAGACAAAGGTGATGAAAGGAGAAAAAGTGGCAAAAGGCTTCATTGTTCTTAAAAAAAATTATTTGGATTTATCTTGATTTTCAAGTAATTCTGATCTGCTGGAGAACCATTTTTTTCAACCATATTAAAAGTCTTTCATTCAAATGGAAAAATTGTAGGGAGAATAATAACTATTATTATATTTACTTGTTAAAAGAATTCCAGCAATAAAAACGTTCTGTGCTAGGGCTTTGCAATTGTATTATGCTGGTGAAATTCTACTGCTGCCAGTTAATTCACGTTACAAATAATATCAGAATAAGGTTTTCCAATATTTAGATGTATTTTGTTCTTAAAACTTTATTTTAAATTATCAATTTATAAGTATTTATACTTTTTACCTTATGGGAAATAGAGCACTAAGAATATTTGAAAATGAACCCACCATATCTTTACTCTCTACAGAAATTGTACAAAAGTTCCATTATTCCTATTCATTGTTTATTACTATGTGTATTTAAAGATACGAAATCCGTGATGATCATACCTTGAAAATCCGGAAGGTTATGGCAGGAGACATGGGATCATATACTTGTGTTGCAGAAAATATGGTTGGGAAAGCTGAAGCATCAGCAACTTTAACAGTTCAAGGTAAGAATGTTTCTTTGGAAAGTATTAGAATAAAGCTGATTTTTTTTGCTGAACAGCTTTATAGAGTTTCTGTGCACAAACTGCCTGAGACCATACACAGCTATTAGAGTAGCAGCTAATGCAGGAACTCTGTGCTGTGTTGTAAAAAATATGTGAAAGGAAAAATTTGGCTTGAGTTGTATTCTGAGAAAATGGAAGCACTTCACATGTAGAATTTTTTTCTAAGCAGTACTGGGGTGGGGATTTTTTGAATTTCAGTTCTTCAAGTTCAGAATCATGTCACTTGGAACCTTTTTATCTTAAACCGCAACAGAATGAAGGAAGTCAATTTTTTCAATTAAATGTAGTAAATAAGCAGTGAATGATAGATCTGTTTGTGTATTTTTAATACACTAACCCAGACCACTGGAATTCCTGTTGTTTTTTTCATTATAAAAGCGGATTGGGGCACTACTGTCTCTTTGTAAGATAAAAATTCAGTGGAACTCAGTGAACTAATATGTATAAAATCCTTCATTGCCTTTATATACACAATCCAGATGTTCACTATTCAGATAATCCCTCTCTTCCTTTCCTGGCTAGCAGACAGGCAATGATGTCATCCTGGTGCTTTTTTTCTAAGCACTGATGGTTCTTCTGTCCTTTTCCCTGTTCAGTGGGAATTAGTCATTATGGAGTTCTAGGGAAGGATAGGCTTAAAAATACTTTATTTGGTAACAGACCTCTATTTTGACACATTTACTGTAATAGGAAAGGTCTTGTCCTTAACCTGCTCGCCTTTTTCCACCAGAAACATTTGGTGTCTCTCTGTTAGGAAAATAGGAATTCTTTTGTTGAAGTTCTCATAAAACGAAGAGTTTTGAGAGATTCTGTTTTGTTAGTCACCATGATGTTTGTACATCAAATCTGATACCTTATGTTTCTAAAATAACCAGCTCTTATGCTCGTGATGTAGAATAAAAGATGAACATGTGAGCAGTAAGCACATGGTGATTTGTTCTGAAGATCATTTCTTACATCAAATGTTAATTATGGAAAATGTTAGTATCAAGAAATTTGCTTTATGACTGGTTGAGCAGTTACATTTAGGGAAATAGGCTCTTGGTAGCTCTAATCTTTCATAGTCCCTTTCAAAATAATAAGCAAACACATTTTTATAATCCCATTTAGGTCAATGGTGCTAATAGGTACAAAAAGACTTAGGTATGTAGATGTTGGAGGCTGGATGAGATCTTTTTGATAATAAACTGGTGTTTTTAAGGAACATGATCGTAGCCTAAGTCCTGATTCAGCAAGATTCAATTTTTTTAAGTACTTGTATTACACAGTGGATATTTACATTGTAAGAGCTTTGCTCTGAGGATATTGTTATGGGATAATTTGTTTCCCAGTGTGAATGGATTACCTCCTGAGCTATTTGTCTGCACTAATGTCTTTGTAGAAGGGACTGATGTGAGAAACTGTAATGTGTAAGGCCAATTTATAGCTGGTAATGTAGTAAATTATGATCAAAATCCATTTATTAGCGTATCCAAGAGACTGAGTTTTATGGGAACTAAAAAAATGCTCCTCTAGAAAATGTATTTGCCATTCAGATTTTTTCACATTTATCCTTCTTTTTCCACCATCTTCTCTTCTCCCCTCCTCTCCCCCTCCTCTTCGTTTAAAATGCTTATTTTTTTTCCTAAAGGGTCATCTTCTTGACTATGTTCCATCTAGAGAGGTAGACTGATCTTATTTCAATGCTAAACTGACTTTGTTCTGACTGTTTGTGGACACATAGCTCTGTGAGGTTTTGGTTTTTCATGGGGTTTTTTGTAAGATTTTGTTGGGGGTTTTTTCCTGGTGATTTAAGGAGTGTAAATGGCAAGTCTTTTCTGCACTTTCCATAATTGTCACATGATTTGTTGCCTGAAGAGTTTACTAAGTGTGTGTTCTACTGTGCCAGATAGAGGTTTGTTTGTTTATTTGTTTTTATGTGGGTATTTTTGTTATGTATTTGTTAACAAGGGTGGTCCCGTGGTGTAATGGAGAGCACTCTGCACTCTGAATCCCAAGGTCCTAAGTTCGAGTCTCAGTGGGGACCGTCTCCTGGCAGTTCAAAGCCTCCCTGCCATCCTATCCTGTCAGATCTTGGATGCTCAGCAGGGTCAGCCCCGGTTAGTGCCGGGTGCTGTGACAGTCCCGAGGATTTCACTGTCACTGTCCAAGCTCACTCAGCCATGGCAGATGGACCTTAGGACTTAAACGGTGGGGCCAGTTCTGTGCACGCTGTGCCTCACCTGAAAAAAAAAAATCCACTATGCAGGTTCAAGGGCACACTCACATGGGGAAAGCCCTTCCCAAATCTTCCTTCGCAAAGTCTGGCCATACATACGTTTGTAAACAGAGGGCTGTGTTGCAGATCACAGCCCCAGAAGTTACAGCTACCACTGTGCAAACTTGTTAAATTCAACAAAGGGCAGTGAGGGGGTTGGGCTTGGTTTTGGCATTATGTGGCTTAGGGTTTTTTTCATGGGGCTTTGTTTTGGGCTTTTTTTTCCCCTTCAGTAACTGTGGTGTTTTCATGCCAGATTATATGCCAAAGAAAGAATGTGAGAGTTGTTAGTGGTGACCCCAGATGTGTCAGTGTTAGGAAAGGGGTAGTTGTCATCTGTCAAGTGTCTGCACAGTGGAAGTGCTGCACTGACTGACACGTGGTGTGCAGTAGACAGGGCTGTGAGCAGCGCTCTTGGGGATGCTGCTCCAGCCTTGGGGTTGGTAGCACTGCTAAGAAAAGGACATATCTCCTTCTGTACTCATCATTTTTTGAGCCTCAAGCACTGTGGTTGACCCGTCTATGCTCTACCCTCTGCAGGGTTATCTAGAGTATTAAAAGGTGGAGCGTGCAGCACCAGGGCTAATTGAGATACCCAGGTGTCAGGGAGGTGTTGATGTTACAAGACCAACAGCCAACCTGGTGTCTCGACACAGGGCTCCCTGGCAGAATTGCTTCCCCCAGCCCAGCTCTGACCCTGCTGGATGTAGCAGACGTTCAAGTGCATTGTGCAAGCCCTGCAGGGCTCCCTGTCTCGGGAACACTGCACAGCTCTGTCTCTGGGTGGTGAGTGGGCCCAGATTGTGTCCCTGGAATAGGAACTGTCAGCTTGGATAGTTCAATCCCCCCCCATTTCTCTTTCTATGTAATAAACTGTTAACTGTAGAAAATACAAAAGAGGGGAAGGAATATAAATTCCATTTTAATGTTCTTCCTGCTCATCACTAGTATCACAGATGCTGGTTATTGGAATCACTACTTTCCTCTATACTGACTCCTAACTTTGGGGATCATAAATGTTTCCTATGTGGAGTACAGATGTTGTATTCTTACTGTGACTTCAGTCATGTTCTTAAACCAAATTTGGAGTTATGTATTGACACAGAAGTTTGAACCTTTCACTAAGTCTTTTACTGTAGCAGCTTAGAAGCATTTCCATCCCTGAAAGTTATCTTACTTTCATCTTGGAGAATGAAATAGTTGAGAAAATGTAATCCTGATGTTGTTTGCATTTTCCTAAAATTAGAGACTCAGTCCCCTGTTTTCATTTTGCAGCAACATGTATTACATCTATGAGGCATCCAGGGACATTGCTAAATACATGTGGAAGCATTTAGTTCAGGAGATTATTAATTATTAAATAAAGACCTAAGTCAATATGAGATGCCAGGAAGCAGCCCAGAGTACAATACATTTGCCAGTACATTATATTTTACTTGCTGTGCTCCAGAAAAGAGAAACAATTGCCAAAAGTCCATCTCTGGAACCAGTGTGTTTCTGTATTGCTCTAGTACTAAGCAAGTTAGATGTAGTTATTTATTTATATGGCATTGTATTTTATATATATTCAAGATGCTTTTCATGTTTTGTCAACCTTTCTATTATGTGATTTGCTTATTCTATGCCTTGAAGCAGGACTGTAGAAATTGTGATATTATATAGTTCATTATTATGTATGTTCCTAAGACACACCAAATCACCTCGATGCAGTTTTATTATTAGTGTAAATAGCAATAGGGCTTTTTCAAGGGTGCAAATTCCACACTTAACCATTAAAATGCTTTTAAACAAATCTAAGAACCAAAGAGTTTACATATTTTCACCTGCTTCCATTTGCTTTGCTTCGATTGGCAATACTTAATTAGGCTTTTTAAATAGCTAGTTTTATAGTAAATTTATAATTTATGGTGAAACAAGCTGTTCTCTCTGAAACAAGTATAAGTTACAGCTTCAGTGGAAGTCCTACTATGCAGCTGGCCAGGAACCATTGTAGCAGTGACAGTGGAGATGGTACTTGGCAGGAGTTGAGAGAAACAGGTCAAGTAGGTCAGCTGGCTTAAAGACTTGACAAGAATTTCACCAACACAGGGGCCTGTTGGTGACTGTGGATAGTGAGCAACAATGTTTGAGTTCTTAGCTCTCCTTCCTCAGGTGGTGTCTCTGGAGGAGTGTGCAATCCTTGTTACAGTGCCCTGCCTAATGTCCACCTAAACCTGCAGCAGCAGGGACTGAAGTGCAAAATGTAAATGTTACCCTTCAAAGGCACTAAACACATTCAGTGTTATCAGTTTGGCAGGAAAAAAGAATTCCTATGGCAATTACACTGGCCAGTCTGTATTTTACAGTGGTGATCCTTAATACCAAGCCTTCTTAGATTATGATGTCTGCAATTTTAGGATTACCAGAGCTTGTCTGCAAGGTAGATAGTGAGCGGAACTTTTGATAAGTGACTTCTGGCTGTGATTTTGCTATACTAGTCAACTGACAAGGAATTTTAATCTGAAAAGGTGGCACATGCTTCAGGTCTGGAATTTCCTCCTCCTTTCACCTCCTCTTTGTGCAAAGTAGCTTCAAGGCACTCAGTAAAAGACATCTAGTTGATAAGGCTTCTGGGAAATGCAGAGAATACCTCCTGGAATGAAAACGAATAGGATTTGGTCTTTCATCTGTCTGATACCATATGAATGTTTCCACTACATCAGGCTGCTGGTACACATTGTAAGCTGGCTGGAAATGTAATTGCTTTATAGGCGTCTGAACTATCTACATTAAAACAACAAAGACAAAATGCAGAATTTTATGGGATTACAGAAATGCTGTTGAGGAATGGGGTGGTTATTATGCATTGCAGTGAGCACCTCACAGTATTGTGGGAATTAAACTACTGGAACTTAAAAGTTAGGATTTGGATTTAAATCTAAAGTTGTCTGCATGGTCACTTTTTTTAAGTCAGTACTTCACCTTTTGAAAGAACTCATTTTAAGCCACAGTATGTCCTCAGTCCTGTGAAAGAGGAAGGAGGAATAGTGATTGTCCAATGAACTTTGGGATTTTTTTAATTAATAAACTTCTGGGAGGATGAATGAAGGAGACCATCTCTTGTGATTTGTATACCTTAAAGAACCCACTTCCCCCTTAATGACTGCTGTAAACTAGGACAACACCTCAGATTTCTATCAGGGAACTGAGGAATTTGACTGCCACTGATTTCTGGTGAAAGAACAGAATCTTAAATGTTACTCAGAGGAACTGAGACAACTCTCTGAAGAAGAGATTAGTGCCTTGCAGGTTCTTGTCCTCCTGATGCAAGTGATGAACACTTAAATTCCTGAATCATTTCTAAAATACAGATAAAAGGAATCTGTAAATATTTCAGCAAAATATTTTTTAATTATAATTGCTTCAAATCCATGTAAAATATTTTAATAAGTAACTGCTCCATGGTTTTGATGTTTTTAAATTACGGTTTCTTTTTTTTGTTTGTTTTTTTACATAGTCTCACAAACAGTGACATCAATAGCTTACAGGAACATAACATATTAAAAAAATTGAGATTCTTTCTTGCAATTTAGTTCTCTGAAACAAGGACTTGAGACAGATGTTTCTGAACAAGTAGAACAGAAGGAGTCCAAATAATCAGGAGCAATGTTTCTGCAAAAATAGGTTGAAACTAGAGGCTTTCTCCTGCTGGAAGGGGTTTATTTACTGTAAAGTTCTTAAAAATTCTGCATTTTAATCACTTGCTGCAGAGAACTGAAGCAAGTAGGTTTGTGTAGTATACTTCAGTACTCAATTAAAAAGTAGCAAACAAAATCTGAAGGCTGTTTTCTAATGCCTGAAATTTCCTAAATTGCACAGCTAGGGGAAAATCAATTGGTTTTGTATCAGGTTTCACTGCTGCAGACTTTAATTTGTGACTGCTGTTATAAAGATAACATTTTAATAATTCTGTCTCTGGAACAGAGAAAATAGAATTTTACTACAAGTTGTTGAGTTTGCAGATTTTTGGGTTTATGGATAAAATTAAAGAGAGTGCAAGGAATAATAATTTTAATTGGTTGTGCTATAAAAAATACTTCTGCTATACATTCATTCTGAAATAAACATAGACTTTATTAAATATGCTAATCATCCATAAAAAGGCAATACACACTATTTTTGCCTTGTTTATAGCCTGGAAATAATTTTCATAAAGACTATACAGTGATTATAGTACGTTCTTTGTCTTTTGGTAGTTTCCATGCATCAGTAAAATAGTCTCTGACTTGGTCTTAAGAAAAAAAAATTTCAAAATGTAGACTTACAGTAACAGTGTATTACAACATTGTTTTGATAAGCTGTTTGGAGTACCATTTGTTACTATGAATTGTGTTGTTGTTTGAAGACTAAAATGCTTCATTGTTAGGTGCTGAATAACACTCAGGAACTGGTAATAAAGTATCTTGCAGTCTTTACATGTGAACTAGCTCACTTCACAGGCTTGGTATGAGAATCTTTCAGTGCAAGAAAAAAATGTCGTCTTCCAGTTAAACCGCGATGTGCCAAATATGCTCACATTATTTTCTGCAGGAGGTATCTACATAGTCCTCTTGTCCCTATGACCACACATTAATTCCCAAAGTTTAGGGTGATTTTTTTCCCCCCATTTCTGTATGGAATAGGATGACAGGACTGAGAAACAGAATAACAAAGCTGTCTGAAAGATTGCTTGTCTTGTTCTCATAAATGCTCTATGCTCTCTAAATGCAGCATTGACGGGGATTCTGTCCTCTATTCATCTTTCAATGGTCTATGAGCGCCCATTTAGGACTTGCATCTCCTCTCATCTGTTTCTTTTGACACAGTTAAGGTTGCACATTGATACTTGGGTCACCTGAGAGTTCTGCTTTGGTCTGATGGCCTCTTTTGTACTTGTTTCTTTAGAGTTCCTTGGTGCTCAGGACTTTACAGATTTTTTCCTCAAATGTATAACCTACTCTAACACTAAACTGCAAACATCTTTGCTGGTATCTCTAGGCCATCATAGCTGTTTCAGACTGCCAGCAGTTTTTGACAGCATTGTCTTTTTTTTGGCAGAGGTGACCCACTGGTTCACTGTATAAAAATCAAGCTAAGCATCGCTGAATTTTTAAATTTAATTTTATTTTTGCACACTGTGTTTATTTCCTCAAGCAACTTGTTCCCATTTCTGCCTCCGTGACAGTAAAAATTCCTGGTACCTGATGAATAATCTGTCTTGCACAGAATTCTTATATGTTGTGTTATTTTTCTACCTGTAATTAAAATCTGTTAATATGTCACACTTACCTTCCTGTTAACATTATGGAAAAGTAAGTTTTACTATTAGTGTGGATTTAAGTTGTCTCTATGTGGGAGGGATGGTGTCCCTGTGAGAAGAAATCCAGATTCCTTTTGAAATAGTATCTATTCCAGTTGACAGTATTCCTCCCTGAGTATTGCATGCCCAAAACAACATTTTTTAATGATCATGAGTTACTGCGCTGTAGAGATTTATTACCCTACCATTTTTACTGTGTGCTTGGTTTCCATTGATCATGAGGCTTTGGCCACTTCTCACAAATAGCTTTAACTTCTTATAAGAAGGTTGCTATGGATTTCAGGTTCTTCTTTCCAAGAAGTAATCTGTGCTATCATAAACAGCTGGGAAAAAAATCCCACTCCGTTTCCTTTTCAGCTCTACTATCTTTAACTGTAAGTCAAAAAATTTAGTTGCAAGCTCCTAAGATTTCTTCAAATAGTATCCAGCTCTCAGAATCTTTTTGTACTTCTGCACAGCTTATTTAAAATTCAGCTTTTTTCACTCTTTTAAAAGGCTTTGGTGTAAATATTTGTAGCCACGACTACTTAAATTGCAGCAGTGCCTAAAACTACCTCAGTAAAACACAGGGGAAGGACAACTCTTTTCTGAAAAGAGAAGCCTGGGAAACAGAACTTCACGGTTTACTGCATTACTCTAGTTTTTAAATAGATGGAATTGGACTTGTCATAAGTGTGCTTTCTAAATTATGTTTGGTTTATAGTGTGGTTTAGGAGGATCCAGAGTAAGGGAGGGGGAAGGGAGACTAGGAGAGGAACTTCTGGAAGATCTTAAATCCTTCTCTCCCTCTCTCTGTCTTCTACCCTCCATATTTTGGATTTATACACATTTTAAACTGCCCTGCGACATGTATTAACCTGAGAAGTGCTACCTTTTAAAATAACATTGCAAAGTCTATTTCCACAAGTTTGGTTTTTATCATAGAAATCCTCATTGACTCCTGCAGAGGGAGATATTGTAAACCACCTTATTTTGTACTTAGTAGTAGCAAAATCAGTTACAAATCAAAAATACCTCATGTGAATACATTTCACACACTGTTCTCTTCCCACCAATTCTTGCAGTAGGTTCCTCCCATACATACATAGACAAACATACATACTCATATGTAGCCCTTTTCATCTTGACTTCTTAAATGTTCTAAAGGGAAGATTCATTACCCTTCTGTGAATCAGGCTTTAAGATAATATAGTTTCATGACTGATACAGAGCTGAGATAGAGACAGATTTTACTGCCCAGCCCCATCGGAGCTGAGGAGGGAAACACCCCTCAGCTTAAACTAAATCTTAGAGTGGCCAAAAATCCATAAGTAGTCGATGCCATTTGATTGCTCTTGAAACAAGAATAGCACCCAAGTAGGACATTTGGTTAATGCACAAATCTTGTGCTGTTTAGCAGCACAGGGTGGAGTTTAAGCCGCCAAAGAGAGAAAAGAAGCTTAGAGACATTTTAATGCCAATAATGAAACCAACAAGCTGTTGAAACAAATTGCTTGTTGCTCCTGCTGTGGAGCTGGGAACAGAAAGCTTCTTTCTTGCTGCGGGAGGGAGAATCACTGATTTTGAATCCATGGTACTTTAGGCTCATCTCTAAACCTGTTTCTGGAGTTGATGACGTTGAGCTGCGTATGTTGTGGCGTACACGTTTAGGTGGGTGTTCTAAAGCCATACCCTCGCCTGTATCTCTCGCTGGCATGTGCAGCACCTCTAGATGCACTTACATTTTCAAGGCTTTATTTGTACTGTCAACACCAAAGAGCAATACTTGCCTTTTTTCCTCATCAGACAACTTTCTCTTAGAGCACATGAGCTCTCCTGAGTACACACAGGCGCCTGCCCTCTTTCTCTGGGTTTCAAGTCAAGAGGCGTTAGCTAAATCCAGCCAGCCAGGCATGTGCCATGTGCTGACAATGACACAATATATTCTGCCCTGCATGGCCAGAGTCAGCGTCATGGGGATGTGAGTACCAGGTTTCCAGACTGCAGCTGTCTTGTTGCTGCTGAGTGGAGTGCAGATGGATAAGTGCACAGGAAGAAGTGCAGCTGGCAGCCCACTGGTACCCAAGAGTGGCACTGTTTGTGTAGGGCATAGTCTCTAGCCAGCCTGTTTCTAAGTTACTGTCCAGCATGTGTGTCATGATTTAACCCCAGCCAACAACTAAGTACCACACAGCCCCTCACTCGCTCCCTCCACGCCTTCCCCAAGTGGGACAGGCAGAAGAATCAGGAAGAAAAGACTCTCCACCTCCCCCCACCAAAAACTAACCTCACCACAAAAAAAAATGCAACAAAATTTTTGGATTGAGATAAGAACACTTTAGTAATAGAAACAAAATAAAATATATTCATACTAATAATGATGATGATGGTGATGATGATGATGATAATAATAATGTTGCCTGAAAAGTGCAGGAAAACCTCCAAGCCAATTTTTGGTAGGAGATAAGATAAGAGGGCAGTGGCTTTTAATGAGCACCCAGGCTCACCCAGGAATACATCGATGTGTGGGCGGGCAGGCAAGCTCTAATTTCCGTGGCTTTTATAATATGATTAATCCAATAATTTCTTTACACATCTCCAGTTCAACTTTTTCCCAGCCCCAGTCCCACCCCTGTTCCACCCCCTCAGGATTTGAGTCTGGGGTCGGTGAGACCTCCTCTTCATCAGTCCTCCTCTTCTTTGGACTTCAGGAGTTCTTCCAGTGTTCTGACTTCTGGGTCACTCTGCCCCGTGTTTATGTCTCCTTTTGATATTCTTCAACCTTCTGTCTTGGAAAAAAAAGACTAAACAGCTGAGGAATTTGAGCTTACTGTTCTGGGACAGGGGTAGCGATAGAAAGACATTAAACTCAAGCTGCTAGAAATATTAACACACTAGATCTACTTTTGCTACAACTACTGTGTTCCTAAAATCTATAAAATGTGACAATGAAAAACCCTTCCTGCATCAATAATAACAATAATTTTTATGAAAGAGAGAGTGTTGTGAGAAATAACAAGTGATGCACAATACAGTTTTTTGCTGGCTGATCACCAGCTCACCAGCAATCAGCAGTTCCTAGCCAGCTCCTGACAGTTTATGCACTGGGTGTGATGCTCTGTGGTATAGAATATCCCTTTGGGCAGTTCAGGTTATGTTCCCTCCCTGCTTCTAATTAACTTTCTCACTGGCAGAGCATGAGACAGTAAGAAGTCCTTGACTTAGGGTAAGCCCTGCTTAGCAACAGCCAAAACATCAGCGTGTTTTAACATTATTCTCATACTGAATCCAAAACTCAGCACTGCACCAGCTACTGAGAAGAAAATTAACTCTATCCCAGCCAAAACCAGGATAGCCTGACAGGTCTTCAGTGTTCAGACAGAAGAGGGAATGTGAATCAGTTGTAAAGAAAAATTAATAAATACAATTTTATTTTAAATCCATTGGGTAGTATATTAAGGAAAAAGGCATCTCACTGATACTTAAGATTTTCCCCTTATGAACTTCTTTGTGCATGAACCTACAACGTTGTAACAGGTTTCTAGATTTTCTAAAGGTGATCTCACTATCAAAACTATTTTTCCAACTAATAAGTCAACTGCTTTCTGTCTTAATTTCATTCTCTTTCTTACATATGAAACAATCAATCTTTTTCTTATATATAAAACAATCAATCTCTTTCTTTTCCAAGCAGATTTTTGTCTGCTCGGGTTTGGTAAATTTGAAGTAACTGAAGTCACTTGTTCCTTTAAACCTAAGAAGTGCTTATCTGACACATCATCAGCAATCTAAAACAGAATTTTTCCAGTCAACATAAATATAATAAAGCACAGTCACTCCCTTGCTGGGGGTTTGGAATTACAAGTCATCACTTCTGATTTGAAACATCAAAAATCTCATGTCAATGTTTTGCCTCAGCTGTGTGGCTGTGGCATGTTTGGCGCCAGACTGTTAGACCTTTCCTCAGAAGTTGGTGCTGCACTGTATCACACTTGGTGCTCTGGGACTATGCACTGGGGAAAGCATTCATGGTGAGTAAGGTTGTCCCAGCCTGGTCTGACAGGAATGTGAATTTTAGCAGAAAATCTGGGAAAATATGAATTATTTATGTATGCCTTTAGACCTCAAGAAGTGACAGCTGAAAATAGAGAGACCAATGTGGATGAAAAGTGATATATTCTAATTCTTTTGTAATGTACCTGGTGTTATTTTCCCGTATTTTTCACTGGCTGAAACCAGGAGGCAGCTGAATGGCAGCATTTATATTTTTTCAGAATAAAGAGATTCAGGTCTTTGTTTATTTCACTGTAGAAAGTGATACTTCCCATAAATGACTGCAGAGAGATGTGCATATCGAGGATATTGAGTGTTTCAGATTGCTTTGATAAGAACAAATAGCCTACAAATCACTAGATAGGAAATGGAACATGGCACATTGTCTTAAACTATCTCCCTTTAATAATAGTTTTTGCAAAACAGCAACATAAATACCTGGTAGTCACGTTGCAGAGGGACATTCAATGGTCCTCATTCAGATACTTTAAGGTAAAGAGTAATTATTTAGATTTCAGAGTTTAACAGGATTAGCAATTAAACCTATTGTTGAACAGAAGATCTTGGCAGGTTTTTGCTGAGTTTTTGCTTGGAATAGGGAAAGATTTGAAAAGTGAAGTTGTTCGGAATTTCTTTTTCTTTTTTTAAGGCATGAGCAATCCAAGTTTGAGCAGTTTGCTAAATGTGCTCAGACTCTCAGATTTCCTCTGCAAGTAACTCTAGTACCCAGATTTTCTGTACCCACTCATTTCAGACAGAGATTATAAACAGTGGGTTTCTCACCCATTCATTTCATACCAAGATGATAAACAGCTGAGTTTCAGCCACTCTGTAGAACTGCAATGTTCCATGACAGATAATGCATCTATCTCTGTACTCTCTCTGTTGCTAGCTCTGGAGATTCTCCTCTCCCTGTCTAGTCTGCATCTGCCCAATCCCATGAGGAATTCCTGCTTCCCACTCCACTGTCTGTTCCAGCACATACGCTCATACTTGTGTCCCATCTCCAACCAGTTTGTTTCTACAGAAACATTCAACCTCTGATAGTTTTCTAACTGGGATTAACAGATCACAATAATTAAAAGGAATCTAAATTTCATTGTGACTGCCATTTCCTAGACTATTCATGATGGCCAAGGATTTATACGGAAGTTAAAGATTGTGTATAGGCTTGATTGTTGTATGTTATTTTTGTCCTGAAGATCAGGATTTTTTCATTTCTCTGGTGTAAAGTTATACTTTCTTGCTTCTTTTATAATTGCCTCTATCAGTGTCAAGCAGTCCTTGATGATATTTTTTATTTAAATAATCAAAAATGAAACATACTGAGCTTAAAATGAAAGTATTCAATTTGTGTCAGTTAAATAACGAGATATCTTCTGAGCACCTGGAAGGTATTTGTAAATAGTACTAGTCAGACTGATAATTAATGAGTATTTGATATGCAGAACAAAATACTGTTCAGTAATTAAGTACCACCTTGGATCTCAAGATATCAAAAGCACCTTATTAGTATAAATGAATGAAAATATCTGTAATTCTACACTCTTTGAGATAAATAATTACTATCACAGCTTTCAAGAATGAAAGTACTTGAAGTTTATAGAATGCCCAATATCAGACTAAGAAAAAGACACAGCACTGTAATATTTTATCCTAAATATAAGCAAACCAATGAGTTACAGAGAAACACTAGATCAACATTTGTGTTCACCTCTGTGGGAAGAGTTACAAAATGTGTTATTTGGAGATGTGGGCATTCCACACACTGTGCTGAGGTCTCATTTTACCTCTGGGGAAGGGCTGAGAGAATAGTTTGGAGGAGAGTTGGCTTGGGAGGCACATAAGAGCAGTCCCAATAGCCACAGGGAGGTGGTAGATAAGACAAACCTAAGCTCATCACATCTGTGTGTGGTGGGAGGACAAGAGACAGTTAATTTAAGTTGAAACAAGGGAGATGGAGGCTGAATATGATAAGAAATTTCTTCACTGGCTGGACAGCCAAGTGGTAGAGCTGGTTGCCATTGTCTGTGCATCCATATTCCTGGAAATTTTTCAAGACCTGACTGAATTAAACCCTGACTGACCCCATAGCTGACCCTGCTTGAACCAGAGGTTGGACTAGAGACCTCCGAGGTTGCTTCTCACCTGATTATCATTTGAACCTACAATGCTACATCTGTCAAATACAACAGTTACTCCATTAACATTTGATAACTCTACTGGTCTGTAGTTTGAGTCCTAAAACTGCAAATTCCTGCTCCTGTGAGTGAATTTAATGATACCAGTAGTCCCAGTGAGGTTGATAGGATTCCTGGCAAGAATAAGGCATTAAAAGATCACGTCACTAGTCTGGGAACCACTTTTCTTTTGGTTTTGTTCAGTGACTGCACATGTCTTCCCTGAGAAGCCTCACATGTCAAGGAAATTATATGAAAGGCAAATATATTATTCCTTTGGTACTTGTGGTTTTACATGCTAACTTCCTGTCTTTACAAACAGGTTATTCCCCCTAATTGCTATGTGAAAAGCCATGATTAATGCAGGGAAAATTAATTTATTTTATAATTGAAAGTGCTGTCAAATAAAATGTGCTGTAATAAAAGAAAAATATTTATTTCTCCATTTAGTAACCCTAGGTAACAATAGACTACAAATCAAACTAAGAATGTGGTCTTTGTTGCAGATGTTGCTGTTATTGTTGTTCTTTTAAACCACATGATACCTCTTTGACATAATTGTTTAAGTTTTTCTATGAAACTTCACCCTTTGCCGTTTCCACAGATTTGCAACCACTGTGATGCCCTGTTTCTACAGGGATTTATTTTCATGTATCAGTATCCCCTCTGTTTTCACAGGTGGGAAAAATATATTAATTTCACAGGATTATTTTTGACCTACAGTAAGAAATGTCTAGTAAAAGGAAAAGTGGAAATTCAGCACTTAGAAGTTTAATTTGTAGAAATGTAATTGAGCATCCAAGACAGATTTCTGTCAGTTAGATGAGTTTTCAGTAGAGGAATTGAGCAACTCTGCACTGCTACCAAGAAGGTTGAACTTTTCTGTTGTTGGCACTACTCAACAAATGGAAAATTGAAAATTTAGAGCTACTTCCTTCATGCAAGGATTGCATCCCATTAAGTCTCTTTTCAGGCTGTTTCATGTAGAATGTGGGTTGTGTTTTATGGAGAATCATTTAGAATTCCACAGCAGGTCAGACTGTAATTGCAAGTTTAGTAAAGAGCTTTTCAGTTACACAGGAACTGTTTCTTACACACAAATAAGAGTAGGTAGGAGCTGAATCTTGGGGAAGAGCCCTTTTCTCTCAGGAATTCATGTGTATTTCTTGGACACTCCTGTTAAGAGTGATAGATCTACAGATAATCCAAGCAGAGTAATGCGCACTGATTTTCCATCTGAGAAATACTGAACCCACACACCTAGAGAAGGCCAGTGCACATGCAGAACAGTATCTTAAAACTGAAACTCAAATGTTTGAAAAATGGTAAATTTTAAGTTCCTCTGTTTGGGATAATTTCCTAAAAAAAATTCTCAAATATCATAAAACTCAAATCTGTTTTATCTGGTTTTGGCACATTCAGTTGTAGCTTCTTGGCTTTAGCACATTCTAAATTCTAATATTATTGCTTTATTTTCATAATACACCTGGAATCCCCTGTATTCTTTAGAACAGGAAGCAAGTATTCCTCATACCCAGTGAATGTTGACAAACTGAAAATTACTGGTTTCCTCCATGTGTTTATCAGAGGATGTTGTGGTGAGAGTGCTTAGCTACTGGATCTGAAAGTATACCTGTGTCCTTGCTGAACAATAGTTGTTTGACTCTCAACATAGAGCTAATAAATTACATAGTTTTGGTTTTCCACTGTATCTATCTTACAGCAACTACCCTTTTTTTTGATTACCTTTTTTTTGTATCTGTGAAGATTTTCCAAATGCATTATTTTTAGGGTTTTATTTTCAGTCTGTTCTTTCAATCAGTGATAGGTGCTTGGAATGCTTTCTAACATACCTCCCTTTCTTTTATAAGCAAAGTTAGCCTGCCAGGATCTGTGCCATTTCAAAGTTTATGAAAATTTCCACTTACAGTTGAAAGATAATGTAATATTTGATAATTTACCACTGACCATTTCCAGTGAAAAACTAATATTTTGCAGTAAAGTGTCTGGGTTTGAGTATTTTGATGAAATTGAGGTTTGGGGAGCAAAGAAAAGGGTTAAGAATCTTTTGAAATTAATTTTAATTGTGGTTTACATTGAATTTCAATTTAATAGTGAGCATTATGACCTTGACACAGCAATCCTATACTAAAGAGATCTGTGTGGAGGCTCAATGCCTGAGCATCTTAATAATTTTTAATAAACTTTCTTTTGTAATAGCAAATAGCTTCAGAAAAATATATTCTGTTTGTAAATGTTTGTATGCTTTAGAAAGGCTGTAAATGTTACTGTTCCATTTCAACAATGTTTCAGAGTGATATTTACTCGAAATCTTAAGTAAATTTTACCATCGAAAGCTCTTGATGCAGAGGAATAATAATAGTGTGAAAAAAATTTTACTCAAGGTTACACAGCAGTTCATTAGAAAGGCTTGGAGCAGAATCCAGACTGCCTGACCATTATTTCAGTCTGTTACCCATTTTCCTCTACCACCTGCTTTCAGTATTTGATAGATTGCTGCTTAAAAATAAAGAAAAAATACGTGGTTTAACATTTGAAGTCTATTTTTCATATATCAGAATTTATATGTGTGCATTAGGTCATTACCAATGATCTTTTTTTTATTTTAATTTTGTTTTATGTTTTACTTTGTTTCATGTCTATTCAATTTTATTTATTCCATGTTTTCTTTTTGTTTTGTTTTTGTTTTTAGTTGTGTCTGGTAAGTTGAAATTTTATTGGCCATCTTCTAGTCATCGTGTCACTGTGACGGGACCTTCTCCTCCCCTTCCCATCCATCCCCTTCCATGTCCTCCAACCAGTCAGCTCCCATCTTTTCCTTGTTATTGACAAGACACATCGAACAGAATAAATTCTGCATGAAGTGTGGGTAACTTAATGGCAAAGAGAAAGGTAACGGGTTGCAAACTTTCTGTCTGTTTTTATGTGATGTAATGAGTCAAATTCTTATGTCTTCTTTCTGCAGTGGCTGCATTAGTTGAACTTCAAAGTTAGCTGTAAAAAATTAAGTTTGGTTTAAAGGTCTCAAGGATAAAGGTTGTTCTTTCCTTACATGGATTATTATTTTGGCATCTTTTACAGTCTTATCATTACATACCACATATATGTGACCCAAGGTGTGAAATCAAACTGGCATTAAAAAAAAGAGACAGTGAAAATGCTTCCAGTACAGTTAACATTGAATGGAATTTAATAACAGTTTCACTTAAACCTGTTTCAATTCTTCTGACATTGAACCTAGTATGACTTTCATTATTTACCTTAATGGCAATGGATTTATAATAATACACTTACAGGTAATATGCAGATATATTTAGATTAATATCCATAGAAAATACATATTTAGAATAATTTCTAGATAAATATGTGCCTGTTTCTATTTTATACATTCTACTTTGATCGCCTGTAAGACTAAATTCCCCCTTCTTTTTTGTGTTTAGTAGTCCCTGAACAGTCATCTTTAGGTTCTATAATCACAACCATTCAGCTATTTCTCCAGAGGTCAGAAAATTTTAATCTCTATTTAGCTGTATGTGTCCTCAAGTTCAACAAAATCTAAAATCTTATAAATCCTCTGCACTAGCACAGGATTTGGAAACCCTCAGCCCCATTTTGTGTGACGTTGTGTCACAGTCTAATAAAGAACCAACCAAGCCCTAAATTTAACTAGATGCTAAATTTATTCTTATTAGTATCTAAGAGAATAACAAAGGTGCTTCACCCTCCTCTCCATTTTCCCCATCATGCCTTACAACCCTGTGGCAAACCCCCAACCGGTTCACCCTCTGTTCTAAATGAAAAGTGCTGTCATGTCAAAGTCTTTTCACATCCTCTTCCCAGGTCCTGCTTGAACATTTCAGAGCTAAATGTTTTGAAGTCTGCTAATTACCGTAGGTCAATCTTACCTTCCCTTGGCATAGTTTCTTATCTAAGGAAATGCTAGGAAAGGTACCATTTGCATCTAAATGTACATTATACTATGTTATGCTTTAAACAATCCTCTGAAAAATGGAGGGTAATAGGAAGAGTATATTCTAATGTGAACTCACTGGGGAGCAGAAACACAAGGCACAGGGAACAGATAACTACAAGTCTTGGCCCACAGGAACACTGAAAGTGATTTTTTTAGGAAGGACTGAGTGTTATTGCATTTATTCT
This sequence comes from Pithys albifrons albifrons, assembly GCF_047495875.1. Classification (NCBI taxonomy): domain Eukaryota; kingdom Metazoa; phylum Chordata; class Aves; order Passeriformes; family Thamnophilidae; genus Pithys; species Pithys albifrons. The sequence goes on along the minus strand of NC_092458.1, from coordinate 108,520,456 downwards.
AGGTAAAGACACAATAGCTTGATATTTATAAAACACATTATTATAAAGCATATCTTTGAATTACATGTATTACACTGTTTGTAATGAAAAATCTTGTAAATACATAAATGCTTGAAAGCGAACAAAAGCAAACATCGAAAAACATTTAAGTCAGATACAAAACATCCTCTTTATTCTCAATCCAAAGAAGGACTATATATTACCTTATTTTATATTGTATTATTAGTTTTGGAGAGATGATCAGAAGAAATTGGAAATGAATAAAGGGACTTTCCTGTCAATACACATTTTTAAGAAGTAATAGTTAACAGCCTATGAAACACACTAGGTTGTTTTTTTTCTGTGCTAGCACCACCAAGATATCTAATGCTGTCATCTATGCTGATTTTTTTTTAATGTGACTGACATGATTTTTTGACATTCCATTTGCTACTGGAGGAAGGGGTTGTTGAAGTCTGTATAAATAAAACAGTTTGGACAATGCTGGCAGTATTCATCATGTTAGGCTGAGCAGATGTTTCAAATTTGCCTTCATTTGCATATATATTTTGTTTGAACATGCTCTTGCCTATGTAAATGAGGAAGACATTTAGCTCTGTTGTTCCTTTAAATTCATTTCTCTTCAGTGTTTGAACTGAAGATTTTAAGTGGTTATAATTTGTTGAATGGTATTTCTTGGGCTTTTGACTTCAAGTTTTTTTGAGACCATAACTACATCAAAAATCTCTTATGTAAGCAATTAGGGACTTTTTCTCTCCTCAGCTTTCGTAAATCAGAGATGATGAGTTTTGTGCATGCAAGCCTGATTTTGTAGTTACTCAACAGTGTTCCTTGCAGCCCTTAACAAAGTATGTCCTCTGGGCCAGTTGTTCCCCATTCTGACTTGGAGCCCTGTTGGCCCTTTAAAAACCAAATTGTAACAGATTTGTTTGTATTGGTGACTGTTGCTCTGCATCAAGTTGATGGGACTTATTTCCTTGTCCACACAGTCAGGAGTAAAACCACATGTTGCACAGTCAGAGTTTTAATTGTGAGGTCCAGACACTAAAAAATATATCCAAGTGATGCCAAGGCTGTTAGAGACTGATGTGTCTTTGTGCTGCCTCTCCTTGGTAAAGAAACTTAACTGTTAGGCAAATTGTTCTTTTGAATTGGCTGATAGCAGTGTGATTTATTTCTTTTTTTTACCATGTTTTCCTTTCAGAGCCTCCACAGTTTGTTGTAAAGCCTCGAGATCAGGTAGCTGCACTGGGGAGAACGGTGACTTTCCAGTGTGAAGCAACTGGAAACCCTCAGCCAGCCATCTTTTGGAGGAGAGAGGGAAGTCAGGTAAAACAGCCTTTCCCTCCCTTTGTCTCGGCAGTTTCTTGAAGAGATGATTTCACATAAGAGAATATTTTAATAGTTCTTTTAAAGATGTGGAAAGGAGGTTTAGAGCTTGGGAGCTGCTGGATATTTATTTTTCTAAGTTATGCTTGCTACATGATGTCTGCCTTATTGGGAAAGATACCTGTGTTTTGCCGTTTCTCCATGAGTATGAAAATAAATCTATGACAATCAGCTAGAAACGTTCCGTGTTTCACTGCTATGATAATCTATTTCATCTAATAGGGAGAACTTTTAAGAGATGGAAATTACTAACACTGAAGTTTGTTTGAACCCCCAAACACACCCAGATTTTCAGAAAGCTTTCTTCTGCGTGTATAGTGCAGCTGTTAGTTTGCCATGAGTTTTTGAGACTCTGGCAAACGAAACCCTTTGCTGCTGTATTGATCTGCATCACTGCATGGGTAGGAGTCTAGTTATGGGCTGAGGAAATCTACTTTCCCACTCCATTAGTTGACTGACGGACCATACCTGAATAGGTCACTTTTTCTCCCAGGTTCCTTGCTTGAATGGGAGGGAAAATCATTTCCAGCTTCTTTGTAAAGGATCTTGAAAGCCAGTGGGTGAAACACAATATAGCACAGCAAGAGAATCACAGTTTTCTTTCAGAGTCATCTTCTGAAGGAGGGATGTGACACAAAGTATTCTTTATTGGAAGGAAAGAAAGACTATGGGATTCTGGTTTTCCTGTGAATGAAGGAATGAATGGTGCAATAGCATATGACAGGGTTCTTTGTGTTACAAAACAATAGGCCAGAGAAATTGAGAACACTTAGAGATTGGCTTCTTTACTCCATTTGCAACACTTCTGTCTGAGTACCCTATGTACAACTAGACTGCTAACCAAATTTAGATGACAATCTTTAATGGTATAAGTATACCAGAATATTATGCTTGTATTTTTTAATTACCTGGATTAATTTTTTAATTTATTTATGTAACCAATTGTTGTCTAGAACATCATTTTATTTTGGCTCGTTTTTTACTCTGCTGAGGTGTCACCGCTTGTGATGATTGAGGGAACTGCAAGAGGAGATCAGGAAATAGAGTTTGCTAATACTGAAGTAAAGATTGTTTTGTCCCATTCCTTTGGATGATTTTTGGAAATGCAAAACTTAGATAAATAAGAAAGAGATAAAAAATAGCCTGTTACCTTAAAGTATTCCTATTCACAAGTTCTTCAGCCAGAAGCAGGAATTTGGAATAACTATTTGTTGTAAAGGACTTGTATTATTTTGATTGCAGTTTTGAGTTTTAACCACTGTTACATACTATGTACTGCATACAAAAACTATCTAAGTAGGTGTAGGACTTAATTCTGTATTATAAGACTTTTCATAAAACACGAACACCATGATTAGTGAGAGCTAAAAAGCATCAGTTTGAGCCTGGTGCCAATAATGCCAAGGTTGTGGGTTCAGTCCCTTCAGGGACCATTCACTTGACTGAGACTCGGTGATCTGATCTTTGTGGGTCCTTTCCAACTCAGAGTATTCTGTGAACTAATCTCACTATCTCTTGTTTTAAAGCTGCTTCCTTCTTAGGAAGGCAAATGTTAAAACACCAGTAAGTGAACCAATGTCTGCATTTAAATGGAAGAAATTGAATGCCCTGGAGCAAGTTCTAAAAAAGAACATTAAAGCAAATTACTGAGGTTCACCACAGTTGCTTGCAGCATTATGGTATCTGTACATATCACATCTTCACTAGCGTCTGTTAAACTTTGTGCAAAGTCTGACTTTAACCATAGAGGCTGTTAGAACATTCCCACAAATCTTACACAACTGTATGTGCATATTTGCACCTATTTTATCACAAAAGATCCCCTAGAAGCTATTCACAGTGTGGTATAGAAATGCTTAAGACATGAAGAGCAGAATGTTTTCTGTATAATGTAAAAAAAAATTGTTTAGAAATATTAAAGTAGAGATTACTGATGCTTGAATTTATTTAACCCTTTTCCCTCCCACTTTCTTTCCTGTGCGTCTTGTAGAATCTCCTTTTCTCATACCAACCCCCTCAGTCTTCCAGTCGATTTTCAGTTTCCCAGACAGGAGACCTCACTATCACCAATGTCCAGAGATCTGATGTTGGGTACTACATCTGCCAGACTTTAAATGTTGCAGGAAGTATCATAACAAAAGCCTACTTGGAAGTTACAGACGGTAATCACAGATTCATTTTATCATTTCCAAGTTTTTGTTTTCATTTCAAGACAGCAGTGGAGTGATGTGACACTACTTTGAAATCTGCTTTGCATAAATGTGGATTGCATGTGTCTTTGAACATAAAAATCCTGGTTTGACCATCTCTGTCAGGGGTTTAAAATTCTAGATATTGTGTTACACCCTCTTTCCATTTTGTATTTGGTAAGTATATCCAGTTTATTGTCATTTTTGTCAGATCTGTTAGTGTTTATTTGACTCTTTTTTACCTTCCCCCACTACATATATATATTTGCAGAGTGCTTGCTGACTAACTCTTTATTCCTGTTATTCTGTGTCCATTTGCTTTGCATCTCCCCTGGTTTTTATCCCTGTTTTTTAATATTGCATTACAGCAAGGGAAGAACCTCAACCTGTGTGGAGGTCAGCAGAATGACATACAAACTAATATGATTATACATCTCTTTTTGGGAGTAGTTAGAAAAAAAAAGATGAAAAACCTACAGGGAACATGACTACAAGCAGTAATACATGCTGATGTGTGGCCAGTTTCTCATTATCAGAAATATTTTATATTTTCAACAGCAAAGATAGACAGGGAAAATACTAATCTTAGCACTTATGGAGAAAGAGGATAACTGCAGAGACCTTGAGAGGAGGGAAGCTGTTGTCTGAGAATAGTTTCTGTAAAATAGCCCTTTGTACTATAGAAACATAGAAATAATGTAGCACTAGAAACATGCAGTGAACCTGGAGGAAAAAAATTTTTTTGTTTACATTCCCTGGACTGAGATTGGCAGAATAGGACTACATTCTTTCTACTTTCTCCAAAGTGGTAAGCCACGTTTTGTAATCCTTTTATGCATTTTTTCACTGGGGAGAAGGCCATGGCAAGGTGAGAGATAAATTTAAAATAGAAAGTTAAGAAAATTAAAGAGTTTTTCTGCTAGTGACCTATGCCATCTGAACTTAGAAAAAACCAATTTAAATATATTTTTTTATAATATACTCTGGATTATATGTCTAGATATATGGATACTGATATATGTCATATATGATATATAAATATATGAAAGATATATATAGAGAGATACATATGATTATATAAGATATATGGATATCTGATGTATACGATACATGAAAATCTGATGGGTAGATGTTTTCTATAATGTCTTGGGACAGTATTTTTTTGGTACGTTCATGAAAGTGAAGGCAGGATATGCTGAATGATACCCAAGTATTCTAGAAGATAATAGAATTTGCCATGAATGTCAGTGGCACTAAAATTAACTATGAATTTCCGTGGCATTAGATTTCTCCTGTAGGGCACAGATGGCTCAGGCTTTTACCACTGGCAACTGCAAAGCTCTTTACAAACTTGCTCAAGTCAAATACAAATTTTAAGTGGGTTTATTTTTGACTGTCTCTGCAGAGAAAGATATTAATGGCCTTGCAGTGCATTGCAACAGGTTGGGACAAGAACTAAAGGATAAATTAAGGAGTTGAAAACAGAGTGTCATTTGAACATGCAAATGAAATTATGGGGGTTGGAATTTAGCCAAAAAAAGCAGTGCTAACACCCTGTCTGTTGTTATGAAAAGTAATTCAGAAATATCTGGTGTTCAGAAATTATTGGAACTTCAAGTTTCTGTTTCAGCTACCAAACCAGTTTTTAAGTTACGTGAGCACCATGACACTGCTGAACAGATTTATGGCATTTAAACTTATGGCTATTTTTAGATCATTAGTCCGTGTCATCTTGGATGGTACAGGTACAGCAGATCACTGAAATACAGTAAGATAACTTTTACCTCTTTTTTGATTATCCATTCAGTAATGGGACAAAAAGGCCTCGTGTAGACAATCATTCTTTTTTCTGTGAATACTGAGACTGCTTTATATCTTTCTCTGCACAGTTATTAAATAACCCATCAGTAACATTTAATTTGCATTGTGTGAAAGATGTATTAAAATTTATGTAAACACACTGTGGGATTGTTTTTGTGGCTTTGAAATCATATTGACAGAGTAAGTCATCATAGAACAAAAAGTCAGAAATAACTGGGAAAATATTTCTTAGTTGAAATTTCTTTCATATGGTAGTTCTATCTATTAGCTTTATGTTTACTTTATCCTACTGCTGAGCACTGCCCAGTTAGGAAACAGCACCAGGATGAGTTGATGGCACATGATAAATGTTTTGTTTTAAAAAAATACGTATTTGTCAGGTTATCCCCTGCTTGCCTGCATCTTTTTTCTCTGTCTCTAAATGCTGGCAGTATGAGTTTTGTTATACAGACCTGCCACATGGTAGAAGGTGGAAGAATTTGGGAAATGCTTTCTTTTTTTCCATTATCACTTTTTAAAGACACTGGAAGTAGAGAATGTCTGGCAGATACCACTGTGTCATATGCAATACTCTTTAAGTTCTGAAAATACTGTGTTGGGAATCATCTTAAACTTCCATAGCTGTGCATCATTATAATGCACCCTGCCCTGAATAATGCATGCCTCCAGCTTTAATTACTTGTTTAATTATCTTTAGTTTGTTTCAAAGCCTCAAGCAACTGCTGTTGCTTAGATGATTAAAAAATTGCTTCCAGTTGCAGAAATGTCTCTCCTGTTGTTTCTCCTGGCAGTGGTTGCAGACCGGCCTCCCCCTGTCATTCGACAGGGTCCTGTGAATCAGACTGTAGCAGTAGATGGTACTTTAGTGCTGAACTGTGTGGCCACAGGCACTTTAATGCCCACTATCCTCTGGAAAAAGGATGGGATCCTCATTTCCACCCAGGACTCTCGCATCAAGCAGTTGGAGACAGGAGCATTGCAGATCCGATATGCCAAGGTAGCTTGGACTGGCAAAGGGGTTTCCTTGTAGTTCCACTTTGTTTTTTCACCTCCAGATGTTTTTGATGTAGTAAATCCTACATTTGGAATTAATGAAATGTTACATAAATGTATTAAAATATTTGATGCTTCATGTTTTCAGGTAGCTTATTCTTTATGCTTAACACCTGCCTAGGGCGATTATTTCAGATTTCATAAGTAAAAATGCTTTTTAAGAGGTATTAATTAAGGGAATTAATTATTTGGTTCTTGAAACATGAAGGGGAAAGCAAAACTTGTATTTCAGTAAGACAAATCATTAAATTACTCAGGCTTTAGCACTAATAGGTTAAAATTGTCTAGTTAATTCAAATGTTTTTAAGGAAAAGCTTTGTTTAGCATACAGCAGTAATACAGCCATGCAGCTTTTTCAAAACAGTTTTTAGCATTTAAACATATTCACTCATCAGTGTAAAATAGTTTAAAATGATAACCACGTGTCAAATACCTGGCTTCCTAAGGGAGTTAGAGTACCTGGTCAGTATTGCTGCTGGTCATGCCTTGCACAGTGTAAAATGTCTTAAAATGTTAAATGTAATCATGCTGACTATTCTCTGCTATCCTTTCTGGAGTTTGAAATGTAGTAATTTTTTAAAATTGGGCTGAACATGTCACTTTACCATATTCCCTAGAGTTGCCCTGATGCCAATTACAAGTTAGATGGGCTTAGAGTTTGATCTCTGAGTTTTGGTCACTTCATCCAGCTCATCTGCTGAGGCTGGGACGTTAGGAGGATAGCATTTCTATTTTGGGGGGAAAAAAGAAACATTTTTGAAATGCGATTAAGTCACATATGGACAAATAATCCAACATTCAGAACTGAATGAGAATAGCATATGGAGATTCCTTTTTGGGTCTGCTGTAGATTGAAATTTATACTGACGCAGGGAACCCCAGGAGTACGCTGTGCAGTATTTAAGCTTTGTTTTAAGGGTGACATGTTCTCCAGTGCTCAGTCCTGATAAATCCCCAGGCATTATTTATGTGGAATGTTGACAGATCCATGGGGGCTTGTCATCTGAGTTCCTTCTCAGTTTATTTGTTAGGACCTCTGCAGAGTAAGGAATAAATGCTACAAAATTTGCCTTCAATTTCTTCGTTCATTAGTCAACATTAAATCAGAATCTGCAGCTTTTCCAATTCTTTTGTGACTACTCAGAAGTAACTAGCATTTTCATTCCACAGCACACAAAATCATAACTTCTAATGGAGGAAGTCTCTGGTTCAAAGTTTTTGCAGCCTAATACGTTTATCCATATTCATGGGGGAACACAGAGAGCTGCAATTACTTTTCTAGCCCACTGAGTGCCTGATTGTTTCAAATATTTATTCTTCTCTTTCCCCGTTCAGCTGGGCGACACTGGTCGGTACACCTGCATTGCTTCAACCCCAAGTGGCGAGGCTACATGGAGTGCATACATTGAGGTCCAAGGTAAATCAATTAGGATTTCCCTGCAAGGGGAAAATACATAAAGGAAAATCAGCAATTGAAATGAAGAAGTTATCTGACTCTGTCATAAATTGCAAGTGCAGATGTGAGCAGCATTTAGCTTACAGCTGCTTCCTGTCCATACTCAGCATTTCTCTCTCCTTTGTTAGAGTTTGGAGTCCCAGTGCAGCCACCAAGACCCACTGACCCAAACTTGATTCCCAGTGCTCCGTCAAAACCCGAGGTTACAGATGTCAGCAGAAACACAGTGACGTTGTCATGGCAACCTAATTTGAATTCAGGTGCAACACCAACCTCTTACATAATCGAGGCCTTCAGGTATATGAGTCTCCTGGTCTTCCTGTATGTATGTTTATGTATAATTTCTTTTAAAGAAGCACGTGCTAACCTGCTAGTGTGTGTGTTTTATCCTTAGCCATGCATCTGGGAGCAGCTGGCAAACTGTAGCTGAAAATGTGAAAATGGAGAGTTTTGCAGTTAAAGGGCTAAAACCTAATGCAATTTATCTATTCCTTGTGAGAGCAGCTAATGCATATGGACTAAGTGACCCAAGCCAAATATCTGATCCAGTGAAAACTCAAGGTAAGCTTTTGATACTGAACATTTTGGGTATCCACAGCAGGTGTCCCAAGTTGACTAAGTGATACCAGATGCAGGAATTCTGGTAGCTTTCAACTGTCTGCCTATCCTGGCTATACTATATACTATGGTAAAATACAGTGTTCAGACTTGCATTTCTCCATAACACAGACTCTGACAGCATGTTTCATTGCCTAAGGGAACCCTAGTATCTCTTATCCAAAGATAGTTATGTCTTGCAGAACAGCTCCTTTTAGCAACAGAAGTAATCTCTGTTTTTTTGAGTTACCACACAAATCCTCAAGTTCCATGGAAATGTTATTACTATGTCCAGTGAATCAAAAGAGGCTTAAGACTGAGACAGAGAGAGAAAAATTATGTAATCTAAGTTGATTTCTGGTGCATTAGGAAAGAGAAAAATTTAAAATTTAAAGGCATTTGGCATCGTAAGCCAGGAAAGAAGAGGTTTTGGCAGTTTGTTAAAAGTATTTCAATAATACAACTGTTGGAAGTAAAATGGTAGGGAATGCCTATAGATAGCCAAGTGGAAGAAAGGGTTGAGTAGAAGTGGATGAAGGAGTCATCCACTGACTCCAGCTATGACTGAAGTCCAGCTATGGACTGAATCCAGCTATTTAAAATTAAAAATAGCTGTCTTCACTGTAGCAAGTAAATGACACTTAGGATGATGTACAGGGAATAATGCACCACGACTTTGAAGCCTGCATTTTTCCATCAGAAATACTTAGATTCTTAAGAAGGGGAAAACTAGACTTACTCTTTTCAAAGAAAAAGTTATAGAGATCATATTTTTTGTTTGTTTGCCTTTCTGCTCTTCCTACTTGATGGAGAAACTGACCCATTGGCTTATTAAGAGTGTCTGTGTTGTATGTTTGTTTCTTTGTTTGGATAAGTAAGTACATGTTTGTTTTTGAAAGGAAGTTCTTTAGAGGAAACAAAGCATTTTCCTTTGGTGGCTTCTCGTTTTTTCTGTAGTGTTCTGTAAGCAAATCTTTCTGATCTCCCCTGGAGAGGGACCAGTTTCACATTGCTGTTTTTTAGTATTATGCATTTCTCCTGATGGATGACAATTTCAGTGGATATATATAGGCAGCAATCACAGACACATGGAAAACAGGGATTGCAGAGGTTCCTAAACCAGTTACCAAGGAAAGATTTAGTAACCTTTTACTGATTCCTGATTCCTGGAAATAGAGCAACACATGTTGTTATGTGGGTAGGCGGCACTGTTCTGTACAAGTCTGTTTTTCATGTAGTGTAGTTTCATTCCTGAAGATGAGATGAGGTATTGTGTCTGTCCCAAATTAACTGATCACTGACCTGATTCTGAGAAACAGCAAATGTTCTCTGGGCACCTAGTGGAGCTGAAAATCAGAGGACCACACAAAACCTTGGTAAAAATAACAACCAATACAAAAAATTTTGTTTAATAGTAAGAAATGTAATCAAGTTCTTTAAGGAGGTTCCACTTGTCTTCCAATACCACTTCAGGATTTTTTAAAGTGGTGGTCTAGCTAAGCAAGTTCAAAAATGTCCCAGTTCACTCTTGTCTAGAGGATGCTATAATCTTGCAATAATGTATGTGCAGTCCAGGAGCTTAACCTACCTTCATCTTTGCACTTTACCAGCATTGACAACCACATGCTCAGGTGTTACCACTGGCAGTCCCTGTTTTGGAAAGTTGGAGCTGAAACAAGGAAACCCATAGCATTGTATAGCACAGATGTGCAAATGGCTGAGCTGTGAATAGTTTGATTCATACTGTTGATGACTCATTTTTTATGACTAGCAAAGATAGAACTAATTATTCCACTGGCTTCCCGGTTACATTCTAAGCAGGGTGATATTTAGGCAATGCTTCAATAAGAAGCTTCTTTCTTTAATGCTTTCAAACTTCGGGAGGAGGGAAATATTTTGATAAATGGACTGTTTGGCAGAACATACTACATGTGGAAATAGCAATGACTCATTTGAGGGTTTTTTGGTTTTGTTGTTTTGTTGTTATCAGTGTTGCTTGCTAAGAATCCAGATTTGTCAGTCACTGACTGCATGCTAACCTCAGTTTGCTTCTTTGACTTTGAAGAAATACCAGCTTCTCGTGAATACATTGAGGAAACGGTGTGATCAAAATGACATAGGCTTTATATCAATAGGAACTATATTTCTGGGAGGAAACTAGTCCTCATGGCTTGTCTTGATGCAGCCTTATAATGGTTTTATTATTATTTAGTCAGGATTGAAAGCTGCTACATGGAGACTATGACCAGCATGCAAAAAGCATGTTTTACAACTTTTGCATTCACTGATACAGAAGACACTTAGTAAGTGCATCAACTGTGCTGTCCAAATCTCAGCTTTCAAGATACACACCTGCAGTGACTTATTACAGTAGTTGTACATAAATGTATACAGAAATTCTGTATACTCCAGCACTTCTTGAAAGCAGACTGCTATGGAAATTCCCGAGGTCTTCAGAAAAAGAACCCTTGAAGATTTCGTGATGTTTCTTTGTCCCTAAAGGGGATCAGGCAGGGAAGTAGTAGGATGAAGCAAAGTTTATGTAATGCATTACTCTGTATCTGGAATTAGACTAATTAAAACAAAGAAAGAAATAATTTGAAGTACTTTTTAAGAATTTCCCAGCCTGTGATGGTACTTGCTTAAAATGATCAAGGAGAGAGGTGTGAAATCAATAGAGACACTACATGGCTCTGCTGTCCATAGGAAGTGTCTGTTTTAGATACCCTGTTAGTGATTGCCCTATGAATTTTATATGTCTGACAGTCATTCCATTTCTGCTAAATATGCTTTTCAAGGGCTCAGCATGCAAAAATTTCCATTGTACCACTGCATATTTTGAGATAAATTTGTCCCCTCATACATACAAGTAACTCTTCTAGCTATAATAAACACCAAGTAGCAGATGATGCAAACAGCACTCACCTGGGCTCTGCCTCCTGTTTACAGAAGCACTTGCTGTCAGAGAAGCTGCAGCCATGTGACTAGTTTGTCTTTAGTTGTTACATGATTCTGTAGTTAAAACAACAACTTTGCCAGTAGTTTATCAGAAGTTAACAGCTTCTGCTTTTGCCATTATTGCAGGTTTCCTGGTCTCTTTGAATTTGCAAGAATTTTTCTTCCAGCAGGAAAGAAAAAAGAAATGCTGCTGCAACCATTTACCAAAGCCATCCTTGAGTGTGGTTTCTTTTTATGCAGTAGTTCCCTCATGTTTCTGTCTGAGAAGTGCAGTGTGTTGATTTGGTACTACCTAATCACTGGAAAACACTTGATGTAGTTTTTTCTTACATAATTGGGAAGTTCTTAGGGAAAACTTTATTGGTGATGGCATCGTACATTTTCTGATATATTCATTTGTACTTGTGAGAATGAAATTTTAAATTATTACAGATGTTCCACCAACAAGTCAAGGTGTGGATCACAAGCAGGTCCAGAGAGAGCTGGGTGACGTGGTACTACATCTGCACAACCCTACTATCCTTTCTTCCTCCTCAATTGAAGTTCATTGGACTGTGAGTATAAATCTGTATCACAGTAGTGTTTACACATACTGCTGAATTGTCCTGCTTTGACTGCAGTGGAGTCACACTTGAGGAAGCTGTATAGCTTATATGCTTGCAGATGATTTTTTCTCTGGAATGCATGCTACTTGGGCTTTGTTTTCCTACTTCATTAAATTTTGTCCCATTTTCACCATCTATGTCTCTGTAGAGTGCTTATTACAGTGTGGTGAGAGTTTCAGAGTTTTCATCTGGAAGCTAAAGGGCTGATCAAAGCCCTCCTAAGTCATATCATTTGAAGCCTTTGCACTGCTTTCAGGAGGCAGTGTATCAGTCTCCTAATGAGATAGCATGGGCACTTCACTGTCTGTCAGTCACCAGTGGAGAGAAATACTGCATAATTCTGTTTGAAAGTGTTACCTCCATCTTACTACATACATTCTGACAAACACATCCAAATCCAGGTAGCCTCATCTCTGAACCTGTCCTTCCCCGTGGTGTTGTGAGTACATGTGGAACAGGAAGAAGAGATGAAAAGGGCAGTGTCATATTGACACAAGGTGGGAGGCAGCAGGAAGTTGGCCACATTGAGGATATAGCAGAGAAAATGAGGGAGGGAGGAAACAATACTGTAGGAGTCCTGAAGCAAGGGGAGAGGTAGAATTAAGACAAACAGCAACATAGGAAACTGCAAGTAGTGAACAATGAGGTAAGAAAACATAGTTCAATGGAGGTCAGTTTTAAAATGGAGTGCAGAATGAGTAAGAAAAATGAGGATATAATTATACCACATGCAGGAGTAAAACCATAGGGAGTGAGCTTTGAGGTCGTTTTAAGGCATCCATCTGAAACATGTCCATATATTGGTAGGGATGGTGTGGGAGAGCACACACTGTAGCCCCTGCCATGTCATGGCAGAGTATTTTGAACAGGAACAAAAGGTCTTTTGACTTTGTAGAACAGCCATAGCCCAAAGGAGTCCTGGTCCATGACCAGGGCTCTTTTTTGCTGCAGGAGCACCAATAATATCTGCTGTGTTGCACAGCAATTATGGTCTCACCTGCAGTATGGCCACCTGCAGCAGGCAATCTCCTGTTTTAACTAATACCATTAAAACGTCTTTGAGGCTCCTAGCATTATTTCATTTGACCTTTACTTACAGAACAACCTTTTCCAGAGAGGCAGTTTTTGTCAGTCTCTTGGGTGGCCTGTGGCTTCTCTGCAATTTCAAAAATAAGCATTACCTCAGTTTCAACTAACACACACATTCTTTATGTGATTATTAAAAATGAAATATGTTGCTTTTTGGAGTAAAATTGCAAGCGCACATGTTTTTTCTTATATCACTGTGTGACATTTTTGAAAACAGGGAAAATCTTATGCACTTAAAAATTGTTATTGTGGCTGTTATTGGACTTTCTTATCCATCAAAAATTGAAACTGATAGTTAAAACATGGTGAATGCTCCATGACAGATCACTTTATGTGATAGCGTTCTGTTTCAGCTATAGCCAAACCTATTGAATCCACCCTTATTTACATTAAGGTCTTTTTCTCCATACATTTGATATAATGTTACTTTGGTCTAAAAAGTGCTCAGGACCACTGAGCATCAGCTTTATCTCCTTTTCCAAGTCTCATTCATGTTACCATTCTGAGTTTTATGAGCCTCCCCAGCGCCTTCTCGGAACAGCCCTTTCCTTCCAGCAGAGCATCCTCCCACTGAGTGGGTGGACATGGGGGAAGTGCTTGGACAGATCTGCCCTCTGACAGAGCCCAGCCACAGTGATGGAGAAGGTGCCAGCTGGCTGTCCTTCCAATTCACCTTCTCCAAAAAGAAGCCAGTAGGAAGCAGTGCTCATTGCATGGGTTTTGGGAAGCTTCCACACCTCAGGACAGCTGGCAGGCTCTCTCTGTTCTTCATATTCATCACCCTGAGTTGTGGCACTGTAGATTCCTCTTCTCCCCTGTGCCCCCTGCCCCTCCAGGCACATTCAGGTGGGCAGAAGTCTGGCCTGTGCCATGCTCTGCTCTGTCGGTCCATGGATGCAAAGACTGTTCATTTCATGGAGCTAAGGCATGTTACACAACTCCGTTATCCCCCTTTAATGCCTTCCTAAATCCAGGGAAAACAGCACAGTTCTACCAGCATCAAACAGATTAGTGCACTTGTGAGTCAGGCCTGTATTTTGCTGTAATGCAAGGAGCCTTTATCTGCTTTGGCAGTGATGTTTACTTTGAATAACATGAGCAGGTAGTCCAGGGGCTGTGCACAGTGTCACAGACATGGTCCCTGGTTCATGGCTGCTTATGAATGTGTTCTGTGTTCTGCTGTCTTGCCAGGTGGACCAGCAATCCCAGTATATTCAAGGATATAAAATTCTGTATCGCCCTACACCAGCATCCTATGGAGAGTCAGAGTGGTTAATCTTTGAAGTGAGGACTCCAACCAAAAACAGCGTTGTCATTCCCGAGCTGAAGAAAGGTGTAAACTACGAAATCAAGGCCCGCCCTTTTTTTAACGAGTTTCAGGGAGCAGATAGTGAAGTGAAATTTGCAAAGACCCTGGAAGAAGGCAAGTAGGAGCCAGACTGTCTTCATCTTTCCTTTTTGAAGTAGCAGTCTGGCCAGCTTTCCTCTGATATGTTCATTATTGGATTTTGTTTGAAGTATGTGCTGTTTGAGAGCAGCAGTCTGTGGCAGAAGAGGCTGTGTTGGACTGATCATTATGTGAATTGTTTGGTGACACAGAAGTAAATATTCTGAGCCAGGCACGAGAGACAGAGAGAGAGGGATGTGCAAAAATCCCCTCCAACACACAATGGGAAATGCGCTTTTTTATCTTCCCTGCAGTGTGCACTCCTCCCTGCTGAGTTCATGGGCTGGTCACAAGTGACTTCTGTCAGATTCAAGCACTTGCTAATCACTATCTTGAGTAGATAGCAGACACCACAGAAATCATCAAAGCACTGTAGCTGAGGGAATGGAAACTATGCTTTGTAGAAGTCTTTTATATCTGGATCAATCAGTGAGACAAAATGAAAAGATGAATGAGGGCAACAGATATAGTGGACTAAATTATGTATTTCTATCTCATACATGTGCTAAAAAGAGAAGGTTCATAAAGCTCTTCCTTTTGTTGCTGCACAGGATTAATGATTATGCAAGGTGGCCAGTGCCTCTGAACAGGGATTTCAGTGCCTCTGCTAGGATGCACAAAGTTTCCCTTTCTGTTTCCTTTCCCATTATAAATACCATGTAGCTCCAGTTTATTGCTGGAAGTGGTTTAAGAGGTGTGCATAGCTGCATTCATCCTAAGCATCAGCTAAGCATCCAGTTTTTAGAAGGACTATTTAAAATGCAAAATATAAATTATTATTACAAATGTGTTAATATTAACACATTCTGTCCTGATTTTAAAAAGTTTCATATTACTCATTATTATTTACACTCTAAAGGAACTGAGGTTTAGAATGGGGTCAATTTATAGGCTTCGTTTTTCAAAACTGTTGATCCTGGGTGAGATGATTTGAGACCACTGACAAATTCAGAGCTCAGGACTGTGACATTCAAATAATGGGTCTCTGAATTTGGAGAGTCTAGTGATGAGTGTGACTTTTCCTGTTTTGCACAGCAAGACTACAGCAGAACCCAGGAGCCTGGTTGCAGTTTGGCACATTTTCCTTGGGTATCATTTTACCCTGTAGTCAGAAACTGCACTCAATGAAGGATAGGGCACAAAAGATTGCGTTTGTATCGCCCAGAAACCATCTTCATCTTTAAAAATCTTGCCTCTGGGTGTGACAAACATAACCATTCAGTCCTTCTTTCCAAACAAACAGCTCCTAGTGCTCCACCTCAGAGCGTTTCAGTAACTAAGAACGATGGGAACGGGACAGCGATCGTGGTCACCTGGCAGCCACCCCCCGAGGACAACCAGAACGGGATGGTTCAAGAATATAAGGTACTGCTGGCATGCCTTGGTGCCCTGGCACAGCGGGTATGGCCAGGTGGTGAGGGATGGGCTGTTCGTGGGTGCTTGGCTCCATCTTCTGGTTACACAGAGAAAATGGGATAGAAAATCACTGCTTTGAATCAAACTCCATATTTAGTAATTCTGTCTAGAAGGTGGAAAGGCAATTAAAACAACCTCCATAAATCAAAGCAAAGGGTCAACACTTAATTAAAACAGATATCTCCTTGCCTTCATTATAACGTGAGAAATGCACACGCAAGTACAGAGGGAACCATACCTGTTAGAGAACCATTTTGTAACTCTTAGGACGTTTGCCGAGGTAGTAAATATAAACAGGCTTAATGAGTTGAAAAGGTCAGGGATAATAATTAACAGTGTTAGATCTGAGTAAATTATGCGTAACTGGGTAGTTAAAACAAACGGAAAACTTTCAAGAAAAGAATGTGCTTGTATAATAATAAATCTATTTTGTATACAGAAAATTTTCTTTTCTTCCAAACACGGTTCTCATTATGTTATTTAACTTTTAACAAATTGAAATTACATTATAAATATTTATTATTTGATGTTCATTTATGAACATAGACTATATTTTCAGTTCAAATTTTTTTGTGATAATTTACATACCGAAGTAAATGAAGCTTATTTTTCCTAAGCAAGCTACAGACATTTTAAATGTCTAGTTGTGGATATCAAGTAAGCTTTGTAGTCATGGAGAGGGAGGAGCTCTGGTTTCAGTCTTCTGCAAATGCACATTATTGAAAAAATCTTTTCAGTTTTAAACACAGTGCTATAAACATATATTCCTAGCTATCAAAGCTCATTCTGATATTTCTTTTCCCTCAGTAGAAATTGAAAAGGGAAGAGGTTGGTAAGCTTCATGGTTAATTTAGAATAATAGAAACCTTTTCAGAACCTGGTCAGCTGGTAAAAAAATCCGTTTATGGCTTAGTTTCAGATAGACAATGTAATTGCAAAAAAAGTACTTGTGAAGTTATTTCATTTAAAGACAGACCTTGAGCTGGAGAAATGGAATTATTTCCAACAAGGAACTGCGTCAGAGGAATGTTAAGATTGCATGGACACTAACAATAAAAGTCAGGGAATTCCCATTTCTGAGTGGGTGTAATACCTACCCCACCTCCCAACATTTGGAGAGAATGGGCTATCAGGTGTAGGACAAGTGTCCTGCAGTCCTTGTGTAGCAGTAGATGGCAGAGTGACACATTTCACATCTACATTTGTTGTGTTGATGTCGTTATCTTCCTTTCTGCTTTTCACCAAGGACAGGAAACAGATACAAGGATTATATATGTGATTGCCCTTTAGGTTGCCATGTGTAATTACTGGTTTTGTTTAAAAACTAAATAAATGCAGAACTAGTTATTTAAGATTAAAAACTAGTAATAAGAAAAAACTCAAATTGAAGTCTTGTGAAATTTTCTTCTTTCTTTCCCATTTGTTTTTCTATCTTCTATGTTTTCTCCCAGAAAAAAAATTATATGCATACGTGGGGGAGTTCATTGTTTTCTCAGCCACTTGAATCAAAGGCAAGAGTATACCTATTTTAATTAAAAGATAAAATAAATAGGAAGAAGGATACCATCTTAGTTGAAGAAGTGTCAGTATCACACACAAAAAGCCAGAAATTCAAATTCACAGAAGTAATTTTTTTCTTCTCTTGCATGAAGTTAAAGATTCTCTTATTATACTAATTCTTTTTCACTTATGTGTCTGTTATCATGTGAATTCACCCTTGTTTAATAACATTCTAAAAGTTCATTCTTACTTACCTATTGAGGTATACAATCAATGTAGTATGGCAAGCACTGAACAACCTGATGTTTAACCTAACATTCTTGTTTCTTTTATTATGCATTTCTTCTTTACTTGAGCACCTAAGAACAAAACTTTTTTTTCCTGAATTAGTGGTTCATAGGCACAAGAACATAATAAATTGTTTCCTTTGTTTGCACATGAACCGTTTTACAGGGTGGCAGTAGCAATTTCTGTGAAAATTACCTCAGTCAAAATGTAGATTTAAATATTTTGTTCCTCACTTAATTGACTTCTTATTTACATAAAAGCATTTTTGTGACATCCTCCAGGATTTAAAAGCAGTTTTACTAACGATTTTAGTACTAGAACTGACTGAATCAGTCTCCACATAGTATCAGAATACCAAAAGGAGATTCTCTTTGTGTGGTGTAATCTGCTCTGCAGCAGCACTTATGTATATCCTGTGTTGGGATTCAATTTCAAAGGAACTTAAAGTACCTTTCACATCCTCACAGTGTCCCACTAGCCTTGTTTCAATCCTTGGCATTCAGAGAAGGAAAAAGGGTCTTACAACATCCTGAACGTGAGATAAAATTTCCAGTGTCCAGGCAGAAATGGCCACAGCAATTGTTCTACATGTGTAACTGTAGCTCACTCACCTGGCAATCTCCACCGCAGCTGAACTGCAGCTATCTGGATACTAAATCTTTTAGGAGCTCCATATGCCAAAACCAAAATCTTCCCTCCTGTGTACAATCAGCCCAGGTTCAGTTATATACTGCTCTTCTCAGCCAAGTTTGCTTCATTACAGATACTTTACTGAATTTAAGCGGTTTAACTTTCTGGATACATGTTCTTTGTAGAGCAATACGTTTCTGGGAAGAGGACCAAACCAAAATCAACACAGCTTCATCATTATTTAGAAAATCTAGATTAGCTGCTGCTTCACCTTGAATAGGAGTTGGTAGTTCAAACTATTCCTAAAAAGTGTTTGCCACATCGATGGTTCAGGCCTACGGACATGAAAATATCTCATCAGCTTGTTTCTCCCAATCGTTTAATGTAACTGATACAATTTTTTAAAATGGTGATTTGAAGTCTCTGGACCTGTTGTCTCTCAATTAGAAGACAAAAAATCACTCAATCTTTACCTCTTTCTGCCATCTAAAAAAAAACTACCAAAAAACAAAAGCAAACATTTGGATTCCAGCATCACTTCAGTTCTCTTGTGGCATCATGTGGTGAAAGATTTGCTTGTGCACTTGAGTGACAAAAGCCTTTTTTGGCGAATAATTGCTGAGCAAGAGAACTGCAAACTCATTTAATTGAATGCACTCCCTTAATTGTTTATGTGAACAGTTCTTGGCTATGGGGCTTCCCTTATTTGTTCTGTGTTACTAATCCTTTTACTTTTATTAGCAGCAGTTGAACTCTAAATGAATTGTGATAAACCCATCAATTAATTTTAGTAGTTGTATCTCCTCTTTGGAACAAGTGTCTTTTTGTTATTTATTGAGTGCCTAGGACAGCAATCCGTGGTAGTGACAAAGTGTAAATTTCTTTATCCAGAAGGAAAGAATGTGTTGTCCTTCCTTCTGCTTATCCTTTGGTGTTGAATTTTGAACATTTACACATACCATGCACTTACTTCCCTGCAGGTTTGGTGTCTTGGCAATGAAAGTCGATACCATATAAACAAGACAGTGGATGGTACCACCTTTTCCGTAGTCATCCCCTCCCTAGTTCCTGGCATTCGATACAGTGTGGAAGTGGCAGCAAGTACTGGGGCAGGACCTGGAGTGAAAAGCGATCCCCAGTTTATCCAATTAGGTAAGCTTGCTGGTAATCCTGCCTATTGGTTCTGATGATTTCTGTTTGTTTACTTTTGTCTTTTATGGCACCAGAAATACTTCCAAGACAAGTGAAGTAGATACTGTTACTTGATCTCTAGAATAGCAGGATTTGGCATTTCTAGTTTTAAACTTGCCTTAGAACTGCATTCTAAAGTTGGGGTTATAACAACACAGGTTTTTTTAATCACCCGGTTCAGCGATACTTTTTGGTTGTTGATTTTTCAAAGTGGATTGTCACCCTTAAGATTGGTGTAATAAAACTTGTAGGGGAGTATGAATCACTAAGTGTTGACTCACTTTAGGGATGTAATTTGTCTTGGTCAGATTTTATCTTTATTGAAGCAAAAAAACCCAAGCATGCTAAAATTAGGCACAATAAATATCAACTCTGTGTGAGAGCTAGTAAATAACCTGAGTACTGGAAAAAGAGGCACACGGATGATTTACAGTAATCTTGACCTCCTAATTTCATTAACACCAAACATCTCTGTCATAAATGCAGATCAGAGGCATTGCTCCTGGAGCTTTCTGTGAGAAATGCATCTTTGCTGCTGGTTAACTGAAGATGATTTAAAGTAGCTTTAAGTATAGTTATATGCTGCTTTACTAGTATGCCTGTAGCAAAATACCTTATCCTTATAGTATATAATTGTGAAAGCAAACTCAGCATGTTGCTTTTGGACTTTATGTCCCGTCTGTCTCTGTGTCATTAGTAGATCTTCCTTCTTATTTCACTTGTTGTATTTAAAAATCTGTAATTAACAGCATGTGAAAACAAGACAGAACGACTTATATGGAAAATTAGTGTACATTTCCTTGGCTATTGAAGTGAAGTCCATCCTCAAGTTATTCAAATTATGCAGGCATATGACTCCCAATTACATTGATAGAGATTTTACAGCAAAATACACACAATTTGTATGATACTCCATGACTATGGAATTATTATGTAAGAACCCCATGGCTTAGATTTTGAAAATCCTATATTAGTGAGGCTTATGAGGATAACCACAAATGTTCAAAGCCAAAGATTTCATAATCAGGTTTTGTTTCCTTTTCTCTGATGATAAGCAAAGGCTAAATGAAGGTGAATTTTATAATGGAATTTAATCACTTAGTGGTTTTGATACGTAGAAAAAGAAACAGAATGTCAGGGGAAGATTTTTACCTGCTTCTCAGTTCCTAGCTTTTACTAGCACTATGTTAGAAAACAAGAAACAGTCCTACATCTCATAAGGTGTTTAGATGTGCAAGTCTGGTATTTCCGTGTGGTTGGAGTTTGCTTTCATAGTTTTCACTGCTTGCTTCTAATTAAGTGACATGGCCAATTCTAGATAAGCTGTTGTAAATCCCATAATTTCATTATTACATGGCAAACATCTGAAGACAGGAGTGTTGTGGATATCCATGACACAAGAAGCAGCACAAAGAAATACCTACATGGTGCTGCGGAAGGCTGCTGAAAATTAGAACTTAAATTTCATAGCACAGGTCAACCTAAAATCATCCAGGCAGAAGAATGGCTGCAGTTTATCCAACTCTACCCTATGATACAAGTTCTCCTCCAGCTCCCTGAAGGAATTGCATTCTTAGTTCTTAGAAGTGCTCCCAGTATTGAGGTGGAACAGACATTAGTCTTCTGGTAGGTTTCTGAAAAAGAGAATTAATTTGTTGATGTCATCAGTTGGCACTTTTCACTAGCAATAAATTGCATGGTTGCAGAGAGAGGGAAGGGAGGCCAGGGAGTGGGAGGGAAGAGGACTAGGAAAGCTACTTTTAGGAGATTTGAAACTGTCCTCACTCCCCGTACCTACGTGCTCCAGGGACTGCGTGTTTGCCACCAACAGCTTCACATTTTTACATTTCTAGTACTGACTTCAACTACACCTTCGGGAAATCTTTTCCTGATACCCAAATTAGTACAATCTTTCTTTAAAAAAAAAAACCAACAACAAACAAATAAAGAATTCTATGTTTGTAAATAGAATATACTACATGATGTAGCGGTTCACTTTTTTATTTAAGAAGTTTTCATTAGAATCTAACATCTCTCTCCCTACAACGTGTTTTTCTTACAAAAATGTGAGACTAGGTTGTGACTCACTCTGGAGCATTCAAATAAATGGGTTTTTTCCTCAGTGTAGCTTACTGTCCTGAGCCTGTGTGCTGTGTGGGGTGCTCCCCACATATGAGACATGCCTGGGCAGAGTCTCAGCCTGATGTGTGACAGGAGAAAGCTTCACCTTTTGGAGGCTGCCTTCCAGAAGAAGGAAGAAGGGAGGACAGGAGACATTAGATTCCCTGGGAGCTGAGGCGTGCAATCACAGTCCCATGCATCAGCTCATCTGTGATAAATGACCTTGTGCACACACTTAACCTGTTATAAAGACAGGTACAAATTGTAAGCTCGAAGCTCTTTCATTTTCCACATCTCAGCTGACATGAAGCAGCTCACTGAGCTGTGGTACCCCAGACTTCCCATGCTACCAGGGACAAGCCAATGATACCACTTGCTTGTTATTCATAAAAATCACCTTCCAGTGTTTAAAGTCATGAGATCAACTGCAAAATCATATGCTTTCTTAAAGCATCCCCCTGCACGGCTTCTGAATTTTTCTCTAGGCTTTTGATTGGTCTTTTTAAAGCTTTCTGTGGAATTCCGAGGACTGGAAAACCTTTTGTTTGTTTGTTTTAAAAGAAAATATGGTATTTTACATAAAGGAAGACTGCAAGAGCTCTGGTGTTAAGGAAAAAAATTCGTTATTTTATGAGACTTGGCATTCTATATTATGCTTATAATACTGTGCTATGAACAAACAAAATTTTAGAATTCCAATAGAACTTTCTTTTCTTCTCACAACATGTACCTTCAAGACATCATTTACAAAAATGTTCTGTATAAAAAGATGAGAATTAGCACAACATTATTTTGCTGGTCTGTAGCCTAACCTTTGTGAAGTGATGGTATGCTACCTGTGGGAGCTAGGCAGTATTACCTGTGCTTTGTTGACAAGTAGTGACATTGGAACATACTGCAACATATTTTGTTTCCAGTAACATCTCTGAAAAGCCCAACAACTGCAGTTAATGTTACTCTTAAACACATAGATTGTGTGAATATATGGTATGCAGCTATTTATTATTAGATGTCTGAACAATTACTGGAAGTGTTGAGTATATTATCCTACCAGTGGATGTCTCGAGTGTACAAAACACAAGAAAGTCTCATTGAATCTTTATTATTCTAATTGCTTCGTTTAGGAAATGTGATTTGAGAATTAGCTAGCATGTCTTCAGGGCAATCTGTCAGCCCTAAAGGTCCTTTGAGTGTGGTAGTTTTAAGGGAGTTTTTGTTGATATTTATGCTTGTGGCCTGCAAACAACTTGAAGAAAGTAATTTTTTGTCTTTTCCCCCACAGCAAACCAGTTAGGTGCTGTCTCCTCAAACTGTATGTTAAAAGATTGAAGTGCAAAAACTGTATTTTAGCAGTTTTTGAAACATACATAACTAGAAAGGAGACAAAATAGCATATTTATGTTGGCAATATTTTACCAGATAATTTTCATATTGCATCACGCACATATATTTGAGAAGAGACTCAGACATCATCTTAAATTTTCCAGGTGTCTTGCAAGTTTGTAATTGCCAGAATTAGCAGTGTCAACAGCATTTAGATATTCTTACTTAGGGTTCGTACATTTTGTATACTGAAAGAGGCACATATATGGAAAAGTACCATTCTATCAGTTGTACATGTACAAGATAAAGTTAAGGTTGCCTTGCACACCTGTGAACCTGGAAATTCCTGTCTTTTTTAAATCTTTGGCATTCTAGTCTTAATTGTATATCAATCTTTTTATTTATCATCTATCAACTTAAACATTAGCTTTTACATTATCATTATTTATATGAATATTTACCATTAGAGAATAAGATGTTCCAGTTCTTCTCTATGTAAATTCTAATTAGTTTTCATTGAAGTTTGAAACTTGGAGCTTCAAGACAATCACATCGAATAGCTTATGAGCAATGGCCATAGCAACATTATCTGTGATTTGAAAGAAGTCTCTTATCTTGGGGTAGAAGGCAGCATGAGTCACTGTGATAATATGCTGGTTTCAGGGAGTTGCGGGATCATTCTGCTCCAACAACTCTGAGGCATTTTCAAGTACATTAAATGCTGAGGCTGCTGCTCTGGCACTGGGATGCACTTTGCTGGAGAATGTTTATGTTCACTTATTATTTTGGCAAATATCCCCAAGGAGTGCAAGCAGCAACAGGAATGTTCATTATGAACCACTTATACTTCAGTCAAAGCTTCCAGAAATTTCCTGGGATGAAGAAAAAGAAATTTGTCTTAGTTGAAGAGGTTTTTTCATAACTGATCATTCAGGATCTCACAGAGCTGTTACGGACAGGGAAGATGCCCTTCTCACAGACAGATTTCCAAGATAAAGTTCCTGGAAATTTTTAGTGTTGAGGAATTCACTAGATTTCATTCCCTTGGCTTTATATTTAGCTTACTTTCTATTTTTGAATTAGGAGTAGGACATGGGTCAAATGTGACCTCTTGAAAACCCTTCCATCTCCTTCTCTCCGATGCTGTTTCTATGACTGAATGTGAATAAAGATGCATTTTTCTCTTTGCTATGTGCATAAATACATACCAGCTAATGGAATAGCTCTAACAGTCCACCCATATGCAATGTGCCATAAGCCTAATTTGTTAAAAGTGAGTGTATTATTATGCTTATAATGGCAATTTAAATAGTAACATGAAATTAATGTTAATTAAAAATTAGAATAATAAACATTCAAAGAGATTCTTCAGGATTCTATAGTCTTCAGACATGCTTTGACTGAGCAATGGAAAATGTTTGTGTATGTAAAAGTACTGTCTTTTCTGTATGGCTGAATAGTTGAGACATTTAAAGAGCAGGGTGTTTTTGAGATGTGGGGGTTTTTTCTCCTGGATTTAGTGTTTTAAATACATATATATATTTTAAGGATTAGAGAAAAGTATTTGTCAGTCTTCAAAATTTATTCAGGATCAAAGGTTCTCCATAAATCTTTTTCTCTGTTCCATTGCATTTTACAAGGTAGTGTAGCTGTTTAAAAATACAGAAATCATTCATTTTGAAAAGAGACTGATGATGCAAGTTTTCATATCTTAATATGGCCTCAGCTGCAGAGAGACAGATGATGAGATAGAGAGTGACAGCTTTAATTCATTGGTCACAGTATACTTTATACATTTAAGCCCATCTGGCCACTTGTGTGGAACTTCACTTGGCTGTCTCCATAAAATCTGAAGCAACCCATCTTAACCTTGCACAAATAGGCATGAAATCCATAAACCCAGCAGACACAAAGGCTGTATTAGAAAGAAAAGACTGAGTTTGCCTGGTGAACTTTTAGACTAGGCAGTGAACTTATGGTCACAGAAGATAGAGGGACCTAAAATATGAAATAAAATTTCCAATAAGGTAGCAGTCAGAGACGGGGGTGATTTCTTGGCAAAACAGATATTTGACTTCAAATGTCGCAAAAACTGGAATCTGGAATTCTTCACTGGAAGAAGCTGTTATTAATTTAACTGTTTCTTCTTCAAAAATGTATAATTTTCCAGAGAGGGTTTGTCATTTGTATCATTGCTGTGATTCAATGTCTTAATCAATTTCTTATATTTTATTTAGGCTTATTTTGGAGTAATACGGGATAAACATAAAAAATTATATGCACTGCTTAGTGTGTACAGAAAAGGTATTGTTGTTAAGTAAATAGGTTTTCATTTCTTATATAGTTAATAGAATTAATAACAGCACCTTTCTTCTTAAAACACTTAATCTCTCATTCTGAATTTGGTGTCTGTCACTTCCAATAGTAAAATACAACTATCCGATGAATTTACACCAGAGTAAAAGGGAATATTTCAAAGACTAAGCTGTGGAATGTGTAAAGCAATATCCGCTCTGAGTAGAGGTTTTGAATTCTTGCCCTCACCCTGTGCAGTAATGAAATTTCCAGTGAGCACTCACTGTAGTGATGAGGCATCAGGAAGGCACTATTTTGTCTTTGAGTTGCTTCACTTTGGTTAGAAAGCATTAATCACTAACTGAGTCTTCTTTACTGCTTTTCCTAAAAGTTTCTTGTAAAGGTGCTGTACAGAAAGAGCAGAAAAGACCAATTCTTACAGGTGCAGTCTCTATTAAAAAAAATAATAGTGCGGGAAAAAATACATGTTCTGTATTTTGATGTGGGATATTTAAGGATAAACTGGTTTTGAAAAGCACTGCTTATTCAGTACATATTAGACTGCTTGACTATGTTTTCCAATTCATTTTTTAGTTCTCCTTCAGCTTTTTCATCCATGTCTAATAGGGCAGGATCAGTTATTTTTTACTTCTTTACATCCTTTTAAATATTCAGTCTTTTTCTAATTGAGGTCAAAGTGAGAGAGTGAGAGACTGCAAGGAGGACATTAGACTGATAATACAAGATTTAAGTAATCTGTCAGGAACTGCTGGATTGAAATGTGTCCCTCAATGCCAACCTCATGTTAATGTAGCTTGAATTTGTTATTCTTCTCTGATTTTCAGTGGATGTTTGGGGAGGTGACTTCTACCTAGTGACAGAGCTCCAAGAGCATTACTACTCATGTTTGGAGCTTGAGATTTCTTTTACTTGCTCTGTTCTTTGCTGATTTTCTGACTAACTTTTATAATTTTTTGAAGCTGATGTTGCTTTGATAAAATAAAAAGAAATAGCACTCCACAAGTTTGTAATTCATGAGACTAACTTTCTATTTGTATGTCTGGTAGCCTGATTTTAGCTGGTTTTATAAACAAACAAAAGTCAGTGATATTGGAGGTACCTGTCTTGTGTGGAAAAAACCCCATTTCTATCTAGACCTGTAAAAGGAGATTTGGAAGGGCAATCTTAAGGATTTTACCTTGAAAAACTGGACTACAGTTCCATCTGTTCTTTTCATGATGCCTTTTACAGTTGCTCATTGAAATTAACTGGCTATTTTGGGTGTCTCTATTTCAGACTCTCATGGAAACCCCGTGTCTTCAGAAGATCAAGTCAGTCTAGCCCAGCAGATTTCTGATGTAGTAAAGCAGCCTGCCTTTATTGCTGGAATTGGTGCAGCCTGTTGGATTATCCTTATGGTCTTCAGCATCTGGTTGTATCGCCACAGGAAGAAGCGAAATGGACTCACCAGTACTTATGCTGGTATCAGAAAAGGTGCCATATTTTGAATTTCAGTCTGCTGGCTGCTGAATGCCTGTTTGCTGTCTATTTCCTTGGTCATCAGTCTCTTGTTCTTCTAAGGCTTGAATCAGGAATTATCAGATTACTTCAATACTTTCAGGGTGGATCATGCATAACATGCTAGATCTGGCTTTTAAAGCATAAGTTTTAGCAAAATACCTAGAGTAGTCTTTCATAAAGATACTCCTACAAATGAGAAATGTAAAGATGGATTTAAGGCTGGAAGTTTCCAATATCCTTGCTATCTGACACCGTCCCATCTGAAAAGGAGCAAAGTGGATGGTATCTCATTGTCCCTCCTGTTCAGTCCTGTGCTTGCTGCTGGGAACACTAACAGTGGTGTACATTACAGCAACACTTTTGGTGTGTGTACTTGAGTTTCCTTCTGTTCTGGGGGAGTGTGGTGAAGTGGCTGTTTGCAAAATCACAACAGTCAGTCTCCTTTCCAAGACTCTCTTCATAAATGCTGTTGTGAGACCCTTCGCTGGGACTGCGTTCTGGGGCTGTCACATTGTGCATTTCCATTTGGTTGGAATGGCAGCGGTGGGGCTGACTTAAAGCATTCTTCATTTTCATGTTATTTCACGTTACTGATACCTTTTATACCACATTGTCAGCAGACATGCAGTACTTTGAAGTATACTCTGTGCCAAACAAAACTAGAATCTGTACCTGGAAGATCTTCTGGAATAAAAACCTGGATTCCTCCTGATTCAGTTATCTTTTGATTAAGCCCCGAAGTTGAATTCAATGAGCTGCACTTCATTACATCTCAGAGCAGTACCTTGTAGGCACTCTTAGAGTGAGAGCTATAAAATTTGGATCCTGCTTTTGAAGTAGTAGAGGGAGAATATTTGATATTTAGCAATCAAAAGATAGGCCTAGGCTTAAAAGGTGGACACATCTTAATGTATGAAAGGTGTCATGAGATTCCATTCTTTAGTCCTTTCAAGAATGAATGCAAGATGGGCAAGAAAAATAGGCAAATATAACACAAATGTTTTTAAACCGTAAAATGTTGCTATGCAAAAGAAGCAGTGCTAAAAATAGCAAATGAGTGAGTAGAAACATGGAAATAATTCTGGAGTGTTGCAGAGTTGAGATGTCCTCCCTGCTATTAAAGTATCGATGCTTACTGTAGACCACGGGCACAGTGGTTGTAGTGGAGTTGTAACCACTGAAATCAGGAAGGAATTCCACCTTTGATTCCTGTTCTGGCTGGATTTGTTAGGCAGGACAGACCCTCATGTAATGCTGCATTGGCTTGTGCTGTTTTGTTTTACTAATAGCATGCTACCTTTCTATGGTCCTGTCAAACTAACACCACTACGCTTTCAGCAGTACCTGTGATTAAAGCAAAAGCAATTTGTCCTTAAAAATGGTTACTTCAGTGGCATCAGCTATTGTTCTAAAAAGCTGGGATTTTTTCAGTATCTCTAAAAATGTCTTTTGTGTAAGTTGGTGGGGATTTAAAATGAAACTATACAAAAAAGTAGGGTATCGAGTATTCTTCAAGAAAAAAAAAGCTGTCCTTAGTGAAGTACAGATTGCAAAGTAGTTTGCCACTCTGCAGGGCGTCAAGTCACAACTGCAAGCTCAAACTTTCTTCAGTCTTCCATTTCTTTATTTATTTTTATATTTAGCTTCAGGCCTGACATCTGTTAAAATACTTCATTACTCCCACACATACATATTGTACCAGCAGTCTTACACACTCAGAAGAGTTTATTAATAGAAACTCTAAGAATTAAGTTGCTCTTTCGTGTGGTAGCGATAAAATTTCTTTTAGTTGAACCTCTGTTCATCTGTTCCTCAGTTCCTTAAGAAACTAAACTAGGTTTAGTGCTCAGCTCCCAGAAGAGTAACAAGACAATAGTTTGAGATTTTTTTCATGTCCTTGTGATTGCAAATTAATTTTGAGATTCTTGATTCTCTTTTTAATAGCTCGGGTTTAAATGCACCTTCTATTTTAATGAATGCTTGTTACCATGGTTCTGTATTTCTGAATGTAGCTAAATTAAACTTGACTGTGTGAAAAGGCCTAGCTCAAAGGAAATACAATGGCATTCCCAAGATGAAGAGCTGTGCTATAAATGCAGCCTGAAATGGGCACATGCTCCAAGGTTTTTCTTTCTTTGCTTAGTGTCATATCCCTACAAATAAATTGGCTTGGTAAAAGGGGGAAAAATCTACAGCGTATCCTAAATTATAACAACAAGACACTTTGCATTCCCCCTAAACATCAGAGTCATTACAGAAATTGCATTAGGAAGTTGTTCTCTTAACCAGAATCTTTTATTTCTCTATCAGGTTTGCTGACAAAATTCTCTCTCAAGGCTATTTTAGTGAATATTTTATTATTTTTCTTCCCCTTCTCTTTGCTGTCTTTAGATTGAAAAGGGCAGTGTTAGCCTTGTTCTGCCCATCAGTGGTAGGGAAACTATTCCGTCTTGTCAACAGGAGGGGGAGCATGTGCTAATAGGAAGAGCAGATGCTGGTGCTCTGTATTTGGATTAGAGACCCTATTGATCCAGGAAGGATTTATAGTAGCTGTGAGAGAGAAGATTGTCAAGCAATGTCATTGTTCCATCGTTAACCTTTTCCTCTTAAAGCCAAGGGTTGAAAGGTAGAAAGGTGTTACATCGAGGGAGATATTCTACTTTTTTTTTGGCTGATTATTTGTGAAAGAAAGATAATAACTGTTTAAGGGGCTCATCTCTGAAAACAAAAATTAAATGCTGCAGTAAATTTTAGTGCCTTTAGTACAGTGAGAGTTGGTGCCATTCTTGATTCAGAGACAGTAAAACAGCAGTGCTCTTTGTTCCTTTTTATGATTATTGTTTCCTTACTGAATACTTAAGTGTGCCTATTAGTTCAGTGTAATGAGCATTTACTTAGTGAACTGCAGATAAGATTCAATAGGACCTTGATAAGGCTTTGTTAAGGAATTTGTCATTCTGCATTCTAAAATGATTAACAGCGTGGGGGTTTTGTTTGTGCTAGGATTTTCAGAGAAAAAAATCCTTAAAATACCAAACTGAGAGGGATTTGAAAGGCTAAACCACAATCAGGTCTCCTCAGGAGCACAATGGAATATCAGGCTTTTTTTTTTTTTCAGAATAGTACCCACAGAGACAAGCTTCTTTCTGAATTGCAATTTTAATTTTACATTTATGTCAGTGTGACTGAACTAGTGGGTTAGTTATATACATTTGTTTTATGTTCAGCTGTCTGCTAGATTTATACTAATGTGGTATGTTTCCCTTTCTCTCTTCAGCTTAATAACCAGTTTGTATTTTGTTTTGATTTTTCAGTCCCGTCTTTTACCTTCACACCAACAGGTATATATTTGCACTTTTCCCCCCTTCTTTGTTACTTAAGCATGTGTTTGTGGTACTGTTTCTCTGTCTCTGACATAACCAACCAGCCCAGCTGTTCTGAAGGGTTTTTTTTTTAAACAATTCCGTTAAGGACAGCTATCATTATTTGTTCTTTAAGTAGTGTGTATTTGCTTTGTGGCTGACAAATTTTTCTATATGTGTGTACCATTTTGTGGCATATCATTTCACACCAGCATGCTGTTTGTAGCATGATCCTGTCAGCTTGTACAACCTGGGCTCCCTTTGTGCCTATTACAGTGGGGTCGTGTGGCCTCCTGCATCTGGGGATGCACAAGGTGGTTCTGATGGAGGAGGAAGAACTTAGCAGAGCCCAGATGCTGACTTGAAAGGGCTTCAGTGGGATTCTAGTTGGTGAAACATTTGCCCCTGTTCTTTCCTGTGTATCTGCATTAATCCAGTGACCTAGGAGTTGTCTGCTTTGGAGATACAGAAAATCAAAGTGTTATAGCTGTTGGATTTCTTTGCCTGCTGCCGTATTTGTGCTATGAAATTTTAACATAGTTATCCCATTCTGCTTAAACAGAGGTGCGTTTTAAATTCAGTGTGTGTTTAAAATCATCTTCTATTTATTTTTGTTTGGAAGTGTGCAAAATATAACATAATCTGAATGATAGCCCGCCAAAGTCTACGAGAGCCTTGCTGTTCTGTAGAGCTGACCTTCAGTGGGTCCCACAGTCTGGCAGCTGAGCAGCTCTTTCTCTGCAGTAGATAGAATTCAAGACATTCAGTGCCCACTGGTATATTGCATTTCTTGTAGCTACAGCCTGAGTGAACAGACAGGTTGGTTGTTCCTTCAGTGTTCAAAATCCTTTATTTTCGCAAGAGGTCTGTGAGACTTGGGGGACATGGATGTCCAGGCAGGGTAAAAACCACCTGCCCTCTCTGCACACTCAGGTTGGCAGGACATATTATCTCATAATCAGCACTGAACTAATGTGGCCTCTGTGCAGCAGCTGAGTTACATCCTTCAAGCTGGACCACAAACGTAGCAAACTCAGTCTGCCTGTGCTCATCCCCACTGACCCAATTTTACTGGGTTAGGTTCTTACCCACCTGCTTTTAACCAGTCTGAACAGTACCTGGTTTCAGAAGTCATCCTGTTATATTTGGTGGGGTTGCTTCCTGCTCAGCATGAGTCAGAGTGGTCCTTAATGTTTCTGAAAGCCTTTGAGACCCACAGTGGAGACTAGTTCAAACTCTTGTTAGTTTGCTGTTACTATAATTGGCTTAACAGAGAGCTTCTATTGCAATCTTGATTGTAGCACACAACTGAGGTTGGTAGGGTAGCTAACATATATTTTCTCAGTTGAATCCTTAACATTAAAAGAAAATATCAGAACCCCTAAAGATATGTCAGAGCTGCAAAATAAATAGCCCTGAGATTTTTAAAGAACAAACTGGGAAAAACATAAAACATGTAAAATATTTAAAAGAAAAGAGAGTCCTTTTTTTTTTAATCCACAAACTCAGTCATTTGTTCCTTTAACTTTAAATGGAACCAGATCCTCCTCTTTAGCATTACCTTTAGTAAGAGAGTTACCTGTAGGGATGTATCCTACATTTTAATCCTGTTACTGTAATCACTGCCAACATTTATCTCTCTCTTGCAGACTCTCATTTTTGGAGTTCTTCTAAACAGCAGAATTTGGCTGCTTGTTTTCAACATGTTCCTAGTTGGAAAGCACAGAATCCATCAGAATTAGCAGGGAGGAAATCTCCTTAACCCTTTACTAAATCCAGTGCATACCTGCAGAACTTAAGCACTGTTTCTTCTTGGATGTTTGCATCATAAAATCTGACTTTTCAAATATCATGCTACCTGTGAAAGATATACAATCCCTGCCAACAAACAATTGCATGTGGGCATCCACTTAGTTGATGTAGAATGTTTCTGAAATGCTAGCAAAATCATCCCTTCTGGTTTATAAAGTTTTCTTTTCACCAGACATTTTTTACCAAGATTCATACATTTAAATCTTCAGATTAGAAAGTATAATTTATAAATCCAGTTGTAATATGTTATAAAATATGGAGTTTCTGTGAACTTCTAGAGTGTACTTGTTCTCTGAGTGTAGTGCAATAACATTAAGAAAGTGAATGCATTTTTGCAGTAGCTTCAGCAGTAATGAGCCATTGTTTACATTGGAAGTAAGGTCTGTTAGAATCACGATACCTCTTTAATCTTGCCAAAATAATAAGGTAGAGCAAAGCTTTAACATCCAGCCATTCATGAAATAAATGTATGACCTAAATTCTTCCACAGAGTAACTCCACTGAAGTCAGCAGAGTTGTGTTAAGGATAAGTTCAACCTGATGTATGGCTTCCTGCTTTCTTAAGTGATACATGAGTGTGTGTGTGTGAGTGTGTGTTTTTCAGAACAGAACTGAAATATAGAACCCTGTTGGGGCCAAGCTAGCAGTTATCAAGCAACACAAGTATTGTGTATAAACTTGGTTTTGAAGTGATAGCTTGCAGAATGAGAATCAAAATTAATGCATAAAAAATGCACATTTATTGCCTTAGCTAAAATGAAACAAAGGCAAATGTAATGCTGCTATTTCCAAGAGTCTTATGATTTTAAAATTATTTCCTTTTTTCACCTTTAACTATTTCAGTAACATATCAGAGAGGAGGAGAGGCCGTGAGCAGTGGAGGCAGGTAATTATGTCCTTTATTCTTCAAGGTATAAATCGTGTGCAACTAAATGTAAGGATGCCAGGAGTACAACTATCCTTGTAAGTCATGGCAGAATAATCCCTTGCAAAGATGTGTTTTAGTTTATTATCTTAATTTATATATTTTAGCCGTATATTTTTCTGTTTGCAAGGAGGGTATATGGTTTGAATTTTTAGGTTGCTTCCAAAAAATTGCTCGAAATATTTTCAGCTTTGTTAACCTGTAAAAACTGCATCTCAAAACATGACCAGCAGAGGGAGCGCTTTAACTTTGAAATAAAGACCTGGCTTACTACCTGATTAAGGGAGTAAAAGTAATTAAGTTGTGGAATTTATGAAGATTAAGAAATATAGCTGGTTCAGAAATACTACAAAGAAAGAAAATGTGTATTGGAAAAAAATTGCTGAAGACATAAACAGCTTGTAAGGGGACATTTTTTAAGAGAAAATCTTGCTATGAATGCAAAGCAGTTAAAGTGTTACTTAGAAGAGATGGAAACAGGTAGGTTTTAAATTTAAAGCCCTCCACTTTGAGAACCTGGCCAATTCCAGACTGAGGATTTGGCTAAAACATGTTCCCTGGGTTTACATTATTACTTAATGAATGGCAATGGACAATACAGTAATTTACATTTCCTTCATAGAGGTGGAACTTTCTTCAGGAAAAAAATAAAGATTTTAGCAAAAAGGCAGTGGTGCTTTAGTAGCACACCATTTTTTTTTCTAGGTCACATTCCAATGTGCCTTTTTATAAGCATCTCAGTTAAAGATTTGGCATGATGCTGAAATAAATGCTCAAATCTTGGAAATCAGCTGGGCAACCCATTCCTGGTATCAGTTCCTGTTTCACAAGTGACATCTTGCGATTCCTAATTTGCAAGACTGTGCCAAAATTTGGTAATTGTGAAGATTAGGCATAAAATAAAACAGTCCCAGGTGAGGCTACTCCGCTCTTGCAATTGCAGATATCTCTGGTCCAGCACTGTGTGCTGCTGTGTTGTTGTGGCCATAAAAGCATGGAGGGAAACCTCTAGAACAGTTCCCATGTGATTTTTTAGTGGACAAATCTGTAAATCACTGGGCTGCTGCCTTCACTCCAGGATAGTGAGAAAATAAGAGAGAACAGAGATGAACCCTCTTTTTCCCTGGCAAGGTTGTTCAAAACGATACACAGTTAACAGCCTTTGTGTTCTTTGTGCCACTGTGCTTTCTTGCTCTTCCCATAGCACAGGCTAGACAAAGCACACTCAGGCTCTGAGGACAGAAATGAACCCAGTCTACATCATATTACAGTCATTTTGGTAGTGCTGGAGAGGCAGCATCAATTCTACTGTCCCAGTTTTCAGCAGCAGTGCCATAATCCAGCAGTGTAGTTGTAATTCAAGGTGCTGACATCTCTGCTGGTTTTGTTAATTTGCATATGTAGCATTTACAACATGTATGGTGTA
This sequence comes from Pithys albifrons albifrons, assembly GCF_047495875.1. Lineage (NCBI taxonomy): Eukaryota > Metazoa > Chordata > Aves > Passeriformes > Thamnophilidae > Pithys > Pithys albifrons. Next base: position 108,486,042 of record NC_092458.1, on the reverse strand, counting down.
CCTTATTTTGTAGAATATGAAACACACTTCCTCATTGAAAAAAAAAAGTTATTTTTGCATATGAAACCTTCCTCTGATTTCCAAACTTAAGGTTTTGATTTCCTTACTTTATATATGCAGTGTTTTGGAAAGGTTTAGCATTTTTGCCAAGTGCAGTTTCTGAGCATGTTAAAGCGTTTTTCAGAATTCAAAATGTCACAGTGATATATCTCAACATAATCCCCACTTCTGTGATGTTGAAAAGAGACCCATTTCTGTAGCAATCCCTTTTCGAGACAGGATTTGAGTAATGGTGATTGTGGTGGATTGACTCCAGCCAACATCTAGGCACTCACACAGACACTTGCTCAGTCCACTCCTACCTCAGACCCAGAACAGTAATTCAGGGATTTGAGAAATTTGCTGCCAAAGTTAAAGATCTTTGGAAATTTTACTGTCAAATCATCACCAGGCTATGGAGCTGTAAATCAAGCATCTCTTGCCTACTTTTCTGCCTAAATGGCTTCAATTAGTAGAATCCTCATCTACTTGTGTACCTCACCAAATTTTTTACATGACAGCAGATGTGAATGCAAAGTGAACAAAGGGTCTTTAACTCTCTATCCAAACATCCACATCTTTTAAAGTGCTGAAATACTCTGGAATGCTTCTGTCTCCTCCAAAAACCTTGAGGTTTATTATATTGTTAGAGCAGAGTTGTAGGGAAGAAAGAGGGTATTTCAGATCAGCTGGCCTGCTCACACGCCTGCCTAGCCACATATTTATTTCAGATTTTTTTAAAAAGTACTTTTCTGTATGTGCATTGTCTGGTTTGTAAGCCTGACAGCAAGTCAAGCCTCATCACTGCCTATGTTAAATTGTCAGATGACATATGCAGTACAGAAATATATATACACACATATATGTATAAATCTTTTAAATGTCATTCTAAGACTATGACTTAAGCCTGCAGCACTGACAGACTCTATCCCCCACAACTCACTGCATGCAGCTTATATTCTGAACTTGCTGTTTAAGAGGATTAGCATATTTTATTTTTGAAGATCATCACATCTAAAATTATGGAAGTTAGTTTCTGCACTAATTCAAATGGAAAGTGGCCTGTTGAATCCTGTAAGAAATTGTTTTTATTTATATATATACATACATATGTATATGTATATATATGACAGTAGCTAAAATTATCTATTTATAAAAACACCTTAGTTATCAAAGCAATTTAAAATTGTATCGGGATGTCATTTATGTGGAACTGTAACATCCACTGCACTGTTAGTGTGGAAACTTCAGAGTCAACAAAGATTCTATAGAACATTCATCAGAGAGTGTCTTTCACACACAAGAAACATTCAGCAATGTGGAAAACAGGGAATGCTGTTTCTTTCTGCTTTATTCCAAGTGCAGGCAATATGCAGCATTCATATCTGAATATTTTTAAACTGTTAAGTATGCCCAGTTACTTTAAAGTTTCTCAGAAGCTGCTGCTGTTCCACTCACATAAAGATTAGTTGAGTGGCCTACTCATTAACAAGGGTGTATCACCTACTAAGTATAGTTAATGAGATCCAAATGCTCTCAACCATGGAGGTTTCTGTTATCTTCTGTTCCCTTTGATCTACTACAGTAGTACTATCTGATGGTGAGGAGAATTTGGCTGCATAAATCAAGAATTTGAGACTATTCACAGCCAAATTTGGCTCTTACTTATGCATATCCATCCTGCTTTCATGGGTAAATTTTTTTGTTTGTTTGACTTGCCAGTTACCTCTTTTTAACCTTTCTTAAAGGGTGAAGGGTCAGGAAAATAAACATACAATATTCTAAGAAAAAATAGAAATAAAACCAAAGTAACAGGTAAAGGTTGGACACCAATATATATGTGTAGGTTAGCAAAATGAACAGATGCTGTCCTTGGCTGTTCCCTTTAGTGTTTTAGCAAGGACCAGGTTATATAGGAGACTGGAAACTGTTAAATAATTGATTCAAGCTGCATTTTCCAATGCTCAAGCCTTTAGATACACGATATTATTTTGCAATATCTAATTTTTTGAGAAGAGTGTAACTGCAATGTGAAAATGCTTTTTGTTTAATTTCTGAAATGACCTTGCTTTGTTTTTAAAGGCCAGGACTCCTAAACATCAGTGAACCAGCCACTCAGCCATGGCTAGCAGATACTTGGCCTAACACAGGGAACAATCACAATGACTGCTCCATCAACTGCTGCACCTCTGGCAATGGAAACAGTGATAGCAACCTTACAACGTACAGTCGACCAGGTTAGATATGTTTCTACCTTGCTAAGGAATCTTCTTTCCAGAGTGTATGATTCTAGTAGCTGAAAAAGTGTACAGATTTGCTTGGAATTTTATTTCCAATGAATTTAGACTTAGTACAGTTTCTCCTCTCTGCCATGATCCCGCTTTTGGTCCCTTCTTGCATTCTTTTTCAGTCCCCTTTGGATAGCTGTAGCAAGCTTTAGGCTGAAGGATTCCCTGCAAAGTCCAATGCTACCCAAAATCACACTGAATTGATGTGTATCAGCTGCTGAGAAGGGCAGATAAGGTCATTTTTAGGTTGTTCTGTACATCTTTGTTGATTGGATGGAGAAGGGGAAGTACTGAAATGACACTAATGAAATTTTCCGTATGGTTTGGGTGTGATAGGAAGAAAGAAAAAAAACATTGCTACAGCACTTGCAGCAAAATCAGTCTATTTTGGCACATTCAAAACTTCCCTTGGAGTGCCATTCTGTACAAAAATGGACAGCTGGTGTTCTGGTTAGGGTGTGTGGATAAATAAGTTAACTTGGCACCCTAAAAGCAATTACAAAATGTTAGGCTAAGTGGTAATTCCTGGGAACTTGGGCAGGACTCAGAGTGCTCCTGAAGAAAACCTCGTGAGTTCCATGAGAACACACTTGGAGAATTATATCTTGAAGTGCTGATTGTTGCAATTTTTTTTAAACAGATCTTAGATTCATTTTGTTTTAACTCAGTTTGTGTTACTGGTGAGGAATGAAATGAGTTTTTTCCACTACCACCATCTCTAGCTGGTTTTTGCTCATAGTATCTCCCAGCATTTCAGAGAGGGAGTATAGTTGCCTGTAGTGAAAGTTGCATAAGTGCAAAGCAGCATTAGCTTCTGTAATTAATGTGGAACCAGCTATAATGGTTGGTAGTTCATGGATGGTGGTACTGGTACTTCATCTCCTTCAATAATGCTGTCTGGCAGTGACCAGTGCCAAGTTCTTCAGATGAGAGATTTTGACATTAGAGCCTTGGATCTGGCTCTGCCTGAGGATATCACATCCACAACTACCTATGTAAAAAGATCTCTGATACAGGGATACTTTACTGTGGTGAGGACAAATATAGCAAGTTCTAGTAACTGAAACTTAGCAAATTCAGAAAAGAAAAAGAATGCACATTTTTGAGAGTTGCAAACTATTATAACATCGTGTAATGAATTGCAGTGGATTCTTCCCCATTTTGGCTTTCATGTTAAGCTTCGTTGTGTTGCAAAGGGAATCCTTTCTTTCAAGTAGAACTTCTGAGCCTGGGGGTCAGACAATATGTTCATAATGGTCTCTTCTGTTCTGGAAAATGTTTTTAGTTCCGTCAGCTTGGGCTTGGTTTGTGCTCTGAAGCAGCAGCGATGGATATCCCCTCTGTAGCTGTGAATATGCTAAGGAGCTAATTGCTTTTAAGTATAGCACTGTCTTCCAAGTCTACAGTATGGGAACAGATTGTTCCAAAAGTTAATGTTATAAAAAAATGTAACAGAATAAATTTTCTGTTATATAGGTAAATCAGTTTTAAGTATGTTATATGAGGAATTCTAATGTGTCTGCGTAAAAGAATGTACCTACTGCATATCCTGTATTGATTATATTGCCTTACAAACAAATGGGATGTAGCTGTAAACGGAAGGAGGTAAAAATACATAAGTGACTCTGCAAGGATATTGTAGAATATAATGAAGAGTATGCAGGATATATAATTGTCCAATTTAATACAATAGACTTGGAAAGGAGAAAGACTATCATGGTTTCAGTAGGTGAGAGAAAAAACAGAAATGAAAACATTTAAACAGTAGAAATCAAGGAGTTGAAGACTGTGAAGCAATAAATAACAGAAGCAATAAATATCTCACATAAGAAAGAAAAATGTATCAAAATAAAGAAAAATATATCAAACCAGAAAAACCTTCAAGAAAACACAGGTTGGAGGGCATGAAATCTGCAGTGATAAGCCCTCTGTGACATGTTCCTTAGTCACAGAAAATATGGATCAGTGGTTTTCTTCCTCAAGTAGTATATTATTTCTCTTTTTCAAGAAATATTTCTCATAAATATGTATGTATTAGGGAATATTTTTGAAATGGTACTTCCTCTATGTTTACCATTACGCTAAATGAAATAATTAGTAAAGTCTTGAATTCTGTGCATAGTTGTACTTGTCATCATCTGCAGGAAATTCATTGTGGCTGCAGGTAATGGACTTCAGGCTTTGAATCTAATTCATTAGCATAAATACCACAATCTTTTAAAAGAGAAAAACTATATTCCTGGTGAGAGTTATGTAATTATTGATGCATTAATCAAGTGGCAAAGGAGAATTTTCACTTAAGGATCAATGAATGCTAGTTTCACTAAGCCTTCTAACTGCTGACCAGCAGACTGTTTTGCTCCATTCAGTATTCTCCCAGTGGACTGGATGTGGAGAGGACAGAAATGTGTGGACCAGCTGTCACGCAGAGGCAACAGAACGTGGAAAGGCAGGGACACAGTTTCACGCAGTAGTGGCCAGAGCATCAGCACACGTCTAATTTACTCTCTGCAATAAGTGGTGATCTCATGATGCAGTAACTCTCAGAAGAATGAATTCATGCTGTCTATATGTTATGTCTTAAGCATACAGGACAATGATATTACTATGATATAACATATTTTGCAATATCTGAAGCAACTAAAAATTAGCAAAAATTCCAGATTGCTTTCCTGTTTTATTTGTTTCAAATCAAATACAAGACTGTACAAGGAAACAATGATCAAATAAAGACTTGCTACTGGGTACTGAGTTACCTTTTGCATTGTACTGTTTTTCTTTAGTTCTGTTATGTGTAATCATTTTTCACTCTGTTTTATCAAAATCTGTTGTATCTCTATTTCTTATCACAAATGCAAGAACATCTAAATGCTGTTGAGGTGACATGAGATGACTATTATATTTAGTTATTCCCATTATTAAGTTTTGGTTAATTTTTTCTTGCAGTGCAAATTGTTTTGATCACAGTTATTAATTGAATATCTATGCTTTGAGAATAATGTCTAAAAAAGTGCATATTTATATGGCCACTTAGAGAAAGCCCAGCAAGGTAAGTAATTGTAGATGCAACTCAGAAGGTCTGAATTTCAATGAAACAGAACAGCAAAGCCTACTTTTGGAGCAGTAGTTTATAAGGTAAATAATATTCTGTAAATTATTTAGTTAATGACAGTATCTCTGCTTCAGTATTTCTGCTTCATGGATGCAAGCCATATAGTTATACACTAAAAAAAAAAAAAGGGGATTTCATTGAAAGTACAGTGTAAGCGAACACAATGACCTTTTCTTTTTTCTCTCCTCTGTGGTTAGCCGATTGTATAGCAAATTACAACAATCAGCTGGACAACAAGCAGACAAACCTGATGTTGCCTGAGTCAACTGTATATGGGGACGTGGACCTCAGCAACAAAATGAATGAGATGAAAACCTTCAATAGTCCCAATCTAAAGGACGGAAGATTTGTCAGCCAGCCTGGGCAGCCAACTCCTTATGCCACCACTCAACTCATCCAGTCAAATATCAGCAATAATGTTAACAATGGCAGCGGGGATACGAATGAGAAACACTGGAAACCCTCTGTTCAACAAAAGCAAGAGGTTCCACCCATACAGTACAACATTATGGAGCAAAACAAATTAAATAAAGGTGAAGAGCTTTTAGCTTGTTTCTCCTCTTTAGGCATCAGAGGAGCTTTGACCTTCTGGTGCTGGGAGTCTAAAGCTTTCAGGTTCAGCAATTACAGGCTTCTATGGTGCTTTTAGACTTCTGCCTCTTTAGATTTAGAAATCCACAGCTAACAGTGTCAGAAGTTAATTAGCACCACAATAACCTTCAGATATTGAATTTATTGAAAAAAATAGCAAGCTGTATCTTTAGAGAAGAGTTAAATAAAATACATTTCCTATGGATATGAGATTAATTTAAATTTAATAGTAGTTAAGGGATTGGTTAGGACAGAGGCTAGATATTTTATTCATAAGGCAGATGCATGGTAGTCACATTATACTCTACCTTAAATTTTAAATAGGTCAACCCACTCTTCCCAGTTGTGGATGGAGACTAATTAAATCTACATGTTCATGTAAACGAATGAAATTTTGCATATCAAACTCTGCAAAATTGTATTGTGTTGTACACTGGGGACACAAATGGAGTGATCCAATTCATTTTAGACTTGTTCCTAGCAAGCCTTCCATTCTCATATTGAGAGGCAATGCTACCGCACACACAGTTGTGGAAACTAAATTCCTGTGTTACCCTGACTGAAGTCTGTGGATCCAGAAGCTAAAAATAAATTGATTTCAGTGTTAACGGGAAACATCAGAATGTGCTTTTGTGTCCTTGAGGGCATGTTTCTTTAATATACTGTGTGGGAGTTGAAAGAAATAGGTATGTGATTTCTTGCTAGTCCTCCAGGCTACCATGCAACCTCTTTTAATAACCTGATTTGCAAAACAGTATCCCTAGGAACTGGACCCTTTCTAACTTGGAACTTTTTGCATGGATTGTTGTAACTCAAGTGATCACCCAGTGATAAGTGATCCAGTAAAAAGAAATGTTTCATTACAGGAATGTCAATTTCTCTACTGGACCCCTCTGCTCACAGACGAGTTTAAAGGGCAATACAAAGTGTGACACCTTCCCTTGACATAAACATGCCAAAAGAAAATTCAGGGAGTTTGGCTCCTTACTAGAGGTTGAAAGCTGTATTTTTTGTAATTGTTTTCTTTCATGAACTGTGTATTATGTGTCTGCTTGGGAATTAAAACACGTTTGATTTTTATGCGCTGGAAGACCCTGCATCTTTCAAACTGTGTATATTACAGCTGCATATTCTCTAGCATATTGTAGCGTGGAAAGGCCCCCTTAAAGCATTGTCTGCTGATAGTTATATATACATATTTCAGAGTGCTGATTTACTGTTTATCCTCTGTGTAAACATATGTGGTATGTAGGGCTTCAGCGTGGTCTGTGGAATGCAACAAAGCCGAGAAACAATTACAGAATACACTCTGGTGTGGAATTTATCATTTTGCTCTTTTTCCCATGCTTATATTATCACAAACATTTCTGCAGCAGATGGGGACTGACTTCTTAGTTTTGTTTATTTTTGTTTTGATTTGCTTTTTTATGAGTCAGTATTCTGATCTTGGTTTTCTCATTTTCTGAGTCAAAGCCATCTTGCTGCTGATTATACCTATAGCTTTTGTGATGGGAAAGAACCGTTTTAATGAGTTACATGCTGTGCCTCATTGTCACTACTGTATATCCAGTGATTCTGTTTGTGATGCAGTTTATTTGCTGTATGAAGAGTAACTCAGTTCCTTTCTGTTCTCTGTAAATAATAATTCCTCTTTAGCATGATAGTATTGTTCTGTCAGATGAGTATTTTACTTCTGATAAAGTTTTACAGATCTAGTTGCCAAATTTAGATTTTAAAGTAGTATGTATCTATCAAGTGCTTTGGAACTGAAGAAGAAAGTTATGGTAACAGCCATTAGCAAAAAGGGCGCTGCCTGTAGAACCTGCACGATCCAGTGTAAATAGAAATCTTGGAGCCAGCACGCCTGAAACAAAGATCTCTTCTGTTGTAAAACAAATTCAGTGGAGCTGCATTGTTGCTCTAGCAGATCATTCAGACCTTGTCTTACAGGGCTGACTCCTATATGGGTTTGTCACCTTTGAAATACAAAAAGTAGCTACCACAGCCCATTGGTTACCCTGCATGCATAAATTAGGCAGAGACCATGGAAGATCAATCAAGGTGACACTATATTCATATGCAAAATACTCACACAACCCATGTGTGTATATATATAGAGAGAGATAGATCTCCATTGAAACTTAATTGTTGCAGAGGCTTTGTGAAAATCCTGTCCGTAGGATTTTATTTTACTTCATTTTAATGTGCAGCTACTAAGTTCCCATCATTTTCCTTAAGCTTACAATTAGAGACAAGATAAAAATAAAATATGATTGTAGAATGATTTTTCTTTCAAAAAATTGAATTTATTTCTTCCTCACTCTTTTCAGGACATCTTACTATGTCGTATAAAGATACATAGATGTGTTTCTGAAGGGTAGCATTAACTATACTATTAAACTTGCAGATTACCGAGTCAATGACAACATTGCTCCAACTATTCCGTACAACCAGTCGTACGACCAGAATACAGGTGGATCCTACAACAGCTCAGACAGAGGCAGTAGTACATCTGGTGAGTATCTACAGTGTTTTCCAAACCTTAGGCCTTGTACTGTTCGGACACTGTAGCCATGGTTAGCTCTACCTACTGGACTTAGAGAAGGAACGATGAGGAGGAACCCACTATCAGGAGAACAGCACAGGGATGTTAAACAGCACAAAACTAGCTCAATGGGTGCCTGTATTTCTGTTGCATCCTCATGTTTGCTTAGTGTCATCTAAATGTCCAAAATTGTGAGAGTCATGAAGAGACTGGCTTTCTTAATGTTAATACCCTACTGGTTAATGTTACAGTGTCCAGATGGGCAAGTCATAGAAATTCCTTTTCAACTGCCACATACACACACACACAAAAAAAGAAGGAAAAAAAAAGAAAAACAGGATTTTTTTTTCCGTCCCTTGGGTCTACTCGCCCAAGACTGGCCTTATTCATGAACACTCTCAAGATACCAGAGTATTTGAGTGATGCTTAACAGAACTGCTTTGAGAAATTTTTTATTTTAGAAATTAAACCCATCCATTTTTTAAGTAAAAAAGAATTGTAGATTTCAGTCACTATATGTCACAATTATTCTTGTATATCATTCAGATGTAGACACTAGATAATTAAAGTTATATTTTGTTTGTCATTGTTACCTCTTATATATAAACTATCTAAAAGTCCTTGTTAAAAATCTTGAAACAAGACAGTTTTATGTGCTGGAAAATGCCAGCCTAAGCACTGAAATTGTACTCTGTGCTGTGGAACCACAGAATATGATTTAATTCAAAAGATGCTCTATTATTGCGGTATTACCTCTTTCAAGTTTGATTTCTAGTAGAGGTATGAAATATTCAGAGCTAAACCAGAAACTATCCATAGGCTTGGTTTGGGGCTTTACTGTGAATCTGAGACTGTTTATTTACATCAAACTAATTACAGGGTGAATTATGGTCACAGTCAATAGTGCTGAGGACTTTTCACATCCTGTTCTGCTGTTGCCTTTGATAGTCTGGTATCCTCAATCCTAACCAGGTTCCAATTCTGACCAAGGCACAGCAGAGACATAAATATGCTGATGAGCCTGCTGTGCCTCTGGGTGACCTGAATTCTCAGTGTGGCTGGGGTGAGATAAGCACAGCTCCCAGTTCTCCCAGCTGCTCAGGGATGTTTTTCTGGGAGACAGCCTTTTGCCTGTTCCCAGGTCTACAATGTCTGGATGTGGTGCTGAGCTGGTACTCAGTGATGTTTAAGACTTGAAATTCATCATGGAACATCTCAGGGGTATGGACCCATGCAAATTAAAAATTAGATGGTGGTATTCTCCATGTTGATGCCTCTTAGGGTTATTCAGAAGTCCAACAAATTATAGTTCTACACCAAGGACTCCAGCAGGAATGAAGCAAGGTGACCAGAGTAATAAATCAGTTGTGCTGAATCTAGCATATATCATGGTGCTTAGGTAGAGAATGCAGATGATTGTCACCTTGGGATGGTTAGGGTCTTGCTTGACATATTGAGATACCAAAAAAATAATTGTACATAGCTAAAACACATGTCTCTGGAAGCTAATGGGGGACAATAATAAGCGGAACTACTGTCTGTAGGAGTGGAAAATCTGACAGCAGAAGTGAGATAAACAAGCTTCCTAAATCTTACTGCAATATATTTAATCTTGTGCAGATTTAACTACAGGAATATAAAATCATGCTTCAGATTAAGAGAGAAATGTGAAGGATTCTAAAACATACTCAAAAATAGTGACTTTATCTACAATAAAGGAGTAAAAATAACAAAGAAGATTTAAAATATATACCAGGGAACAATTGTTGAGTCAGTTCTCACAGCCATGTCCAAATTTAAAATTCAAAACCACCTGAGTAATTGGTCTTATTCAAAGTTATTTAAACTATTAAAACTGCGTTGTTTTATTATGAGCTGTAATTTTGCAGTAGTAGTAGTTGAAAACATTTGTGAAATACATCATTGATATTTCTTTTTTTTTGCCCTGTTATTTTAGTTCTTCCAGCAATTATTTTCAACTGCACCTGCCATTTAGACTAAAAGTAGTAATTTTATTGTGCCTAAAATGTTTCAGTGGACAAGTACAAATTACATATATTCAGTGACTTAATGCAACAGTGGAACTTTAATAGATCATATCTGTATCATATTGTATATTAGGTTCTGGCAATTAAATAGTATAAAGGCACTTCAGAAAATATTTCAACAGCTCATTTGTTTTAGATGATAATCTACAATGTAATTAATAGAAGTAGGAAGCTCACTCTAACTGACACTACTTGTAAAATTCATTTACGATTTTATCGCATTTTGACTATTTATTAACAATTAAAGTTTTGCATCCCATGTGCTTTTTTCCGTGGTGTGTAAAGTTTCTGGTTAAATTCAACTCCTCAAGGTGTAGACTAATTCTGCAACAAAGATACAAACTAAACGCAAGAGTAAATTCACAGAGAATACGAGAGCATCTGGGAAGGACTACAGATATTTTGTGTTTCACAGCTAGTGCTGAAGAGAAACTTAAAAGCATTACAAGTATGTGTTGCTTTTTATTCACAGGGAGTCAAGGGCACAAGAAGGGTGCTCGGACCCCAAAGGCTCCCAAGCAAGCTGGAATGAACTGGGCAGACCTTCTTCCACCCCCTCCAGCACATCCACCTCCCCATAGCAATAGTGAAGATTACAGTCTTTCAGTGGATGAAAGGTAAGAAAAGACATCGTCCATTTCTCACTTTAGTCACTGGTTAATTGAAGTGTAATTTGCCCTACAAGCTGGCAGTGAGACCTTCCTTAAGCACCATTTTGGTGCTGCTCATCTAGCTGTAGTGTGGCTATTTAGAGAGCAGTCACTGACAGTGGTGTACATCCACTCAGTGCATCCTTACTAAGCTGTTCGCAAGAGCACGTAGAACAATAATTTGTTTCTGGGCTATTTATACATGTATCAGATATGCTAATTACACAGTACAAATTTAAGTCCTTATTTTCTTAAAAAATTAATTTTAGCTATGACCAAGAAATTCCTTGTCCTGTCCCACCCGCAAGGATGTATCTGCAGCAGGATGAGCTAGAGGAAGAGGAAGAAGATGAGCGAGGTCCTACTCCACCTGTCCGAGGAGCAGCTTCCTCTCCAGCCGCTGTCTCCTATAGCCATCAGTCAACTGCCACCCTCACCCCCTCTCCCCAGGAAGAACTCCAGCCCATGTTACAGGACTGTCAGGAGGATCTGGGACACACACAACACCAACCTGACCGGAGGTGTGTGAATGCAAATGTAGCAAGAGAGATGTGACAAGAGTCATCCTAGCCCCACTGAAGATTGCTGTTGTATTCAGTGAGGCCAAGATTTTCCCCCAGATATTTGTTCTGTTGATACTTAGCTTCTAATCCAGGATGCTAGAACTATTTTAAGCTAAGAAATAGGTAATTAAGTTGCTTTATCATCATACCATGGAAAGAAATGCAGTATATCACTTTACGGTACGTATGATGCTGACATAAGTTAAATTCACAGGCATCAGGATATTAAAGTGGTATCGTTAACACAGCTTACCATATAATTACAGTTCCATTGTTTCCAATAGATTTACTGCATTATTACCATAAAATAGCATGCATTATTTCACAGTAACTGTGCAATTAACTTGTCACCAATATGTATGAATATATATAAATTTATAATTTATATAACCTATAGATTTTCCTCCTCTCATAAATCTTAATGCAGGAAAATACAGCTTGCAAAATATTCTTAACATCTCCGTCTACCCTTATTTAAAGGAATGACCAACATTAATAAAGATGGATATTTGTTACAGAGAAATTTTGTTTCTTCTCTGAGTTGCTTTTAGTACAAACTATTTTGCATATATGCTCTCACAGCTCCTCTTCCATAAAACAGTGATATTTGAATGAGGCTTTTTATGTATAATGCTTACTTGTCTTCTTTTATTTAAAGAAGGCACAGCTTTTCTGTCCCAAATTATGTTTCTTTTATTATTTTTTCCTCCATTCATTTGCACATATTGTTTGTTACCACAAATATATAAAGCTATAATATTCTAGCTTTAGTTATACAATCCATGATGAAATTCATTTGATCTTAATGAGTAGACTGTAGAACTTCGATTTTATTCATAGCTTACTGAACATTTATGGATGTATTTTCCAGAATGTCTTTTTAAAAATTTAGTTCATCTTTGTTTCTCATTTTTTAAGTAAGCAGTAATTACGAATCCTTTGTGAAAAGGCTTGAATTTGCTTTGACTTTTGCTCTTCACTTCTACTTGATTTGCCTTGGTTTGTTTTCTTTACTCGTTATAGTAACACTTGTTGTACTGTGTATTTTTCACTCTTATCTTCCTGAGTCTTTAAAATCACTCCTTTTATTAGGATGTGGCTAATAATATTTGCTAATAATATTTCCACTAGTCGTGATATGTTGGTCCACAGAAATGTTCATTTAAATTCCCTTAAATTTTCTGGGTTATTTAGAGGTTAAACTAGCTGGACACAAATGGATAAGGGAAGTGCTCAGAGCCTGTTAGGTTGTGGCTTTCCAGAACCTCTCATTTTCTGGAGGTTGGGAGAGGCCTACTGACATAAAGAATGGAGTAGACCTGGGAGCAGATGTATGCCAAACATGCACAACCAGCCAGCAAGTGCCTGGAAAGTAGAAAGTTTGCTCAACACAAACTCTCATGACTAATCACTGTAAATGTCATCTAAAGTAGTGGCAGCAGTAGCTGGAAGGATGTCCCAATTTACGCTCCTATGGCATACAACTTATTCATTTTATGGACTGAAAAAATAAAGTGTATATTTATTTGGTTCTTCCTACAATGGTTAAGTCTAGCTTTGCTGGAAGACTTAGAATTGTTAGTGATTAAATTTGCCTTTTCTGTCATTTTTCAAACATTATTTGGTTTTTCTGTATTCATCTCATCAGTTTATAAATATTCATAGAATTCTATTTACTTGATCTGTAAGGCTTGGCTGACTACCTGTTCCATCTAATGGCATTGATGTGATCTGTGGCTGCTGTCTTTTAGTTGGATGTACTCTGCTCAACAGCTGTAGCCCATTCTGAGAGTGGAGGTTCTGTTTTGAATATGGTGTGACAATACCTTGGAAATAAGAATAGATTCCGAGTGATGCCTCTCTGTATTAATTTCAGAAATTTTGTTAATATTTTTTGTAGTGAAAATAATGTTTAAAATATTGTTTGTCATATTTTTATGAGTTTTACTTGTAGTTTTGCTGATTATCTCAATTTCTGATAATAACCAGGCATCTAGGATAGGATTCTGATGGTGATGGCGTACTGTAACATTTCTCTGTCCTGTCAGCTTGGTAGAAATACAGCAAACTGAAATAGAAAACTGTGCTCTGGAAGACTCAACAAGAAGAGAAAAAGAGTAAAGATTTAGTGGGATAGCAGATGCTATCAATGTTAAAGCGAGAGCTGAGGTAGGAGACAGTGTCACTGTAAAAGTGAGACCCACTGCATCAGATAAACTGAAAGAAGTACTGTTAATTCTGCATGCCCGTGAACCAGCTGCTCTCAATTAGCCTGTCCTCAATCCAGCTTGGCAGCCAAGCTATATTTTCAAGAACCCTACCATACTTTGTAACCAGTTACCTGTCTTCTAATAGTAAATCCTAGAGAATAGGAAAACTGGCAAATACATCACAAGGACAATTGTCACAAGACCTTTAAATTAAGGCAGTAAAACCTTATTGGGCAAAGGTCTCTAGTCAAAGCAGGTAGAAATTCCAAGGCAGCAATGGCTTCTGGGATCTGGGGAGGGGGGAGTGGTGTTATTTAATGATTATTGGATATATATCCCTAACTGACCTATTCTTCATTCTGTTAAGTACTTAATACAGCAAGTGAAAAACAGTTGATAGATGATGTAAGTCCAGGGAGTTTTCAACTTGCTCTTACCATAGAGTATTAGGTTTTTCCCTGTTAATATTTCCTTCCAAAATTAATGTATATCCTCATTTAATTTTTTTTTAAATGCATGTCCCACATGCAAGAGAAAAGATTTGACCTATGAGAGTCATCATTGCTTAATGAGACAATAAGAGGGCAAAGTTGACAAAGGAAAGTTACTAGGGAAGTTTTTTCAAAGCAGACTGCAGCAAAAATTCCTGGTGAGCAAAGCCAACAGGACAGTCATTACTGCAAAAAGTATGTTCTCCTGTCAGACAAATGGCAGCTCAAGAGCATGTCTGTGGCCCTGTGAAGAACTGATGACCATGTTGCTATCGGGGACTTCTGCGTGAAGTATTACCTAAACTTGAACATTGATCTAATGATGTCTAATGCTGTGCCTCTTCAAGCTGGACACACCATTACTGACAAATTAAGATCAAAATAAATCAACCTATACATCTGTATGCATTTTGCCATCCCTAATTTCTAGAACTAACATTACAGTAGAGAATTCTTTTTTATCACCTAGAACAATTTTAAAAATAACAAAATAACAGTCTGTCTTTTCATATCTTTCTGAATCACAGGGGAGGGTGGAGGGAAGGTAATGTTTACAGAGCAATCTGTTTGGGTAGATGCATCTGTTGATGTCAATAGTTTCAAGCTTATAGAGCAATATAAAGACATTTCTTTTGCTCATATTCTCAAGGGTGCACAAATAATTTTTTTAATGGTCACATGATCTGTAACCACCTCTTTGCTTAGTTGTACATGTACTGCTTTAGGGAAATTGAACAGCTTTATTAAAATAAGCCCATTTTCATTGAAATCAGTGATAAAGGAACCGTATTAAAAATTCAGATTTCTGTGTAGTAGATTTCAAACTACAAAACTGTCAGTTCTGATTTACAGCAAAAATAAGAACTGAAAAACTAAACAGTGCTGAACCTTTCTGACATAAATTCTGGTGATTTAAAAAAGCAAGTCAAGCTTGCTGGGAAATAAAAAAGGGGTTTCATCAATGTTCTATTTGCTCTGATTATGTTAAATGACTTCGATTCTTCTCACCCTTGTATTTTTGTACAGACGTCAACCTGTGAGTCCTCCACCCCCTCCAAGGCCCATCTCCCCACCACATACCTATGGATATATCTCAGGGCCCTTGGTCTCTGATATGGATACTGACGCACCAGAAGAGGAAGAGGATGAGGCCGATATAGAGGTTGCCAAGATGCAGAACAGGAGGCTCCTTTTGCGTGGCCTTGAGCAGACGCCTGCCTCCAGCGTTGGGGATTTGGAGAGCTCTGTGACAGGGTCCATGATCAATGGCTGGGGTTCAGCCTCTGAAGAAGATAACATCTCGAGCGGGCGCTCCAGCGTCAGCTCCTCGGACGGCTCGTTTTTTACGGATGCAGATTTTGCACAGGCTGTAGCAGCAGCTGCGGAGTACGCTGGTCTGAAAGTGGCCAGACGTCAGATGCACGATGCAGCAGGAGGTGAGTTGTCCTCTGTTTGGTGGGGAAAGACAAAAAGTGGCCATTGTGAAATGAATCTACCCGCAGATGCATCTGAATTATTAGAATGTTGTGTGAAGGCTGTGCATTTATTCTTGTGGAAGAGTCAGGAAAAGAGTTTTAGTGAAACAATTCAAAGAAATTGCTGCTCTTTATTGTTTTTCATAAGTGGTGCCTAATCTTTTGGTCTCATTGATTATTGACAAACCTCAACCCTGCGTGGTGAATTTGCATCCAGAACTGAATGAGATTAAAAAAAACAACAACAACAGAGAAAGGATGAAAGGATTACAGAATTCTGTCATGTCCTAGTACAAGGCTCCCAGTGTTTTCAGTCACTCTTCATGAGAAGATTTAATCCCTCTGTATTGAAATGTCCAATAAAGAGTAAAAATAGGTTTACTCTGGATTTTATTTTTTCAAATCCTCTGGATTTGAAAAAATAAAATGTTTTCCTTTGAAGAATTCTGTTCAACCTCTTGTTCTCTATTACTGGGACAAACTGGCTTTGTGTTGGTTTCGTAATTTGACAGCTGTTATAAATTGCGGTTTGGATTATGGATTATGCATATGCGGCAAGGTCTTATGCATATGGTTTTTTCCTTTTTCCTTTCTCCTGAATCACCATTGGACATATGAAATATAATATTTGAAATACAATATACTGGTTACTAATAGCCCTGGATATATACAGGTAATCAGTAACCTGACTAGACCAAATAAATATTGTTATAGTGTAGCTAAGAAATAAGAAAACGGCAGGTTGGGATGCAAGTTTCAGGCAGATCCATGAATGTTTTGAAAGTCAGTCCTATTAAACTCCCAGACCTGGAGAAGAGATACTGTTGTCATAACTGTGTCCACCCTGATTCCACAGATTTTCCACCTTCCTCCAATTTCTGATATCCTTTCCCAGTTAACAGTCCTTTGTTCCATTTCGACACAGCTGTTCATCATGAAGAATGAGAGAGGAGGTAATTTAGTAGTTCTGGATGAAATCCTGGCCAATTGAAATAGGTGGCAAAACTCCCATTCATACCCACATGGCCAGGATTTTATCCATTTTGTACACACAAGTTCATATAAGTATGTATGTCTACATGTGTGTAGATTTATATATTTAGAAAAGGCCTTTTTATACCTGGTTTCAAATAATTCTGCAACAGTTAAGTCTGTGTTGTATAGTGATTTCTATATATTGATATTACCTGTGCCTGACTACACATCCTAAAGATGTGACACTTCTTATCTGCAAATAAGCTGTGATAAAATGCCAGTCATACAGCCCTGGTGGGTTCCTGATAATTCACTCAAGGTGGCAGAGGGGGCTTCTGTACCTGAGACCTGCTGGTGGCTTGCTCTGCTTAGGGCATGTATGACCTTGCATGGCCTGAGCTAGAGGAGGTGAAACGTGTCTTGAAAGGAAAACATTTTGCAGTTTTCAGAAAGTTGCAGGACTGGAATCCTGCTTGTTCTTGCCTGCTGATGGAGTTCATGCTCCTGGGGCTACCAGCTACTAAGCAGCTGGATAATTTCTGTGCAACTAAGCCAGCCTGCTTACTGATAGGATAGCAAATGCTTTGATTTAGTTACAGCTCACTGTAAAACTGGATGATTTTATTACTGTTCCAGCAGTGTCTTTTCAGGTTTCATATAGCTAAGTCATTCTGATGTGAAAAAAGTGAAAGGTCTTACTTTAGGTAAGAAAAATAACATTGTCCTGTTACAATTTCCAGGCCGTAGACATTTTCATGCATCACACTGTCCTAGACCCACCAGCCCTGTATCCACCGACAGCAACATGAGTGCTGTTGTAATTCAGAAGGTCCGACCTGCCAAAAAGCAAAAGCACCAGCCAGGACATCTGCGCAGAGACGTCTACACAGATGGTGAGTCAACTGAAATGGGTGAAAACGTCAGTGAACCTTTCTAAATACCCATTCAGCTTGTGCGTGTGAAATTTTTCCACAGAGAGAACATTATGCCTCAGAATTCAGTGATTTGTGTTTCCTGTTGCTGAACACACTGAACAGATTAACCATTTTAAATGCCAGAGTTCCTTAATACTGTACATTGATGCTTCCACTCCAGAGCCTTGCACCTGTTTTCTATAGCATCCTAATCGGCTAATTACCATCATTATTTAAGAGTCCAGATAGTACAGTCATTGAGAATAATATACAGTTAGGATTAAAATCTTCATTCACGTGACTGACTATTAAAACCTTCAGAATGTGTCTTTTCCTGAGAAAAACAATTCACTATTCCAATGACACACAACACAAATCAATGAATTGTAATCCTGACCACGCCATTGTTGCAAGCAGTTACTTTGTGAGTAAAAGCAAAATCTAATCATCTTCTCTTGTGCCTTCACACACAATATCAACTCTTGCTGAAAAGGTAGTGCTTGTATTCTCTTGGGGGTGTAGGAGGATAATGCAAACACTGTGATGTTGTCTAGAGAGAGCCTTTAATGAAAATGCCTCAGGTGGTGCAGCTTTTATTAAAGCACTACCTTCCAGTTTTATAAAACAACCCGCAGGCTTTGTTGGAAATTCATGTAAGATAAATTCTCCAAGACTTAACCCATCTTGTCAAGTTTGCTGAATTTGCTAACGGGGTGGGAGGGGGGAGGGAGGGGAAAGAAAGGCATCACTCCCCCACCTCCTGCAACAACAATCTGATTAGGACTTTCATTACCAGTCTGAAATTTTTCAAAGAGGGGCATCATTTTCCATTATCATATGAAAGCCTAATACTATAGATCCTTATCCAGGGTTACAAGAAGGGAGTTTTGAACCACTTCTCCCTATGATTCCTGCCACTTGATGAAAAAATTTAATACAAAGCTCAAAGCACGATGAGCAGAAGTAATTTAGCAATGAGTGGTTGTCCGTGCTATTATCTGTACTTTATTCTGCATATTTTCTCTCAGTGGCATCTATCTGATATTAGGCTGCGTTAAATACTGGCATGACACAGTGCACCTGGGCCTCTTGGCTTATGCCCAGGCCCCTTCTGTCAGTGAAACTGAGCTGTTGGAATATTATCTGATTTCAAGAGGTTATTACAGTGGGTTTGTTCATGTTTGCTTCTGTGAAAAGGACAACACAAGGTGTAAATGCCAAAATTGTACCAGAAATGTTATGTTTATGAGATGCTTGTAATGGCGTTTCACAAGATTTTATTGACATTTTATCAGCCTTTATTCTCTTGAATAGAATGCTCTTAACTAAATAATTGGCAGAGCATCAAACCTCAATGCTAACATAACAGCTAGGACATCAGAAATAAAGTCTGGGCAGGAGTTTAATGTGCCCATATACTTCTAACACAGGGATAAATAAGATGTGGGTATGTACTTTGATGGGGTTTTTTTGTAAAAGTAGTTATGCAGAGCTAAATCATAGAGCATTGTCATTAGATATTGCAATAGATTTGACAATCAGAATCAATATTTGTTTTGTGTTATGTAGCATCTGCTTACTTCAGCATATTTTCTAATTAGGTAAGAATTTCCACTAACATCTTTAGAGTGCAATACAGTGTGGTCATTCAGGGAATAGCAAATTATGGCTTTAATTTCTGCAGATCCAATAAAACCGGGTTCAAAGGTTGAATGGGTTGTTTGGGTTTGGGTTTGATTTTTCTTTAATGTTTTTTCCCCTCAGTCTATTTACATAGGCATATTTGGAACTTTACTGTAGATTATAACCATTCATTTTAATAGCCACATCTAGTATATTGTGTCCGTTTAGAATTAGCTGTAAAATAACATTTACTAATTGTTTTCCTTCATTGGAGAAAAACGATACAGATGTATGAAAGAAACATTTAAGCACCTCTGACCTTTCCCAGATATACTTAGGTTTTCCTATTGGCTTGGCATCACAATATTATTTATCATTTTTATAAAAGAGTGCCTGATGCAGGGATTTTTTTTTATAATGGGTGAACATACATGTACTTATGGTAGAGGCAAAAAAAAAGAATATACTCTGAATTCAAGAATTTATTGGTTGCTAGAAACATTCAGTAAATACCAAAAGGAGAAAAACACATTGTTTCATTACTGTCTCAGCCTTTAAAATGGAATTTACTTTCACACAAAATTTTCTGCTGTTCCCAAATTACCTGAATTAGTATTTCCTAGAAGTTTCATGAAATACCAATGTCATGAAGAATTTAAATGATTAGTTGATAGAAAGGATATATAAACAAATGTTTGCATGATGAAAATGCGAAAAGTGTTATCAGCAGCAATCTATGTGAGTCTTAAAAAAGTCTTTGGGACTTTTTCCCCTTTGTACAGAAAGATTTGTGACAGAGATTGGTACAGTGCTCTCTGATCTACTCTGCATTGCACAAGTAGTAAAAATTCTATATTTTCTGTGAGCAATAGTTCAAATCAGTTGGTACTTGGTGTGAAACGGGATTTCAGCTCGGTTATTTTGTTCCTTGAAAGTCATCTAGGCAGTGAAATGTTCTTCATATTTGTTGCTAAAAATCTTTGCTCAGTAGGTGGTAAGGATTAAATTGTATGAATTTTTAATTGCTCTTCATCTAGCCTTTTAAGAGAGCTTACTAAGAGTGTATTACATGAACCAACTAGCAGATGGATCCTCTGTCTCAACCTTGTCTGACCTACTTACATATTTAATTTAAGAAACTAAACTTTAAAAGAATACATTTGTCTTTTCTAAAAATAAATATAGGGAAATCTCTTCTGAACTGTCTTGAGTTGATTTATCAGTAGTTACAAGAGTTGCCACTGTTTCGATTCAGCAGGTGTTTCAATATGCCATTGACAGTTCAAATGAAATTTTAAATCTTGATTTTTTTTTAAATCTCTAAGTGACAAAAAATACTAAACATTTTCAGAACTAACTGGTTGAGAGTATGACTGAGTTATTTAGCTGTGTTATCAGTGACATGACTTGAGGGCAGTTGAATTTCTCACAAAAGGCAATTGAACATCTGCCAAATATTCCTCGAATTTTCACTTGGAAATGTTAAGCCATTATGCATGCCAACACCATTTGTACTTTTGTCTCCCTCTGCCTGTGCAGTACAAAAAAATTACTCTGTACAAAATAAATTTTAGCAAGGTAGAAAATAAGGAGGAGTGCATTTCTTACCTCTGCTAAAAACCAGCTTTTTACTGAAAGATAATTTTTCAGGTGCCTGCCCTTTTCTCTGTCCTTCTGAGTCCATTCTATTTTGTAAATACTGATTTTGGTACTGAGGGAGGGTTTTTGGGACGAAAATTGGTTTGATAATTATGTAAATATGCATAAAGGCAAGGGGAAAAACTGCAACACACTGCTTTTATACATCATACTGGGTTTTGCTGTATCTATTTTTTTTCATCCAATTATTGTGTGCAGTTTGAACCATGTTTCTTGAAAGAAAACGCACGAAAATAACTTCAGTACATGAATAATAGTAGCTCAGATTAAGATGTGTCTGGGAATTGTAAATGCTGTTAAAGCTTTTTGTAAGTCAGGAACAATACTGTTTTGCATGTCTGCAAAAACATACATTAAAAAAAAATTCCCTTTGTACTTTATAGAATCATAGAATGGCCTGGGTTGGAAGGGGGCTTGAAGGTCATCTCATTCCAACCCCTCAGGAGCAGGGACACCTTCCACTAGACCAGGTTGCTCAGAGCACTACCCAGCCTGACCTTGAACACTTCCATGGATTTTATCCAATATTGCATGAACTCTATAATTCTGCTGTTTTCTTCAGGGTATGACTGTCGAAATCTAGACTGATAAGAGTTTAAAAGAGAGAGTTGCCTAATAAGTCCTCTTTTGTCACTACTTGCAGTTCATCTTTTTGTGCTTATTTGTGGTTTCTTCACTTTAGTGTCAGACTAACTTAGCAGATTATTTTTCCTCAGTGGTGTTCTGCTTATCCCATTATTCCTGTATATGTTCTCATTTACAAAATTATCATCACTCCTTTCAAAAGACATCTGTGAAGTTTCTCCTATAGACCCAGCTATGAAATGGCATCCGCTAATTGTTTCAGTTACATGGGAAGCAGTATAACAGTAATACATGACAGGAATGAAACATGTGAGCACAGCTGACCTTTAACAAATATTTCTGTGTTCCTTATATTGGTTTGATGTTGCTTTGTGATTTATTTTTTATTCCTTACAATGGAAGCTTCCATTTTGCTTTTAATAAGAAGTGTGCCAGTTTGTACTCGAGGAGGCAGATTGAATCTGGATTTTCTCTGTGATCTGAGCTGTTAAAATAAATACCACAGGGGTGTAATAGTGTTGACCTCTGAAAAGGTTTTTTTTTCCTCTGAAAAGGTTTTTTCTCAGCAAGAAGTACTGTGTTATAATGAAGATTTTTATAGTTTCCCTACAGGTTGCAAAAATGTTCTCGAAAGAGAATATCATTTTTCTTTGGTTATTGCTGTACCATAGAGCTACTGCTGGTTTATGAAACTTTTTATATCAATGCATCTTTCCTTTCCATAGTCCAGATTTAACACCACTTTGTTCATTGTCCTGTGTAACTGGATAGAATTTTTGAATAAAGTAGTTTTTTCCAAGTTGTTTTTCATAGGCTACAGAAAAGAATCTGTTGCTTCCCTTTGATGTTCAGCCAGTGCAGTGCCATGCCACATCTGTTGGACACTGGCTCCAAGGGTGGCTGAAGAGGCTGATGTTCAGTACCTACAGACCCTTTACATCAGCAGGCTCAACAGAATGACTGTTGGGTGCATTGGTAACTTTATAACAGAGACAGTGAGTAGGGCATGTGAGCCACAAGACACTGTTTACAGCTGTGGTTCCAGAAGCCTACACTCCTGAGTGTCTTCATCAACTTCTGAGTAAGTGTGTCCCATTCTGAGAGCACATACTATGAGAACAGAGTATCCTCAGAAAGAAAAGTGTTGTTTGAATCTCCATGGGATAGTGCAGAGTTTTCCTTATTTTTTAAATCTTGTCGAAGTTTGTAACTGCTGCAAGAGATGGGAACCATCACTATCTCCAGCCCTGCTTTTGAAGAGCAGTTCTTGTGCTCGATAAGCTTTGGTATGGATTTGACATAGCCTTATGCACTGAGCTTTCAAGGAACATACTGCACACAACTGTGAGGTCTTAGTCAGACATCACACAAATTTTAATATAGTTGTTGAATTGTAGGTTATATCTGTCTCCAGACCAACACTTTCTGCAGCAGGTATTGGTACTTAAGATCTAATGGCTGTGGACCCTTGTGATCCAGAAATCCACATTTGCATCTGCAGGACTGGGCAGCCCATTGAAAGTGGTTTGGTTTTCTCTTTTGGTGACAGAACCTCACAGAGAAATTTTAGAAGAGTTAGTCTGAAAACTACTCTGATGGCTGGAATTACAGAGTTTCATTGCTAAGGTTGAGTATTGAACAGGATTCACCTCTGTAAACCATGTCAGAGCAGTTACGGATAACAAGGGAATGCAACAGAACCTCTTCTATACTTTCTTGCCAAAATGTGATGTATTTCATATCTTCCTGAATCAGAAGATGGGCCTCTGTTTCAGTTTTGGTTTCCTCAGATAAGCAAGTCCAGCTCATTGCTCGGAGATCTGCCTTTTTATATCTTACTCTGTATTCCACTATTTCCCATTCCATACGTGAAATTATTTTCATAGAATCGTAAAATACCATGAGTTGGAAGGGACCCACAAGGATCATCAAAGTCGAACTCCTGTCCCTGCACAGGAGACCCTCAAGAATCCCACCATGTGCCTGAGAGCATTGTTCAAATGCTTCTTGAACTCTGTCAGGCTTGGTCCTGTGACCACTGCCCTGGGGAGCCTGTTCCAGTGCCCAGCCACTCTCTGGGTGAAGAACCTTTTTCTTACATCTAACCTAACCTAATATCTCTCTGTCTAACCTAAACCTCCCTGAGACAGCTTCATTTTGATTCAGCTGCTTAGTGTATCTAAGCTTACAGCCAAGTTACATTATGCTTTCTCAAGTTTTGGAAATGACACTCATTTTTCTTAAAAGATACCTGCAAATATTGAGTGTTAACTAGATACTTAAAATTAAGTCTCAGTACTCCATTCTTTAGCTTTAGCTGCTCTCCAAAACTGATGATCCCCAAACTGTCAGAGTTCGACAAACTACCCAACACAAATTGCAAGGAATATAAGACCGGTTTCCCAGCTTGTTCTTAACTAAAAGGAAGGGAAAGAAAGCATCACAGAGCCACTGAATATGCTGAGCTGGAAGGGACCCACAGGGTTCATTGAGTCCAACCCTTAGCCCTGCACAGGACCATCCCCAAGAGTCACACCATGTGCCTGAGAGTATCATCCAAATGCTTCTTCAGCTCTGTCAACCTTGGTGCTGTGACCACTTCCCTGGGGAGCCTGTTCCAGTGCTCAAGCACCCTGAGGGTTAAGAACATTTTTCTACTACCTAACCTAATGGATTTAGTCCCTTATTCAAACTGTAAATTAAAAGAAGAAATTTTCTAACTTGCTTTGTTACTTTTTGTGGTGGATTTTTTTTTACCACAACAGTGGAGTTAATGCATCAGGATCCCATGTCCCTGAAGTATATCCAACCTTACAAAAAGTGCTTTATAACATCTTTCTTCCTTATCATCCTCATCCAAGCAACTGGTAAAATTTGCAACCTTGTTTAAAACAGGTCAGGGATAAGTTCAAGATATGTCACCAGTTTAACATGGTGAATGAAGCCCAGTAAGCTTGTATAGAGCACTGAATTCTGCATTGCTGCACTTTTCCACAGAGCTAGATCAAGTCTCTCATACTTTGGGTCACTGGAAAGCCTCTTGAAAATGTCTGGCATCTGCCATACCTGAATTTATATGTATATGTTAGATGCCTATTTTTTTTCTTATTCAGGAATACTACCTTCACTCTTGGCCCAATTTAGTGACATTTCAGTTGAAACATTCTCTTGAATAGACTGAGAATTAGCTGTATATATAGCGAAGGTGTTTGAAAAACACAGCTGCTGCAACATTAGGAAGTAGGAAGAATAAATGCACAGTATTATAGAATGCTGCAGCAACATTAGGAAGTAGGAAGAATAAATGCACAGTATTATAGAATGCTGAAGTTACATTTTTTAATAGTGCTGGGTTTTTTTAGCAATCTCCCTTGAGAATATTAACTTCAGAAACATCTCTCTCATCTCACTTTTTTTAACCTATTCTCTTATTTCCATGGGAATTGTTCCTACAGCTTTGTTGTGAACTGTTTTTGTGTTGTTGCTTCCTTACTTGATTTCTATATTTTTTCTTCACATTTTATCCTCCACAAAGCACTGTTGTATCCTGATGAACACTTTACACATTCTAGTTTTATGTCTTAATGCAGGAATAGAAAGTTATAACCAAGTAAAATGTATGCATGGTTTATAAATAATATTTTAAAGTGTTTAAAATTTTAGAACCCCTTAAGGTGTGCTAATTTAATGAGACAAATTCAAAAGTCTTGTATGTCTTCTTTTTCTTTGTGCTTCCTAAGAGCTGGTTACTTCAGTGACTGACTGTATTTTTTTAATAGCTCATGACATACCCATAGACATCCAGAATATGTATGTTAGTTTAACGTATTATTTAAAAGAAAAATGCAGTAATTAATGTAATTTATCCTTACGTATGTCAGCAATGGATCTAATAAACATTCTTACACCCCAGCTAGCTTGCTTTAATGCTCACTGTCCTGAAGACCTTGAGCAATTATAGCCCAAGTTGCTGTGCTCTTGAATGGACTTAGCAAAAATGATTAATATCAGCAAGGCTACGTTAGTATCCTTAACTCTATGTTGCTATCCATAACTCACATGTGAATATCCAAGTGCTTGAAGTTTATTGCAGATTTTCGTTAATGATTTTTAAGAAAATACTGTGATTTGAAAAGGCAGTGGGAGGTCTTACTCTGTGTTTTTAAAGCTCAATCTTCAGAAAAATACCGATCAGCAGTTTTAACAGTAACATAATACTTTTTGGGGTGGGGAGAGAAGGGCACAGGGAGGGCTGAAAGTAAGCAGAGCATCTC
The DNA here is from genome assembly GCF_047495875.1 of Pithys albifrons albifrons. Classification (NCBI taxonomy): domain Eukaryota; kingdom Metazoa; phylum Chordata; class Aves; order Passeriformes; family Thamnophilidae; genus Pithys; species Pithys albifrons. The sequence continues at coordinate 108,460,000 of NC_092458.1, read as the reverse complement.
TTTCTTCAGTTCAAGTTAAATATTATGTGTTAATTTCAGTAGTGTATGATGTCATCATAATCATTATTCTCTTTCACCTTTGTAGACTTGCCACCTCCTCCTGTGCCACCTCCAGCTATAAAATCACCAACGACGCAGTCCAAATCGCAGCTGGAGGTGCGGCCGGTCATGTTGCCAAAACTTGCTTCCATAGAAGCGAGGACAGACCGATCTGCGGAGAGGAAAGGAGCCAGCTACAAGGGGAGGGACGGGGTGGAGGGGAGGCAGCACTCCGACGTGCGGACAAATTCGGGCGAGCGGAGAGAATCGCAGGAACAGCAGAACGATGGGAAGCTGCGAGGAAATAAAGCACCAAAACGAGACGGCACACCAGCAAAAACTCATCTTCTTCAAGGTTATTTTGCCTGCTCTGTGTTTACTGAAGCATTGGGTGTTGATCAGCAGGAAACAGGCCAACTCTTTTCAGGTTGCTGAAGTTGAAGTTAGATCTTCTGAATTGCCACCATTTATTGTGATTATGCAGTGTTAATATAGGTCACACTGCAGTTCTTGCTAGGGTGAAACAGGAATACAGGCTTATAAAAAATAGATTTTCTACTTGCTGTCCTTACACCCACCATGTTTGAAGCTAATGCTGAGAAGCCCAAACAGAACTATTCCTTGAGAGTTGTAAGGATCGGTGTCCTTGCTCGTACTGTACATTTATAGCCTAGTTACATTTAATCTATCTCATTATAACCTGATTTATAAGGGAACTGAGTAAAGCTGATACAGATGGTAGATCTCTAAGTCAGATACTTAACAGTTCTACCAGATAATCTGCACTTTGCCCATTTTGCCTTTTTGTAAAGGAGAAAAGGGCCAGAATGATACCTGGTCCTACTTAGAAAGTAAGAAAGCCCTAATAGTCATGCATTAGTTATAAATACTGACATGGCATTTGAGTCGGATCTAATCAAAGTAATTTATTTTATATGGAAATTGGTAAGATTACTTATTTAATGGCACATGATTAATGGAACTTGGCAAGTGTTCACTAAGACTTTCAACACAATTGATACAAATGCCTGGTCCTTGCTACCTGCAGGTATCCAGGGATAATATTGGGAGTGAGTGGGTAGTAAGTTGGTTCAATGGACACATGAGTAAGGTTTGGTTACAGGGGATTGCTATAGAAAAAAGTTATTAGAAGGTTACCATAGAGGGTGATGCTGAAATTTTGAAATATGACAACTAACTGTGTTTCAAAGTCAGTCGAAGAAATGCAGGATCCAGTATATAGATGGAATGAGTTCTTTGTATCGTACATATGTTGTCATTTCCTTCTATCAGTCATATTGAAAATATACTACAATGAAAATATACTACTATGTTCTACATTTTCCTGTAGAACATAGAGCAAGAATCCTAAATTGTAATGAAGTGGACAGTAGTAATGAATTAGTTTTTCTATGGAGAACATTGCCTTGTAAATACTATAAATTTCCTTCAGAATGCTTATAATGCTCTTATGGAAACAGGGTATTTCATATTCCTGTCAGGCATCATTTTAAACCTCCTGAGAATCATAAAAATAAAATAAATCATGTGCATGCAGAAATTTTAGATTCACAGGATCTCTGGTCTTGTAAACATAAAAATGTGTGCATTTAATTATACAGAGGACATCCTGCCATATTCTAGACCAACATTTCCAACATCAAATAATCCCAGAGATCCCAGCTCCTCCAGCTCTATGTCATCAAGAGGATCAGGAGGCAGACAGAGGGCAGATCAAGCCAATCTAGCCCGAAGGAATGTTGCAGAAATGCAAGTACTGGGAGCATATGAACAAGGAGAAGAGGAAGAAGAAGAGATGGAGGTAACTGCAGTTGTAATACTGAAGATGGCTAGAATAAAGCTATTTTCTGTGTTTAAACAGATGCCAAGAAAAAACACTTTTGACCCAGAAATATTTCAGTTCATAAGAATTAGTGCATTTCTCTGTCTATTAAAGTTATGCCCAACCCAAGAAAATAAACTTTAAGAATGTGTCAAAAACATAAAAAACAAGTAATATGTAGCATAATATAATTGTCAGCATGCCAAAACTTATGGAATAGAACTTGCAGAAATACAGTATTTTAAAGTGCACTTTTCATTATCCAAATTCTTTCAAAACTGAAAATAAAGAACTAGAGCATCTAAAAACACCATGACGTCACCTTTCACATTTTTTGACAGTTTGTTATTGTAGATTTTATTAGACAGTGATACATGAACTTTTTTCTTCTTTTTTCTGCCTAATGACATTAATTCAATTTAAATTCAGATTATAGAAAGGGTGGCCAAGATACAGTCAAACTGCTGTGCATAATTAAAAGTAGTAACTATCGTGTAAAAACAAATTTCTTAAGAAGTATGTAAAACAAATTTTAAGTAATAGAAGTTAACATAATAATTTATGTCCTTTTCTTTCAATACAGGAAACAGAAAGCTGAAGACATGTACTGTAACAGGCTTTTAAAATCTAATCAGAAAAAAAAAATCACTTAAGATGCCTCAAGTCTGATGATGTTTGACGCCAGAAATAATGTTCAGTGCAATCAGAGTGTACAATTTTTCCTTTTCCTTCATGCCATCAGAATGCTAGTTTTTATTTTACTTTTTCTTTGTAAATCCTCCTTACTCGGAGCAGCCCTTGCCTGTTCCGTAACACTAAGTGCATCACCTTCGCTGCCCAAGGAGGCTGGTGAGCTGCTCTTCGTGGCACTTGGGCCAGCTGCTGCTTCAGGATTCGAACAGAAGGCAATTCCAGAGCCTGGGATCCCAAGGTTTCTCCCCAGCAAGGCAGTGCTTAGTGCACTGCCAGTACACCCGTGAGCCAGTTGGTAACATCGCATTGATGCAAAGATCCCGAAAGTGACCATCGTGCACAGCGTTCTTTGGTTCTCGGGGTTTCGCTGTAGTCTGTATTCAGTGCAAGTGATATCTTGCAATTTCAATACAGACTCTGTGTCTTGTTTTCTGCCAATCTCTCGCTAACCTTTTGCAGATGATACAGTTTGACAAATGCAAGTAAAATTAATTTGGGGTGAGGTGGCTCTTATTGTAAATATGTACTCATTTTAAATCCCCTGTGGTACTTTGATTTGTCTTTCCATTTTCATCATTAAGTACATTCTTATTAAAAATGTCCTTTGGGATAGGCAGGAGATAAGCCAATGTGATTGCTATTTTCCTAATCATAGCCTGAGCAAGTTTATCTGAATTTTTTTCTAATGCTCAGTTTCAACAATGCTTATGAAAAGAAAACCAATGGACATTTTTAATAATGAATAGGTAATATCATCAGCTGTTACTGGCCCAAATCTCAGACCTCTACTTGTGTCAATTCACCTTAAAGAAGTGCCACTTAAAGAAGTTTTGTTTGATCTTGGCGATGAATTTTTTTGTAATGCACTGCTTATCTTTTTTTTTTTTTGGTTTTAAAAGCACAATCACTAAACTTTGTTTGTAAACCATTGTAACTATTAACCTTTTTTTGTCGTATTGAAAATGTTAAGCTTTTGTTTGGGATATTTTTCATCTTTTTGTTAATGCTCTTTGTTTGTATTTGGAATATTTGAATGATGACAGACGGTAAAGTAACAAACGTAAATGTGGGCCATAATCAAAACACTTCTCACTTTTCCTGAACTTACAGAAAATTACCAATTTTTCTGTGGCCTCTCTCAACATTGGAATATCATTAAAGCTGAAATAGAGGCATTAGTTGCATTGAATTTGCCAAATGATGTCCTCTGTTTGTAGATTTTATGATCTTTTTTGTAATTATAAAATTTCTTTGTCATTGGTGCTAATGGAAAAATGTGTGTTTGTTTATTGACAGCTATCAGGACTAGCCCCAATGGAAAAAAAAAGGAAAAAAAAGAAGAAAAAAAAAGTGTTTTGGTGTTTACCGAGGACTGAAATTTTTCATTTAGCTAATTTTTAAAGAAAGGTTCCATAGAAAGGGTGTGCAGTACTAAAGGAAAAATCCATGTGATTAATGTTTTCATTATGTTCATGTAAGAAACCTCATATTTTAGCCATAATTTTGCATACTGAGGATCCAATAATCAGAAAAGTAATTTTTGTCACATTATTTATTAAAAATGTTCTCAAATACATTATCTTTCTTGCATAGTTTCTTGTGTTCCCTGAAACATAATTTTAAGGACAACTCTTATTTTATTTCCATTGGTAATAGTCAGAATCTGTTCCACTGAAATCATGCAGTTACGGTAGCATCAGCAAAGTGGGAGAGAGGTGGATGCAGCCTAAGGTTTTACATAATTACAATTGATTGCCTTAAAGATCTGATTTCTGAACACTTCATGAACTGTGATAATGAAAACTTCTCTTATCCTGCCAATTTCCAGAGAGAGCTCATGAAGAAAATGTGTACCAACAAAAGCATTCACCTCAGGGGTGAGACATGTCTGTTACAAAGGCCAAGTAAGTGGAGAGAATGAATATTGAGTCATATGTTTGTTGGGACCTGCACAAATGCAAGTTTGTCTTACCTTCCTGCTGTCCTCCTGGACTGTAGCCATTCTGTGGTTGGCAGAGTCCTGCTGTGGATCACAGTCTAGTTCATTGTCCCTTTTCCACTCTCGAATTTTCAGAAGCCTACTCTCCTACTGATCACCCTATTCCTGCCTTTCCTTATCCTATACCCATCACCCCAGTTAAAAAAAAATGAGGGAAAGAAAAAAAGATAGCCAGCACATTCCCTAAAAAAGTAAAACAACCATCCAAACACTGTTTTATTCAAAGAAACAGTTTGCTTGACTGCCTTTCCGAAGAGTTTTAAAGAGTCTGAAGCTACATCCTAAGGTGCTACACTGTGTACCACTCTTTCCACAGAACATTGCTAGAGCCTTGAAAGCTTAATCAGGCATAAGCCTCAAGTGTATATTTTTTGTAGTTGTGGTTTTGAAGCAGGTAAAGTGCAATAAGTTACATGAGTAACCTTTCTGTGTTGCTTTCTGGGGCGTGTCTTTAGTCCTCCTGCCTGAATTCAGACCACTACCCTGTGTTAGAGCCAGCATTATCCAGAATTTGCCACAGGAGATACACATCTGGGCTGCACCTTTCCTTTCGAGGAAACAGGAGAGGTTGGTTAAATGGGCACAACTGAATGCCTTTCCAGGCACCAGGAAATAGCTGGTTTGGAGACAAGCCATTGCCACAGCACAGTGTGGGGAACAAGATGGAGGTCAAGGAAGTGTCTCTGAGCACATCTGCCCTTGGCACAAAAGCTTAAACTGCTGCCAGAAGTGTTGTTGTGCATCACAAAACTGGGATGTGATTGCAGCTGTGGTGTGTAGACCTCTGTAAGGTCTATCTGCCCAGAAACACCAGTGCTGCATGCCTTGAAAGGTATTCACTTCATTCTTTACTGGCATGGTGACAAACTGGAAACCACACATTGGATCCCCAGCTGATTCCCAGGTCCACCTGCGCAGCTTCACTGGAAGTCAGACTCCAGAGGAAGTTCTGACCTCAAACAGCAGTAAATGAGAAATGTTGCCCTGTGACTATTTTTATGAAGTTTTTATAAATTTGGTGGTGGTGTTCCCTAAGAAGGTATTTGGATTGTTTTGTGACTGCATTCACCAGTGGTTGGCAGTGTCTTGAGATGATGTGTCACAGAGTTGTCAAGGCTTCTTGCACCCACACTGGGTCCTCAGCACACTGTGGTCTCACCAAAAGCAATGTAATCAAGATAAAATATGCACAAACTTCATCTTAAAATTATAACTCTTGTTAATTGATACTGAGACACACTTAGTCTTTGGCATTCAGGTACAGTAAAACAAGGTCATTCATGCATTAGCTACATTATCTAAAGAATTATGAAGTGATTGGCAAGCCAACACAGCAAAAGAAAAGTAGTGGTCAGAGCTTTTGGTTGTGCTCTATACCTAAAGAAAACAAGTATTGTGCTAGAAAATCCATACCTTCTGTGTGCTGATTTAATATAATGGATGTAGACGTTTTGTTTCTTGTAGTATGTCCTGTGAAATCCTGTATGAATTCCTGTTAAGTTTGAATTTACTCATAGTAATACTTATAGTTAATATACTATGGAAGATGTCTAAACTAATATTTATAAAATTTTAGAAAATGCCTTGCATAGATTTTAGCATTATTTATCAGTTTATTTTCTAATGGCTAATTATTCTGAGGCGTAAATGACAAAATGGTTTTATTTTAGGGTAATGCAAATATTCCTTAAGTCTGTGTTTCCAAAAAATTGCACAGTAGTAGGTTATCTGAACCTAAGCAATATAATTTACTTCAACTCCTGCAAATATATTTAAACTGTCTATCAACTCACTTCCTATGTTCCAGAGCCAACTATTAGTTACAATACCAAGCGAGTGAAATTATTGTTTTAGTTAGAATATAAATTTTTGCACAATCTTTTGCTTTTAAAATTCTCTTCTCTAGTTTTCCTTAATCTATCATCTTCCTTCAGGAAACCTAAGGAACAGGTAACTTCCACAGGAAAACTGTAGGATCTGCTTAACATAGCATCTGTTCTGCAATTTGCCCTTTCAAAAGCTGACCTCTACCCTCTGTATTCACAGATCATAAAAGTTTTTTAACTATCAGCAACAGAACCAGCTATTAGAAATGAAAAATACTATGTCCCTTTAGCAAAGCTTAGAAATTAATTCATCTACTAAATCCAGGACACAAGTGGAGAAAATTATTTTACCCGTTGTTTTTGCTTATGTTACAGATTAAAATTCTTTGGAATTGAAGTCCTGCTGCTTATGTATAAGAGAAGCATTATAATGTGTTTAGTGTCTACACAGGAAGATACTGGTGTCTGCAAATGCAGGTTTTCATGTGTGTGCAGTTTTGTATTTGCAGAGATTAAGGGTGGGAACTGAGAGTGTGCTCCAAACGCTCAGATTGAAGGCGAACTCGTTCATGGATATCTGAGGTTTACCCACACATGAGTAACTCCAGTGTTGCCATGGACATCATCCTCCCTGGACATGCCCTTCAGCATCTTCATTTTGTATTGAACTGACTGAAAATTTAAGAATGTAAGTCACACGATGAATCTTTAAAATTGACAACAACTGTGGATCTCAGTGTGGACCTTTGGGGTTTTTTTATATTTTTGTTCGTTGTGTATGAGGTTTTTTCTGCTGCCTATAAATGTGTTCTTCATAAAAGCCAGTGCAATGTTGGGCTGTCTGTGACAGTGAAACACTTCAAGATTGGGAACATTATTTCTTAAACTGCTCCTTTCCTTTTTTTAAGCCACTGAATTGAGGATCAGAGAAATAGTCAAAGATTTTCAATGACACCATGGAAATTCGGATCCCTTTACATTTTTTATCCAAATTAAGGATGTGAAAAAAAATCCCATCCTATTAGGAAATGGAATTGGTGAAACTGGAATCCAGTCTCTATGAAAGCTATGAAGCAGGAAGACAGAGTGAAGAAGGTGAATCAAAGGATATAAAGAGAAAAAAATTGAGGAGCTGAGGAACCTGTCTCACTGAAGCTAATGACGAAAATACTGTTGAATTGATCTGTCCTGCAAGTAAATTTCCTTCTTATGGAATGACAAAGAACAGCCATCACAGTGCAAAGAACACTGGAAAAAAGAGTGAAATCCTTACTGCGTGCTTGTTTTGATTGGGGTCCTTGCTAAATGTACACCAAATGGCCTAATTTTAGGCTACCAGAAGAGAAAAGTAGGGGTTTAATTTACTTTGGTATTCAGCTTGCTTGTCTCATGAGGTGATGAGGATGAGACTCATTCAGTTCTAGTCTCTATCTGGCATAAAGTGGAGCCAATTGCTTTTCAGATTTCTTTTTGGAGCATGACAGTCAAAGCCATGATGATAACAATGGTGTTTATTGATTTATTTTTTTTTCAGGCCTAAGGTATTTTTAGCAAAGGCAACATCAGGAAATGTAAAATAAAACTACTTAAGTATCGACTTTTATTCTGTGGCTTCCCACAGTCTTAAAGCACAGATATCATTCAAAGTGAGCAGCAAGGGATAAGACTAAAAGAGCCTTTATGGGCTTTGATACATAGAAGGACAAAAGCAAAACAAAGCAAAATAAATAAATTTTTAATAACGACCTCTAGCCCCTCTTTCAGCAAATGGTAACTAATAGGATATTTGTAAAGCACTTGGGTAGCATGAAAATAATGGCCAAGAACCTTCATTTCTGCCATGTTAATTGTCACAGATAAAAGATACTGTATTCCTGAAAAAGATGTTTGTAAAAGAAGTTGCCCTCTGCTGAAGCAAGTATAGAGCAATGCAGTTCCTCATGTCTAGTAAAAGCCTGAAAAAGTGGGGCTGAGAACTAGGTCCTGCCACAACGTTGTCAGTAGTGTGCCAAATCTTTGCCTCACTTACCACTGACCTTACTAGTACTAGTTAACATAGAAACAAAATGTTAGTTTCCATAGCCTTTGTTTGTGATACTACAAAAGTGGTAGCATTTGATGACTTAGCTTAAAATTTACAAACCATCATAATCCCCAAGTCCATATTTCTTGGATACCAATACCTGAAAATAACTGTAGGGACAACATAACAATGCAAGGTGCCAGTGGAGTCCAGTCCTATAGGAAACAAATTCCATTTAGGCAGATGTAAACAATTCATGAATGCCAAATGGCTAGGTAGATATATAGATCTATCTATTGATCTGTTCCTGGAGCTAACTTCACTTTCATGTGATCCATTTAGGAGGGACATGTATATTATGCTTTTGCTACTGTAGGTTGAATTCTTTGGCAGGACATAACAAGAAGGATCATTAGCTTTATATGTGCAAGAAGTAAAGGAAAAGAATGTACTTTTTTTTTCATTACCTAAGCTTCTCTGCCCTTCTCTGCTTGCATTTTGACATTCTTTTCACTTGCATTTTACCCTTTGTCCTACAGAAATGTCACAAGATTGTCCAGAATGAAGACTGACTGTCTAGTTTGCTAAAACACTTTCTGTTTGTTGGGCACTTCTGTGCCTTTGGTGAGTACTTTGCAAATGCTTCTCTTCAGAGGGAGAATTTTTCATTTTTCCTTTGAAACTCTGCATAGTTCTGTGGTACCAAAACCACACCTTCATAGGGAAGCCTAATCTTTGAGAGCTGACTTTGGCTGTCTATGGTAAAGGCAGGCAGTAAATCCAGAGCACACACTACAAACACTATCCTGCCTATGTAGCACTTCTGAGAATTTATCAAAAACACAAAGAAAGATGAGCAAAGTGCTGATATTCAGTTTCTGAGGTCTTGCAATGTTTTCCACGTTAATAAATGCTACAAATACAAGCTTAGCCTGTTGATGCTTTGGGAATGTAGCGCCTTGAGCAGTTCTTGCTTACATTCACATGTACATATGTGCTTCTCCTCCAGCTTTCACATGGCTTTATCCACTGTGCTCCAAGAAGGAGGTTAGGTGGGGCAGCACATGAAGCTGGATGTAAGGTGGCAGGGGCTGAAGAATTATTCTTTCTGGAATATTAGTCTTGGACCATGAAAGAAATTGGCTTGTCAAACCCGAAACCATTTGGTCTTCCTGTCACTCAGACCTGCAATGAGCTGATTGAGTGGCAAGTGCTTGGAAGGGAGCTGATCAGAAACTGAGATACTGAATGCATTGAATCTAAAATTTGAAGTTTAAAAATGGGGTTGAAACTGTACTTACATGTATTTTGTGGTTGGTTTTGGCGGGGGTTTTTTTGCTCTTGCAGAAGAACAAGTAAAGACTGTTATGTTCCTGCTTCATTGTATATAAAAGCTTAGGAGTAAAATAAAAAATAACAGGTGAGATTACCATTTTGGGCTACCACAGTAACCATCACAAAACTCTCAAATGAGAATTTTCAGCTACATCCGTTTTTACATGACTGACAGAATAATAAGGCTGTGCCAACATGATACCAATGAGCACGTCTGAGCCCCATCTTAAAATGTAGGAAAAGAACCTTGAAGGAATATTCTCACTGAAATAAAAAACGAGAGCTTAACTGTATTTCCTGCAGTAGAAGGGTACTACAGACACTTCACTTTTGCAGCAGATACGCCTCAGAACAGTCTGAATCCCTGTGGCAACTAGAATTAAGATACAGTGGGATTAATTTAATGTCTGTCAAGCACTCTGAATATGAACATTTCTGTATAAGCCATAAGTAGGAGTAGCACTTCTGTCAGTTTTGCTTTGCAATCAGTCAGGATGTTTTCTCAATAGCTTTTGGAGAGCTTTTATTTAGTTACTTAACCAGTCCACTGAAGTGCAATAAATCTATACTATGAAAAAAAAAAAGGAAAACAAAAAATTGATTTTATGTGGATCCTCTTTTTTCTTCCATGCTCAGTGCTTGTAGGCTTGCTTTCTTGGATGCATGCACACTGTCACTATGTTTTGACATCATACCCACACTGGGGAAATGCCAGTTCTAAGTGCCAGGAAAACACATATGTAGTAATTTCAGTCGTTTTATGCTGCTTGTTAATGACAAACTATGGAGGATGTTAGTCCAGCTAACAATGGGAAAATGTTGCTATCAGTGATCAGAGATATACTGGCAAAATTCTTAACAAAGTGTATGATTCAATTCATCAATTTTAAAATACATCAATTTAGATATTATCAATAATTTATATAAAGGATCAAAGGAAAACTGGGATAAAAAATATCCATGGTACTTTCCTAAAGTGTTTTCTGGTTGCTGTACTTGAACAATCAGAAGCAAACAGTTCTTCATGGTTTCCGATTATTGTCATCAAACCAATTTTGTGTTGGTAAAAGATGGCATGTTAATTTTTTTTACCCCAGAAATACTGAAACTAGTGTTGAAAAATGTTTCTATAAAATGGCTAGGAATCTCATTCAACATATCCAAAGAAGCCTTGTGTGACAGATTGGTGAACAACATCCAAGAAATACTCTGAATATTTCTTCAAGCATTGTAATGGGCAGCAAAATATCTTTATCACTTTCTCTTTCCTATGCCAGCTGCTTAGAAACTTCAATTTTCTACTAACTTTAGATTGTGGTTCTTGCAGTTGAGTAAGATACTGCAGGATATTTTTTTCTCCCCTTTTAGTCTGCCACTAGTGAAAATCTAAATTTTAAACAATGTTATATTTTTAAACAATCTTCATTACAGCTGCCATGACATGGTCTAGATTATGGCCTCTCAAAACAAAGAAATGCCACTTCCAGCCTGTCTTCATTTGTCAGTTCAGGTGGTTGGCTCCTCTGGACAAGGGCTGTCTTACTGAGTACCTGTGTGAGCAGTGCTTCAGGAGCTCCGAGTCCAGCATTGCTGGCCTAATGTAAACATTACAATATAATTAGTATTAAAATGTAAGGCCTAATGATATTCTGAGACTATCAGTGGAGCCCCTTGAGTATCAATTTTGTGACAGTCTTATTTAATATTTTCATTAAAGTACTTGGCATAAAAGCAGGAGTCCGATAATGAAATGTGCTGATCATGAAAGTTATGAGCAATTGTCTTTATGGAGGAGCAGTGGGTCACCTTGAGGACTGGAGTATCAGAAAGAGCAGGAAATTAAGCAGTTCACTATGCAAGGTCATGCTGTTAGGAAGTAAAATGAATGTCCATTATATACTGAAAATTCATCAGTTGCAAACAACAGCAAGGAATAAAAAGGCCTTGACTGCATTTGTTCACCATTGAAAGTTCTAGATACTCCCAATGAGATGATACCAATGAAAACAAAGCAAAATAAATGCAAACCTGAGTTCTCCAATAAAATATATTTCCAGGAGTAGGAGAGAGAAATGCAGATCTCATAATCTCAGCCCTTACAAAAACACAAATCAGGTGCTTTATCCAAATCTAGTTGTTCATGGACCTGATGCTGTGGCAAAATTTATAGAAAATTAGAACTACACTCTATAATCACATGTGCTCCTTGTAAACAGGAGGATTGTAGTAAAGAGATTCTCATTCATGTCATAGTGCAACTTCTTGATAGGAGCTTTCATGGAAAAACAGTTATTTGACATGTGCACGTGTGAAAAATCCAGAATAATTTCTCTTTAGTGTCAGTGTAGTTGGTCTGAACTTTCAGTGTAAAATCACTCTTCAGTAGCACCCTGTTGACAGCTGGACTTGTCAGGAAAGTCATGAAAGAACAAGATGCATTTTTTCCTCTGATTTCTGAAGCTCTACTTCTGAAACTGGCTGAAATGATTGACTGTCACATTCACTTTCAGAGCAAAGCATTAAGGTTAATACTTAAGTGAGGGGTTTACATCTAAACCTTAATCTAAAGGTAGAAAAGTGAACAGTTATCCTAGTGGTTTTGGAGAAATGACAGAGTCCCAATAGCTTGAGTAACCTGTGATGGTCTTGGTTTCACTACTCAGACAATTAAATAGATTTAAAAAAATGAACTTCATTCCTGCAGTAACTGATCTTTTTCAAAGGGATCCAAAGGTGAATGTTTCACCCTAACTGAAATGTAAATCAGAGCTATTTTAATATGTTTCCAAAAATGACAGCTGAGACCATCTGAATGCCTGAGACAGCTCAGGGAGAAAAATGTAAGGAAGTGAAAATGACAATATGAGAAGGGAGAAGATAAGCCCTCCAAAAGTGAAGCTCAAAAACCCCCACTCAACAGCATGGTCCAGAAGACAAAACAACAACAACTCTATTAGATTATGGAAGTCCCCAGGAAGCTGGAGAGAAGAAATACCATGTAGCCAGAAGGTAGATTTTATGTTGTGCAAAGGATCAAGAGTGCCATGGAAGCAGTACCAGAAGGGCAACAGGGCCAAAGTTTGAGTTACCAGAAACAAGGATACTTACAAGTTTGAGCAGGTCATCTCTGGGCCCAAGGAAAACTCTGCCTGGTGATAATTCTCTGATGCTGCATTACTGATGAGCAGGACATGCCTTACAGGCAGTAACTGCCCCACACAAACTTGAAAGCAGAAAACAAGTTCCCTCACAAGATAGTTTTATACAGTTAAATTTTGTTAGCCTGGTACTTTATTTTTATTCAGTATTTTTTAATACAGTATTATGTGAGACTGTAGAAGTGATTCAGTGTGTTGAATTTTTCACCCAAGGTGAAACCTTTCACCCAAGGTGCTAGGAGTGAAAATAAAAGAAATAATTCTAAAATAAATTATTTAGAAGCCTAGAATTTAGCCCCTGAGGACGTCTTACTACGTTCAAATATTTTAGGCCCCTTAAAATGACGGTTGTGCAATTTTTAGTATCTCAGTGTAATTGGAGATAACCTCCTCCCCAAGTACTTCAGTGTAGCAATGTTGCTTCCACCATAGCTGGATCTCACATACGAAGGGGAAGGGGATTTACAATAGTTTATAATGTTTTTATTGATATTGAAGTATCTTACAGTGTCATGATACGTAAAATGCCAGTACAATTGTAATCACAGTAATTTATAGTATATCAACCAGTCTAAACTGAATATCCATTCTGTGGCAAAAAAAATAAATGTAGTTTGCATTTAAGTGTTTTGAAAATTGTATCCACTACCAAAATATCTATATATCCCTGAGATTAGCTCAGTTGGTTAGACCATGGTGCTACTAACCTCAAGGTAGTGTGTTTGGTCCCTGTATGGGCCATTCACATGGAGCTGATGATCCTTGTGGGTCCCTTCCAACTCGGAATATTCTGTGAAATCTGTGGTTTAAAAATTCATATGTATTTTCTTGACTGTCACAATCTCTCATATGGCTTTTGCCAGTGGTGAAAGCTGTAGCATGATTTTTCAGACAGAATCTACCTATGAACACATCCAGGCACCCCTCCAAACGACATCACTTTTTTATCCACCTCCTGAAATTGCCTTCCGTATCCAGCTTGTAACATTGAAAGGGAATTACACCCCAAGGGCTCTGGAGCAGATCTTTGGAAAAAGTACTTCTGGCAAGTCTTGGAGTAATTGCCTCTCTGGTTTGGCAGTCTGACCTTAAACTCTAACCTCTAGTTTTTTATTATCATTATTGTCATATCTGCTCCTCTGTCATTAAGAGACTTACCAGTTTCACTTTATTCAGCTGGGAGCTTTAAACCCTCTGGCCCATAATTTCCTTTTCTTTTTTTGGCATTTCTTTTTCTCAGTCCTTTCATGAAACTTGTCTGCTGAGTGACATGCCCTCTGTAAAACATAGACCATAATTGCTCTAGGATTGCTCATACTTGGCATAAATACTGTACTTGCAACTACGTGGCTTATAGCAACACATGTCACATTTCATTAAATTGCAGACTGCATCTTATGTTGTCCTTCAGGAGAAACTAAAAAGCAAGCAAGAAGGCAAACTTGTCTAAGAGAATTTTTCATTCCAGCTGCTGTGTTTAGGCAACAACTTTGCAGAGACAGTGCATGTGCATGTGTGGATGGCACGTAGCTTTCTCTTTTTTACTTTCCAGAGTGAAATCCATGCTTTACAGGTACAACAGCCATACCTGTCTCTTTTTTCTTGGGATCTGTACCCCAGGGGTGAGAATATTCAGACCCAATCATAGCAGTCTGCACCTGGGCCAGGACCACATTCTGGCTCCTTGTATGGGAGAGAAAATGCACCTTCCTGGTGTAACTCATTTCCTTCTAAAATACATATGTCAAGTAGGTCAGATAACTGCCTTTTTCTCTGGATTGATGGTCTATGCCAGTGGCCCAGGAGGATCCGCTCAGATTTCAGTACCTGCACTGTTGATGCCTAAACTTGGGTGTGATTCATTCCATCCCATCACCTTTACTTCAAAAAAGTTCCAGTGTTAAGATACAAACTTTCTTTTTGCCACTGAGATAACCATTTACATTACACTGCAAAACTGAGCATCTCAAGTAGTTGCTTCAAAGGAACTCTGATTTTATTTTGTTTTTTGGAGTTGCTTATATTGCCTTCATTCTTCTTAAGATAATAAGAATTGCTGTTCTAAGAAAGGCAACAGAAGCATAAGCATTAGTTTACTGAAATATGAAAGTTTTATGGCTCTGTGTTTCTTCTTCTAAAGCAATTTTTTCTTGGAAAATGCTGAAATTAGTTACTTTGAATGTCTCATTTTTATCAATTCTGTATTCTCACTACCTGTTAACATGGCAAAAACTGAAACATTTATTTGAAATATTTCAACACTCTCTTGCTCATTAGAGTTTTGGGGTTTTTTAACCTATCAGTGGAAAATTTGTGAACCACTAACCTTTTGTTTTATAGGGAATAAAAACAAACTCAAAAATAATTCTGTCTTCTGTCTAGCCATGTATTTCTGGCTTAGTAAAGTCTACAATTTCAACCAAACCCTTCTGGCTTTATACAAATGCAAATACAATTCAAATCTTGATCTTGGTTGGCGGCCTCTGAGCAGAGTTTTCATTCAAAATCCAGGTCTGCATCATGTCCAGAGTCTGATGATGTGAAGGCTGCTTGGATCTGTCTTGCTGTCTTTCAGGCTACCCTTCATATTGAACTGAATCATAATCTCTAGTAATAGAGAGTTTTAACAGCAAATCCATAGAAATGTGGTAGTTTTATTTCCGAAAAGAGCTGTGGCATGTTCCTTTTTTAGTCTCCTTAGTTAGAGTTCAAATTTTAACAAAATTTTCATTTTCTCATGGAAATACTTAAGTATGACTTTGTAAAAGTCATTGTGAACTTGGCAATTTTAAGATACCCATTTATCAATTATACAGAGCCCTTAGTGATATAGACCGTAACTTTTTACAGATTTTTTAGTGCTCAGAATATGTTTTCACTTAGAGCTGGAAAATGAGATCCTAATGTTACTGAATTGGAATGTTGTTCATAAATAATTTTGTCTCAGTTCTTAGTGTCGCAACAAACTGATTATGTGAGAGTAGTTCATGAAGAGGTCACCAAAGGTACATAAAAATTAGAGCAGACTCTTTACTTACCTCTAGGACAGTGCAAATACCCTGGTACTTTACGCACAAATTTCTCCCAATTCTTCATTCAGTGTGGCCAAACCATTCTTAGTATTTTACTCTTCTATTCTAAAAAGCATTGGCTAAAATTCTACAAAATCTATAAATACATATAAATGTGGTACATAAACCTATAAAATTATGTCTATAAATGTTTAGCCCTTGCTATTTTTAAGCAGTCCAAACCTTTGTTATAAATCTGACTTTTCAGGTGTTTTCTTCTTGATGGTGTTTTCTTGTCCAAGTCCTGCAATTCACATCTCACTAATTCCTTATCATACCTGAAAGATGAAGGATTAGTGGCTGCTTTTTTCCCTACTGTTTTAATACAGCTAATTTAAAGTGGCATTTGACACAGAATATGGAAAGGAGTATTTCATTGTTCAGCAGAACATGTTTTGATTACAGCTGCATCTGGCTATGGCAGTTGACCTTTACTTGAATGTAAAAATTAATGCTTTGTCTAAACTAAAACATAGATGATTTCCCTCCAAATTACCAGTAGAGGTCTTTGACAAATAGTCACAGCACTTGAACGCAAAGTGACTTTGAACATCATTAGAAGAGGAAAGGAAAATATTTGTTAATATATTTCAATAGTGCACAGGCATTTCATTTTAATTCTTGTTGGCTGTGGTGTGTGGATTCTTTTAAAAACACGAATTCAGCGGTATTCACAGACCTGCTGACATTCATCTGGCACTTTTACAGATCTTTTATTTATTTTTATTTCATTCCTGCCATGAGCCTATCTGCTAAAGGCATTAACATAGTACCTGTAGCTGAAAGGTGCACAAGCAAGAAAGCAGTTGACTTGAAGAAAAAAATCTTTCCTGAATCTTTCTTGATATATATCTGACATGTAGTATTCAGCAATTAATAGGTTCACTTTGCTACCAGGATACTTAAACCTTCCTTTCAAAAATACTCTGCTTTTCTGATTTTTAATTATTTGGGGTTGGTTTGGCTTTAATTTTTTTCTAGGTTGATTATTTCCTTACTGCTGTTGTTACTAAGCATCATTGTGGTTATTTAACTTACTGTTTATGTATCTTCTAACCCGAAGAAAGATTATTATTGTTTACAGTGTTCAGTGGATGTTGCTTTGGTGTTTTCTGTTCTGGGTAGAAAGTTCACATTTTCTCTCTCTCATTCTCCCCCATGATCCTTGTATTATAATTGCAAGTTCAATAACTGGATGACAGTCCCTAGTTGTGTACATTTTATCTTAATAATTTCCTATGTTGAGGCCATAAAAATGAATGGAAAAATCTGTTTACCAGTAGAATAATTCTGACTGAACAGATCTCAGTTTGGATTCCAAGTAAGGCACAGAAGTACTCTTCTCTGCTCACACCTTCATAATAGTAGCTCACAGTGCAATCACAGCAAGGATTTACAAAGATGATTTCTCTTTGACAGAAATAAGCCACAGAACTGGCATTAGGAGAGTAAGACACACTCTGTAGTCCCCAATTCCAGTCACAGCATGGCAAACACTCAGCCTGTGCAAACCAAATAATATTGATATCAGTATTAAGATAATCCTTTTGAGTCAGACACGTAACTAAATGACAAGTAATCTCTTCTTTCTAAGCTTACTCAGAGTCACCCAGATTTATACCTAGTTATGAATAAATATTGTGTATTAACCTCAAATTATTCAAACAGGACAAGCTTGTAGCTTCTCTACCCCTCTTTGATCTCAGACTTTTTGGGTCTTGTCTAGGTCTGTCTCTGTCTACAGATCTTTTGGGGTCAGAAACTCTGCTGCTCAGGTATTGTTTGATGGCATCAGTATGGGATCACCCTGAGGCTTGAGTTCCTGGAGATAATAGCATTATCACATAGTTCAGGAAAACTATCCCACTCCCAAATGATTTTAAACGATTAGACCTGTTATCCTGTGTACTTCCTCACTTGTATTAGTCACCTGGCATAGACACCAAAGCAGTCTTAGAAGGCAATCCTCTACTTAGTTCAGCAGAACTTGAGCTCCTGTGGATTATTGTTGATGACTGGTGATTGTGGCTGTTGTTACATTTTGACATTTTGGTATTTTTACTCCTTTTTTAATTTTAATTTAATGATCATGGAAACAAAGTTATTTTATCCTTAATGAATGCTTGAAGAATTTCTGCGTTGGTTTTACTTTCCAGGCTTGTGGGCCTTCTGTATTAACAAAGGCAGAATTTTATAGGCTATATGCTCTTTTGAATCTAAAATAGAGTCTAATAACATTAATAAATCTTGTTTAAAAATAAATAGATTTGGGCATTTTAAAATACAGAATTATTTCTAGCTGTTTTGTGAAGATGTGATACCTTCAATAGAACACAGAAGGTAACACAGAAGCAAAATCAAAGTAAAATACTTATTTCAAAGTCTGTGGAATTTGAGCTAAATTAATCTCATGTAATATTGAAAAGGAGGTTCCAGGTGGCAATATTGCTAAAGGGTTAGCCACATAAAATAAAAATTGCAATATTATTTACTGGATTTTTGATGAAAATTCTATATAGTGCTGTGTTGCATAATTGCAAAAGGGGCATGAGCTACTGCATGATCTGACAGTCTGCAAGCCTTACAAACTGAGTAATCAACCATTCATGACACTGAACTCACCTGAAATTATTACAGCTGCAGCCTGGAATGTCACTGCTCAGTTAGCTCTGTAAATGTTGCTAGCTAAGGTTTCCTAATAGCAACAGGGTGCAGTAGTACAAGACATGTACTGGTGCCCTCAACCTGCTTGTGCTGGATGTACTGGGCTTCTGTTCTGAGGAGAGCAGGGCAGGCATGAATGAAGGCAGCATTGCTTAATTATCTTATCAGAAACATGGGGGTAACTGTATGGGGGAGATTTACCTATGTGGGGTCCCATTAATGTCAGCATCATGTAGCTGAATCCCCTTTATATAATTTCAAATATTTACCCTACAGTGAACAATTGGGTCTGATGATATGGTTGTACCCACTTGTGTTCACTCATTCTCACTGTCTGGTAGTGCAGTTCTATATTTTCTGTGCCACAGTATTATTTTAAGTGGTTGAAATTACTGTATTATTAGCAGAACAATGGCACTGTCATAATTTTCATTATGGATTCTGCCTTTCAAATTTCATAGCCCAGCTGTAAAAATTTGCTTCAGGAGCAGGTTTGGGGTATTGTATGAATTGTGATCAAGTAATAATTTTATTTGTTGTGCAGAAAAATTGAGTTAGGCATTTTCCTTATGTGCATAACTATTCATTTTGTGGGTGGTGATCAAGACTGGGGGGTTTTGTATATATTCTCACTTTTTCCAGCTTAACTGCCACTTAGGCACAAATGTGAGATAAACCACTATAAGCTAATTTCCAGAAGCTGAATGAACTGCAGGGATCTCCACAATATTTTGTACCCCAGTTCCTTTTTTCAACTTTTTTCCTTTTTTCTGTGCCCTTCAACATCTTAGCAGCAACATCAGAGAGTCTTTTTGTACTCACGGCAGCAATTTCTTGAAAGGGGGATATGAATATAACCCACACCAAGCTAGAAAAAGAAAAGAAGAAAAAGAGAAGAAGAATGTGGAAGAGAAAGGGATAAGGGAAGGCAGAAGGAAAAGGGGAAAAGCGTGAGCAAAAGACAGCCAAAGAGGAAGGGAAAGGCAGAAACTTCTCTAGTTTGAAGATATCACTGCACTGTACTGGAGGAGGCAAGATCTAATCCAGTTAGCAGAGCCCCTGTCACTTCTGGATTCTTCATTTAGGAGGCAATTACAGACAATGTCCCGATGGGCCTGTCTGCCTCATGCACCTCCATGGCCTCGTTGCCCTCCAGCCCAGTTCCCAGGGGTCCCCATGAGGGACAAGAGGCAACCTCAGTACTGCAGCAGCACATTGCAGGGGCATGGTGGGGTGCAGCACCTGCTTTCCACTGTTTCTGCTTCTGAGGTAAGAGGGAAGTTACTTCCAAAGGGGTGGAAATAAAGGGTTTCTGCCCCTTTTCTTGAGGGTAAGAGTTTTCATTAGCTTTTAATATGCAGACTATTGCAGGGTGTAACTAGTTAATCACTGCAATCTGAGATAAGCAGGTGAGCATTTAACACAGGAACAAGAACATAGGGCTGAAGATCTGTATAAGACTTTGTTTAAGGTAAAGATCCAATCCTTTATCCTGGAAATTTCATTTTAATATGCATCTTATGGAACAAATGAGGACTGGACAGACTGCAATTCATGAAACAAGGCTTTCAGAAGGGCCCTTTTATTTTATTTTACTTTAACCCCCTGGTCCGTATGGCTTTAAAAGCAGACCAGTTTTCCCTCTATTTCTAGAAGTCACACATTACTCAGTCTATTAAGCCACTGTGAGGATATGTATGAGCATGTTTTTGTCACAGCTTTTAATTTGTTTACTCATATTTATCAGAACTTCTCACTGCTTTAATGTCATTTCAGGTAGCATATTACCACTAACTGCCTTGTAGCTGAATTTTCAGCTTCCATGCTGAGCAGAATCAGTTCTGCTTTCAGGCAGAGCTTTTCCACGGTGATTGACAGGAATGGATGGCAAGTGAAGTTCCAACTGAGTGCTGTAGAAGCCATTAGAATGGTCATGATGATTATTATTTTGAATTAATAATAAAGCAAAAATTTCTGTTTCATTAATGCACTGATGGGTGGGCTTTGGGGAGCTATGACCATAGTGAAATCCCTTAGTGGTACGGACCTGCATCTAGTGCTGAAAGATGTTTCCTTCCTCTGAGGGGCAGACGAGATAAGAGAGTTGAAAATGTTTATGTGACTCATTATCCAAAAGAGAAATTAATGTTTTGTAAAGCTAAAAATTTCCCCAGAAGAACTGGAAGCTTAGTGCAAATGTGTGTAACATGGAAAATTTAAGATTTGCCTGTTTGGTTTTTCAAGACAGATGAACTAAATGTTTTGAATCCCAAACAGTGAGCTCTGGCTGGTTATTTTTTCTCATATTGGCAGTAAGTAATGAGGGTACAATATCGTGAGGGTACAAACCCCAGCAAACTAGACTTGTACAGCATGAGATATACACAGTGGTTCTGAAGTGGTGCAGTTGTCCAAAGAGATCTCCGTCTCTTTCCAAGTGCTTTGGATCAAGATTTTAATCCTCCAGATCATTCATTTGACTGGCTAGTACTTAGAAGTGAGCTCATGATGGACAAGACTATCACAATTTAAACATCCCTAACAAAACAAAAACAAAAACAAAACCAAAACACAACAAAACAAAAAAACAAACAAAAAACAAACAAACAAAAAAAACTCAAACACCTGTTTTGACCTGAAAGGTCACTATCTCTAGAAGTTCTGAAGTCAAGGAAAACCATAAGCACCGGTAGTTTTTGCTTAGCTCAAGAAACAACTTTGTTGGCAGAGGTAATACTTGACCAAAAGATGCAGTCAATAATACATTATTAACCTGCAGGAAAAGGGTCAGCTCTGTTGTCCCACCCTTTCTTAGATCAACCTAAGAAAAGCACACACACACACACACACACAGAGAACAGTTTGATGCTGAAGAAAACATCTGAACTCTACTTTAGCTGTCTGTCATTGGGTCAGGAATATTTCATGCTTCCTTTTACATGCAGAAAACAATGAAAGAAACAAACAATAGATCTGACAAATACAAAACCTAACCTTCCTGTGACCACAGCATTCTTAAAAATTACAGTCAAATGTTATCGCCCCCATCAGAGAGAGAACAGATATACTGTTGGCTTAATGGCCCATAACTGTATACTTATTTCACAGATATGTCGTTTCCAGTGCTCTGTTTGGCTGGAGAGATGTCATCTGAGTAATGACTGCATAGTAATTTCTGCCAAACCATGGTGCTTCTGCATCTCCCCTCGCTCTGGCTGTTTCATGTGAGCATGCTCCCACTGGTACTGGCTTCTTGCTGATGTGCCCACCCCACCATCGCTCCTCCCTGCTCTCCTGCATCCATCATCATGCCTGTCCAATTCTTTTGCAGATATTTAATTATGGAAGAGTAGTAGTATGCTAGAGCTGTATAATGGGACAGGAGAGCACTTAACTGTTCCCACACCAAAAAAAAAAAAATTGCTTAAAGTGATGTATTGAATACAAAGGCACCAGGAAATTGTCAGAGTGTAGATGAGGTTAAAAATCCTGAAACAGAGGTTTGTTGCCAGGATATGGCTGGGGAATTTTGATGGTGGTAGAAAGTCCCAGCCATATAAATATTCAATAAGCAATACAGAGATGAAAGGAAGAATAATGTTTTCAGTAGCTACTTGTAAGTTTGGCTCTTAGCAAGTTTTCAATCCAAAATGCAGCACTCCCCAATAGGCAGAGTAGGGTGCTGAGTAGTTGCTCAGATGAAGTTTGGGGAATATAAAAAATAAGGAGTGCTGGAGGTTGCCGTGCCTTTTACCTACACCAGAGCTCCCAGTATTGTCTTTGTGTCATGAAACATGTTGTTTTTCTCCTAAAGAAACAGACCTCCTTTGTAACACAAAGCTTGGAAAGATGTCCCTGTTACTAAAGGGAGAAGTTATTTTATGTTCTGCTTAGGGAAAAAAAGGAAGCCTTTCCTGAGCTCTGACATTGTGACAGCTAGCTGTCTTGGAGCTGGTATTTTAACTTTATTTCTTCCATTAATCGAGCAACTGCTACCCACAGACTCATTTCACCTTTGGGTTGCACTTGTTTATAAGCTATTTATTTCAGTGAGTTTTTGTCCTCCCACTGCTTTCTCTCCCCTTTGCACTGCAGTTGCAACTGTTGGCTTCTGGGCCAGAGAAAATAACGGTGTCAAAAGAGTAAATTGGTAGTCTCAGCTACTACTCTGAGTTCCACTTTCAAAGATGATGTAGGATTCCTTGGTCCATGAACTGAAATGAACCTGAAGTAAAGAAGATATGTTGCCAGAAGAAAAACAAGCACACATAACTGAGCAGAGTAACAATGAAAGATGAAATAGCTGTAAGGCTGGAAACCTAATCAGCCACCAGAACATGTTGAATTTTCAGCCATCACACCATTGCTAAACACAACTTTCAGCGGGGCTTGCAAGAGAAAGGTTTTTGGAATGCTGTATGAGTGTGTAGTAGCTGGCTTAAGGGAAGCTGTGCTAGAAGACATTTTGAAAGGAAACTGGTATTATTCTTCTCCCTCTGCTATCTTCAGTCCTTTATATATTTTCCTTTTCCATTTTGTTTTCCTTTATACTGTACTCTTCCTCCTTACTTTTCTTGCCAATCCTCATTATAGTCCAGTGTTTTGTCTTTATAATGAGCCTGGTAAATCCTTTCTACACATAAAATCATACTCAATACAAATTATTCTGAATTAGAGAAGCAGCTACAGAGCTTTTATAAATCATTTAGATTCCAGACCTGCCAGGTGCCACGCACCCTTTTGTCTTAGTTATCTTCGTAAAGATGAGGTTGCTTAAGAGAATTAATATCTGAGATTATATCCCAAAGAGCATGCAAGGAGCTATTTTCACTCTAGAGCTAAATGCTTTCTTGTATCTGCATTGTCAACACAATAAACTATGAATGCATAGAAAAATAAAAAAGCAGCACAACAAGAAATAAGCCTCCAGATAGAAACAGTGTCCTTGTACTGTTGCTGAGCAGGAATAGTCTCCTGCCTGTGAGTGAAAGGAATGATTTGTGACTTGGAGCCTGTCCCAGCAGATCAGCACATGCATGGTAAATTCTGGTGTGTCCTTTGGGGCATTGACAGGATCATGGGTTTCCCCACTGTGCCAAGCTGGCCACCGTTGCATGACAAATCATGAAACTCCAACTGTGAAAATTATGGTCTTAGTCAAACTGTCAATCCAGTCATGAAAAACAACTGCTGGTGGAAGTAACCTCGACAAATATTTGTTCTGAACGTGGTAATATTTGCAATTTGCAATAGATGGTTTTCCGTGGCAAGATACTCACTGAGCCTCTCATAGTGATACAATGTACCTCTCCTATCAGTGTTTGGAAAACACCTGTATCAGCAGACACTGTGTGATGTGATGCTCATACTTCTTGGCAGTTCTTGACTTTTGAGTTCAACAAAACCATCAGTGTGTGGTAGAATGAACACTGTTATTATGCTGAACTGAATGTACCATTTAGTAATTGAAGCTCCACAAGAGTCCATGTTCTGTTTGAAATTCAACTTCAATTAACATATCATAGCTAATTTTCATGCTCTGGGAAGTTCTTAGTGGTATTTTTCCTTTCTTACAGCTAAATTTATTTTAAATATGTTCCAGATTTGCCAGGGCTTCATTTTTAATAAATACATTTATTTTGAAGAATGTGGAAATGCAATTGTTTGCATATGCTGTTCTAATAGTAGAAATATAGATGAAGAACCATGTTTTAAACAAAGAAAAGGAAGTGGAATAGCTAAAATGTATAACCTAAAGGAATTCTCTTTTGGTGGTTCTAGTCTCTGGAGTCTCTTTTTAACATAACAGTGAGAAACAGCACATTCAAAATTTTACATTCACTTCACTTAGCTAGCCAACCTTTTTTTAACCAAAATTAACTTCTCTTTTTTCCAAGAAAATTTAACAAACCTTCTAGTCTTTTTAAATTTGATGGATTTTATGTAAGGCTGAACTGGAAAAGCACAATTTAATCTTCTGCTTTATACTTTCTTGATTTCTCTTTTTAAACCTCTTTCATATTCATAGCACTAGAAGTAAGAAAGTGAAAGACAAAGCACTCAAATACATATGTTTCACTAATATAATGGAAATTTTATAGCTATCAAAAGCATTTTCAGAACAGTCATGATTTTTTGTTCCTACTTCTCTGTTTGACTCATCCTTCTTACAGGGTTATGATCTAAATTGATTGTACAGTTTTGTCTTTTCATACATAGACTACAGTGCTTACTGCATATCAAGGTTTTTATATCTTTTTCTTTTTTTTTCCTAATTCCAAGAGTTATTCATATATCATAATTATTCTACCAAATATATTGAAGTTTTTAACAGCAGTCTGAAGAAATTAAAACTTCCTTTGTTCTGAATAGCAGAATGGTCAGTGAAAAAGATGTCATGATTGCAAGATCATTGCCCCTTGTAAGAAAGAATATAACAGGCTCTCTCTAACTGTGCGACCTTACTCAGTCAGGGTATGTCAGGGCTGTATGGAGACAGGAAAGAGAGAAGTCAGCTTTGAAAGGCATAACTTTGGAGTCAGACAAACTTCAGCC
Source organism: Pithys albifrons albifrons (assembly GCF_047495875.1). Lineage (NCBI taxonomy): Eukaryota > Metazoa > Chordata > Aves > Passeriformes > Thamnophilidae > Pithys > Pithys albifrons. The sequence continues at coordinate 108,434,794 of NC_092458.1, read as the reverse complement.
TTCACTCCTAAACTCTTTCAGAACAAAGAAAAGGAGTGTATTAAATTGCATTATCATATGAAATTATTACATTTATTAATTATTACAATACAGCAGACAGTGTCACATTAGATAAACTACTGGCGGATGACTAACATACACCAATTGACTTCAGATTGTTCAAGGGCTCAGACCTGGATGACAAGAAAAAGAATACAGCTTGTCACAGCTGAGGAATACGTGGGAATGGCTGGTACCATAGAGTTGTTTGGAAGCAATGTGAAAATTATATAAATCCACGGAGAGCAGTGAGTCTTACTCCTAAGCTGTTCTGAAGATTTTTGCATTTTCTCACTCTGGTTTCACTGATAAAGCCATGTCAAAATATTATGTCTGTGAACATTTTTAACACCCTGGAAGCAGTGTTTTTGTAGGAACCACTCCTGCATTTTGTCAGGCTCTTCATAGGTGGAATGGGACAACTGGGACCATACCTAGTCCATGTATAATCTGTAATTATTACCTCGAATCTTTAGTCCATCTGGCAGGTTTTATTTTTTATACAGTAGGCGGTTTTAATTATGAATGCATATGTAGAAAAAGGCCAAACAAAAGCTTACAAACTCTTTGTGACTACATTGTATTTTCTACGGAATGTAATTGTTTGGTTCGATTTTTTCCTAAGTATTTAAAACATTCTGATTATGGAAATATCCCTCACTCTTACAGTATTTTAATTTTACAATGGGTTTTATAGCCTTTTCATTCTCAAAATAGAGTTCCTGCAATAAAGTAGAACAGATACTAATCTACTAGAAATGAAACTGCCACCCACAGTATTTGTCATATCAGAAAGCATTCTTTGTTAGCACTGGAGCTGTGAGGCAAAAGGGAAGAAAACAAAGAGCTGAGAAGATCTTAGCATTCTCTTAGTTATTATTCAGCATAGAGTATGTTTATTTAACATTGCTGTTGACCAGCATACTTAGGGCATGATTGTAAATCAAATCGGTAACAGAAAATTACAAGAGATGTGTCCCCAAATTGTGACAAAGGTTTTGTTCTAGTGAGGGTTTGCCCAATAATAACTGGAGTCTGGCAGTCGTGTGGAAGCTGGTGCAGGTGTGATGTCTGATTCATGCACAGCCTTGGTGCTAGCAGTGTTTTCTGCAGTTCCACACTGATGACAGCTGCACAGGCAAATGTTTTAGGTAAGCTTGAGTCACAGGGATCTCTCATTCCTCTCTCACAACCATGTGAAGCATTTTCTGGCCTTGATTATTTTAACTCGCTGGTCTCTGACAAGGAAATAGCAGAGCCCATCCCTTTCAGATATGCCTGTGGTTGTGTAACAGCGGGGACACCATTTCAATACATAAGTCCGGCTTTGGGGTTTATGTTGCTCTTGACTCTGGGACTGGTTTCAAGCTCTCTCATAAAGCCAGGCATCTCCTTCTGTAATCTTTCCAACAATGGGCCAGTGCTGGTGGCAGCAGGCAGCACTGAATAACACAGATGGTGGTACATCTGACAGTGTGGATTATTCTCCAATAAAGACATAGTTGTCATTTTTATGCTTCCTATTATGAGGCCACCTGTATTCAGTCTGCTCTTGGGCAATAGGGAGTCATGGAAAGTATGAGTATGTTGTGCTGAGTGTTGGAAATATGTGCACTCTATGTGTGTACAGAGAGCTAGGTACATAGACACATGGAAAGAGTGTGTACAGAGACACATGTGTAGAGGTATCTGATGAAAAGGCATGGTAGTTTTTCCCCATGGACAGCACAAAATTTTGAATTTTGACATTTCCAGAAACATTTGATCATATTTATTGGTTCTTAATAGAGTTTCATTTTAAACCAGAGTGTCATTTGCTGAGAAATAGAATTCTTTCTCTGTGCTGTTGGGGGTGGGTCATTTATTTAATAATTTTGGTTAAAAAAAAAGGAATTGTTTGGTATCTCACAGGATAGAAGAGATGTATAACAGCTTGCAGCTATCAGCATGTTTGAACCCAGTTTCCAGTCTAAGTAATTCTGGTAGACACAACTGAACTAAGAAGCCAGAGTGCTATGCTTGGTATAGTCAGACCACTGACACTGATCCCCACCCTTATCCAGGTCTCTTCACTATGAGAGCTTCATGAGAACAACATGCTGCTTTCTCTGATGTTTTTTTGTCAAGACATATTCTGACCCTGTGGATTTAGATATTTTTGTATCACATTAGTCTGTTAAAAAGGACTGGAGATGTGATGTGATAATAAGAGAATAGACATAATTCCAAAAAGCGTTTTTGTCTGGTCATAAAATAAAATAATATAGAATAAATAATATTTTCTTAAAGAAAGGGAAAACATAAAAAAAAGAGTGATGAATGGTCCAGAAAGAAGAAACAACACAATCAAAATCCAGTGATTTGACTCAGCTGCTTCTGTGGATTGACTACATTTAAAAGACAATACAAGGTAGAAAGGTAGGACTTCCTCTTCCAAAAACAAGTATCTACAGCAATGGGAATTTTGACACTCAAAACGAAAGCTTTTCTGGAGGACAATTTTGAACATTTGCATTTTACACAGGAACTGCAGGGTAAGTCTGGCCTCCCACTGATTGTGCCCTTGCAAAGAAGGTTGTCTTTACTCTCAGTTCAGAAACAATTTCTAGATTTCTTCAGTACAGAAAACCTCCCCATATTACCATCTGGGTTCTGAATGAGAGGGTCTTTGCTGTTTTTTGAAACTCTGAATATGTACCTGCTGTTGCTACTCGCTGAATGTTTCTCAGTCTCTGTCCCACAGCAGGGTCTCCACAGGTGATGTTCCTTCTTTCTCTTACCTGCCAGCCCACTTCGAGGAGAGAGCAATCTTTGCAGCTGCCCAGATAGGGATCCATCCAGGGGCCACTGTACCAGAATCCAAAGCCTGCCTTTTTGCCAAACATATAGTAGCCTCCCATGGAGATACCAGCAGCAAATAAAGCTGATGCTTCTCCTGCCACAGCTGTGACACGGGAGAGTGGTGGCCTGAGAGCAAATATGTTGATCTCTTTGAGGTTTGAAGACACTGTTTGTCCTTTTTATACTGGTAAACAGTTTTCATAGCCTGAGCAGGGTAACAAGACTGTACAGCTTTGTTTTTCAGACCTTTATCTGTTTTCCTGTAAAGAGAACATCTCCAACTGAAGTGTTATAAAAAACCTCTTAAAATCAAATGAAGGTCAAAAACATTTTTGTTTACAGCCATTTCTTAAGATTATCAGGCTTTCATTTTGTCATGGTTTAGTTTTTAACCATTTCTCTGCCCAAATATAAAATGACAGCTAGAGGCTTCTCTTAATTCACATTTCTGAAAATTCAATAGCAAGAAATCGACAGAGAGAATCAAGTGCATGAATTAAGATTCAGCACACAAGCCTTTACTTGTGTATTGAACTCAGGGAGGATGATAGTCACCTGTAGGAACTAATAGTTCTGTAGGACAAAAGAATGGCTTCTTTCACCTTGTGTTTCACAGGAATGGTGTGTCGTCCTCTTCACCCCAGTCCCTAAAACCCCCCAAACAAAAATGCCTTTTAGACCTTAAAAATCTACCCTTAATCTTTCAGTAAGTTGCAACACTGTTTGAACTGCAGCAGCAATGGTGCAGATGCAAAGCAACATGGAGGCTAAACCTTCCACCTTAGAAATACTCATGAACTGTGAACATATATGGGGTCTGGAGATCATGGAAAAGTTACTAAAATGCCTAAGGAGAGGCAGGATAATCAGAGGGCTGAGTCAGTTCACTGTAGGATTTATAAAGCTATTTTTACCAGCTTAGGCCATTAGTATGACTGTGTGAGGTCTTCATTTGAAAGCCTTGTTAAAGGAATCAAATGTGATGGGCACTGATAAGTATTTGCAGCATTTCTTTCAATGCTGATTCTGTGTCTATCAGAAGAGATTTGAGTAGGTATTAGTAAATTATTTGAAAGTTCCTATAAGACCTTGCTCCGTCATTGTCAACAGCACTAGGAGTCCTTCTTTTACTCTTTCAGATGTGAAACTTTGACTTGGTTCCAAACTATTTGGCTAGAGTATGGTTTGATGTATTTAAGATCTGTTAAGCATATGTGGGCATGACCAAAGCTCAATAGAAAGCAAATATTGGTTTGATGTAGACTCTAGATGACTAGACAGAATGAGAATCCTTTACTAAGATTATGTAATCAGTAAAAGAAAATCCTCACACAATATTTAAAAACTTGTTACAACTGCATTTAGTAGTTCCTTTTCCGTGGACCCAGAATCAGAGAATAGTCTTCTCAAAATAAGACTTAAGTTCTCATGTCTGAGTTGAACTCATTTCCCTAAAGTGATTATTATTTCCTTTTGTTGAAATTGTTTGATTTACATTTATACTAATATACATCAGGACTAAAATGGGATATAGCTTTGCATGTCCAAACTGTTGTCAAAAGTGTCAGTTCAGCTTACCTGGAAATGAACATTAACCTTTGAACTGGCCCAAATGACTGCGAGTGTCAGTACCTCAGCTGTAGTAGGTCAGAACAGGCTGCCCTTCCATTAGTTTCCCTGGTCTGTGCACTTAACTCTACATTTTATCTCTACCTGTACCCATGACCAAGCTAATTAGCTAAAGAGTAACTTGGATTGCTGAAAAAATTCCTTCTGCATCTTTATCTATTATGCAGTGTTTCTCTTTCCTAAATATAAACCCAGTAAAACTTGTCTGTTCAAAAAATGCTAAGGGATCATTGTGTCTTCAGATGTGGGCCTGTGTCTCTTTTCTCACACAAAATGAACTCAAACCCATTGGGCTAATGCAGTCAAAACTGAACACAGTTCCTAATTTTGAAATTTATTAATGCTGCAGAGCTTGTTTGGAAATGCGAGGCTGGGTGGGTAGAGAAGAGAAACTCTGTAATATCCTTGATTGAAAAATAAATACTACAACCATACCAGACACCAGAGAATCCACACAGGAGATGTTCATTTAAGCAGTTCCACTCACAGAGAAAAGCTTGCATTGGAGTTTACATCATTGTAGACATGCAAGTCGATAAAACTTAATCCAAGGAAACCAAGCCTCATTAGTTCTACTTTTTTTCTTCTTTCCAGAACAGCAATCTTGGGTCAGGTTTTCTTTTTACATTATTCTGTGAAATGAGTGGTTAATAATGTATGAGATGGTAAAATAATAATTGAAGTAACATTAATACTACAATTCAAAATTTTATGGTGGGTTTTTTCTAAATGTTTTTTGGGATATGTTTGATACAACTCTGTGTCGCAAGGCCATATCTAGCTTATGTTTAAATTTAAAGCTTTAATCCTGTCTGTGTTTAGCTTTAAAACATCATGAACTAAATCTCCAAATCTTCTTATCTTCAAAATTATGTCAGCAGCTATGACAAAATGACATCTGTTTGGAAGCTGTAACAAGGATACTGCTTTACTTGACACTCAGCTCAGTCCTGTTACAGAGCAATGTCTGACTGCCACATCCAAATGCAGCAAGTCCTCTGCTGAAAGTATGTAGTTCAGCTGACAGCCATACTTAGTAACTGCTTAATTAGTATCTGCTGCCTCTATTCCAGTGAAAATTGTCAGTATTTCATAGATTTATATTGGCCAGAGGAATGTGAGATCTTTTTCCTGATGTAAGGTGTGGCAATGCTTTTGTTTTTTTTTTCATTTCCAGAACTTGAAGGCTGGAGAACTGCACAGCAAAACCCCTTGCTGTCTCTCCTTGCTATTCATTGTGTGCATTTAGTCTGTCAGAAACACTCTGCTGCTGCAGCTAATGCTGAGCAGAGATTGATTGTGACCTGGTGTTCCACAAGACATGGCTAAGGCAAATTAATAGCTCATTGCTACTGAAAGGGGGTGGGGGGTGTCATTCCCACCTTTCCTATTTCCTCTGGTGGTCTTGGCCCTGGGCTCCTGCTCCTTAACTTGTCTGGGGAATTAACCCTATGGTTTCCTCAGGCCCCCCCAGGTATCATTCTAAAGGGGTTAAGGAATGGTGAGCAATCCCCACAAAAACCTGGATGAGTCTCTGGGGAATGGGAAGAGCAAGAGCAGGAGGGGCCCTTCTCCTCGTGGGAACAATATGCTGTTGCTGAGCTGAGCTGTCCCCAGAGCTGCCCCTCCTTTGCTGGTGGCACATCTGGCCAATAGTCCCTCCAAATCAGGGGCTGGGATGTTTTCTGCTTTATGCAGGGTCTGGCTGCTCACAGTTGTGTAATCCAATACAAAAAGCACAACAACTCCAGCAATTCAGCTCTCCATCCACAGCTTCCCACTCCTGCTCTCTGCAGCCAAACACAATGATACCAACTCATAGCAGCAAAAAAAGATGGTGAGATTTCACAGACACCTTCCCCCCTACAAACCAGTAACATTCCTGCAGCCTCTGAAGCACCACATGTTGCTCCCCAGACATATGTGTTTCTCCACGGACTCCAGCAGTGCCGTTTTTCTGGTCTCTCCAAGCCCCGAGGCTGAGCAGTGTCTGTTGTGTCTGATGGAATGACAGGAACATCCCCTCTGGTCTTCCCCATTATCTCCCACTGTGGAAAGGGATATTTGCTTTTTCCAAGTGTGCCTGGAAGACTGGGCCTCTGGTGCTAATTCCCAGGTGCTACTGCTGTCCAGTCCTTAGGACTACAGCTGTCTTAGCTGTCTTTTTTGAGAATTAATGGAAGTTTGTTCACCTCCAAATCATAGTGAGAGTTTGCTCTTGTACATCTGTAAGTCTCTAGTGCTTCTCACATAAGTGCAGACATCCTTATTTTATGATTTCTTTCAAACCAGATGTTATTAGCTTGCAACCTATATTTCAGCAGTCCCAAACTGTAATCTAGCACTGCTAAATATGGAATAAAATCTGGCTTTAGAGTGGGTTTCCATGTTTCGCATTTAGATTTTCAGCAGCTTATGTGAAAACGTTTAATTTGCTGAAAATTGCATAGTCATACCCACTATTTCAGGGATAGTGGGTAGCAAAAATAACTGTTGAACTGAAGTATTGTCTAGTAAGGCTGTCTGAAGAAAGTGAGTCTAAGTAGCCTAGAACAAGGATGTACTTTCTTGCAACCAATATAAAAATGTCATTCACTACCTGCTAATTTTCTGCTAACAGAAGAGCTCCATTAGTGACTCAGTTTTTGCTGTAAAATATCTTTTGTATAGTTGAGATGAACATAGAACTCTATGGTCTTTTTATTGTTTTCTTTTGTTCAATTCCTAGTAGATTTCTGATTTTCTTTTAGACATCTTTATTTCCAAGGCTTTACAATCATGTGACTTATCCTCTTCAGGAGAATTCATTTTATATCTCATGGTCTCATACTTTGTGCTACTTGGGTCATACTTGATGCTCAAGGTGTGAGGAGAAAATTCAGTTTCAGTTATCTGCCCTTGGCTATTTATCACTGTGTCTAATAAACAAGTTGTCTATATATGTATATATTTTATTTCATTTTATTTATACACACACACACACACACACAAAAACACACACACACACACAAAAACACACGCCATTTTAGTGATTATAGAGGGCATGGAGGCTCTTGATCCTTGTCTTTGCTTTCTGCTTCTTGACACTTCAAGGACAAGGAAAACTTGACCATTGACTTCAGCACCTAGTTCTTCACATGCCTTTAATAATTTGTCGAGATATTATCTATGCTTTTTGATTATTTCTCCCATGGCTTTATTGCACCTTACAAATTGTAGTGGACCAAGGACTGCTATGTTCTTAACCCACAAAAGCATGTTTTCTCCTTTGAGATTATTCTGAGTTTTATCTCTTCTCAATCCTATTCAGGAATGTCGTACATAATCTGCTTTAATGGTCATGAACTCTGCCCTTGGTACATTTAACAAATTCCTGCTGTTGAAAAAATTAATGCATCTCTTTCTTCTCACTAAGGGATAGTCATGATGCTTGGCATGTTCCTTGTGCAATAACATGTGCAATCTTTTGCAGACTTCAGTTTTGCACAGCATATGAGATAATTCTCATCAGATGTCTCATCTTCTAGTATTTTGGTTGACTTCTTTAATTTCTGAGCTCTTTCTGTCAACTGAACTTGGTTGATTCAGTCAGAATAACTTCCTGCTTGGTCAAGTTTGGGCTTTTCTTTGGACAAAATGATTTTTCAGATGTTCAGGTTTTCAAGTGCTTTTAAACAAAGCACAACATGTAGGGGAAAAAAAAGGTCAAAACACAACTCACTTTGTTTTTTACTAAGTTGTTTTTTTTTCTCCCATAAGTGTTTTTCATGGTTAGTCTCTTTTGCCTCTATTACCTGGAAAACTAAAGAAAATTCAAGTGTCAGGAAAGTCATAGCTGTTACCAGCAATAATATCACTCATTCCTCAGATAAAAGACAGTGCAACTTGAAGGAAATTGCTTGCTAAACAGCAAGGCTGTACAGACTTTCATGAGTTAAGCAGGTTTTCAGAAAGACAAAGAATAAGACACTGGGGGGATAAAACATAGCAAATTTTTAGAAAATATATTTTTGGAGCCTGTTACTCAGGAGTCTTTGGAGTGGATACTGTCAATCATTACATAGTTTAGAGCAGCTGCTGAATGATTTTTTCAGGAAAATATCACCACAGAGAGTGAGTCACCTAATCTTCCAAAGTATTATAGCATCTTTTTGCAAGCTTTATAATTACTCTGTACTATTACGGGGGAAAATGCATTAAAATTATTTCTATATGTAAGTACAACATTTAATGTTATGGTTTACAGATGCCTGAATGCTTTCTTCATGCATAACATACATTCACTCTTGTTCCAAAATATATCAACCTGTAATTTCTAAATAGTGAGGTAATCTAGGTATTGTTATGAAACTAACCAAAATGCATCATGAAGTTTAGGTGTCCTGTAATTGTAGCAATATTTCATACTCATTTTGTGTATGCTAGTATGTACAATAAATAGTTTCTCTTTCCTTCAGGATGTGGACTGAAGTACATAGATTCATATAAAACAGAAGTTCAGGAGGAAAAGCACTGCCTAAATTAAAGGCATAAAGAGAGGATTTCACACAAATGGTTGTTTTTATTGAGGGTGTTCTGTTTCCTTGAATGGCCTATTAATTCTGAAGGCCATTTGGGTTAGAATTCTTAAACTGAATAATGTTGTCATTCATGGCCTCATTTTGTTTATTTTCATCAACTTGTTGTATGATGGCTATTTTAAATAGGATTTTTAAGAATAGGATGGATGGCAACAAAAGAATGTGTTTACTTTATCCATCATTGTGGCCTAGTTCCACTGTACTTACCCTCACTGAGGCAAGCATTAGAATTCGTGTCCCATTCATCCCAGAGAAACTAATTGCAGAGCAAACCAGACCAAATGTGAGTGAGGATTAAAAGAATCCAGTTTACAGTAATTATTGAAGCAAATAAATAAATAAATTTTGTTTTGGTGATTTCTCCTCTAGTGCATAATGGCTGAATATGAGTCCTAAAGGGAATCACTGTGCTCTTGAATAAAAGGGTGGCTCCTGTATACCAGAAAAGATGTGATTTGGCAGAAAAAGCTGAGCTGATCAGAGAGAATGAGACCTTATGATACTGGAGTTGAAATTTCTTCATGAACTGAATGGATCCTGAAGTATTGTCTCTGTTCAGTAACAGGAAATATTTACATAGTAGAAATATTTGAAATAGTATTTATTTTGTTTTTCAAGAGATATATGTGGAAAAACTGAGTGAATTTGAAATTTCCCTCTAGAAATTCTTAAGAAGTTTAGCTTTCTGCCCAGTAAGTTTTTAGTCATAGACATGTTTTACTAAAACTGACAGTGCAGTTATCAGAGGAGATAAACTTTCTTGCACACATCAGGCTTAAAATAGAAACAGAAATCTTTTAATATAAGCTGACTTTAATTAACTGAATCTCAGACCAGGGCACAGAAAGTATCAGATCTGTTGAAAGTAGAGAGTATGTCAATGTTGGGGAGGGGTGATAAGTTGGAGGAACAGAAAAGGATTGTTCATACCCTCAGGAACTTGCAGAAATTTCTAGGATTGCAAGTGAACATTAGAGTAAGAAAGTTTTTAAACTAACAACTATATGGGCTGTGAAATTTGTGATAGTTTTACAAAGGTTTTAATTCCCAGGTTTGTGTCTGGAAATTTTACTCATTTCTCTTGAGACCAGGGCTGGGAGATCATTGACAGAGTGGTTGCTCTGTGGGAAATACTCTCATTTGAGTCACTCGGGCTTTCTGTACTTTAATAATCTCCCAGGAGTTCATTTCATTGTGTTACTGCCTTGGTGAAGACTTTTGGTGCATTGGGAAATGCAGCTGTCAGACCTCAGGGTCCTGATGGCTCTGTTTTGGGGGATATTTATTATGATTATTTTAAAGGTATGTCAGCAAGTTTGCCAAAATTTATGATCTGGAATTATTCAGCACATGTCAGATTGTGACATCCTCCTCCTATACATAAACATGGGTCAGACCCGTGAAGAAGTTACAGTCTAAATAGCTGACACAGGCAAAAGACTGCACTGGTATAACTCAGTTTCCTTCTTCTCACTTGAGTAAAATATAGCCTGTGCAGTGTAAGACCAGGCACAGAAATAAAAGCTGGCTCTGAGTGAGGCATCAGGCCAGCGTGGTGTGCTTTCTGTGTTCTGCAGATGCAGAACAGCCACTCTGTAATGTAGTAATTACTCAAGGGTGGCACTACATGACGTGGCTGTGCTGCATCCAGACCCTCAGCTCAACTGAGGTGTCACAGGGTGTCCCTGAGCCGTCTCCCTGGGCTTGATTTACTGTTGTTGCACTCACCCTGCACCTCTTGCAAGGGAGCTCTTTGTCTTGATAGGACTGACGGCCACTTTTCAATTAAATCCTTGAGCAAAGCGCTCTTCTAACGAGAAGTAATCAGCCCAAGAGAAAGTCACATCCACATCTGATGTAAAATGGATTATCTCCATCTGGTTTGGACTCTCCCCTGGTATTTTGTGTCTGACTTCTATTATCTGTGTCTGATTTAGAGGATAAACACCCTAGGGCAATGTTTGCACAGTACCACATGCCGTGACAGCACTCAATAAATTATAGGAGAAGGTGGTCACACAGGATTGTTCCCAGCTTCACATCCCTGATCCCACTACCCACAGATCCCAAGCCGTGCAGAGGAGCTGTGTTTCCTGAGTGACACTGTTCTACACTTGAACAGATTTCTCTTAGAACCAATATTTTTGTGCTAAAGGGCATTGAAACATATTCATTCATAATTTAATGAGAGGGGGTTTTTGCTAGTTATTCATGCCTTAATAATTCAAATCTTTTCCAGATGCTGACACCTAGGACAGTTGTAGACAGTCAAACAATTTAAAATAACCCAAACCCCAAGCAATTCCCTCATCCTACCTCAAATCCAAACGACTTCAAAATTACTTTTTCTCTCCCTCTTGATCTCTTTTCCACCCCCTTCACTTACCACTTCCCTTTTCTTTCCTTACACCTTTTCTGTGCTCCTTCCCCCCCACCCCAAATCAAAGCTTTTCATGCAGTTTTTCCTTTTCCTGAGTAACACAGAAATATAGCCACAAATATCCACAATCATGTCCTTCCAGAATTGAAAATGCTTAGGCACAACTGCAACACAAATGAAACGCTTAGTTGGATAGGTTGTGCTCTTAATTTTAGCTTATTCTAGCTCTCCTGCAGAAGCCTGAAGCTTACACTTTCTGCATTTTTATTGTTCTTCCTCAGGCATTAATGAAATACAAAATACTGTTGGTTTGAAAGGCAGCATTTATATTTAAAGGACAGAATGCACAAAGTCAGTGAAGAATCTGTCCCATATAGTTATTTTAACTTTTTTTCCAACTGACCCCTTGGGTTTTATGGTATCTTGTGTTGGTTTTTTTTTCCATTTCCCTAACCGGCATAGAACAAATACATCAAGAAATACTGATTTTTTTCACAACCCTTCCCCCCTCTAAAGAGCAAACAACAACAAAAAAATTCTATCTATATGGATATGTTAAATGTTTGCAAATTATTAGGCATGATGTCTAACTGATGTTCTTATCTTAAATGAATAGAGTCCTTTAAATCCCAGGTTAAAATCTCAGCGTTACTAAAATACTCATTCTCTGGGTTTCAGAGAGAGTCAGTCTGAATGCTTTTCTACTTACTCTGCAGTTGCCATTATTGTTAACAGGCATATTTCTTTCTGCTTCCGTTGGAGTCAACTTGATACACATGTGGGATCCTTTGATAACCTCTTAAAAAGACACCCTTCTGCTTTACATGCACTTTAGAGTTTTAATGAGCTCACGGTGCTTCTTTGTGTCTCTGTGGCCAAAATGTTATCTAATACTTCTTGTAAATAATACAAGATAGCTTTTTACTCTGTAAGTGACCTCTGTAGCATGTGCTAACAGTCTATTTGAATGTATTTGCCCACAGGGTGTTTTGCTGGAAGCAGGGGAAAGCATTAGGAAGCAAAGCAGAACCATTATTCCCTTCCTTTTCCACAGCCCAGAAACAACTGTATCTATTCAGCTTCTGGGGAAGACAAAACCTGGGAGAAGGAAAGGTGAAGGAAGGAGGAGCCAGTACTCTTATCTTTGCTTTCCCGTTCTTCAGTCCAAAGCCTTGTAGGAGCAAGTCATTTCTCCTGGGGAGACTGAACAATCCTTATTGCGATGGAGGTTTTTTCATACCTGCTTCAAAGGCCACGGTAAACACACAACAGTGAATTTTAATGTTGTCTGCATGTATATCTGTTCCTACTTCTATTTACAGATACAGTATTTAAACCTCTGAGTCCTCAGCTCACATCATATACTCACCACTTTTTTGGATAAATTTTCCACAAAAAGCATGAAATTAGAGCTTTGAATTCCTTTTTCTAGCTATGTTTTAGATGTGTGGGAAGTGTTAAACAACTGTTGAAAGACAGCCTTATGTGCAGAGCTCTCTGATCTAACGGTATTCAAAGGAGTGGGGTGCAAGGCTTTAAAGTTCCAACATGCAGGTGCACATCACACACTTCAGAATGGCTTGGGGACTTCTGCCATCTGTGGATCGCTTGAGCAGGATGGCTTTAGCAGTGGGACATGGGATGGGCTCATCTGTTCACCCTCTGGCTTTGGCCCCTGCCCCTGTGCTTCCTTAGGAGCACTTGGAGAGCAGCCCTGTGCCCTTGGCTTTGGCCACCAGACAGCAGCTCAAATGGCACCACAAAATGCAAGAGAGACAAAGTAATGGAAAAAAAAAAAAGGCTCCTTTCCCTCCCTGAAGATCAGTAACATGTTCCTGTGGTGGGATCCAGGTGGGAGAAGATGCTTATCCTCCCTCTGGGCTCGGAGCCTCCTGCTCCCAGACCCCACCCACCCTTGGCTGATGGCAACAGTGGTAAAGCTGCAGGATCTGCTAAGTAAATACGAGTACTCTGCTCTGTTCTATGGCACTGGTGGCTGTTTTACAACTGTCAGCAATGGAACAGAGTGCTTTTGTAAATGAAATAAACCAGGAGAGTGATAGGCATAATTCGGATCCTGGGTCTAATGGAGAACACTAGAAAGGGTGATACCTGCTGTGCATCCCTTTGCATGCTTGTCACGGAAAGAGCACTAAACACATCATGTAGCTTTGGATTCCTGCAGTTCTCAAGCTTTGTTTGATGTCAGTGGGAAGTGTGAAAATCTAAAGTAACTGATCATCTGCATGTGCAACATCTGAAAGCAGAGGAGCGAGCTTCTCTTCAGTTCTCCAAATATAGATTCTGTTCTGTTCATTGTCACTACAGCTGGCCAGATAATTTGCACTTCTCTTTTTTCCATTTTCTGTGGCTCTGATAGTGTCTGTAAAAGACTTGAACCAACTGAATACTGAGGTTACTAACTCACAGCATCACTCAAATCTACCTCTCTCTCTAGCGTGACTATTATTTAGGACAAAAGAAGGTTATTAAAAATGTGTTCACTTTTTCTTATACTTACAGCAATCCCATCTTTAATAAAGTTTAATGCTAAAACTATGTTTTAGTACCTGACTACTTCTACGTTTGGGGGATTTTTTTTGTAGATACTTACATACAGAGGCACTACATTACAATGAATATTAATTTTGGTTGCATTGCACTTCCCCATCAATGACAAGAAGAGATTAACTAAAACAATATTTTATTTCCTACTTTAATGGTGAGTACATAGCATTAATTAGATTATTAATCCAACTAGAAACTCTTGTACAAAGCTATTTCAAGCCATTAGTTGCCCCATTGTAATTGATGGATTACTGCATTACCATTTAATTTAGTATTGTTTTCAAGGCATTACATTCCATTTCATTCAAGTTAATTGTATAGCCAAATAAGGAAGGAACTTTCTTCCTGAGCATGAGTGATGCAAGCATGGATTCTTCCTGATTTCAGATGTAATGGGATGTGATCCATACAGCAATTCTGTACAAGGCCTTCCAGTTAGCATTACCTTGTAATTTATGGTAAAAAGAAATAAGGGAATGGACCAGAAGATTGCGTGGCATTTGGATTCAACATTGTGATAGTCTTCTCTGCAAATGGAAATTAACATCAATTATTCAAATCTAGTTATGCTTTCAACCCTCTTAATTGCAAAGTGTTTTCCATTCAGTGATCAAGCCCAATTCCCTAAACATAATAGCAATTATAACTGTGCATCCAGAGGAAAATATACTCTCTTTGGCCCAATTTTCAGCTCTTATATGACCTCTTTATGCTGCTTTTTACACAGAGGGGTTGTTAAGCTGGAGTGACTGTTCTCTCTGCATAGAATGTATCCCAGGGCTGTTGAGGAGCATGGACTATAATCTTCTTTATTGACCCAGCATAAAACCAGGGAAAACAATCAGTGGGATTCAGCTACCTAGATATAAGCATGTAGACCATTTTAGATAGAAGCATTTAGGTACCTGATAAACCTTCACAAGGGTAGAGAATGTAGTGAAGAACTGGGGAAGATCCATGGCAACTGGAGGCAAAGCTGGAGGTAATACCCTGGGGTATCTAAAATAGCACAGTGGTTACTTGCCTGAATTACACTGGTTTTGCCTGGCAACTGGGACAGCTATTTTGGGCTAAGAAAGCCTTAATGTAAATTATAATATTTTTGGAGCTGAAAATTACTTCGTGCACTGGATCGTATAAGGGCATAATGAACCTTTTCTCTCCTTAGTGCATTTCCTATTTTCATTAGAATAACTTCAGGCCACTCTTGTCCATCTTCTAGTTTGGGGGGTGGGAGGGAAGGGGTGTTGGGGGTTTTGTATGTTTGGTTTTGGTTTTGGTTTTGTTAGGTTTTTTGTTGTGTTTTTTTTCTTGGTTGGTTGTTTTTTGTGGCAGAAATGATGATTCTGCTGCATTGTTTGATTTTTTAGCCCACAACTGGTTTAATATTTGAAAGCACTACACCTTTTACTGCAAATAAACAATAATGCATAGTGTATGTCTTGAAATATAGTCAGATCTTTACTGAATGGACTTTATAGTATAAAGTCCCATCCCCCTGGTTAACCACATTAAGACCTTGGTCCCAGTGAGGTATGTCACCCTCCCAGGCACCTTCCCTGACTATTTTTCTGTGGCATGAGACTAGAAAAGCCAGGCAGCAGCTGGTAATATCTTTGGGATAGAGAAGGCATCTTGTCTTTATACTCAGGGACAATTCCAACTCTCTTATTCTTTTGCCTTTAGCAGACAGTTGCATGAGACATCAAAAATCAATGACATGTCTACTCATAGGGAAGAAAATATTAACTCTTTTGAATGAAGTATTTACTTGAAATTGGTGTCCTCTGGATTGGATTTATTAGAGATAGAAGCAGTTGATGGAGTCAGGTCATTCCCTGCTGTGTTCTCCTTTGATAACAAAAAAAAATTTTCAAAAGAGAAGAAGTCTTAGTTCTTTAGGATTCAAATCTAGATTTCATTACTCTTGCTTACAGTTTATTATTTTCTACAAACATATAACCTAGAGCTGTCCTCTACCACTCGTGCTCTTGAGAAACGGATTATTTTCTTACTGCCTTTTCCATTTCCTGAACTGCAGATTTGGATTCATCTGACAACAAAAACAAACAGACTCATTCAGTCATGACTGATTAGATTTCTGCCAGTACTGGCTGGCCTGCATTTGGGCAGTGACTCCCACTTCAGCTCTCTCTGGCAGAGAAATTTGCTTTATATATTTATTGGGAACAAAGGTGTGTTGCTTTTTCAACCATCTTCAACTAAACTGTAACTTCCTAGTAAAAGAGTGTAGAGAGATGAATAGTCAATGCCAGGGGTGGGCTTCAACTGGAAAAGTGGGATCCTTATTTTAAAATTCCTGGGTTATGTGTGCTTAGATAGGTGATTTTATTAGCCTCCAAAACCAATCTGTAGACATTGGGAAAACTGCCATGGTTGGAGCCACTTTTTCCTTGTCTTCAAAGATGGTCCTTCACTTCCAGAGGATTAGCCCAAGATCTATGAAACACCTCCTGCAATGTAAGCTTCATATTGAGGGATCAGGAAGGATTTCACTTGTGCCCAGAGGATTTATGTTTTGTTTCTTTACAGTAGCATGATTTTCAAGCTTTGAAAGAACTGGAAATGCCACTTGACAGAAGGAAGCCTGATTCCCCTGCTAGTGCTTGTGCAGAGTCCTCTGCTTTTGTGAAAGACTGCTGTTCATATGTGCTGAAAGCTTTGTTTTGTATTACTCTGCAGATGCATATGGTGGGCTATTCTGCTTATAATTGGAGTCTAGATGTAATTATAGACAAGGGGATCTTATAGTTCATCTCTTCTTGTAACTTACTGCAAAGTGTATATGTATTTCTGGTGGAGCATATGACTGGTATCTGGACACTGTTCTATGAGAAATGAGATGCATTAACTGCAGTAATCAGAGTGTTGTCCCAAACCCCATTCAGTACAGTATGATCTGCCCATTTTAATTGATGCCTTTTTTTTTACTCATTATTACTTTAGAATGAATGTCTCTTTCAAGGAAAAAAAGAAAATAAGGGCAAAACTGCAACACAGAGAAATTACTCTAGTGGTGGTAACACTCAGAAACATTTGCCATGGGCATTGATTGGAGTAGTTGTCATATATTTATGTCATGTTATAATGGCATACTGTGGGCTATTCTTGTATGCGTTCTCATTCTGAGCTCGTTTGTCACTTGTCTGTGTAAATTCAACATCTTCCTCATCTGAGGGAGTTTATATATCTCCTTGCAGTTGACTGTAAACAAATTGCAAGTGCTGCTTGGCAGGTGACAGATTAATCCACTTGGTTAGGTGAGGCTGCTGCAGTCTCAGTGCAATATGAAAAATTTACACATTTGAGAAATTCCAGGCTTCTTCTTTCTAGCATAAAATTTGGGATATGACAGCAGATGTTAGATTTTAAAAGGAGAAGAATGAGATTCTGTGGGGGATTGAACTAGTTCATTTAGTTCTTATGAAAAACCCTCACCAAATAAAGCAGACACTTTGTTGTCTTGCTGCTGTAATTGGTTGCTTTATGCAGACTGTGTGGAGTGAGCCCATATGTGGGGACTGAGTTGCTACACTTTGCTAAGGCAGATGTTGTTCTCTGATTTCCAGCATGTGACAGCCTCTGAGCCTTACCTGGCAATCAAGCAAAGGTCTCCATTGGGTACAGCTGGATCAGGGTACTCACATCCCTCCCAGCTTCAGCCTGTCTGCAAACACATTCTGCCATAGACTCACTGCAGCCCTGAGGCCTCAGTGTATCTCTGCCTTGGATGATGGAAAACTTTAATAACACGTACAAAATTAATTTGGATCTTCTCCTAACACAAGTCTTTGAAGTCACTGGGAAGCATTGAGGGCTTTTGGCACAGCAGCTCTTTATTTCTCTGTATTCAGCTACTATACCTACTGACTTCAGTTAATCTGAGTCCCTGTTGTTTCCATAAGTACCTCTTTTAATATGTAAAAGCCATATGTATTTGTTGCTTCTTCTTGAGCAGCCTCTCACCTCTCAGTTGTGGTGAAAGATGCTGTACAAAAAGAATAAATTGGCAGTGTAGCTCTTTGTGTCTTGCTAAGATAAGACCCAGCCATATGGCTCAGTGTTGGGCACTGGGAAAGCAGATGAGAGCTGGGAGGTTTGGGGGAGTTTGCTTGTTTGTTTGCTTTGCTTTCATTAGGCACTTCTTTTAATTGTTTCTTTTTTTCCTCTGGCCATTGAGAAATGAGACCTTGTGGTCCTGTATGTAATTGTGCTAGCCTTTATTTGGGAGGAATCATATGGTGGTCTGTAAGAGCACAGAAAGGCTCCTGGGGTTGTTAGGGGCAGCCTCATGCTATCTAATGACAATCACAGCTTTACTGAACTCCCATTTCCGTCAGGCTCCTTGTGCTGCCTATTACTTCTATAAGAAATTTGCTTTAAAACTGCACTCCTCTGGAAATCTCCTAATTGTCTGTGCAAGCTTATTCCTGGCCATGTTTTCCTCCTCTTTGTTCATGTGCCAAAGACTACACAGCCTTTTAGTGTAAATAGCTTTTCTTTTGAATGTTTATCTCTGTCTTGCCATAACACACACAAACATTTGTAAAATATACATATCTACTTACATGAACAGTATTTTTTTTTCTCTAAACAGAACAAAAGGAGCACTATTACTCCTCATATTAATCTAGACAATGTTCTTTCTGTTCCAGTTTGAAGCTCTCTGCCTTAAATGTACCTGACTGGAACTATGCAAAATATCCCTATTATATCCTACATAAATTGCTTTCAAAACCTTATACAATAGAGTTAACATGGCATCTCCCTATGGAAATATTTGGTTTACATTGTTATACAATCATATTAGCTTTTTTAAAATAAGAAATGCACCGATGCTTCATTTCCATTCTACTTATGCATTTAATCAATTAATCTGGTTTCTATAGCTAATGCACCCATATTTTCTTTTCAGTCATTTAGAAACACTGATTGTGCATAGTAAGTTATAAACCAAGCCAGGTGAAACAATAGAAAAGTGTTTAATCCAGTACAGATCATATAGAATTAGAGACTCTAGCACCTGGCCCCAGCAGTTTTTTTCCCCAAAGGCAAAGCATATAGAAAATGTATTTTCCATCTGCTTTCTGAAAATGCAAATTGTAACTCAGGTTAACAGGTTAAACATTTTTAATACTATTGTATATTTGACATGAATCAACCTAACTCTTATTTCTTTAATTGAAAAAAGAGTTAATAACTGCATTTTATATAATTTTGAAATATCATGCAGGTCAAGACAAAGGGCATTTTCATTTGTATCATCATTTCAGTGCAAATATTCAAGAATACTTGTGCTACAGATGAAAAGGTATTAGAGATTTACTTATAAATGATGTTATTGTATCAGAATCCATCTATTCTTAATAATACCATATGTTCAATTCAATAATGTGTGTAATGGTCATTTTTACAAGAATAATTTACATCTTGAATTTATTTTCCATGTTAACCTTTACCAAATATTATTCATAAACTTTAAGTGTACATCTCACTGGTGCAATAGTCACAGCAATCTCTGTGTTAATTTTGTTTCCTTTTTTTATATGACATCTATTAAAATAGAGTTTCATTATGATTTTGAATTATTGTAACTATGTTATGACCAGATCCTTTATAACTTTCCATATTTGCCTATCATTCTAGCAATGCATTCTTAGCATGAAAAAACCCCCCACAGACACGTCCCCCCCACCCCCCCACCCCCTCTAATATCCTCAATCCTTTGTTTTAATTCTCTGCTTGTAAGTTTGAAACCTCTGCAAATCAGCATTGTTTAATGTGCTGACCATTTCTTTTGGTGAGAAAGTGCATATCTGTGTGCATGTATCTAGATAAATAAGGGTAGCTACCCAAAGGACTGGCTATGGATACATTATTTATTATGAGTTACTGATGATCTTATAGCTCATGAGTGACAGAGCAAAACAGAATGACGAGTTGGTATGAAAGCTCATCAATAACTTGAAGTAATAAATAATGTATTTGTCGTCTGCCAATTGAATATATTTTAAATGCATTATTAGCAGTTTTCCAATGTGTTTAATAATTATTCTGGAATGAGATAGGTAATGGCATCATCCAGATTCAAGGAAGTATTTTAAAAAAATCTGATTTTATTCTGCAGCACACCTTTGTTTTTGTTTAAATTATACAGAGACATACTAGAGATGTGCAACTAGTCTCCATGAATAATTTATTTGAATTTAACCTCCTTTTCTACTACTGGAATATTCAAACAATAGGCCACAACTTATTCTGATTCATATGTTATTAAAATTTTATTTGACAGATGTCTTTTTGAATTTTTATTTTATGTCTTGACAGCAATTATTTGAAAATGGAGCTATGTACTATAATTCTGCTGAAATAAATGGGACACTTTTTATCTGATCCTTTATTAGGTGCAATTGGCCTCATGAATCCCACAGTACTTTGAATCCTGGATTCATGAGAAAGAAGCAATTCTTATGTGAGCATTTTATTTACAGGCATCAAGGTTGGTTTCTGCCAATTCTCCAACACATAACTTTGAAGTTGCTTTCAAAGAATATATTGGTCAATTGTGAAAAGCTACTGCAAAGATAGGATGAACTTTCTCTAAAATTTCAAACATTTTTTCCTTTCAGATTTTTAACTTAGTTCTCCACTGAGGCTTCATAATTTACATAATTTTCCTGCTCTATATAGTATGATCTGTTTTTTCCTGATGTTCACCTGCTTGGTCCTGAGAGGAAGATCTTTCACTGTGGAATGAAAGGGAAACTAAATGTTATAGGTAAGTCACAAAAACAATTAGGTGCTACAGTATTTCATCTATTCTTGTTCCTCATGTATTTTCTATAAAAACAGGTCATTAAATTAATGTATAAGATTAATGTATGGTCCATAAATCCCCATTGGACAGAAAGACCTAGATGCCTTTCACGTAATTCCAGACCCTTAACTGAGAATTTACATGAGCCTCAAGAGATCAGCCTCACTCTTGAACTGTTTATTTCATGATAACCATCAGTTTTGCTTCTCTTTTCAATCAGTACAGAGAGAGGCAGGAAGCACACAGGGACAAGTCAGATCACAAATACTCTGGATTATTCTTTAGAACATCTTCCTTGCTCTCATTGCTGTTTGCAAGTGAAGACCAGAAGGCCAAATCCAGGATTTATCTAACTGAAAAGTAGAGGACACCAATGAAATGGGCATTTCTAGACAAAGCTACTTTTTATTTTAAAGTAGCACAATCCTAAGGTGACTAGCTCAAGCGGAAATTTCTACATTGTTGATACCTGAATTTAGGTTAAGTGAATCAGTGCAATGAGCTAATTTACATCATAGATTTTTTTTAATGCAATGAAGTATGTGAGTTTGGATAGTAACAATAAGGGTCCAATTCTGCCTGGAGAAGCAAAATTCATGTTGCCCCACTGGGGCAGCTCTGCTGCTTGCCTCCCTTCTGCTTATTAAGGTTTTAATTACGTATGGCATGTTAGATTCCTGCTCTGAAGTCCAGGCCATATTTCTGATTTGGTTTTAACTCAAAACCTAGCAAAATCACCCCATGCTGACTTCCAAATACGGGGTGTATCCTTTGGTACATGATGGTTCCCAGGCAGTCTTGATAAGCCCCTGCTGCACTGGGGCAGTTGTTCACAATTAATATGAAGTAATACAAATGATCTCTTAAAATTAATTTGGACATATGCCCCTTTTTCACAAACTCCCACAAATGGTTTGAGAAGATATATTTTGGGGAATGTTGGTAACAGGCAGCCTAATAATGTCATTTTATTTTCTGACAGAACAGCGTTTGTGGAATCTCAGAGGCAGACTCCCAGCTAGCATAATTTGCCATCTCTCCCTTGAATTGCCACTGTTTTATTGCAGCTCAAGAATCTGGCCCATGACTCTTGTTCCACTCTGACTTTTGTGATTCCTGTGTGCCTCATATATTCCTATTTTATTAAACCATGCTGAGGAGAAGGGGTAGCATTCCTTTGTGCCACTCCAGAAATACAAAACAACTTAATTGGCCAGGGCAGGCAGGTTTACAGCTGCTTTACATTGACAAAAAGGCACAAAGGAGCCAGACGGTACTACTGAAATGGGGTCTGTACCTGATAGTGTCAAGATGTATAAGAAGTATGTGAGTCATAAATACATTTAGATTTGACAGTAAGTCTTCTCATGGCCCTTTCCTAGAGCAAGATGCTCTTATTCACTGGAAGAAGAAAAAAAATGTGTTTCTTTGGGAATAAGTTCTGTTCTGAATTGACATTAGAGCTCTTGTCTCTGCTGTGTAATGCAGACTGTTCCCACTGCATCACAAAAAGAGCTGAGAAGTCAGAGAGTCTGTAGTAAAATACTAGCCAGTGTATTTTTGAGTTGTGGTGACATAATGGTCAGTCCCCACAGCAGTTTGATGCAGCTGAAAGATGCTGTTCTGAAGAGCCTAAAACACTTGCAGACAATAAGATCTCCTACTGGAAGCCCTGCTGTCTTTAAGGACTTTTTCCTTGGAGAAAGCCCTTTTAATTAGGCTTTGCTCCAGTTCTCAGACATTGCATTTCAGAATACTGAAAATAAGTATTCTGAGAATCAGATCTGCATATGCCACTTTTATATTTTCTGTATTCATAGCACTGCTGAAAATTAAACAATACTTTAAAAAATGTTAGCAGCAAATAAACTAGTTGCATTATGGGAAGAACTTTCTGATCAGTCATAATTTATTTTTAATGATACTATTTATCTGATATTCCTTCCTTCCACTCCCCCCGCCTAACTCTCAGAGGAAAAAGAGTGAGGGAGGGAGGATGAGAAGGAGTTCACAAGCAAATGAACCTCTGTATCTTCAAAAGTCTGCAGTTACTGAGGTTACAAATCACATTAGTCCCCAGACAACAAGGAGGATGCATATGCCATCAGCAACAGTGGGGTTAATAAAAGTGTGTTCTTCTGTATCTAGCTTATTTTATAGATCTCTGTGCTTTTTCAAAATTTCTGTAATGAGCATGTTGTGCCTGTCAGGGGTTGGTTTCCTCAGTGAAACCTTCACAGTCACTTTCATCCCCAAAGTCTCAAACTCCTTGTCAAAACCTATAATTACCTCCCAGAGTCAAACCTGCCATTAATCATCTCAGAAAGACTTTTGCTAAGCCTTATCACTAAGAGTGCTGAAAATGAGTAGGGACCTCCTGTATCTGTGCCACTTCTCTGGTCTGTTGTCCTCCTACTCTGGGAAAACTGAGAATTAACTAAAATAAGCTTTGCTGAAATAACAAGGCTTTCAAACCATAATACTATACAATGTGAAAGTAATCCAGAGGTCTTTCTTCCTCTTTTACTCCTTTTTTCGTCAAAGCTAGACAAAGGCCTTCCACCCTTTGCAATAATACAGCTATAACAATTAGATGGGGCATAATGTGAGAAATACTTTTCCCCACTCTCTATTTTTTACAGAAAAGATTTGGTCAAAACACTACAAAGAGGATTTTTTTTTCTTGTTCAATTATAAAAAATCCAGATAGATGCTGTCAGGTAGCCTGAATATTAACATCAAAATAAATGCAGTTATTTTAATGAACATAGAAGCAGAGGAACACCCCCTTCTCTGTATTCCTAACCCCAGTACCAAGTTAAAATTACTATGAAAAAGAGAGTTTCAAAACCAGTAACATTTTGGTATTATCCATGTGGATAATTTGCCATCATGGGGAAAAGAACAATGTAGATAATTTCAGGGCATATGCAGACTGAGAACTCCATGGTCATGTCTACACCACGACCATGATGTGAGCAAAGGCCAGTAATAAAAAAGAAAAAGGATTCTTGATGACTCTCCCTTACCACCTAGCACATGTTTATAGCACCTGGCAAATGTAGTTGATTTAACTAGAGTAGATTAAAGGCAAAGTTCAATCTTTTATCTTTTTCTGTCTGTTTTTTTTGTTGTTGTTTTTTTGGTTGTTTTTTTTTTCCTAGTGTATTTGAAACTACTGTCCACATTCTGGTCGGTAAAACCAAATTAAAATAAAAAAAGTGTGATGAAGGAGCATGAATGATCAAGCTCTGGATTGGGAATGAGAAAAAAAGGTTCCTTGTTCATTTAGCTTCTGGTGCTGATGTGAGCCTGGGTACCAGCAGTAGAAGAGCTGAGTTCACTGTAAAGACACCAAATTGGTTTTTGTGCTTGTTGGGAAGACGTTGGTGTTCAAAGAAGCAAGTGAACACATTTATGATTCTTCTCTGTTTGTACAAATGCTGGTCTGGCATCCTCACAGTTGAGGGCAGCTTGAAGTCTCAGATGTGCCCTGTGCAGCTGGACAGCAGGCTCAGGACAACATGCTTTGGGCAAGACCTAATTCCTCAAGGGCCCAAATGTTAAATCTTTCCCAAGGTTTTCTGTTGTCCAATTTAAGCCACTACAGAGGAATGCAATGGTAAACCCATATGTCCATCATACCCTGCCTGAGGTTTTCCAGGTAGGGGGTTCTCAATGCTGAAATTTTCCCAGTGTATTTCCAAGTTGTTCTTATCCCATGGCACATATGGGAATTTTAAAGGTTTAAAATATTAAGTGGCGCCATCAGTTTGGAACATCTGGATCTTAATATAAATTATCTGATAGTTCCCTGAAATTCAGAACTGAACTGAGGCTTTATTTTCAAATCCAACACTCTTGCTGGATTCTAAGACACTAGAAAAGTTGTATAGAAATCTTCACTGTCCGAGTGGCTGAAGGTTTTGTAGCCATTTGTAGGAAACTCAGCGGAAGGGGATGAATGCAGTAAAAGAAGAAAAGAATGGGATTATGCCATGAACCAAGATGGACACTATGGAGGTCCTGCCAAAACAGAGTTAACTGATTTGCATTTGGATAATCATTTAAGTAAAAAGCGTAAGAATAATTGGAAAATGATTATTCAGCACAGGTCAAATGCTAGTGAAGATAATGAGAAGGTTGATTAGTTAGTTGAAAAAAATCCAGACTCACAGAGTCACAGAATATTCTGAGTTGGATGGGACTCACAAGGATGAGTGAGTCCAACTCTTAAGTGAGTGGCCTGTATGGGGATCAAATGAGAAGGAGAAGCCTGCTGCATCCTGTTGTGATCCCTGAAATGAATAGCACATGGGAAATGTGCTACCAGAAATATTTTAGTAATTCATGTGTAGAATTGTACCTCTAAACATGGAAGGGAGTATAAATAATTTTCTCTTATTTGCTGATGGTAGATGAAGTAAAAGAAGAGAAGAGCATTAATTTAGGAAAGAATCATAAATATGGTCAGAGGTCACAGGGTACATAGTTCTAAGTGTTTATATCAGCCTCTGAAATTTGCCTGATTTTGTGTTGAATCCTGCAAAAAAGCACCTTGATTTTGTGCAGGCTTTTCATCCTACCTATACAGGTAACTTCCCTACAATTCCAGCTGTCTTTGTACTCTTCCACTGCTTGAGACAGCTCTCAGTTACTGCCTTACCTCAGTGACTGGGATGTTTTTCTCTCTTCATAACCCAACTCCCTCACTGATGCATTGCATCCTGAGAGATACACCCTCATTTCTCAATGACTCTGGGATCTAAAATCTAATTAAACTGTCTTCTGATCTCTGTTTCTGTCTGTCTGATCTCTCCACACCCATTTTTCACTTGAATGGGTAAACAGATATGCATTTCTACCAGCAGCAAGGCAGAATCATGAGTCTGTGACCACAAAACTTGTAATTTGACTAAGGAAATCAGGGAAAATAGTATGGCTATCAAATTAAATTCTGAAGCAGTTATTCAAATTCTTTTCTTCTGCGTGTATTCATCTTGCCAATGTTCTTCTACGTACTTATGTTTTTACACTTTGTCTACTTTATATATTTATAATTTTATATGGAAGAGACATTTTAAAATAATTTTCCAAATAAATATTATATGAATAATACAGAATCTGCCAAAGGGTTAAGTAAATTAAAGCAATAAGTAAGTGAACTTGTTAGGCAGAACGTTGGTTTGTGAAAAGAAACATTACAGCTGATGTAGAAATCTGTATAGAAATTAGAGCCATGAAATGGTAAGTTGATTCTAGGATGCTACAGAGACAGTTTACATCTCTAGGGTAGTTAAAATAAAATAACACAGAATCAGCAAATGTTTTTATACATTGGAGATTTCTATAACAAGGCAGGATGTTTGATCCTGGCAGAGCTTTAATTACTCAGATGTTGATTTGGATGCCACTCAATACAAAAATGAAGAGGAGGAACACATTTTGAGAGGTATTTCAGTATTGCTTTCTTCTATGGCTTATTGAAGCATTCAGATGGTTTGAGGCTATTTTGGACCAAGTCCTAGGAATATACCAAGGATGATTTATAGGACTGAAGCGAAGAAACATCCAGACATTACCATGTCATTAGTTCTAAATGTTCTTGGGGACTAGTGGAACCAAAGTGAACATTCTGGACTACAGGAAAGTTAACTTTGAGAAAACATGAGATGCCCCAACAGACTTGGGTTATTATTTTATTGGTCAAAATTTATTGGTCATGCACAGGGAGTCTAGTGGAGATTTTAGGAAGGATTTTAGAAACAGTTGGTGATGCAATTAAAATCCATTCTGGTTCAGTCTAGAGGGAAAAAAGGCAACAGATGCAAGTTTGTTTAAGTGGCAATGTTAAAATAATTATAAACAGAAGGCTTCTTTAAAAATATATACAAAAAAAGTGAAGGGTGGATTGGGAAATCTCCAGAAATAAGCATAAGTAACTCAAGATTAGCAGTACTGAATGTTGACTTGTAAAGGGTATTTCAACTAATAACTGATTCTACTGCTGTATGCACAATAATTGAAAAATAAAATGAGAAAGTGATCTACTTAAAATGGAGTTTGGGGAGCCAAAATAACCCAAAACCCACACATGTTTTGAGAAGAGACAGGAGATGACAAGCTGCTCAGGGTAAGGATTACATTGCCTAATTAAACCAATTATCAACACTTAACATTGCATTGAATGAATTCTCCATTTTTTACAAACCTTTCCACACTGCCAAGCAACTTTCACAGCCACAGTGAAGCCATTGGGAAGATTCCCACCTGACTGGAATTGTTTGCAGGAAGGGGACCCAGCATTCCCAAAGGAAACAGGAATATGTCCAGTAATTTGGGATGTCTGGGGAGGTGAGAACCTGGTCACACTCACTAGAGGAGAGATGAGATGCATGTTTGTGTCTTACAGAACCCATCTATATGCCTGGGCTACAAGCAGGCTTCCTTCCATCCTTCCTTCCATCCTTCCATTCTCCTTTCTGTGCTGCTACCACTGGCTAATTCATACAGCCAAAGAGAAAAAAATCAGACCTTGCCTTGTAAAACACGTTTCCAACAGCTTCAAAAAGACCACTAATCTTCTTGAAGTTGAGAACAAGTTTGCACTCCTAAATGATTCAGGGCCATAGTCTCCATGACGTAGACCTGATCATAAATGAAAGTTTCTAGTGTCCTGAGGAAAGAGAATTACTAGAATGCAAATAATTCATAGCTATGAGAGTTCAAGAAAATGAAGAACGAAACAGATGAAGTCTTTGGGAAATTACTTTCCAAGTTCCTTGATGAGAGCACTAGAAACTTGCAAACATAATGTCATTAGTCTGAGATAGGTCTTTGACATCAATTATGGAAAAATATTAGCAAAAATGTGTAGGGTCATTGATGGAGCATGCTGTGGTACTTAATTTCTTTAGAGACAAGTTACATAAATTTATGAGAGTTTGATATTGCTTAATTCAATTGTCATTTCCCCTCATTTTTTTTTAGGTAATCTTGTCGGCCTTCAGTACAGAATGAATTGACATAATTTTATTTTTTAATGTATACCATTTTCACCTTGACAGGGATTAATTTCATGAAGGAATCATCTTGGTGAGGAAGGCAAATATATTATTATCCTTTTCATTTGAAGACTGAGCCTGTTTCCACCATTTCATGAGGTGATGGTTCTAGATGTATGGTTTGGGCTTGTCCCTTCCTGAGTTTTGTCTGTGGCGGAGAGGCGAGATACCACCTTACTCTGAATGGTCCTTTATGGCTACCAGCATGGGGCTTCAAGGGTTCAAGATAACAACAGATTTGACTGAAATGTGCCAAAAAGAATTTATAAATGTTACTGTTGTTCAGCTATTAACAGGCAGCTCCTGTGTGAGAATCTAGTGCTTGTCAGTGGCTGGTTTTTGCTTTCTCTGCTTGCTGCAGTGCTGTGCTGCTGATCACCTCACTCTGCTGTGCCTGGGAACATTTTGATAACAGCAGCAATGGGGATGCACCTTGGCTGGCAGATGGCCAGGGCATCACTGTTGTTCCAGTGCTGTTGTACTGGACAGGCTGGAAATCCTGTGTAAAATTGAGTTGAAGGAACTGTGACCTGTGGATGAGTCCACATGGGAGCAGAGATCTACCTGCAGCCCATAGGAGACCTGGGTAAGGGATGCCCAAAAGAGTCTGTGACCCTGTGGGAAAGCATGCACTGGAGCTAGCTCCTGGCAGATCTGTGGACCCATGGAGAGATGAGCCATCACTGGATCAGATTTTCTGGCAGGACTTGTGACCCCATGGGGACCCACACTGGAATAGTCTGTTGCAAAGAGACTGCACCCAGTGGAAGGGACCCACTCTGGAGCAGTTTGGGAAGAACTGCAGCCTATGGGAGGGACTCAGCTTGAAGAAGTTCATGCAGAACTGTATCCCTGGGAGGGATCCCATGCTGGAGTATGGGTGACTGTGAGATTCCCCTGCAGCCTGTGGTGAAGACCATGATGAGGCAGGCTGTCTCCCTGCAGCTCATGGAGACTAAAGGTGGAGACTGTACTTTAACAAGTTGCAGCAAGGCTGGGAACAAGGGGAGAAGTTCATTACAATATATAATACCTGGCCCAAAGGGACCAGGGGTGGGACTGTAATGGGTGTACCTTTAAATTGTTATTACTCATGATTTGAGC
Source organism: Pithys albifrons albifrons (assembly GCF_047495875.1). Lineage (NCBI taxonomy): Eukaryota > Metazoa > Chordata > Aves > Passeriformes > Thamnophilidae > Pithys > Pithys albifrons. The sequence goes on along the minus strand of NC_092458.1, from coordinate 108,405,751 downwards.
TGCATGTTATAGGAATTATTTTAACAGGTACCAGCTGGGCCAGTGGAGAACAAGCCTTACAAGAAGCAGTTGCAGTGAAGCAGTGACCTGACCTGAGCTGGCTTCGGTACCCAATAACTCCACACAACACACCACCTCCCCTGTGGTGGTCTTGAGTCACCACCATAACAGAGGTAGCCCCCAGTCATGGACTAAATTAACTCATTTTGTTGACATTTTGTAGGTGTGGTCCATACACTAAGGCAATCTGTATGATATCAGAGGATGGGGGGTGAGGGGGTGGGGTGTGGGGGTTAATGAGGTTGTACTGAATAGTGTGAGACCAAAGCATGTGCTGGATTTTCTGGGGTGGTGGAGTTGGTTTTCTTCACAGTGGCTAGCATGGGGCTGTGATTTCAATTTGTGCTGAAAACTGTTAGCGCTGCAGGGATGATTTTTTTATAGTTGAGCAGTTCTTGCACAGCATTAAGGCCCTTTCTGCTTCTCACATCACCCCACCAGTGTGTGGGCTGGAGTTGCACAAGAAGTTGGGAGGCGACACAGTCAGGACTGCTGACCCCAACTGACCCCAACACCATACCACATGGTGTCATGCTCAGCATATAAAGGCTGCAGGAAGAAGAAGTAAAGGGAGGATACTCAAAGTTATGGTGTTTGTCTTCCCAAGTCAGCAGTATGTGTGACAGAGCCCAGCTCTCCTGGAGTTGGACAAACACCTGCCTGCCCATGGCAAATGATGAATTAATTCCCTGTTTTGCTTTGCTTGTTTGTATTGCTTTGTCTTTCCCTATTAAACTGTCTTTATCCCAACACACAAGTTTTTTCACTTTTACTGCTTCAATTCTCCCCCAGATCTTGCAGGTATCAGTGTGAAGAAGAGGCTACATGGTGTTTAGCTCCTGGCTGGCTTTACATGATGGCACTGTCCCTCCTGTGGGGCTCTGCAGGGCTACAGCTCAGGTCCTCATGTCAGATGCTGCTGCAACATTGTCTGACTTTACCATATTGCACATCATTTTTGAAAGCAGGATTGAATATATCTGGTCAATTATTTTTGATCAAAAGTGAGGATTTCATGGTTTACAAATTTCTTATATTGTTTCTAGAAAATATCAGAAGTACCACAGTTCTGGAGTAAGACCAGGCAAAGGGAAGTGTCCAAAAAATACATCAAAATAATTCAGATTTGGAGACAGTTTTTTTTAATTAGCTTTATGGTGCATTTCTATTTTTCAGTTCTCTTCTTTCCTTCTCTTCAGCATTTTTCCTAAAAGCCTGATGATATTTACACTGGACTTGGCCAAGGGGATTTCTCTGTCTGCTTGACAGCAGGATGGTACTGAGGTTTCAGAAGACTTTTTCATTCACCAACACTGTCACAAGGTTGCAAGGTACTTGTAGCTGTTCAACAGGTGTCTAATATTCCTGGCCAAGGACTGCTACCCATGCAATAGTCACCTCAGAGCAGGTGCCCCTTGTAGGGTTACTCTTTCAGGTAGAAGGCAGATTAGTCCATACGTATTCACTATAGTGTCTGGAAAATCACAGTTGTAGATTTGTTGTGAGTTATTTGTTATTCATATAAATATCTTATTCTGTATTCCTTCTACCTGATACCATGTTCCATTCCTCTTAAACTGTGTCTCTTTTGCATTCACCATTGGGGTTTGCATTTGAGGAAGCAATGTGGTTCAGGAACCCAAATGAAATATTAAGGTGATTCTGGAAATCCAGGGAGATAAATGAGTAAGTGATTCCACTTGTAAGAGTGATTTTTTTTTAGTGTTGTAGCCTTGCTTTGCCAATGAAGACTGCACTGAGCAGTAGCTTACCTGTGGAACTCATCGTTTCACTTGCTTTTCCAGTTCCCTGTCCTGAGCTTTCTGCAGCAGCTTGCACACACTGACTCATACTTTCGGCAGTATATGGCTCACTGAGGGCAGAAAACTCCTTTAATGATGATAAATAACTGCCTTACAAAAGCTTCATGACCCAGTTAGACACTCCACCTCACCCTGTCACATTACATCTAGGGTCAGTCGAGTGTCTTACTAAAATCCTTAAATAGTCGTATTTTAGACACGAGTACAAATTTTTGACTGACAGACCCTGAACTGAAAGGATTTGTGACACTAATCATAAAAACAAGTAGAGAATATTGCTGAGAGTTGTGAAAATGCTTCAAATATTTGACCAGGTTTATTCCCATGCAGTGTCTCCAGCTTGAACCTCACCTAGTAAAATCTCTAGGCATTGTTAATATGGGCTAACTCTTCTTTCGCGTGACTGATGAACAATGGCCAGTTGCAACACATCTGTAAACAAAGCAAATTTTAAGTTATGATTGACAATAGGGTCCAAAGATACCATGTTACTGGTCAAAGGGATGAAAATATAATCTAATTTGCTTAGTTAGAACATCAAAAAATCCCATTTTTAATTAGCAACATTTTTGTCTTCAGAAAACTTCATAATGGTGAATATGACCTTGATATCCCCTTTTGCCCCCACTTTCTGAAGCTTCCACCAGTAGGCTGAAGTCCTTGCTTGTGTGTGAGAGGAAATGGACAGCAAATAATGACTGCTATAGGGAACTGAAGACAAAAGTGACAAAATAAAGGGGTTTTATTGTCTGATGGTCCTTGAATTTTGTGTAATGGCAGTGGAAAAGATAAGCAAGCTATAGAGGCATCTCCATTGGGAAACTGGAATTGAAATGCTATTGTTTGGAATACAAACTACTGGCCAGGCTTCAGTTTGCTCATCGTATTTCGTTTCAGTGACCTTTTCTAACAAAGAGTAGTGCCCTGCTAAAGGTACAGAGCACGACATCAAGGATAATTCAAAGTGATGGGAAGAAGATGTTCTTTATGGTATATAATAAATAACAGGACTATGCCTGGGTGGCTATATAGTGGATAGTTATATTTATGACCCAGTAGAAGTCCCTGACGTGTATGTTTTTGGGGTGCTTTTTAGGAGGAAGCTATTTTCTAACTAAATGTAAATTGCTCTTACTGGGAAAGACTGAATGAAAAATATAAATGAAGCTTCCTTTTTTTATTCTTCATTAGATAAAGCATTTTATAGCCGAATATTGCTAAGCTTCAAAAAGACATTCATAGGTTTTAAGTTCCTGACCAAGGAAAGTCGTTAAACACATCGTTGAACTTGAAGCATGTGAACTGCATTTTGAATTCAGCAGGTTTACCTGAAGTTGTATATTTATTTAAGTGCATGGCTGGACTGAGACCAAAGCTCTGTGGGGAAGGATTTGTAGCTTTCTGTTGTTGCTTTTACTGTAATGCAAATTGTAAGAAGTAGTAGTAATTATTGTGCTGTTTCACAGTCATTATCAAAATAAAACTTTATGTAGCTTGTTGACTGCTTTGGTTAAAAAACATCTTTTTGGTACTTTAGATTATATAGATTTGTCTTGTTCTCTCAAGGTTTTGAAGCAATGCAGTTTCTTTTCTTTTTGTCTTAAGGAGCATCTTGCAAGTAGCAATTACTTAGTAGAACAAGCAAAAGAGGAGATATCAAGTAGTAAAAAATAGCAATGACAAAGATAAACAAATATATATGTTCTTAAAAATAACTGATATTTTCTACCTCAGAAGTTAAGATTTGATAGGTTTGGGCTTTTGCCCCCACTGTAAATGGCATTACTCACATAACATGTTTCATGTATATGGAGCTGTACGTTGGCATGAAACACCCAACTAAAGTTTGCTGTCCAGTAATCAAAATTAAAAAACACAAACCCACCAAAAATCTATTAAGTAAAAGGCTCTCTGATTTTTGTCTCAGATTTCTAACAGAAAATGTGTTCACATTACATAGGACACATTAGCAGTGTTTCACATGTCCAGGGCTGATTAGTGATGCAGTGCCTGTTCCATATAATTGATATGACACAGACAGACTAACCTGCAAGAAGTTCACTCCAGGACCCCCTAAGCACATTTATTGCTCATATGCATTCATTCAGTCTGCATCAATTCTGAACTGCACTCACAGTGGGATTTCTGCATCTCAGAGTCAGTTCACACACCTATGATGCCCACTCACCTAGGATTTTGTGTGAGCTACCATCTTTCAAAGAAATTAATAAAAAAATATTAGCCAAAGGGGTGTATTGAATGGTAAAATCTAAAAGTTAACTCCCAGTGTTTTCATGGTAAACCCATTACCAGCTATGTCCTGCAATTACTTACCAACAGTTCCATGCTTATTTTGTTTCCCTGGGGAATGGCTTAATGTAAAATGCAGCAATATATTTGACAATAACTAATTATTGTCAATTAATAAAACAATTGGCAATTAAATCAAACATGGTACTAATTTTGCATGGCTGGTCCTTCACAAGTAAGTGCGGTGCAAGCAGGCATTCCATCTTCTGTGCCCCCCTGGGTGAGATAGGTGATTACATGTGCAGGCATTTTTTGGAAAAAGAAATTTTATTTGATTGGGTGAAATTTGGAGTATGTAGTCATCTAAACATAACACAAAGAAAGGCACACCATATAGCTTGGAAATGGAAGGGAAGCAAATTTTTGTCAGGTTTGTGCACCTGGAAAAATTATGGAGGTGAGAACCATGAGATAAAATTGTGAGCTGCTGACAGCCTTAAAAATTGCCTAATTGAGAATGAGACTGTGAGGCACATCTAACTGTTGCTGAGACCTTGAAAGGACTGGCACTCAATCTTCTAATTCCATATTATGGAGTGAACCTGCAGTTTGTGACCTTGCAAAATCAGTTTGAGCCTAGCTGACTTTTAAAGCCTTAAATCAAGATCCTGCCAGAACGAGATGATTCTTGCAAGAATGATAACCCACAGATAAGGCAAAATGAAATCTAGTTGGCTCTTGAAATGACTTGGACAAACTCTGGCGATGGAAACGTCAATCACATGGCCTTCTTCCAAGGTTAAATCTCAACTTCCCTGGGATTCAACAGACTGGACAACTTGGCAATTGTTTCCAACAGAAATACCACAGAAAAGAAAGAAATTTCTGTTAACAGCTGGTGCGAGGTGACTTGAAATAGGCTTTTTAGCTTTACTTGGAAGTAAGTGTTAGAAAAAGCAAGATAGTGATTGTTTTGGACAGCAACTGCTCTCCAGACATACAGACCCAAAATGCAACTCTACTTCCTTATATATTTGAAATGTAGAGCCAAGTCAGAGGTCTGTATCTCCCAGGTAAAGCTGGGGGATTTACAAACACTCTAAATTGGATCTGTTCATTCAGGATTCCAGGTAAATTGTCTTTTTCAAATTCTTATAATAAATTCCAAATGTCACCTTTTGCTCGCTGGCTTTTTGTTCCATAATTCCTCACTGCTAATAGATTAGACATACCAATTTTTAAAATGTGAAAACATGAGAACTTCTGGAGATTTACAAGGAGAGTATATTAGTAGATTACCATTGCTGCTCAGCCCAAGTCTGTTCTGTATCCTAGTATTTCTAGAAAAATGACATCTGTCACTCCTTTCTGTCAGTCAATGACATGTTTTCTTCGTTGTGTTCCTGGTCATAGCTGGAAAGTTATAACTAGAAGCACCTTTCTCTTAAATTAAATGAAATTACAGCACAGAAAAAGCTTCTGGCTGGACTCCAAACTTAATTTTATTGAAACATGGAATTGTCTTTCAGTCCAAGTTAAAGTGGAAAGGAACATAGGACTCATTTCCACTTGGTAGCAGCTAGTTTCAAATCACTTATTTATATGAGCTAAAAAGGGTGAATAACAGAAGTAAGCAATTTGTTTATGGGGAAATTTTAAATTTGTATTCCAGAGGTGTATTTAGTACTAGGTATGTTTCCACACTTAGTGGCAAATAAAGTTCCCCATGGTGAGGAAAATTGCCAACACAGGTGGTCCAGATTTATGTTATCTTCCCTTGCAGCTACTCACAGAACTGATTACCTGTACTGTGATATCCTATAATTCCTAAGTGCTGAGAGGTTCATTAGTCCCTAACAAGGGCTTTTGCTTTCACCAGCCTGGCTCCTCTCACCATTACAGTACCAGGTTCCCCACCATACCCCACTGTTCCATCTCTTCCCTGCTACTTCTACCACTTCTCTACCATACACCTTTTAATCTTTACAATACTCACACAAATGTAGAGCTTGAATTATTTGAGACTTTCTTCAGTAACAATTGACCAGCATGGATCTTTATTGTTCTCTCCCACACCTCAGCCAGGCATGTCACAGATGCACCACCTGCCCAGAAATATGCTTCTCTCCCCTTTCCTTCCTCCCCTGTAATTTCATGCTGATGCCCTGTAGAATGTATTTTCCAGGGAATGCTTTTAAAGCTTTTGCTGCTCTGCTTCCACTTCTTTGCTAAGTCTGTTCTAAGCAGGTCAAATCTGATAGACAGATAATGTTACAGAAGGAACTCTGCTGGAGTTTTCTGAGAGGCAGAATGTAGTGCAGATCTGTACAAAAATAGAAAATTCTCCTAGGCAGTTTTGTTGGGTTCAAAATCATTTTGTCTGTAAAATCTTTGTGAGTATCTGTACAAAGAACCCTGTTGGGACATTTGATCTGGGATGAGAAGTAAAAGAGACAATATGGATCAGTGAATTTGTCCTCTTTAGGAATGCTTGATTGAGAACTCTCCACAAAGCACTGTGTTTTGTTTCTCCAGGCACCTACACACTGTTGTGTTTGATGTTTCCCTGTCTTTGCAAGCAGATGAGGTTTTAATTTTTTTCCAGGATTTTGAATATGTGTCATGCCTTTTGGAATGACAAAGAACTGCAAAAGGTTATTGGTATGCTTCAAAACTGAGGCATTCAGTTTTGAGAATAATACTTTCACCAGTGTCATGGAAGAAGAGTAATATCTGCTTTAGAAGGTTAATTATTTGTTTCACAGCATTCATGAAAACACTTGTTCCAGTTGAGTTCTCTTTGAGAAAGACCCTGAATGCCTCTCCCACAGCTTTTATGGAGAAACCCCCCAAGTTTCAAAGTGGTATTTTCAGTGTTTTCTTCCTTATCTGTTTTTGGATGGTCTGTGCAATATATATGTGCTAAATTATCCTGGATGTGTTAATTCTGCTGGCACAGAGTTAAGTCAGAATGGGCAACCTGGAACTTTTGAGTTGTATGCAGCTTAGGAACTGCTCACGTGCAATATCCTCAATTGCTGTGCTGCACTTAATCCCTCGCAGAGATCATCTCTGCTCTCTAAAGTATGTCAGATATAATAAATGGCCCTCAATCATACATTTTTAGTAAGAAGTTCACATGGTTAGAAGGACTGTCTGGCTCTAGGTTAGAAGTTGTCTTGGTAAGGAGAAAGGCATGCAAAAGACTTCCCATCTTTCCCCTGAATGGCAGTATGAGACATGGACATGACATTGTAGACTCTTCTGCCTCTCCTTTCAGGGACTAAAGCACTGAGAATAGGGCAGGAGATGCAAAGAGCAGGCATGATCTCCAAAGCATTCTGAATACAGGTGTTCTCCATTTTCATGTGTGCTGGGGTTTCTGGTAGGAAAAAAAGCACTTTTAAAAATAAGGAATTAAATTCTTATTATTGCATTTTGACCGCCTATTTTCTGTGCCCTTTCTGAATTAATTCTGATTGGCTTAGTGAAAATATGATTGCAATGGTTATTGAAATGTATCATTTTTCAAATACTAGTTATTTCAGTAAATTAAAAATATTGATCATATGCAATTTTCAAAAAAGAACAAAAATTGAAAATGAATATGACTTCGGTTTCAAAAGCTTTGAACTAAAAAGATTTTTTTTTTAGCACTACTTCTAAATACTCAAAGCAGTGAAACACTTATCAACACCCCTGGGAATATTCTCTGTAGCTGAATCAATCTTACTCTCAAGTGCTTTCCTGAAAGTCAGTGTGAATTATCCTTTTCTTAAAATAATTTTGTAACTCCTACATGTTTTCAATCTGCTTTTGAAGTATTTTTCATGAAGCTTCAGATACAACCATTACTAGGATCTCTTTTTCAGTGATTGAAAACATGTTCCATGCAAATCCAACCTTCCATCAGAGTCTGCTTAGTATTGGCTTTTTTGGCTTTGGATTGGACCTTGAAAGACAAACTGTGGATTGAGAATGAGTAAAATTCTGGACAAACATTTATTTTTTTGTTACTGAAAATTTAGAGAGAATTTTTTTTGTAGGTTCCCGGGTCAATGTTCTTTGACAAAACACTAACTGGTGCTCCAGCAAAGGATGACAGTAAAGTACTGGGAAGACCTACCAAGTACATTAAAGCTGTTTTATTAAAGCCCAGGTAAATCTGTGTTTTGATGGAGTCTCAAATCTATGCAATATTTAATGCTCAAAATACTTTGCATCAAGCATGGAAGTAATCCAATATTAGATCTCATAATGACAAAGAGTCTTTTATCTTGAAGTCTGACATCCTAAAAAGAAGTCTCATAGAGTTACAAATTCAGGAAGATAAAGCACAGTGTCTGTGCCATTGAAAATGAGCTTCCAGCTGAAATTATAGCCAAAAAAAATGGGATTGTTTAGAGCAGAAACATGGGGAACTGAGGAGGATTATGATTTTTCTCTCACTAAGAATAGACATTTCTGGAATGCTCAAGTTTAAAGCCCACTCCTGAAGAAAATAGTTAAATACTGGAAAAGGTTCAAATAAGAGTAAACAACGTTATTAAATAAAATTATTTAAAAAATGGATTGGTTTGAGACATTCTGCATGTTTCATTTAGTTTAGCAAATAGACATTTTACCTCATCTCCACTTTTCAGTGAGGAACAAAAATTAGATAAAGAACAAGATCCCATGACTAAAAGCCAATAAAAGAACCAATTGGACACTCAATTTGAATATGGATGACAATTTGCCACTTGGAAAGCCACATATTTTTTGGCATTCCCTAACATTTTACATCAAGAACCTAAGGGACATAACACTGTTCACATCTGGTTATTCGACTGAAAGTAGAAATCGATACAATCTTCTGTATTAATTCACATTTAGATGTGATCACACATCTTTAATTAGAAAGTTTTAAACATCTAATACTGAGCACAATTTGTGTGGTTGCCATATTTTAAAATAACAGCAAGAAGAAAACAGAATGGAAAATAGAAGCTCAATGTGCTTTCCCATCCAGGTTTTTTAATGTGACATTTGTCCTGACAGGGCAATTTTTTAACCTTTCAACTTTTCATAGGGATGGGTTGTGGTACTTTTGAAACTTTTTCTCTCTCTGTCTCCATCCATCCCCCCTCCCTCTTTATTATTTTTTTAAACCACACACACACAAAAATGATTCACTACTTATTTGTGCTCAGCAGTCTCAGCAGAAAAATGTGCCTTTAGCATTTTGCAGAATGATTGCAACAAAAGTGTTTGAGGGAATGTGAGTAAATAATTGTTCACAGGCACAAGTGATGCTATGTTTAAGATTCAAACATTGGAGTGTACCATTCTAATATGAAAGACAAGTAGAAATATTGATATATATATAAAGACATATACTGTGATGCAGTCAAGGTTTGTTTTCAAATGTACTCAACTACTTCAGGAAATCAAGATAGAGTGGTGGCTCAAAAGAAGAATGAAAAGTCTCCATACCATTCATACTACATATGAAGCAAATGCCATTATGAAAACTTCATTAATATGTAAATTGCAACATTTTGATTAGCACTTGCAGACCCCTTTTGTTAAGAAAAGAGACGGAAGGAGCTAACCAGATTGCAATAATTTACATAAAAACTCAGTGGTGGCAATGCCACCAAGAGAACCTAAGGAAGGCTATTATGACTTTTTTTTTTTAACAGTTTATACAGTATTAAAACCAACTGTACAAAAGGAAAGACAATATTTTTCTTTAAGCTGGTGAACTCTTTTGAAGAGTAGTGGGATATATTAGAGATGGGTTGGAGCTTATTTTAAAATAATAGAATTTGCATTTGCTCAAGACAGGAAAGCAAAAATTTCATGTCATTATACAGTTATCTGAAGTCAAATGAAGAGTAGTTTTTGCAACTTGTTTCTCTGCAATGACTTTTCAGTGTGCTAGATCCTATCTTTTTGAAAAGCAATGCAAATTTCTCCATTGGCTTCACTAGCCTCAGGATTTATTCTGTGCTCTTAGTTTTCAAGCTGGAATATGCCAGTAGGACAAGTAAATCACTCAGGTCATCAAAACACAGCATCATACTGCATAAAACAGCATTTAAATTTTAAAATTGGATAATGCAACATCTATAAGTGAGTTTTATAGGTTTACTAGGCTTTGAGTTTCTTGAGTGATACAAGAAAGCTAATATGTTATGGTTTTACTTATTCCTTATACTTCAAATATTTAGAGCAACAAGTTAATGAAGTCTAAGGATCAGCATTTTACCTCTTCTATTACTGGTCACCTGAAAGATGTTTCCATAATTGGACACCTTCAAGGGAGCTCAACAGCAGTCGTGTTTGCTCGGCTCTTTGGGTCACTGACTGTCAAGAGACACTGGAGCACCTACAGCTGGCTTACAACAGCGTGTCTTTTTTGCTGGTAACTCAGAAGATGGTGAGTAACAGAAGAAAGGGAGAGAAAATCGTGGGGATTCTGAGGACTTTCATATACTTGCCAAAGTTCAGAGACCTCAGGGCAAAACAGGAAAAAGAAAAGAAAAGAAGGTATTTGAAAAGCAAAGTTCAACAGCTCTGCTTGGTGCTACTTGAAAGTGTATTACAGGCATCATGCTAAATTTATAGAAAAAATAACTGTGATCTTTTAAAATTAGTGAGCTAGGTGGCACATTCTGTTTGTTACAGTTCCATAGGGATTTTTTTTGCCCCAGTTGACTTCCACAGAAAGGGTTTCATTATGATGTAACTAAAGCAAATATTGGTCTACGACTTAAGAATAACAATACAGCTTTTTGCATTAAAAGGATATTCTGTTACATTGGGAAAAGAGTTTCTATGAAGCAGTGTGCCCACAGGGAACTTCAGAATAGGAACGGATAAACCTGCAGAGGCTTTTTTATTTGGCTTTGTTAAATCTATAAAACACTTACAGAGATTTTTAATGTTTTTAGAACCCATTGTAAAAAGCCTGAAACTTTTGTCAAACTTTGTAAAGGTATTCAGGATACAGCTAAAAAAATATACCCAAAATAAATGGTCATGCTTATAGGAAGGACTGGGTTTTCAGCTGGTGATAATCAGCTTTGCTCCATTGAATTCAGTAACCTTACAGTGACTGTCTGGTGTTGCAGGCATCTGCAGGAAGGAGTCTTTCACAGAACCATCAGACTAGCTCCAACTAATGGCAACTTTTTTTGAGTTGATGGGTTAAGACTCATTTGCAACAGATAAGTAAATATCTGCCATATAGGATGCATGTGAATCAGTACACACAAGAAAATTACCTAAAAAGTTCCAAAATGCAAGTATTAGGTATTATTGAGCTTTCTTTAAAGACCCGTAAATTTTGACTTGCCTGTGAGTCATTACTGTTTGTAAGATGAACTCCTAACCAGACTAGTGGAACGTTTTCAATGGATAACACTGTCACCTTTTGGGTTTTAGATCTGTTAACAAACATGTAGCATTTTTAGGGGGCATTTTTAGCCCCCTTAACAGTTATGAGCTGTTGTATAATAAACCAGTCTTGAAAACTGGCATTTGATCAATTTGTTTACAGAAAAACCAGCACCAAATTCCCTACTATACCCCCTTGAAAGCAACAGTTCCTCAACAGATGAGCAGCTGAGGCCAAGGAGTAGTTGGTGACACTGCATGCCTGGTACCCTCTCCTCTTGGGTGGGAGGTGACCAGACCTTTTAACTGCCTGGCCCAGGTTCTTTGGTTTGCCTGAACTGTGTTTTGTGCAGGCTCAGAGGGGAAAATATGACATTTCTGTTATCTTTCTGCCTCTTTTTCAGGATCTACAGGGTGCCAGTTAAATCTTTGCCATAAAACACTTATCCTTAAGCTTGTCTGTTTTATGATCAACAACCCACAGCTGCTGGGACCATTCCAGTATAAAGGGACTGGGAACTCCAGCATGCAGGAGACCAAACATCTCCTTTTCAGCTGCCTTCATGTTGGCAAAGTGGATGTTTTAGAAGCTATTGTGCTACTGTATATGCAAAGAGATAAGACTCTAATGAGGGACTGGGGTAAATCAGACTTGCTAATCAGATCTGCTGTCCACACTGCCAGAGCTGCTGCTTCATGATAGCATAAACAGTTCCCCCAGCCATTATGTGTGTGTAGCAGAAGTGGCTGGGTTACTGTTTGCTTTTTCTTTGTAATAGGGCTAGAATTGTTTTGAAGTGCATTGGGAATCATCCTACCTTCCCAGGCATTCGTTTGGTTCACAGAGTTAGTCTGCTGTGTGCAAACTTGGATCCTTTCAAGGAAAACTAAGCTGGAAACTCTCCTTCTGGTATGCACCAAATGTGCTGCAAGCCATGTGGAGGACACAGGGGTGCAACACAATGACTGACTGACAGCAGCACAAGGGTATCCTGTGCTTGCCAACCATACACATGCCACTTGAAGATCTACAGTGAGACCAGTGAGAGCTCCTGCAATGTTCAGAACAGCTCCTTTGTGGTATGCTGAGACAGAAGACATATGCTTTGTGTTTGCAGTCCGTTGCACAGCCCTCTTTTGTTCAAGATCCTCTTCCTTCTTTTACTTCTTCATCTTTATCGCTCAACCCATTTTGTATTCTATCACTGTTAAAGACTTGTAGCTTCTCTCTTCCTGCTCACTGTGAGTAGGATGTTGCAGCACATTGCCCTTTATTCTCACAGGAGTTTCAGAAACTTACTCCAGTGACACTGACATCAGTCTGTGCCCTAAAGGGCCAAAACTTTTTCAGATGCAGAATAGCATGTTCCATTGTTAACAGCCCAATCAATCCACTAACCTTATGACAGCAATCACATACACAATGACCAGCAAAGTGATGTATTATGTTCAAGAAGATGAAGTCCCTTTTATTGAAGACAAGGCATAACTGCATCTCCTACAAACACTTCATACAGGTATCTGGTCAGCTGAGTAAACCCAGCTGGGCTTGGGCTCACTCTTTGGGACACCCAGAGAAGCAGCAAGTTCTCTGGAGCTGAAACAGATTCCTATTCCTGAGCCACATAGAAGATGTCAAAAAAAGACTTTCTGGACACTGCTCATCATGGCCTAAATCAGGATCACCTCTGCTTCAGATTTCATCTGGGCAAGAGCACTAGTTTTGTATTCAAGTTCACAGACATTGCGTAAGAGAGAACAGAGTGGGTGAAAAGGAACATCCGAGGCTTTTGCTGGCGTTACGATGTCAGTGACAGAGCTGCAGCAAGGTGACACATATCACTCTCACAGTCTGACTGTGAGGGCTGTCATGACTTTACTTGCATGAAGACCCCTGTGTGCTTTGTTGAGCTGCTGTCTGTTAGAGACAGAGTGATGGGGCCTCACAGAGCCATGGCTACTGTCTTCAATGTGAGTTTGAGCTTCCAGGATCTGTCTGGAGAAGGAGAACTAGCAATGCTATATCCCAGCTGAGGGCTTATTCTTTCTCCCTCCACAGCTGAAAGTGCTCAGTTCTAGACAGCACTGCCATCCCACTTCTCTGGCTCATTGAGCCAGCCTAGAGTCCTGGATTAGCTGGTGATGAAGGGATTTCAGCGGAGAGCTGTGATTTAACATGTCTTGTCCTTCCTTCCTTCTGTAGGAGTATCTCTGTCTGCCCACTCAAAGTATTCTCTCACTGTAGCACAAGCAAAGTTTTCCTCTGTGCTCACAAAGCCTTTGTTTGGACATTGAATGAACTCAGACTAGAAAAGGAGGCTGAAAAGAAGGCATCAGAAATTAGAAGAAAAAGGGCTTGTGGATGCAAGTAAGACTTTTCAGGCAATCTTGGTGGAGCAGTAACTAAAACTACCAGAGACATGCTTCAATTTTCTGCATGAAACAGACAAGAAGACCATACGAGGCTACCTGCACTTGCCTATGTAGGGACGTACATGCAACAAAACCAATTTTGGTATTGTTTTACTGTGACCATCCTGTATGGGTGGATATTTGGCTCATAAAAGAAGCCTTGTATGGTTTGAAGTAAACCCCAAACCATACATGCTGCAAATGTAAGGCTATCATCACCTGTCAATCTATTAATCTGCTCCTATTCCACCAAAATACCTGAACTTGGCATTAAATGTCTTGGGTTTAGGTCCTTTTCTTTAGTGATCTTTTAGAGAGACCTGACTAGTCCCAGAGGATTGCACATGAAATTATCCAAGACTCACACTTATCACACAGCTTTCTGTATCTCACCCATAGACTCCTCTGTCTGTCTTAAAGTCTGTGCACAAAATTTGCCTGTTCCATATTCTTCACATATGCATATTAATTGTCATGATGGACTTTCAAGTGGGATGCTTTTATTTTTTCAGGGTCCAGTGGCACTGTTCTAAAATTCTCAGCAGCAAGCTGAGCCGATACACCCTCCTCTAAGTGGCCATGAATGCTCTTGTATTTATGAATGTCTCTTCCCCACTCCTGGTTCTGGGATGTTTTCAAGCATAATGCTCACAACCCTCCACAGCATTCTATGATCCTTCAGCTGTTTTAAGGAATTTTAATAATTGGTCCTTCTTTGCAGTGTGCCAGAGATGGCAGCCTTTTGCATTTGTGCTCTGATGAGGAAACACTTCAGTTTGTGCCTGCTGTAGGGCATGCCAAGAGAGTGCACAAGGGTGCAAGACCTGTTAGCAGCACAGGACAGGTCTCTGCAGCTGGAGAAAAACCTGGTGCAGACCTGTCTATGCCACCCATCTGAGCAGTGCCTGGGCTGATCTAGCCATGATGCCTTGCCTGGGTTTCAGCTGGTGAGAAGAACGAACTTGGTTTTCTGCAGAAGGGATCCCTCAGGTGCACAGGGAGGGTGGTGGCAGAAACAAGGTGCTTAAACGAAACAAGGAGTAATCTGAATTGACAGTGGAAGTTCTACCAATATTAATACCAACTGTGATCCAGGGGGATTTATTTATCCAGATGGTGCAATTGCAGTGAGAATAAGTTAAATGTGCTCAGTCAGCTCTTAATTTCTCATTTCTGGTGCATCTATATAATTATTTTCACTAAGGAAATTCATTGCAAAGACAGCAATGAATGTCCTGAATTTCAGTCAACTTTATTTTCTGTTCTTGAGACAAATAATTGTTTCCTTTTCACCCTCCTCATCCCACAGTACTGATACAGCAAGCCAGGTATAATGAGAGGATCTTAAATGTTTCTCTTTCAGTATAGGAAATTAACTTTTCTTCTCTATTTGTATTGTGAAACTTGAAAAAGCCTACCTATATTAATTGTAGAGTTGTTCAAAATATAGATATAATGATGATTATGCTGTTGCAATATTATTTTCAACATCTCATACAGCTGTTGTACCATTCAGTCTTTTAAAATAGAGAGCAGTGCTCATGTGAAAACAAATTGTGGTGAATGACACTCAAAAAAACGTTAATGTATGTGAAGCAACTTAAAGCAATAACTGTGGCCTTGGATATACAGGCAATCATTCACTCAGACTACAAAGCAATCATTTTGTCCAAGAAGAGAGAAAAATATGTTGGAGCAACAATTTCTTCCTAAAAAAAAATGAAATCATTTAATCAATTATCAGTAACTATCTGATTTATTTGTGTAATAACATGACTGACAATTTACAGCCTTTTCCAATAAATCTCAAAGCCATGATTTGCTGCAGCCATAAGCCATTTATTTTATAAAGATGACCTTTAATCTCTCTAATGATTGATTAATCAGTATATCATAAATAAAGTCATGAGAGGTGAAGAAAAATTTGCTTGATGATGACCAATCTTCTGTTTCTAAAGAGTTCTGTAGGGGTGTCCAGGACACAGAAAACTTCACTAAGGACAGCAGAGGAGTGAAAGTGGCATGTGGTGTAGCTCTAACAAAACAAGAGTATTTCTTAATATTTGTTCATTCAAAAAAAACATGATGATAAAAATAATCCTCCAGCTGTAAAGAGTTAGCCTGCTGTTTTGCAACACATCCTAAATAAGAGCGAGATGGCTGATTAACTCCTGGGCAGAAGAGAGAAAGGGCTGTGATTTCAGATCCTCTTCACCTTCTCCACTCTGGAGTGCTGAGTAGGTACTTCAGCCCATTTGGTAAACATTGTTTTAGCTGTTCTACCTAAGGACTAGAGAGAGAGGGAGAATACTAGAGCTTCTGCTGCTTGTCTTTTCCTCCACTTTTGCTCCCTAGTCATGCACTTGGAGGAGTGAGCAGCAGGTAAGTATTGCTTATCCTTCTGACTGTTTAGCCAAATCTGCAAGATTATTCCCCACTCTCTGGAGATGTGTTTTCGTGACATGGCTGCAGCTGATGTAATTGCTTTTGATCTCTGGAAAGGGATTTTTCTCTCTGACACATTGGGCTCTTCCCTGTCAGGCTCACATTCCTGCTGTTTCTCTTTAGCCCAGTGTGTCACTGAGGTGAACGTGCAGTAACTATTCCTAAAACAAAGGGAAGTAAATACCTGGAAGGGGTAAGCATGGCAGGGAGAGTGAATTTGGTTTTTTTTCCCTCAACAACAACTCCTGTACCTGGAGACTGGGAGAATGTCACATCCTGTAAGAGGGAAGTGTGTGTTGAGGGTGGATGGCGAGAGTCCTTTCCATGGAGGTGAGCTTTCAGTTGGCTCTGTTGTAGGTCTGAATCTATACCCACAGAGCCACTGAAGTGCTGTTACCGTGGATTCTTTCCTCCTTGACAGCATCCCCTTTGCCTCCTTTGTGCCTGTGGTCACACAGCCAGCTGTACAGCATGATGCCCTTGTCCTAATATGGAAAGGAGGCAAAAGACTCTGGAGAGGTGTGTGATTGTTTTACAAACTTAGGCATTGACAAAAGATGAAAATGGGTGTTTTGGAGGTTTTTGGTCAAAAACTTGGTTGCTTACTTCCAAACTTTGTATTACAGGTTTGTTCATAAAGCATTACAAGAATTAAATAAAAATACCTGCCACCAGGTTTTCACTTGATTTGTAGAGCTGCACATGACTGTGACAGAAGAGATTTAGTGAGGGGCCAGGACCATAGCACATTAAACCCCTGTTCATAAGTGACAGCTGAGGAACTCATGGTAACATCTCGGGACATGATCTGCAAAGTTATTCCAGGGCACTCTCTTATTCCTGGATTGCAGTTTGTTTTTCTTATGAATCATCTAAGTGGTAGATTTAATAATTCTTCCACCACTTAGCATTGTCTGTATACGGATAGTCTCTTAGAAACTGTGGTGTAGTAAGTCCTCCTAGAAAGGAGGGATAAAGAACACAAGCTGCTGAGCTGGGAAAGGGGCAGTCAGAGTAAGGGCACAGGCCCTCAGGGAAAGCTGGGCACAGAGGGTTAGTAAAACTGAAACTATGACCTGACCCATGCTATTCTCTCTTTCAGAAAGCCCAGCAGGCCATTTAGACCTCTGCAATATCCACAGCAAGTCTGTAGGCTGGCTGATCATTTTTCTTATGCTTCTGCTACTCAGCTTTCAAATGGAGCATTTTGATTTTGATGGCACAATCTTCCCAGGTTCCGCTGGCTTTGCAGAGACTTAGTAATATTTGAGACTTTAGTGAATGAGTCTCTTCTGCTTTCTGGACAGGGTGCTCTGTTAAAAGCCAGATGTAGTGACAGTATCCTTTTTCTGCTCATAATTTTCACAGCCATTTCAAATCTGATTATTTCGCTAATATGTATTACCCAGGGCAATCATAAATATATCTCCCAAGGGTTTGGATTAAAAAGAAATGCAAAACTTTGGTGAAAAGTCACAGATTGTTTGATTGTTATGACTGATGATGTTGTTATATTTATTTTCCAAAAACATCCTCTACAATAGTTGTATGTGATTTAGCAATTCACATGTGCTAGAAGATGGAATTTAAGAAAAACCCCTGAATCTCAAAGCTTTGGGTTGAAAAAATTCAATATCTGAAACCCAGGAATGCAAACAGGGCTGGCCTGAAATACAGTGATTTTTGCAACTCCACCTCCTCTCCAACAGAGTGTGTGTTTCCAACATATAATTAACTCTGGATTTCACCTCATTAAGCCTTTATTTTTAGTGAAAAGAAATAATATTATTGTCAGTCCCATCAAACAGACACTGCCATAGGCTCAACAATGCCATGGAGCAAAGCATTAAGAGATGAAACTATTGCTTTATTTTGAGTCTTAGGAGGAGGAGAAAATCACTGGGATTTTTAATGCATATATTAAGTTGGCTGGCAGAACATTTCAACAGGAATGCCAAGCCAGCCAAAAGGCCTAGCCTATAACCTCTAATCTCATGGAGCTGAACTCTATTATTTCCCATTAAAATTAGATGTTGCTGAGTTCTAACAGATGTCTTTAGCAGTCACATTTTTATTATTGAAGAAGTTTAGGTAAATGGAAACTGAGCCCCAAATTTTATTTTGTAGATTATGGGACTGCTGTGCTTTGTGGTTGAAGCTGGCATTTTAAGCAGGAATTATAAAAGCTCTTAGAAACCCCACGGTAACTGATGTCTCAGCAGTTCTGTTGAATCACAATAAGAACACAGGCTGCCATGACAAAAAAACAATAGCAATAACCAGTTACCCAACACACTGGCTCATTTTTTGCACAATGACTGACACTAGTTAGTGGGTCCATGTTGTGCATCTCCATGGAAGTATTTTAATTAACAGTATTGAGGAAGCAAGGAAGGGGGTAAGAGGAAAATATTCCCAAAGACCTTTAATAAAAACCATCTGGAAGATGCACGATGGGATATTTAATATCTTTATGAATATGGCCCAGTACAGGTGTTTATCTTAAACCCTCTTGATTTTATTCAATCTCTGTATTTGTGTTTTGTTCAAGAACACCAACAAAAAAAAGGCCAGAAACCACAGGAAAACTTGCTTTGACAAAGCCATTTAAGCTAGGATATTACATTAGTATGAAATTGCCGTCTTCAGCTCAAAAAGTCTAATATAAATCTGAATATATCTTCTGCAGCATGTGAGTACAGTTCCCCGTGCCTCTAGCACTGGATTAGAGATGCTGGCTTCAAGAGTGCAGTGATATTCTTTTTCCAATTTAACAATACTATTCAAAGGCACTAGACAGTAAAATGAACTTAATAATTTCAATAATATTCTTCTCTCCCTGAAGGTACAAGGGGAATAGAGACTTAGATATATGGATCATGTTGGCTTTATGAACTTTTCAAGAAAGAGTTGCTGTTTCTCCCTATTTTGCCTCAGGGCATGCTATTTCAATGATGGCAGAGGTAAAGGCATAATTAAAGAAAGGAGGGTCTTTTTGGTGTTCTGTTTCCTGAGTGTGCTTCGGTGTGATAGCAATGGGAGTGAAAAATCTGGACTTTGTGAGCCCTGAATGATATGGTGAATGTTGTTGAAAACCAGTTTTTTCATTCTTTTAGAATTACTTCTGTTACCTTCATAAGCAATTTTAAATTACAAGACAGACTGTTAAACATGATGCTGTATATAACACATATTTCTCTCAGTAGTATTTAAATATAGAGTAAAATAATACAGCTTAGATGAAAAGAAAAAATATCTTGGTTGTGCTTTCAGAAACCTGCTACTGGAGAGGTCAATAAAATAAGTTAGTGAGGTTATTTGTGAAGTAAATCAACATGAATGAGGTGGAGAACATTGCCCTGGGGAAGCAATTCTATCTTTTCTTCTGTGTAGTACCCTGAACCAATCAAGGATGCAGTCACTGCATGTGACCCTCTTGTGTTACTCTGGTAGTGTAATTAAAATCATCATTTCGTACCTTGACACAATTAATTGTTGTTTTTAATTGCCATGGTAGATAGAACAGAGAAATAATGTATTTTCCATCCTCAATTATCTTCACTAAGAAAGCACTCTATGCAGAAGCATATACCACTTCTGTACTGCTTTAGAAAAACTGTACCTCCAATTTTTAAATTGAAAACCATTTCTGACTTGGAAGAGGTTGTAAAGGATGTGTTTGTCAGGGAGCATATTTCAGTGTGCTTAAAATGGCTTTAGGAAACATTTATTCTCCAAACAGTTTATGAGCGATGGCTTTGTAAATACGTATTAGATGTAATCTGCCTTATTTCTCTGTGTCTTGCACATGGCACCATATGCTCATTGCTGGTATTTTAAATAGACTTGACCCATAAATCTATGACCTGAAGAAATCACGGTGTGAAGAATGTACTCCTGAAAGCTTACATGTGTTTTTTTTGTTTGTTTGTTGTTTTTGGTTTTGTTTCTGTTTAGCTGTATTTTTTAACCTCATGAAAGATTTTGTCTCTCCTTTCAAAATGGCCCATTCATTAAAGACTGAGGTTTGATTTATGGTAGCATTGTATTATTTTCTCTAAAGGAGGAAAGAACTTTGCAAAACTTAGGAGTGTTTTCTGAAGCCCATGCATTCTGTTGCTAGGTGGAAAGTGGGACAAGGCAAATGCCTTAACTTTTGGATACAAAGGGAGATACAGACTGTGTCTTTCCTTTGCCATCTGGAGCACAACAGAAGGGAACTAGGAGCAGCACTGCTCTTGTGGAGGGATCAGCATTTGAAAACTTGCACTCTCATGGCTATAAACTCCTTAATTACACTGGAACCTGTACATTGAAGGGTGTGTGGCATAAGGAACTTGAAATTGGCTCACAGTTTACTGAAGGAGATCTATGTCCAAGCCCTTAGCTAAAAGAATTGATGATTTTGTCTCTTGAAGAATTAATACCTGGGCAAGCAAGAGTTTCAGGATGTGTCTCCCTGTTGGCAAAGTCCTTCCCTTGGCTTTTCTGAGCTGGTTCTTGGTGTCCGAGAAAGAAAACACGGAGAAGATCTAGAAGTTCAGATCTGTCCAGAGGGAGCACTCGCCTCTCTGCTACTGCAGTTTCCCATCTTATTTCAGAGGCAATGATGTACAAAGAGCACTACAGAGAATAAAATGTGACACAGAGATGTAGAGGTGTGGTTGAACAATGGAGGTAGAGCAGCTTGGGGTCCAAAGAGCTGAATTGTGACTGGAGACAGCAGGGAAACTGAGGCTGTGAATGAGGGCAGGTAGGTGACTCAAGGAAGAAGCTTGGGGCTAGTGGAGACTTACTGGGGCTGTGGGAGAAGATGCACAAAGAGGTGATGTCTTCCAATTCCTAAAACTGAAAAGGAGACAAGTATATTTTTTTTCCCATACCGTCCCAATCCTTCCCCTTCTTCAAAAAACCCAAACCTTTATAGTTTTCTGATTTCTCCTGTGGTAAAGAAATCAGTGTTGCTAGGAGCACTTAATTGAATTTGGAGATCTTGGGGGATGAGAGGGGTGTATAGCTTTTGACAAAGTTGTCTCTGCTGTGGCCTGAGTGGGCCCCAGAAATACCAGACCCATTGATCTTCCTGTGTTACTGCACTGCAAAATACAGCTGAAAAAGATGAAAAGGCTCCATCTCTACACAGAGCAAGCTGCCAATGTCCAGGTGCTTCTTTCCCAGTGGGTGTGGATATTGAGGTGCTTTCACTGCATTTAGGTTAAGGTTTTCTTAATCCTTGAGTCCAGATTCACTCCACAGCCTGAATTTACATTATATTAATTGAGGAAAAAAATTACCATTAAGGAAGACAATAGATATCTTTCTGCAGGTGTGAAAAAACCCAGAGGGCTATTGCCATTGTACAGAAGACACTATTTGCCCTTAAATAGCCTAATTCCTGTAGAGTATTTGTAAATATTTTTCCTAATTTTAGTTGTTTTAATATCAGTTTTTAAAAGAGGGGTTTAAAATGTCAGGTTAATCACTAATAACTTGGAAACACTGGTGGGTGAGCATGGCATTCAATGAGATATTTCAAACCCTTGTTTTTATTAATCATTTAAAATTAAATAACAGCCCTCCTTTTTGCCATTAACTGAAGTATGGTCTTTACATACAATTATTTCTGCAGTCATATAATTAGTAGTTCAACAGTGCACACATGCAAAGAGAAAGAGTTAAAGTTGAACATACAGCCCTAAATTTGTCATTTTCTGACTTCTCAGTCCTTGACTTAGTAACCTGAATGCTCATCTTTTAAGGTGAGTTTCATAGGGAATATGCTTAAATTTTCTGTTTCATGACCTAGTTTCTTTGTTCTGAAGATTCAGTGCCGAGGTAAACTGTCAGAGCCCTGACAGCTGGCACCACAACAGAAATACTGGATATCTTTTTAAAACTTCTCTCATAGATTAACTCCTCAAAGAGCTTGCACACTTGAATGGCAGACCCTTCCAGATTCCACTTCATCACAGTCAACACTGACTTTTTCTGAGCAGAGATTCTTCAGGATTCATTTGCTCTCTGCCACTTTTTTAATACATAAAGCTGAATTTCTAGCCAATTCTTTTTGGAAATATGCTTTTCCTGGCTAGAAATGGAAGGAATTGTAGCCTTGGACATTGTGACCCCCCACGCAGGAACTGTAGCAGGGCAGATGAAGATTTTAGTAGCTCTGAAACCCACTGCTGTAGGTTTAGCTTGAATTGCTTTAAGAAGACTGATTAATCATTTTTCCATGCCAGGGCTAATGGGAAGGAAGCAAAATTTCAGCTGTGCTATATGTGTGTGTATGTAATTATGAAGTGCATAACACATCCTCAGCTGCTGTATGTTGTCACATACAGCATGGTAAGATTTCTACCTGCCTCTCAAACTCAACAATTTGAGTCTGATTAGGTACAAAAATACAAGGTGAGCGATGTAATCCTAAAAATTGAACACCAGGAGCTCGTGCCTCAGCAAAGGTTGGGTCCCATGGTAAATGTGCATTTCAGTGTAACACACTGATTGTGATTTCTTTCAACTGTACAAGCTGCCTTATTATCGAACTAGAGAAGTAGCTCTTTGATCTTCTTACTTTTTAATTTTCCCTTTGTCCACCACCTTTTCTCTCACCCTTTCTACCCAGCTAATGCTCTATCTGGGAATGAATACATTACTCTGCTGAAATTTGAACAGAAGGCTAATTCCTAATCAAAATAGGCACTAATTTCTTTCAGTGCCAATTATCATCATTCATTGCAAATTTGCTCTCCTTGAACTATGCCAACATATTGTACAAATTTCAGCACTTGGAACCAGCTTGTTATATACATCAAATCAAATAATATATTATTGGCCTTTTATTATTTCTGTTGCATATTTTCATGAAAAAAATTGTAAAAGACAATGAATAAATATTACTGCTACTGTTATGATGAAAAGAAATGTTTAAACTTTTGCTGGGTTCTTATACCAGTAACAGATTAAAAAAAGAAATGGAAATCCACCTGAGAAACTAAATAACATGACACATTGTTTATCTCTTTGTTGCTGAAACAGATCACCCATAGAGAATACAGAGCATTCAGGAAAAAGATACTGCTAAGGTACCAGGGAAGGTCTTTTTCCCAAAACCCAATGGGTATTATTTTACAAGTGTTGCAAAGATGACATTTGATATTATGAAAAAGATATACCAATCATCCATCCTGGGAAACTGGGCCTCTCAGTTGGTGTACTTATCTGTTTTAAAGAGCTTTTGTGGTCTTCTAGGTGTTATCACATGCATGCCTACACATATACTATGTTTTCAAACACCTCTTCCCAGATACAATAGTATTTTATAGCACCATCTGTTCAAAGGATGGATTTAATAGATTTATAATAATGCCATCAGGCAAATAGCTTTGCAAATTGCAAATATGGTTAAAATATACACAAAAGCTACAAACATTAAAGAGAGCAATTATGGTTTTCTTTTGGTCTTGAAACGTGTGTGTGTCTAGATACAATTCCTTTTTGCTGGTCCTGAGGTATGGGGCATATTTGTATGCAAACAGGGTTTGGAACATTTTGTTAATCGTGGGTTTTATTCTTTTGTTTGCTGGTTTCCCTTTCAAGATAGAAATCTCTAGTCTAATACAATGTTCCTTACATGTGAAAAACATTGATTATAGTGTAAATGAAATAATTGAAAATATAAAATGTGTGAAATCTAATTACCTGCTGCCAAACCCTCTGCTCCAAGTAGTCTAGCACTGGAGCTGTTTTATTCAAGGGACTTACTTTTTAGGACAGAGGAACAGCAAAAAGGCAGGAACAATATATGCCAGAAGTTAAAAACACCCTGGAATGTGATACCTAAAACTAAAACTTCTGCCCTCCTTCATCTACAGTATGTTAAAATTAATAAAATATTTTCCACTAGGAAGTTTTTACAATGCCTTTAATTTGTTTGCTATTCAGTCCTGGCTTTGGAAAGCTCCCAAACAAAGTATATAACACATACGCAGTTATCTGAAAATGTTGAAATTTATTGTAAGAGGAGAAGGTGGTGGGATATTTCCTAAATTCAGCCATGGATGCCAAATTGCAGAAAGGCAGGGCTGTATTTCACTTGACAATAAGATGATCTTAAATGCTATAATTAAAAACAAGAGTTACTTTCATTAAATACTGAACCCCCATTGTGCCGATTATCCTCATGATGCTTTGCATAATGCTTGTGAATCTATAATGCTTAAAGATACAAGAAACACACTGTAAAGACAGCAAGGAAAAAAAACATCACTAACCCCTAAATCATTAATTGAGCTTTTCTCCTTTTGTTGTCTTACAAGCTTTCTAGAAAACTGATAGAAAACTTGTAG
Organism: Pithys albifrons albifrons; assembly: GCF_047495875.1. Lineage (NCBI taxonomy): Eukaryota > Metazoa > Chordata > Aves > Passeriformes > Thamnophilidae > Pithys > Pithys albifrons. The sequence goes on along the minus strand of NC_092458.1, from coordinate 108,381,027 downwards.
GTACCTGTTCACCTATAATGAAGGTGAGTATTTAGAGTCTGAGGAGAACAAAAGCTTTTCACCAGCAATTTTCTTAGCTGTAGATAAATACTGGAGGAGGGAGGCATTAGAGGTTCATTGTTCTTATTTTTTCTGGTTTGGTGATGCTGTTGTGGTTCGGTTTTTTCTCCTGCCTATATTTAAAAATTTCTTTCTGCATCTTTGGGTGAAAATGCTTCAAAACCCTGGGTTTTAAACTGAATTAAACTACTGTGTTTGATTCATGTCTATGTAGTAATTGCAAACGTGGCAGATTAGGCTTCCTTTGTTGAGGTATTCCTTAATTGATGGTTATAACGGCTTTAATTTCTTTTTCTTGCATCATGCAAGAACATGACCAGGCATAAAGATTTAAGCCCAGGACACAAAGCACACAGGTGGTACTTTGATGATGTGATAATGCCTCTGGAATACCAGTGGCTGGACTGAGAGAAACCTTTGGATGCCAAATAAATTTGCAGTGCATTTTAGCCCCTCTTCTTTGTGCTGGCAGCACTCCTCATGCCAATAAGTCCAACGCTGGGATGTCACCACCAATTTCCCTGCTTTGTGCTTTTGCCAACCAAGCTGCTCCAAGAGACCCAGAGTATAATTTTTACGATTATGGTGGTTTTGATGCTTCCTGGATGGCAGGTGCCCACCATAGGTGTCCTTTCAGTACCCTCCTCACTTAGACAGGGGAGAGAAAATATAACTGAAGGCTCATGGGCTGAGATAAGGGCAGAGACAGTTCACTCACCTGTCCTTGTCGTGGGCAAAAAAGACTCAACTTGGGGCAATTAGTTTGATTTATTGCCAGTCAAATCAGAGTAAGGTAGTGAAAAATAAACCCAAAAAATAAAAATACCTTCCCCCCACCCCTTGCTCCTCCCTAGGTTCAACATCACTTCTGATTTTCTCTGTTTCCTCCCTCACAATAATTCAGCGAGGACAAGGAATGGGGACTGCAGTCAGTTCATCACACACTGTCTTTTTTTTCACAGGGGGAGGACTCCTCACACTCTTTCCCTGCTCCAGTGTGGGGTTCTTCCCAAGGGATACAGTTCTTCAGGAACAAACTGTTCCATTGTGGGTCTCTCCATGAATCCACAGTTCCTGCCAGGACTCTGCTCCAGCATGGGGTTTCTACGGGATCACAGTCTCTTTCAGGCATCCACCTGCTCTGGCATGGAATCCTCCATGGGCTGCAGATTTATCTCTGCTCCTCTATGAATGTCCATGGGCTGCAGGAGCACATCTACCTCCCCATGGTCCTCACCAACGGCTGCAGAGAAACCTCTGTTCTGGTACCTGGATCACCTTCTCCCCCTCCTTCTTCCTCAATGTCTGCAAGGCTGTTTGTCTCACATATTTTCACTCCTCTCTGTTTGCAGTTGCCCAGGGTTTTGATTTACTTCTTCTTAAATATGTTATCCAGAGCAGCTACCACCATCTCTGATGGGCTTGGCCTTGGCCAGCAGTGGGTCCGTCCTGGATCTGGCTGGCATTGGCTCTGTCAGACATAGGGGAAGCTTCTGGCAGTTTCCCACAGAAGTCACCTCTGTATCCCAATCCCTGCCAAAACTTTGCCCTGCAAACACAACAAAACCATAAGTTGTACTAGCAGAGAGAGAGAGGTCTTTCCTAAAGAGCAACAGTTTCACTGGTATAACAGTGCTTGAAGGAGCCTAGAGAATGTCTCATTTAGTGTGTTGTGCTATGTCTTGCCCAGCTCTGAAGAGAAAAGGGAGAGAGACGAACATAACTTTTTCAGAAAACAGTCCATAAGAAAAGATGTCTTAAGGTGTTGCAAGAGGAAGAATATTGTGAAACTGAGCAAAAATAATATTTAGGTGATAAAGCCATTTCCAGCAGTTAGCTGGAAGTGACCACTCCAATAAACACTACAGTAGCATCGACTACTGTGGCACCCAGTGAGCTGCAGATTTTCTTCCTATCTGAGATGAGAGGGGAAGCGCAGGCCCTGAGGCAGGAGAGGAAAAGCTGTGGCCTGACTCACAGCTTTCATGTTTGTGTCCACAGCTGCCAAGATGCTGTCGGCTCTCATGTCCGATAAGATGAGCTCCTTTCCCTTGGCTTGCTCTCCAGTTTCCGCTGCTAGGAGGCCCATGGTCAGCTTGTCTTCCAGTAAGTTGCAGGATAAATCTTCCCATCATCCCTTCCATTGCCTTGCACTCTCTAGTCATTTCTTATTTTTAGGCATATGTGCTTTTGGCTAATTTGCACTGCCTAAGGCACGAGCCCTTTGTGTTCTTTTTCACTGCAATCAAAAAGAGCCTGAACCCAGAAGATGCCAAAAGACATCAGTTTCTATGTCTGCAGTGTAAGCTCATCACCTCCAAAGATGCTTAATACACTTTTAAGATGGGGCCCTGACTACCTACTTATCCAAACCTGAAGCTCAGAGGGTAAAGGGATGTATTTCATTTTTATTGATGACTAATATTATACTTCAAAATTAATTTTCTCCAGCAGCAGTGAATTTTGAGACTGTAAGGAACACACTCTGTCCTAAAATCAAACTTACTATGTTGACTAGTCCAGATGAACCCCACAAAATCACCGGCAGCCTAAACCAGTCTCATCAACAGAAACCATTAAAACTTTAAGAAATTGTTGTAGGCACCTGTCCTAGTTCAGCAAGCCGGGGCCAGTTTATCATTGTGTGGTGTGACCAAAGCTGCATATTCTAAACCTGTATGTCATTTCTCATGAACTGTTAACAATGACCATTTGCAGCAGCTACCCAGGGCACATCTGACCCCTCAGGATGTGAGCTGGGTGTTAAAGAAGCCTGTGAGGTAGGAGCTGTGATAACTCCCCTCCAGGAAGTCGTTAGCACCTCCACACCCAGCCTGAGGGGCTATGTCTGCTAATGGGCCAGCAACAATTCCAAAAATACCCCATGACTCACAGAGTCAGATCACCCATTGTGGAACTCCCAGCCCTGGGGGAGACACTGGGCATTCCCAGTTGAACCTGAGGGTATATAATCTTGGTGTTTGGGGACTTCTGGGGCCACTCGGAGGATCCAGAGGAGGACCAGAACCTCAACAGGAGGAGACAACCACTCTTGACCAAACTGCAACCGTCATCTGCACCAACAGATTTTTCACCTCCTTTTACTTTGGACTCAAGGGAACCATGTGGGTCTCAACACAGGGACTAACAAACACCACTATGTTTGTGCCCCAGGGGGCTGGGTTATACGTCTGAGGTTTGTGCGTTAAAACAAATTTCTTTTTGTGCCATTGCATTTATTGTAATATTTTTATTAAATTGTAACTCTGACTTATAATCTCTCTTGTGTTGGATTTGTTTCTCCTGATGGTTTACCTTTAAACCAGCACAGCACCTTTTCGGTTTTACTCCCTGAATTTATTATTTATTTAATAGCATCTTCCACACATCCTTTCCCTTCTCTTTACTTTTTACTAGACAGCATTAGCAATGCTAACCCAGAGCTGTTGCTATTTTGGGGAATACCAATGTTTAAATTCATTTACAGAAAAGGTTGATAATTTAATAATTTGCACATGGTAACAAATGGACTGGTACATGTTGACAGTGGCTACAGTCTGTATACACAACTATGAGAGCAGAGATGTTTGTATGTCTGTATCTGTATATCTGTGCATGAGAAGGTTCATAAATACTAGCAGCTTGCTTACAGAATATTTTGCACATGTGAGTGTGTTTGTAGAAATGTCTGTATGTATTTCTCATTGTGATATAATTGAAATAGTTTTGGAATAGCAGCACTGCAACTGCTGAGTACTAGAATATGATACCATTTGTTGAATTATCTGTGTTGCAAGTACACAAAGGCAGTGTTGCAGTATGCCAAAATATCTTCAACTAGGGACCTCATTTTATTTCTCTGAGTTTCTAAATAAATTATGAAAAATATAAAATACAATTCATGGAGTACATAAGAGAAGTGCCTACAAAGCACAGCAGATCTCAAGGAAATGTTGATGTTTTTAGTTCTGTCATCCATCACCATAATGAGTGCCAAAACTCCTTTGAAAATTAGCTGTCTGTGATTAGGCAGGTTTCAGAGTGCAGGTTGTTTCTGTATCTGATTCTGAAATATATTAATATGAATGTTATGCTAATTTGTCTACTTTTGACCTAGAGCTTATCTCAGAGATTCAAGAGGATATTGCCTCATTAACTATCTCACTTGCAAAGTAAAACTACCTTCACCTTCTCACTTCATTAGATGGAATCGTTACTTTTTTTCTTTTGGGGAAGAGAGAATAAACAAGAGTCCTTCAAGATGCTTTGCTTATTTCAACCTCAAGTATAGTTGTCTAGTGCATACATAATAGAGCTATTAAAATTAGTATTCAGCTCTAATTCTCTCCAGTCTAACTGATAGTGTTTTGATGAGTTTTGGAGTTTCTGTTCTGTCTGGGAATTTTAGTGATGAGGTAGGGGAGACAGACAGCAGCTTGATTTTCATAAGCTTAGTTGACCTTGCAGGACACGGGAACATAAAATGTTTATTGTGAAACTGAATAAATGTTCCTAACAGGCAACAACTATGAATAAAGGAAAATAAAAACACAGGCACCTTTATAAATATCCCCGAGTGAGCAGGAATTCATTTCTGCAGGACAAAATCATCCCTTTCAAAATGTATGTCACACTTATTTTTAATATTGTAGTTTTGATTTCTATATTTTCCTGATATTGCAGAGAGGACATTTTTGCTCCCCAGTCAGTGGGACAATTTAGTTAGATTGTCCTCCCTCCTTAAAGTCTTCCCTCCTTAAAGTCCTCCCTCCTACCTGTCCCTAGCTGCAGCTTGGGGTATGTGTACTGGAGTGTCAGAAAGTGGAATTTGCATCCATACTCAGATCTAAATTCCCTAAATTAGATTGTGTTGAAACCAGTGATTCAAGTTTGCACCTTGCAATTTTTATTCAAAACCTAAAATAAATATTAGAGGAATACAAAATATTTTACATACCCTTAGTCTCTATTTTTAACTCTTCCGTGAGTCTTATGTTTGAATGCAAATTTAATTAAAAGAAAAATGACAAGAAAGCACTTTCATCATTTTGTATATGGCCAAACTTCGAGAACGAAGATTTGGGAAGGGCTCTCCCCAGGTGGGAGTGGTTCCTTCGAGTCTGTGCAGTGGATTTTTTTTTTTTTTTTTAGGTGAGGCTCCGCGTGCGCAGAACTGGCCCCACCATTTCAGTCCTGAGGTCCATCTGCCACGGCCGAGCAAGCTTGGACAGTGACAGTGAAGTCCTCAGGACTGTCTACAGCACTCGGTACTAACCGGGCGCTGACCCTGCTGAGCATCTGAGATCTGACGGGATCGGATGGCAGGGAGGCATTGAACTGCCCGGTACGGTCTCCACTGAGACTCGAACTCACGACCTTGTGATTCAGAGTCCGGAGTGCTCACCATTACACCACGGGACTGCCCATTTCAGCATTTTACCACTATTACTAAAAATAAGGAGTACAAGTAACCTCTATAAAAGACTTCTTTGTCTTTTTGGCCCCATTGCAGGTCTATTCAAATATTGCTCAACCAGACAGGATCCTCTTTTTGACTTATAGCCTATCTAGTACACTCAGTGATCCCTCAGTCTTTCTCAAGGAATCTCTCTCTAGCACTGGGAATGCACCCTAATTTTGTTTTGCTTCTGGCAATAACCGCAGAAATCCAGGGACTGTATATGCAGCTCTGGTCCCTAAACTCTGTAATGATTGCTTATACCATTTCATTTAGCTCAGTGAATAGCCCAAAGAAGATTAAAATGTTTCCTTCTGCCTAGCTGAGATATACTGCTTTGCTGAAATATGTCCCTGACCTCTTCTGCTGCTCTGTAATATGGAGGCTAATAGCCCTTATAACTGTTATCCTACCTGGTGGAACTGCAAAGGCTGTACTTCTTCATATGCTTCAAGTGGTTTGGTGTGCCTTTTTACAATTTTTTTTCCTTTTAATCTCAGTAAAACACCTTCATGCAGTCTCCTGAGGGTAATGTCACATCTCTCTGCTCAAGTTCCAGCATATATGGCTTTATTTTTTCCTTCTTACAGCAGTGCAGTTAACAGGAGTTATTTCAGTAGGAATGACTCACAGACCTCTGCATCTGCCTTTAGCCAGGTGATGTTCTTAAATTACAGAAATGTCCTACTGCTACCCTGGGAGAGGTGGGACCCTCCTGCTGGCCAACTCATCCTTCTGGGATGTCAAGAAAGTTCCAGGAGCAAACCTCTGCAGAAGGATTTAAATGCATTTGTATCCATCCCTCTATTCATTTGAACCAGTAAATTGAATACTTGCTGTTTTCAGTCCTGAAGTGCTCAAACATCCTGGGGTAGTTTTGGATCAGAAATGTGCCTCATCTCCACTAATAACACAAATTTCCAATCAATACTTTAAAGTCTGTATTTTGTCCTGTGATTGCTAATGAAAAATTCAGTTGTTGGGAGTTCTGTGTGGATGCACCTGAGCAAAGGTGTGTTGCCCTGATTTACCCTGAGGGCAAATGTAGCCCTATGTAAAGCAATTGTATAGAAAGAATAATATTTTCTAATTCTGTAAAACATTCTAATTCTGTAAAACATTGACGCCTTAATGAGGGAGTCAAGGTAGTGCAGCAAAGTAAATGGTTGAAGGTCATTGAATAAATAATAAATATCATGCCATATAGACAACACCAGAATCCCCTAATGGAACTGAAGCAGTGCTTATCTCTACACACTACAACAATGCTGTTTATTTTGGGGATGAGAACTAAATTACTTGTATATCCTCTTGGCTATCCCTTCATATGCTCACATATTTCTCATGGCTTTTATGGCATGAAATAACAATGCTGAGAGATAAGAATATATAAATCTTATTTGGCCCACTGCAAAGTATTTGCATGCTCTTTTTTTTTTAACCTACTCTTTGTTAAGGCAATGTAAAGCAGAAATGCAAACACTTTCACAAATTAATAATTTCTTAAGAAAAACAACAAACAAAACCAAAATAAAGCACAGTAAATAGCAATGTAAAAACCAAGGCTCAGTCCTGGCTTGGCAGCAGTCAGTTAGTGTTTCAGTCTCAGATATTCCAGTGGAATCTGCCAGTGCAGCCAGGGGTAATATTTGCTGAGAAGTCAGTCAGATGTCAGCTTCAGCTGCTTAAAATTGCTGTATGTGCTGCTGAGAATGATGGCATAAATACTATTCTCTCTTTCATTATTTACAGTTCACAAATATTTCTGCTGTTTTAATGATCTGTCCACTTGATAGTATTTGTGTTGCTATATTCTGGAATTCAAATTTTTGAAAAATACATCAATTAATTAGATGCTATTTTCAGGAGATTGGGGGGGGTGGGGGGGGTGGTGGGGGCAGAGGTGGTGATTGATGGAGAGAGTCAGTAGTGTTTCTCTTAGCAAAGTAACAATGCCTGGTACTTGTTATCCTCCTATTTCTTATTGCTGCTTTGCAATATGTTCTTAGGAGCAGACGTTATTTACTATAGAAACTTAAATGTCTTTATTGACAAATAGCAGTAGACAGACCCTCAGGAAGAGTGGCTTCATTAGCATGCAGTTTATACTATTTTTCAAGAATATGTTTGAGTCTTTACACTTTTTTTTGAACACTAAAATGCTGATAGTAAATGACAGTGGGAATAAGTGCAGCTGGCGGGATAAAACCAATGGTTTAAAAAGCCTCAATCTGTTTTCCTGATCTGTTTTCATCATGTGTGATAGAGTCTTAAAAGCTATATATTTTTAAAGATGGATGCAGTATTCATAGTAGTGATTTTTATATTTCTTTTTGCCAAGGTAGGGCAAAGAACTTAATTTTATCACACAATTTACAAGCAAGGTATCACAAAGTCCTTTTCCAAAGAAATGCTACTGGGTGAGGACAGGAGCTGCATGGATGTGACTGCAGTGGTAACTCCTTCACTTTAAATCCTCAGGTTCATTTTTAAGAGCCTCGTTTTGTGTAGACATTTTATCGATGCAAAATGTCAGAAGAGAAAGAGAATGGAAAGAGTGCCTGAAGAGCTTTCCTTCACCTGTGGTGGTACTTACTGCCCCTGTGCTCAGCAAGGAGCAGGGATTGCTTCCATAGGTTTCCCTGGGATGATTCCCACTGGCCACGGACAGCAGAGGCTGCCCCAGGGGTGGAGTGCTCAGATCCTCTGTGGCACACTGCATTCCTCATATGGAATTCATCCCCCTCACCAGGGTGCTGAAGGGGTTATAGCAGAGGGGCTGGGCTCACAAGCCATGGCTAACTTTGGAGCATTGCATTCATATATCTAACACAACATTTATTTTCCTCTTCACTTCTTGGTTCCCACCTTGTCTATCAAGGAGAGCTGAGGAATCAGCACAAGTTACTGTCAAGGCCCTTTCTGGCTGTGCAAAATCACACTGAGAAGTGAAAAAAATCAGGCTGGCACTAGGAACTAGCAATTCACCACTAATGGGACCTGTGGGCTACTACCTGCGAGCAGTTACTTGAACATCTTCTAGACCAGTTTCTCTTCCTCTTTCTCACAACCAAATGAAAGCAAAGTCCTCCTTGCAGTCTCTTCTAATAGATTTACTTTAAATGAGAGAAATATCACCCCAGTGCCTGGAAAATAATCACCTTGTCTCTCCCCATTAGTTCTCAACCTCCTTTGCTTCTTCCTGGGGGCTGCCTAGTACCCTCTCATTCCTTTTTAAGTTCTCAGAGCCGCTTGCTATTGTTCCCCTAAATGGACTACAGTAATAGTCATTTATGTCAAAACTGGCATCTAATCCTTGTGTTAATCTAAGAATTAAGCAGTGCAAAGAGATGAAAAAGGGGTAACATTGATGCAGTTTTGGAATGCTGTTATGTATTTATTCCCAAAAGAATAATCTGATACATATTTTGTGCCTATCCACACATGGAAGGAAACAGTTTTTAGACTACACCATCATGTAGTGACTTTGTACAATGCCTTAGTTTGAAAAGATGATCATAAAACAGAAAAACAAGACTGCTGATTCAAAAACAATTTTGCTAAGCATTAAGAAAAATCAGAAGTGGTTAAAATGGAACAGAGGTGAAGTTGGGCAGTGAAGTAAAAATTTGTGTGCAGCTCATTTAGAGGAAAGGAGTATTTGCTGCCGGGCTTTGTTTTCTCAATTCTTGAGCAAATAACATTGAGGACAATTTGGAAAGTAAACTGTGAGTACTTTCAAGGATGATCTTTTCACACTGAAGATAACCTGGGCTAGTAACCTGAGGACACTGGCCTGATTACAGTGTTGTGTTTTGTTGGTTGAGTTTTAGTAGTAAATGTTGAACAGTTGAAAAAAAAATTAAAACTGGTTCATGCACACCTTTGAAAGTATGTGCTGAAAAGAATTGCCTACTTTCATACTAAATAAGGACAATGTGCTTGCTTGCAATTGTGTATTCAGGCTACTGAAAGCTCTGATTGTAAAACTAAGCTTGATATGCCCACTGTGAATTAAACAATGCTCACATTTGGTTACAGAGGAATAGAAAATATGCTGTACAGTTTAATTGCATAAAATGGTTGATTAATTTACATTATTAGGACAGGAAAATGTAACAGAATTTTCTTTTAATATCAGGAGGATGATAGGAAAAAAGATAGATTCCTGTTTATTTATTACATATTTGTAGGTTAAGAGATAAAATGTTGTCATATATAATGTTACACCACCAGAGATCTGACATACTGCTTGTGAAAATCAATGAAAGATTGGCCACTGAACTTTGGATTATCTATTAAATCTGTGAGAATCGTGCCATTACTGCTAATACTGAAGCTGAGGACTTGGAAAACAAGCAACTTGATATTTTAGCATAATTGATTAAAATTATAGTAAACTATATAATAAGAGTTGTAAATACATCCACATTAAAAGAAATCAAGGTTTCTTGGCATGCAGACTTACTACAGAATTAAATAGATGATATTAAAGTCTGTATTATTTCTTTATTTATCTTTTTTTTATAGTGGTGAGAGAGGTCAATGAGTTGTGAGAACATGTCAGCTCAGGTATAGGTTTATAATTCCAAGAGTAGGAATGGTTCCAGTGGTGTTTTTGTCACTGATATTTTATCAATCTAATGTATTGAAGTTGGGACACAGTCACTGATATTGTAACAGATATATCAGGTCTATTAATATATTTGTCTTAAGACACATTTACTCTTATTGATATTATGTCAGTACAGAGCGTGTCTTAATTTTAAGTTTTCCAGAGGACAGTGGTTCTGTTTGATCTTGAGCTCATACCTGAGCTTTGAAATGTTTTTATACTTTTGTTTGGAATTTAACATTTTGACCATTTGAGTGCTGAAATGTCGTTCTTTTTATGTGCAGAAAAGCAAGTTTCTCAGTCTTGGGTGATGTTTTTGGCACTTCCCTGTGACTATACTAGTCCTTTCTTTGACAATGACAAAAACTTCATCACCCAAAACAGTGCTTCCTCAAAGCAACAATGAATAACAATTTATGGATAAAAGATAACATAAATCTGTGACTAGTTTCAAAGCAATGTTTTTTTTCCCACTTATCTAAATGTGTTCCTTTACTTTCTGTTCTTCTTTAATTCAGTCTACTAACTATTCAGTATTCCTGGATTTTTCTTTACAGTCTTTGATTTAAAAAAAACCAAACAAGTAATCCAAGCCCTTACTGCAGAGTGTCACTTTCTGTAGGTGTATATATATATTTGTGTCAGGTGGGCACAAATGATATTTCTTACACATTTAGGCCCTCACAGGGCAGGTAGGTAGATGACAGTATTTTGCTTGACCGGGCAGAACAAACTGATATAATATAAAGGAGTTCATTTAGATGTTACCGTCCTCTTCTGTTACTGATTTGTTATGTTCCATCTGCTAATTATGTATTTGTTTACAGCAAGTTTTTCCATTCATCTTTAGCCTATTAGTGGGTTTTGAGAATTTTTGGCATGTGGTCACTTCATCCAGAGGTCTCATGGCAACAGCTGGAACATGGGAAAGTCTGTGCAGCCTAGAGATAGTTTCCAGACATTTCATTTCTGTCTCACAGATTGCAGTGGAAAAAATCTTTCTTTGTGGTCAGTCTTGAGAATATTTTTGTCATCAACTACTTTCTGATTAAGGAAGGACACAATAAGATGGATAATGATGAATATCAAGTGTTTTTCAGGGACTGGCACTCTGCCTCATCAACCTGTCTGCCAAGATCAGGCTTAATATTAAGAAAAAAGTCTATTTATAGAGTACAGAGATCTTGCCATGTTGAGATGAACAAACACAACTGAATGGAGAGCACTGTAAACACAGAACTGTTGTGCTTCTGTTGTACATTACATCTTAGATAGAATTTGATGTAGCCCCTCAAATCACTGCAAATGTGAGAAGACCTTTTATGTATGGATACAACTTTTTACCCTGTCCTTAGGGCATGAATTCCACATTCTTTCCACTATTTGACTGAAGGGAATTCCAAGTCTATTCTATATCATTCATCTTTGCAGCTCAGATGACACTGCTATCTCAAAGTCCGTCTTTTCAAAATGGAAATCCATAGTTTATTAATCTTAGTTTAAATTGAATTCACTCATGATCACCCCATTCAAGGTTATTTTCTGCAGTCAACTCTTCTGTCCTTGTCAGTTACCCAAATCTCATGTAAAAATAGCATAGAATCTTCTCTTGCTGACTCAGTAGGTATTTGGAGAAGTCTGTTTACTACTGCATCCAGAAATACCTGCACTTTATGATTGCACTTAGCATTAATTAGTCAGTCCATACTAGTTATCCTGTTTCTGTTACTTTTACAATATACTTTCTAGCTGATATAACCTTTGACATCTCTTTTATAATTGGGCTTCTTAGGACTAGATTTTGTATTTTTCTTGAAAACTGTATGTTAAAACCAAAGTTTGATTGCTGGTCCTTATCAGTGACTGTAACTTCTGAACAGGTTTAGCCTTTCTTCTATTCAACAGATTTGAAGTCCCAGAACTTCTCCAAGAGTCCACAGTTGGTGCTGTATTGTCCAGGAACTACGATAATGAAATAGGTTTTCTAAAAACTCAGAAATAGAGAAGCCACCAAACCCCCAGTGTTTACTGAGCTTAACCAATTAAAACTAAATCCTACAAAGCTTGATTTTTTCCTTTAGTATGTACTCTTGGTTTTATAACAGCATTTAGTTTTCCTGCTTCGTTTTACTCCATGCATACCTGTTGTGTACACTGTACACAAACAGCTCAGATGTTTCTCACTGCCCAACCAGTTTCTGTCTTCCAGCTCACCGATGCTCCCTTATTCATTTCTGAATCTCTATTTCTCTGTTATTTTTCTTTTGTGTCCTAGAGTCAGACAGGGATTTGCCTGACTTTTTCCTAACCTTCTTCTACTACTGCCATGTTTGCTTTGTCATTTAAACCTCATTAAATTCTATTTAGATGGATAATTTATTTTTTATTTGTTACTTGGCATTTGTGTAAAGGTGTGTCTGTTGGCATTTCCCATGGAGACCTGGACTCTTGGGATGGGCATTTTGTATTAGCAACCTGAATGATTATATGGTAAGAACACACAGAAAATAAATCATCTGAATGCCTGTCTAACTTAACCTTATTATGAGTGGTTTTTATTTTCTCCAGGCACATTCCTTCCCCCCACCCCCATTCAAACAGATTCCAAAAGTTTCAACCAATTCAATCCAGTTCCAAATGATTCAAACTGGACCAAACTGTGTCTCACCTCTTCAAACCATATAAATCATTTCAATCTGGATCTAACCAGAACAGAAAGGATTAAACTGGATCCCACTAATTCAAACCAGATCAAAACCGTTCAATCCAGGTCTAACTGGAACAAACTGGTTCAAATTGGATCCAACCAGTTCAAAATGGTTCCAACTGGATCTAACCTATTCAAAATGGTTAAAACTGGATCCAACCAAGTCAGACTGATCAAACTGGTTCAAAATGGATTCAACTGGTTCAAACCAGATCCAGACAATTTAATTCCTCAAATTTGGATTTTTACAGACCAAATTGAGGGGAATGGGCTGTTAGGATGAATTTTGGGGGATTTGGGCAAATTCTTGTTGATTTTAGGGTATTTATTTGGCTTTTGATAGGATTTTGAGATACTTTGAGGGGGAGTTGGATGAAATTTTGATGATTTGGGAACACTTTGGGTGAATTTGTGGTGAATTTGGAGATGCTTGAAGTGATTTGGGATGAATTTTGGTGAATTTTGGGATTTGGGGGCATTTTGTAGGGAATTTTATAGGATTTTTGGGTCTAATTTTGTGGATTTTTCTGGGATTCTTGGGATATTTTGGGATATATTGACATGAATTTGGATATTATTGGGAGATTTTGTGTGGATTTGTATCGTTTTTGGGGTATTTTGAGTGTATTTTTCATCTCTTTGGGTATATTTTTGTGTGATTTTGGGCTATTTTGGTGGAATGTTCAGGAATTTGGAGATATTTTAGGATATTTAATGTGATTTTGTGTGGGTTTGGTGGCACCTGTGCTGAATTTTGGGCTATTTTCTTGGAATTTTGAGGGCTTTATGATTGTTTTGTTGGAGTTTTGGGCTCAATTTGATGGCATTTTGGTCTATTTTGGCAGAATTTCATGGAATTTTGTGAATTGTGGTCCCCACCTCTGCATACCTGGCTCATGCCATAGCAGCCATTCCTGAGATTTTTCCCTTTGCCTTCAATTTGAAATAGAAAGTGGATAAAACTCCAATTTAAAAATGAAGCCATCTGTGCTTATATCAGGTTAAGGTGGGACTTTCTAAAGATGTCTCCCCTGTTGGAAATGAAGACCAATAAAGCTCTGTAGTGATCTCTGTTCGACACGTTTGAATATCCCATCCTTTCACATGGGCTTCAGCTGGAAGCGCACAAGGACCGTCAAAGGATGGTTTTATTCCCCAGGTGTCACTCTGCCTTCCCAAAGAGGGCCACACAAGTTTCCATGGCTTGTGCATCCTCCTGCCATTGTCACAGCTTCTGTTTTGTGCCCAGTGAGAGAAAATTTACTAAAATCCAAATCCTCATTAACAGGATAGAAAAATCACCCAGGTAGACCTGATGACCAAAGAGTGGGCTCCCTGACTGCTGAGCACATGTTGCTCAGAGGTCTATCCCACTCTTGAAAGAGGGACTGGCCTTGGAAATGAGTTCTAGAGTTAAAAAACCCCCAACAAATGAAGGTTATTGATTCATTACATTAAATGCTTTGGATATCTCAATGCCAAAGCCTGCTGCCAGCAGTGGTTCTCAATGAAAGCCCCCTAGATGTGTTCCCAGCTAATCCTAATTTGGCACTTTCCTGACCCATGAAGTGGATTTTAGAAGAGCCAAATGTCCCACTATGTGAATGAGAGGAAAAGCTCAAGGCTGGTTTCAACATCATCTCTACATCATGAACTGGAGAACAGTAAGATAAGATGTGAGTCAGCATATCTCTGCTTATCCAGAGCTCCATGGCCAGCCTGGTACAGTTTGTAAACAAAACCCAAATGTGGCCCCCAAGTCCAACCAGCATCACTGGAGATGCATCACTCACCCAGGAAGGCTCAGGCAGCACCATGGGAAGAGCAAACCTGTCTTTATAGATCCCATCACAGAGCAGGCAGCAAGCCACGTTGACCTTTACAAACCTGATTTTCCCCCCTACCTCCTACTCTTCAGTCCTAGCCACAGCCAGAGAGGGACATTCAGCATTGTTTACCTCCAGTACTGCAGAAGCTGAAGGGCTCTGGGATTAGATGACTGTGCTTGGCACTCCTTGACCCATCCCCACTTCCTTTTGCAATGGTAGAAATAGTAAGAAAACAAAGCTGGCCATAAGGATCCTGCCTATTTCTAAAAACCTGCATCACTGGCAGAGGCTTTATAGCTGCTGGTTCAAAGGCAAGACAGCACAACCTCTGCTTTCCAGAGCTTCCCAAGGATATGTCAGATAAATGTATTGAGAGCACATGCCACAGGGCATCCCCACCCTGCAGCACAGAGCCCACCATGGCACCCATGGAGAAGGATTCCACCAGAACCCTCACTGCAGGCTGCTGGAGAGTGCAGTGATGAGCGTCTGTTCCCCTCGATGGGGGAGGTTAATTACTGTGATCAAAAATATCCAGAGGGGAAAACATTACACCAGATATTACCAATTAACCCATAAATCTAAACATGACAATTGCTGCAATTAATACAAGCCTACACTTGCACTAATTACCAGTCTGTGGGAGGGGGCTGAGAGGGAGGGAGGAGGGAACTTGCAGACTTGCTGAAGCAGCAGATACCAGGCCCATCTAGAGTCATGTCAACATGGAAGTGTCAGAGGTGACCAGAGGGATCAAAGGGGTCTCCTGATTTCAAAGCTAGGCCAGGGTGTTCAGGACCTTCCATAAAACTTTTTAAACCTTCAGGAAACCAAACCTTCTCGTAATGGCATCATTGTGTGTCCCCAGCTTGATGTGAAGGTACTGTTATGCAGCACTGTCATCTCGCAGGATTTAAACTGAGAGAAGCTGATCCCATTCACCCTCCTCAGTTCAAGGGGGCTGCAGATCCCACCATGACCATGCTGAGGGTGGTGGGGGGAGATATAAAGAGAAAAATGAATGAGGAATTTAAACCACAAAGGTTTGTTGGTAGGAGTAGCTAAGCTTGTTCAAAGCAATGTAGTCAGACATAGTATGTGAGCAGTGTGTCCAGACAGAACATTCAAACAACAAGGCCGAATATTTACTTTCTGCTCAGTGTTAAGGATAAATGAGTTCTCTGCTGTCAACTTTTCTTGCGTTGTGAGATCAAATCAGTGCTCAGTATTCCCAACATGTCTAAATACAGAAGAATTTTCAAACACACGCACATACACATATTTTATTCTTTACTTTTTGTTTCTATTTATTATCTTAATAATCTGGGATAGGAGACTACAGAACTGCAATGGGATGTACATCCTAAGAAAAATGGGCTTAACCATAAACAGGCCTTTGTCCTGGAGCTCCTGATTTCATGTTATGTATGTGTATGTATTTTTACCGTAGTAAGCAAGGCTCATGTGACTTTATTCTACAAAGCTTATATGTCTGTAAACATGAATATATTAAAAAATAAACCCATGTAGAATCTTTTTACCTCTAGTCTCCTTGTACAACAGGATGATTCTGCTTAGTGTATGATGAAAAGGCTTTGGATGTTTTCTACCTGGACTTTAGTATAGCCTTTTACACTGTTTCCCACAGCATTCTCCTGGAGAGGACGGTATCCCATGGCTTGGACAAGTGCACTGCTCAGTGGGTAAAAAACTGGCTGGCTGGCTGAACACAGGGAGTGGTGGTGAATGGAGTCACATCCAGCTAGTGGCTGGTCACAAGTGGTGTTCCCCATGTCTCAGTACTGGGGCCAGTCCGGTTTAATATCTTTGTCAATGTCCTGGATGAGGGAATAGAGTGTCCTCTCTGTCATTTTGCAAAGAACACAAAATTGGACAGGACTGCTGATCTGCTGGAGTGCAGGAAGACTCTACAGGGAGATCTGGACAGGCAGGATCAATGGGCCAAGGCCAACAATATGAGTTTCAACAAGACCAGGTACTGGGTCCTGCACTTGAGTCACAACAAGCCCAGGCAGCACTACGGGCTGGGGGAGGAGCAGCTGGAAATCTGGGGGTGCTGGGTGGCAGCAGCTGAACAGGAGCTAGCATGTGCCCAGGTGGCCAATGAAACCCTGGCTTGTATCAGAAATAGTGTGGCCAGCAGGACTAGGGAAGTGATCATCCCCCTGTACTTGGCACCAGTGAGGCTGCAGCCCAAGTCCTGCGTTCACTTCTGGGGTTCTCATTACTTTGTAAGACTTTGAGATGCTGCAGTGTGTCCAGAGAAGGGCAACAGATCCAGAGAAAGGTCTGGAGACTGATGAGGAGTGGCTGAATGATCTGGGGGTGTTTAACCTGGAGAAAAGGAGGCTCAGGGGGTCTTTATTGCTCTCTGCAACTACTTGAGAGAAATTTGCAGTGAATTTGGGCTCAATTTCTTTTCCCAGGTAATAAGAAATCGGACAGGAGGAAATGGTCTCAAGTTGTGTCAGGGAAGGTTTAGACTGGATATTAAGAAAAATTTCTTCACTGAAAGGGTGGTCAGGGACTAAACAGGTTGCCCAAGCAAGGTGGAGTCCCCACCCCTAGATGTACTTAAAAGGCAGTAGATGTAGATATGGTGCCTAGGGACATGTTTAGTTGTGGACTTGATAGTGCTGGGTTAATGATTGTACTTGATGATCTTAGAGGTCTTTTCCAACCTGAAGAATTTTAAGAGTCTATGATTTTTCCTGTTCACTGATCTATGCCCAACTGTCATAGATTTCTGTTTTGAGAGATGATACCATGCTTCTACTCCTGGAGAGGCAGACTCAGGACCTTCCATTATCTACCATGGACAAAAATATAAGAAGAAAACCAAATCAAACAAACAATAACAAAACACACACAAACACACACCCTTCCGATCCCACATACAGATTGATTTTCAGAGTTGTTACTATATAAACCTGCTGGCTTTATTCACCTTAAATTCTGGAGTATCTTTCCAAAACAGTTTTGTGAATCCATATGTTCTCATAAGGACTGTCACACCAGCTTAACTGCCTTATGAGATACCAGATTCTACACTGGAAGTGTGAATCCCCCACTGAAAAGAAAAAAACCTGACAGATTGAGAAAATTCAGAAATAAAACATGAAGACACAGGAAGGTGAGTTTCTTAAGTTTCACTACTCACGAAACTACTTCTTTTTCTTGTTTGCAGATTTAAAGACATATGACTGAGCTGTCAGAGTAACATGGAGGAGACAAAATGAACCATGAATTGTGCTGTCTGATTTACTCAGGTACCTCAACTCTCCAGTGCTTCCAAGCAACCAAAGCCTCCAAACGAAGCAAGTTGTTTTGTTCTTCTGGTTTTGACTTAACTGAGAAAATGTAATTTTATGTTCAGTTATACTGAAAAGAGTAAAATAAGGGACAATGCACTTCTCTTTTAAAGCTTCAAAATATGTTTATGAAATGAGACTTGCGTACAATATTAATCTAGACACAAGAATATTTAAAGTGATATTACACTGTGTTTGGAGCAATGTCTTCTATACCTGTCTTGAAAAAGATTGGCTTGGTACCTATTTCTTAAAATGTAACTTGGTGGGTGAGATCGTGGAGAGAAAAAGAGGAGATCGTGTGACAATGTGGCTGTATTAAAGCAGCCAATTACTATTTCAGTGTCTTTCTTCAACATCTTTTTTTTTATTTTTCAATTAGGCTAATTATTGGATGTTTACTTGTGCATTTTATTTTTACCCTATTTATTGTCCCACTTGCTTGCATTTGCAGGAAGATGAGTGTATCATTTCCACATGATTCTGTAGTCACTTCACAGACTGTATCTGACAATGCCCATGGACCACAGGCAGAATAACAGCACATGAGATTACCCAGGGAGCTTTTCACAGTGATGAATGATAATAAATAGAATCAGAAACTGGAATCAGAAACATGCTAAGAGCAACATATTTTAATAAGTTTGCATTTCTTCTGGTGTGATACCCACATATAAAAATCCTCCAGAGTTTTCACTTAATGACACTTTCTCAAAATATTTTTCTATTATGTGGTTGAGACTTCCAAAACCAGTGATATTTTTTCTATATTTAATAGCCCTCAACAACTATCTCTTCTATTACTTTATTCAGTTGTCCTTTGATTTCCACTGAACCTTAAGCACTGTTAGTCATTTTGGAACAAGCTGCTGCAATGATTGGCCATGCTGTATGAACAGAATCTTCCTTTTCACCTTTTTGAACCTGTTACCTCCCAAGTTTCTTTGATATCCCCCCATTCTTGTATTACAAGAGACAGTAAGAAATCAGCCTTTATTAATTCAGTTCATGAAGCCACTGTGGTATCACTCTTGTTCGTATTTTGCAACATGCAACATTGTTCATGCTAATATACTGCACTTTTATCTCTCCTCCAATCTCCATATTAGTTAACCCTGCTCTGAACAAGGTTATATGACATAGAAAAATGAATTAGCTTCTAAACTCTTTTGATGCTATCTTTTGACTGGTAGTTCACTTTTTCTGTGTTAATCAGTATTTTGTTGTATGCTGGTATTATATACATATCCACATATATATATATACATATGTAAAACTATACATGTTTCTATAGGGACTCTGTGCACAACAGACTAAACAGGTTGTGTCTCCATCAGCTTTTTTTTTTTTTGGCTTCCCCTTCACACTTATTTGAATTAGAATGTAGTCTTACATATCATCTCATATAACTGGTGACACACTAAGCTTGTGGTAAGAGTTTTGCATTTCTGTTTTGTTTCACATGTTATTTCTCTCAGTCAAAGAACCTTGCAATTTCACAGCTTTGTTGACTAATAGGTAAGTGTGTAGAAAAAAGAATCTTTTCTTTGAAAAAAGTTACTTCAGAAAGTAGATTAATGGATTGTAATGTTATCAGTGAAAAAAAAGTTCAATATCTAACTTGAATACATTGAAATCTCAGAGAGCTAAATGATACACATTTTATTGATTCCTTTTGCTGTAACTCTTTATTAGTTCTGGAAGTATAAATAGGTAATCACATGAAAAATAAAGTGCAGGTTTCAGATAGCTGCACTGAAGAAAAGGACACACACATGACTTAGTCCTTGGCTGTAAAGGTAAAATTCTCCATTGAACTGGTCATCTTGTTACTCATGCTTTGTTAGAAAAGTATTTTGCCAAGTGATGGAGTCACTGATTTGTTTCTAAAAGTGGTCTTCACCGTGACAATGCGTGAGTATCTGACCTGTTTATTGCTGGAACCACAGGGCTGGATGCTCTCACAGAAATCTCTGTAGATGCAGTTTGTCATTAGTGACCACTTTCAAGTGGCCACACTCGTTGCAGCTGGACTTTGTGTGGCTTTTTGTTATAATGCTTGTTTGCTTGGCAGAGGAATTCTATGAGTCCCTTTGGAAGTTGTTTCAGTGTTCTGCGGTTTTGTAGGTCGTCCTTATTTGCAAGTACACTCAAGATGCAATGTAGGTTCAAGGACTGTTTATTCATTAACCTCTGTTGAGAGATTCAGGAGATAAATTCATATGGATTCTTCTAGTGCTGATTA
Organism: Pithys albifrons albifrons; assembly: GCF_047495875.1. Lineage (NCBI taxonomy): Eukaryota > Metazoa > Chordata > Aves > Passeriformes > Thamnophilidae > Pithys > Pithys albifrons. The sequence goes on along the minus strand of NC_092458.1, from coordinate 108,360,781 downwards.
CAGATTTCTGTTGATGCTTTTGTTTACAATATTTTTGAGGCTAACTAGAGACAAGGAAAATAAGTACTGTATTGTAGTTTAAAAAATAGCTAGATAAAAAACACACAAAACCAAACAAAAAACCCCACCCCAAAAACAAAAAAAAAAACCAAACCACCCAAACCACAGACTTTTGAGTTTTGTAAAAAAGTTCAGTTTCCTCTGCATTTCCATGTTGGATATTCATCTTCTCTGTATGTGTTGATATGTAACACACAATTCCCACAATAGAAAGTAAGTAGAAAAAATATTTCTTTGGGGTTTTAGATCTTTTCTTTTTCTGTAATGATTTACAATTTTGATGCTTGCACAATATAATATTTTTGTTCTGTGCTTAACATTTAACCCCTCAAATGTGTTCCGGTATCCCTGATTTTGTATAAGCACAACATAAATCCATAATTAATCAATGTGTTTGTATAGAAAACAAATAATATCACTTTATCTTTCATGAAAGGTAAGGACAATACAAAGCAACAATAGTTGAAGATGTGTGTTCTTTGTGTTATTTCAACACTCTTTGTTGCAACTTCCTTAAATGCAGCTGAGCATCAAAAGAAAAATAGCATGAACTTTTTATCAAGAGCCTTAACAAAATCCTCAGAAGACATGAAACAGCAAATGTTGAAATGATGAAACAAATCCAATAAGTGGGCATATGACTTACAAATTTGTTATCCCAAGATGAAAGGCTAAACACCCTAAGAAAGAACTACGCTAGTCAGGAACCTAAAATACCACAAGGAGGCTTAGACATCTGACAGTTTAAGTAATGAGCCATAAATCTTTCAGGTTTTATGCCACATCACAAGATGTGCAAACTCTAGACTCAGAGACTGTGTGTTCTTGGGGAATGAGGTTTCTAGGACTTTCGTTGAAATTCACAGTGGTTTCTTAAGTACTCTCTTTGCCACTGAAATGGCCATTCCACTTCCAAGGCCTGCAGTGCTCGATGGACTTTCTTAGCCTCCCACATGCCCGGACTCTTCCAGCCTCCCACATCTGCCCAGCAACTTGCCAAGAACAAGGGTGTGGAAAATATGTACAAGGAGGGATGAGGGGGAAGGGAGAAAAATGGAAACAAATTTATACAGAAGAGGGAATACACTCCTCATATTTTTCAATCAGTAATGGCTCAAAACTTCAGTGGAGTTTACTAGTGGTTTGGTAGCAAATTTAATATGCATATGAAGCCAGTCAGCATTGGAGGAAACCTTCAGCCTGAGGCGCTGCTGGCTGACAGTGTTGCGGGGCTCCTCCAGTGAAGGGTGACACACATACACAGGGTGGTCTTGCAGTGTCACAGCTGATCTGTCACCTTGCATTTTGGACAGTCTTCACTAAGAGATGGCAGCAAACCCACATGATGTTAATTTTGGGAGTACTGTGCTGCATGTTTGGACAATGCCCTAAATAACATGCTTTAACTTCTGGTCACCCCTGAAGCAGTCAGGCAGTTTCACTGAACGATCATTGTAATACCCTTTGGATGGAAAATCTATCCTATTCTAGTCTGTTCTAATACTTGGCTATGTTGGAGGAAGAGTGTTACTCAAGCCACCTCAGAGCACAAGGTATCTGTGAAGCCACCAAGCAAGGAGGTTACTGAACACAGACATGTGCACTGCTGGATTGTGTCAGGTCCGTAAGGCAGTCAGTGCCTGCTTGCCTCCTACCACCAAATCCACCACCCATTCCACCGGGCAAGCTGTGGCTGCTGGGACAGCCTGAGCTGCTGTCAAAAGTTTACCTGACAGAAAACACAGCTTTTCCCTGTGCAAACAGTTGGAGCAGCAACGGCAAGGGACACACATCAGTACAGAGATGGTGGTGGGTGGACAAGTGGCCACTCCAGGCTGCTGTGGGGAGAACACTTGTGAGGACTGGCCATGACAGGGGTGCAAGGAACATGTGAATTTTGAAAGGGAAGGTCCTTGGACAGGTCTGGTGACACAAAATGCTCCTGTTGCTCTGCTTGGCTGGGGAGCACCCTGCACTGCCTGTCCCAGGAACTGAAAGGTGCTTCCCAGGGGCCTGCCAAGAGAGGAGCAGATGTAACCTAATGCTTCAGTAAACACTAACCTGGCTTTGAAGCGGAGAATTAAGTTTAAAGCTGATGATCTGTTAAAGCATTTTAAAGCAAGTGAATGAGCAAGATCAAATTTATAACCCATCCTTTCTACTGAAATAAGTTTCTTCATTTTGTTTTCTTGCATCTGAAGAAGGAAGCCCCGAGGGTAAAAATTTACACTTCAGAAATATGCAGGGTTTAATAGTTGCAATAATAGGGCTTTTTCCTGAAGGATCTGAAATAGATGCATTTAGCTTCCTAGAAAATAGTTGCAGACTTCAATTATGTAATAAACACTCTTTTTATTTAGCTCATGCAGTATTTTTGCTTGACTTTTTGAGTCTAAATAGCTACAGAGAGGAAAAGATTTTTAGGAAATGCAGTTTGTTTCTGAAAACTTGAGAAATAGAGAATGACCTATTATTGGAGAAAATTCAGTACTGAAAATATAGGAATCCTATCAAAACTGTTTATTAGCAGAAAAAATTATTGGCTTTTTGCAGGATTTTTAACTTTCTCTTGGATGAGCAGGCTTTGGCTGTATTTAATACTTTGGGTTTCTCTGAAAAAGCTGGAACAGTTTATTAAAAAATTTCTGTCTCATGCTCTTCTGTTTGCAGTAAAATTTCACTAATGAGCAACAATGTTCTCCATCCAGATCTGCTAATGAGTCTTTCATTGCATAGTGACTGAAAGGAAGTCCTTCAGAAACAGAACTCATAAAGTGTTAATTGTATCAAGACTATCCCCAAAGGGAAAGTAAGTAAGTGTCTGTGTTTTCATCTTAAACCAGAAATGTAGCAATGTTTGATTACTGCATATGGTAAAATGGAAACTTGAAACTAAGTGAATGGCTGATGTCAATATTAAAACAAAATGCAGTTTCATGAATTGAAGATATTACTCAGAAGCAATCAAGATTTCTGCAGCATAGTAGGTTGGCTTGCAACAAAATGGAAAAGGATAATTGGGATTATATTTTTTAGTCTGCCCCTGGACTAGTTTGATATTCTAATACTCTTATTTTCAGTGCAAGAGTATCTACTCCTGTTTTTTAAAAGTATTACCACCTTTTTTTTGTCACCTGACAAAATTATCTAGGCTTAATTGTGATTTAGGGAGTTTAAACAAACAGAAGACTTGCCTATCTTTATTTTTGTTATAGGTTCTATGGGCAGTGAATGAGTCAAAAGCCCTGGAAATAAACTATAAATTTTAAGAAAGTGATTTTAATATACCATCATTTACAAAAAGGTCATGTTACTTTACTGAATGGTTCTGTATGTTCTGTGGTTCTTAAAAAAAGGGCGATTATTCAGAATGTTTTTTGTGTTGAATATGCTCTTAATTAGTTGCTATGACAATTATCTTTTCCATTTTGTTCTTTTCTTGTAGGCTTATCACTTTTTGATTCTATAGAGGGAGTTTGCCAAGGTAACAATTAAGAAGTTTTTCTTCTTTCTCCCCGTCCCTCCCCTCCCCCCATGCCCCCCCTTCAAAGATTTTGTATTTTGGAAAAAAATATAGTTACAATCAAAGCTTAAATTTCTGGTGTGTCTGTTCTGATTCTACCTTTTAAGGTTTACAAATGAAATATACAGGATTTTAGTCTTTAAAAAAGATACATGTAATAATTTTCACTTAAGAGAAACTAAATGTTCTTGACATCAAACCTCTAATGACCATGAAAATCATTTTTTTAAGAACTTACTGTAGAAAATATCACATATACAGAGACCACAGTGCCTGTGCAGGATAGTTTAAGTGATTATTTTACACAGCTGCCCAGCAGGATTTTCAGTGGTGTGATTATGCAAAGAATCTTGCAGAAGTCTATTTTTAAAAAGTGTTTGACAAAAAGAAAGTTGGAGCTGGAAGAAAGAATAAAGTCTGGCTTTACACTTTGCTGAGCCAGATTTACGTTTCTCTTGTTCTCAACTGTTGAAAGCATAGATACATTAAAATTTGAAATGAAGCTTTATTTTGATTTCTCTGAAAGTTCTTGAAACAATTTACCTAAATAATTTCACAAGGAAAATGCCTTTAATGAGTTTGGAGATCATATTATTAAGTGCTAGAAGGATGTGGTTCTGCAAAGTTTTCTTTAAGCTTTTCAGAGAAGGGTACAAGCAAGAAGAGGTTTAGTCAGTCCTTTCTTGTGTGAGTAGGGAAGGTGTGCTGTCAGATTCACAATTCTGAAGAATGATAAAGATTTTTTTTAACAAATTCCTTCATTCTTTCTGTTTATAAATCTCTATTGTGCATTTGTATTATTCTTCTAGTGTGTTGTTCTTACATTTCACATGGTCTTTTACACTCAGAATAAGCTAGCTGTTCTTTGTTCTGAAAATCTTTGCTGTTTTTCTTTGTGATCTTAACCTGACCTTCCTTAGCATCTTCACCTTCAGATAGAACTTCTTCCTGCAGAGAGAAAAGAAATATTGAAAAAGGAAGTAAAATAAATGTGATTAAACGTCTAATACAAATGGATTGGAAAGAAAGTATGTCTAGTAAACTAAAATATTCTTATAATTACATTTATCTTAAATGCTTCACTTGAGCTCTGGAGGCTTTGGTTCATTTTCTACCTTTTCTTGGATTCATTTTTCTAATGTGCCTGTGAAATCTTTAGGATAAGAACATAAGAATAGTCATACTGTATAATACTTCAGTTCAGTGAGGTATGGTTTGACAGTGGCCATTAGTATATGTGGATTGAAGTGTAAAATGGCATTACATGAAAAATTTCTTCTCAAACTCCAGAATTTTGTGACTCAAAGACTGCCTGTGTCAGAGGTTATTTCTTTTCTTATAAGGTGAGGCAAATTTTTTCTTTCAAGCATTCAACATGTAGGAGGCATCTGAATTTTAAACATTCACATCATCCTGCTTCAGGAAGTTCCACGACTTAATGGGGAGAGGATCCTTTGTTTTGTGTTTTGCACTCAACACCTGCTAACTTTCCTAGTTCTTATGTAGGAAGATATAGCAATTTCTTCAGAATTCTATTTATGCCACTCATTACTTTATCGATCTCTATTGCATCTTCTATTATTTTTAACTTTTCAAATTCAAGTGTTCTAGTTGATAAAATTCCCTTGTAGAAACAATTTCCTACCTTTCACATCCTTGTTGTTCCTGCCTGAATGTTTTCATTCCATGTTATTCTTTCCAGGTTGCAGCAAATCAGACCTGCACACAATTTCAGATGCTGTATGTATTACAGATTTATATAGGGTTGTAACAGTTTTACTTTCTTTTCTGTTTGTTGTTTTTCACCTGCTGCCAAGAGGTCAGTCTAAAACTTCTGTCCCTCCAAGTTCTCATTCCCAAAGAGGAATGACTGTCTTAGAGCTGATAATTTCATATAGCAAGCTAGAATTATTGTTGTGCAACACTTTACATTTATCTGTCTTGAATTTTAACTGTCATTACCATTAGTTACTGTCTCTTTTGCTAAGTCTTTTGATTAGTTCCCTCATACTTTATATCACTATTTGTAATAACTTGAGGGCAGTCCCGTTGTGTAATGGTGAGCGCTCTGGACTCTGGATCACAAGGTCGTGAGTTTGAGTCTCAGTGGGACCTTGCCCTGACAGTTAAAGCCTCCCTGCCATCCAATCCCATCAGATCTCAGATGCTCAGCAGGGTCAGCCCCAGTTAGTACCAGGTGCTGTAGACAGTCCTGAAGACTTCACTGTCACTATCTGAGCTCTCTCGACCATGGCAGATGGACCTTAGGACTTAAACGGTGGGGCCTGTTCTGCGCACGCTGAGCCTCACCTGAAAAATCGACTGCGCAGGCTGGAAGGGCACACCCACGTGGGGAGAGCCCTTCCCAAATCTTCGTTCACGAAGTTTGGCCATATATATATATGTAATAACTTGATATCATCAGCAAGTTTTGTCATGCCCTATTGGCAGATCACTTAGGAATATGGTGAAAAGCAAAACCACAGACCCCTGTGGACTTTACCTTTGCTATAAAAACTTCCCATTTATTCATAGGTTTTTTCTGTCTCTTGACCAATTATTTACCTATGGAAGTAACTTTTCTCTTATTTCATGATTGTATATTTTCCTTAAGAGCCTATGGTGAGAGCTTTTCTCATATCCATGAAGATTAACAAGACCTCTTTTATCCATATGCCTTTGACTTCTTAAAGAAAAAATGTAACAATCTGTGAGTCTGGACTTCCTCTCCAAAGTGTATGTCAGTTTTTCTTTTCCTGTTTGTGCAGTAGTCCATCTGCTCATTGATAACACTTGCAGTAATTTTTGTGGTAGGTTTATGAATTTGAAGTTTCATGGATGTGAGGTCCTCAAACCTTTTGCTCCGATATTTGGTCCCATCCCACCAACTACATGAAAATGCACAGAAGTTGTACACCACCATTAGTAGGCAAGGTATCTTATTCCTGAATTCCAGCTAAATTGTTGTCTAAGTATCATTTGATTGTGAAAATGTGTTGCTGTGCATTTAATCCATTCAGTCCACAACCTTTTCTATTTGCACTTTGATTTGATTCAAATCTTCTGCTGAGAAAGACTAAAGTGAGATCCAAAGTTAAAAACAGAAAAACAAAATACCAAAAAATTGTTTAGTCTTTCTGCTCTCACCTTATGTTTTGTCAGTTCTGGCCCCCAGATGTTCTTCACAGATTTCTGTTTTGATGTGTTTTAGAAAAGGATATATTGGGTTTTTGATGATATGAAAGACATAATGGTCTTGTTGCTCTTGGAGATATTAAATATATACTGTTTTATTTCAATTCTTCATTGTAAAATCTTTTAATAGCTGTTTCTCTGGAAAAAAAAAGGCAAAACCCAAAATAAGTATGACTTGCAGATATTTGGGGGAAAATGCACATCAGTGCAAAGACAAAAAAGGTCTGTTTCTCTACATTCATATAACACTACCAGTTAATTTATGCCAATGAATTTGGAGTGTCAATAGTGCTGCAGGTCTTTTTCACTTATGTTGTAGAAAGTTGCATCACATTTTTTCATTTTGTGTTCAAATCATCCTTCACACTGGGCTTTTCAGACAGGGCATTTGTTCTCAGACCTTTGGTAAACCCCATAGAAGTTTGGGGTCCCTCCCCCCAGCTGGCAGAAGAATAAACTAGCACAGCTTGGGGCATCTTCTGAGTTACAAATCTTGCAAGTCCTAAAACAATGTCCTACCAGTTTTCTATGTAATCATAACCTACACAGGCCCTGTGGACAGTACAACTTGCTCACATGTTGGGTGGCCTTTCCTTACCTTCCCAGAGTGGGTGAGAGCCATGAGGTAGCTAAGATACTACTGGCACCAGAGCAAAATAACACCAATGAATCCATGAGCTGTACATGTTTCTAGAAACACAAATCATTTTGTCATGCTATCATAGAATCACAGAATCATAGAATCAGTTGAGTTGGAAGAGACCTCCGAGATCATCAAGTCCAACCCTTAATCCAACCCCACTTTGATTACTAAATCACGGCACTCAGGGCCACGTCCAGTCTCACCTTAAAAACCTCCAGGGTCGGAGAATCTACCACCTCCCTGGGCAGACCATGCCAATGCCTGACCACTCTCTCTGTAAAGAACTTCTTCCTGATATCCAACTTAAACCTTCCCTGGCAGAGCTTAAGACCATGCCCTCTTGTCCTACTGTTGGTTGCCTGAGAGAAGAGACCAATCCCCACCTGGCTACAACATCCTTTCAGGTAGTTGTAGAGAGTGATAAGGTCTGCCCTGAGCCTCCTCTTCTCCAGGCTAAACAGTCCCAGCTCCCTCAGCCTCTCCCCATAGGACTTATGCACCAGTCCCTTCACCAGCCTTGTTGCTCTTCTCTGGACTCGCTCCAGCACCTCAATATCTTTTCTGAACTGAGGGGCCCAGAACTGAACACAGTACTCAAGGTGTGGCCTCACCAACACAGAGTCCAGGGGAAGGGTCACTGCCCTGGTCCTGCTGGCCACACTATTTTTGATACAGGCCAGGATCTCATTGGCCTTCTTGGCCACCTGGGCACACTGTTGGCTCACGTTCAGCCTCCTGCCAATCCAAACCCCCAGGTCCCTTTCTGCCTGGCTGCGACTTTGGCTGGAAAGGATCTTTAAAGATTATGTAGTCCAACTCCCCCTCTCTTGAGAGTTCAAGTAGAGGAACAGATTTGAGTCTTTTATTAACACTGTGTTATAAAACAAAGGACACTACACATTTAGTTATGCAGCTTCTTGCCTGTATCATACAAGTCCTGTTTTGCTGCTCCAAAGAAAGGCTAGATTATTCTCACAACTGCTTTCCAAAAATTGAAAAGCTCAGATCTTAGGGACCTGTTTTATTTTTTCTTTGCTGTAGTTAAATTACTTAAATTGACACCTTTCAGGATCTATTTCTCCTATGTAAGTGTCCTCTGTGGTAGTTCTTTGTTTCTTGTGTGAGCATTATCCCAGATTTACTGTAGACATTGCAACAAAGAGTAGGCAGCTGTAGCTGTGCTTTTCTAATGTCAAACAATCTGTCAGCATGCCTGTTCTTCCTGTATAGATTATTTTAGTTTGTGCTTGGTTTTCTGTTCATAGTGGAGCCACAAGGGATATAACACTACCCCACCTGCAATGTCTAAACCCTTACAGAGTTGAGTTTCTCAATATGCCTGTAGGAAACCAAAACATGCAAATCCCATATTGGATGGCTAACACAAATAAGGTTGGTTTCCACAGCACAGCTTTGAACAATTCTAAGTATTCCCGTCATGTTGCATTTTACATAACATTGCCATTATAAATGGAATTCATTTAGAGATCTCAGAGGTGAACATAATGGATGTCATGATGAGGAATTAAAAACCTTTAGGAATGCTTGCTGGCCCTAGTGAGATCAGAAATACAAAGAATCAATTAATAGCTCTGCCAGTCAGTCTATCATGCAGATCTCAGTAAGAGAGTTACACAAAGCATTTTTGTCCAGGTAACAATCACATCTTCTCTGGGATAGCCTAATAAAATTCTGCTTACATATTTCTTCTTAAGTGCACTGTGTATTTTATGTGCTTGCTTTTTCATTACATTCCTAATGAAATTAGAAAACCTACAACCTACCAAAAAACAAACAAACCCAAACAAAAAACAAGACAACAACAATAATCACAAAAAACAAACCAAATCAAATCACAACAACAACAACAAAAACAACCAAAAAGAAACACAATCAAATTTGCTTCTACTGCAAAATTTGCTCAGTCTACACCTGGCTCCTGATGAGTTGGTGAGTTTATGCCTTTGCTCAGGCTTCTCCTGAAACCTGAGGCCAAGTGGGGAGAAGGGGCAGGACTTCTGCTTTTCTAAAATTTGCTCCACTAAATTTGAAGTTCTCATGATTTGTTGCTCACAGCTCTTTAAATAGATGGAAATTATGCTTGCAGGAGAGCGAGGTAGCAGCTCCTACTCACACTCTACTTGCAGGCGAGTGGGGTCACAGACCTTAGAGCTAACTTCCCACAGAGCCAAGTCAGCAGTCAGAAGGCAGCAGCAGCCTGTTTCTATGGGGAAAATGGGTTCCTTGCCCCTGCAGGAGACAGGACATTTTAGCTGAGTGCTGAGTATGGCAGGAGCTGAGAAGCAGCAGCAGCTACTATCTACAGAGAGGAGAGACTGCTGTGCAGCAGGGTAGTGACAGCTGACTCCCAGGAGAGACCCTTCCAAAGCACCTGTAGGATTCCAGCTACAGCAGTATTCCCCAAAAGAGTGATGGCACTGTGATATAAAAAGCCAAAGTCCTAATCCTAGAAAATGTATTGCATTCCTATTCATTATTGAGACTACCCTCATACTGACTTCCTAGAAACACATTGTGGTCTGTACTCTGCTTCACATTTTTTTTCGTGCACTAAACCCATGGCAAGTTAATGAAAAAACATGCAAAAGTAATTGTGTGATGTGAAAGATTTACATTTTCAAAGTAAATTGTGACTTTTTATACACATAGCAATTTCCTTAAAGTATACCATACAGATTTTTTAAGAAGTTAAGTCTGTATGTTGATACTCAAGTGACTTTGCTACCCTGCCTCTCTTCTTTTGGCCATGCATAAATGTTTCCACATCTGAATAACATCTTGAAGTGGCATCCAGAAGCTTGACACCTGTTATAACCTCTGTTCTAATTCAGGTAGGTAGTCCTACCAAATCATGGTTTCTCAGCGGAGCAAGACAGCTCTCCAAGTCTTCCCACGGTATTGAAAGCTGTAAGGGCTAAAAACTAATCTGAGAAGCAGAGTGTTCACAGGATAGATGTTTTATTATCTTTTGTTTAATCTGGCATACTGAATTGAAAGGAACTCAAAATGGTGCCCTTATAAATCATACTTAGTCATCAATTCCTCCATGGGCTGGCAGGTGACACACTATGATGGCATAGGTGACCCACTTAGTTGCTTTCTGATGCTGCAGAAATCCTGCCCAGTGATGTTCATGTCACAGGTAAGTAAAATTTGTGCAATTGAATGTCATTTTGGAATTAAGCAGGAAGGTCAATTTAGCTTTAAGCTGGAAAAAAATTAATTCTGCCTTGAGTATATAGATTTTTCTAGGGTGGGATTTAAAAAAAATAGGTCAGTATGCTTTGTAAATCTTGGTTCAGTTCCTCTATATAACATCTTATAGAAGACTTTTTTAATGTACTTTATCAGTTTTTCTACATTGGGTGTTAATTTTCATTGTTATCACTTAAAAGAATTCACAATCATTCATGTCAATAAATAGGAAAACTCATTTCAATTCCCATTTTTTGGCAAGTGCTCATTTGCTAGTGTAGGAAACGGAAACATTTACTTTTGTTGGTTGGCTTTCAAATAATCACCCTGGTAATATTTGCAGGAGACTTGCAAATTTTTATATGATATTATCAGTAGATTTGGTATGTTCTTTTGCTGGTTACTCTCATGGATCTCTATAAAAGCATCAATAGCTACTCTTCAGTCTTTTACTGAAAACTTTTTTTGCTGCTTTTTCACTGCAGGTAAGAAAGATTGACCTAAATAATTCCTTCATAGGAGACTGTAGAATGTGGGACATGCAGGGCCCATTGCTGCATTTCTTAGGTATTCTGAATTGATTCGAATGAGCCATTAAGACCTCAAACAGCAAAATAATTGGAGACACAGCCCAAATAACTAAAATGAAAATCAACTCTAATGACATGATCAAATGTCTTGCCAAAACCATCATCATAATAAATGCTTCTGCTTTGAATGACATGTTTTACTGTAAAGTACTTTCAGATGGAATATTCCAGTGGTAAGCCACATAGATTCCACCTTAAAGCTTTCATTTATCTTTCTCTATGTAGGTTATACAGTGAACAGCATTTGGATCAGGAGTCTCATTGTGCATATTAATCGGAGGGGCATTTTCACTGTTCATATGTGGGTTTTGAGACAATGATTTAAAAAGAGATGGGATTTTTGGTATGTCCTCTATGGATAGTTAGTATAATTGCTATGAATTTGGCCAGGTGTAGCTAAGTAATGTTTCAGGCAAAGAACTAAGAGTAAAGCTTTTTACACAATAATTTCCTGGGTAAGGTTCAATAAAATGAAACCTCATCAGAAAGCCTGCTGGGATTCCATCAGCAAGCACTTATTTGCAGTTGCTGGTACACCTGCTTACACAGTAATAATACACCAGTGAGTTAAGTCACTATGCCAATGCAAATTAGCTTTATTTTGAATCAAACACTGGATTTTAAAACATATGATGAAATAAAAAAAAAAAACAAACCTGTAGTGCCACTAGATTTATTCAGCAAACTGACAGGACTCAAAAAAATAACTGCACACTTATTCTAGCCTCTTTTATTGCCACTGTTTTGTATGCTGATATATCCTATAACAGTACCCAGCCTATTTATAGTCTGTATCTGGGACATATGCTTTTCTCTATAACTAGATTTTCTTTAGCCAGAGCCTTGCCATCTGCGAATTTTTAATTTTTTTTTTTGAGATATGGTCCTGTATTTCAGTTTGGAGAGAAATTGCTCAAAGTGGCCTTTTCAGTCTGTTTGTTTAATAAAATCTTTCCTTACCCTCAGATGGATTGTGGTTTTCATAAAACCAGCATGTCGTGTTTGTGCTTGGTTTTGGTGATGCAATTGTTAGTCCTAGAAAAGGATCTAACAGTAAGCAATGAATTTCTTAGTGTCATGAACTAATTTTCGGTGTTTGACCCCTAACTATTAAAAAAAAACCCAAAACAACACCCCCCAAAAAACCTTCCAGAATAAAAAATAAATTATAAAAAGACTAGTAATAAAACCTTATTTTTGTACTGGGATTATCAGGGTATCACAGGAGAATTCAGGTGTCCAGATCTCACTGAAATTCAGTCTCCCTTACAGTCCTTTGAAAATCTCAGCCATTGCCAACAGGCACTTGGTGATCACGATGAGGAAGTGCGGAATTTTGAACCCGAATAGAATAATAGGAATTCAGATGTCGAGCTATGTAACAACAATAGAGATCTACATTTTATCCTGTATTTCAATCTTCAGCACATTACAAATTTATTCAAACATTCTTTTCCCTTAAGTGCTTTTCCTTTGTTTCCAGGAACTAAGCACAGATCTACCCTGGATTCTGCCAGCACAGCTATTTCAGTCAGGAGTGTGAAGGCAAAGCTGTGGTGACAGAAGAGCAAGCAAGACACTTGTTCTGGCACTGAAGCCCCTGGCATCTTGTGTGAGCACACACGAAGGGTAACAAATGCTCAGGAAGCATCAAGCTTGCACATGGCTTAGTCAGCCTGAGAAAAGCCCTTTTTGCAGAGGGAGAAGGTTGCTGGTGCATTAGCAGGACCCTGTCAAACATCCACACGAGTCTGTATGGGAAAATCACACAGCTCTGGCATCACTCCTGGATTTTGGAGCCCGTGCTGGCTGCTCCACAGACACTAGTTTGCAGGACTTCTCTTGTAGGAATCTGGGTTTGTTCTGATGATGGTTTGAATCACTCTTTGTGAGTACTTCTTGACTTAATAATACAGATGAGATTGTCAGATTTGGCCCTCTCTTCTCAAGCTTCCAACACCATCCTAGCAGATCCTACTCTCAGGCATTTCATTTTTCCTTATGGAAGTATCCTGCATTGCTTACTTTAAAAAAAACACACCAAACCAAAAAAAAATCTCAAAAGCAACAAAAAACATCCCAGGCTGACTTTGCTTTAGCAGGGTCTTGAACTAGATGATATCAAGAGCACCCTTCCAGTCTCACCAGTCTTTGATTCTGTGGCACCCTCTCTCCAACTACATACAAAGGTGTGTCTGTCAGGACAGTAATACCAAAACTGTTGTTCCATCCACTCTGGAATGGTTTAGCTATTGATGGCTGGAATAGCATAGGGTTAGGCAGAGTATGGGTTCAAAGGCAACATAAACATTGGATGAAAAGTGACACTGGCTGTCTTTGACTTCAGGAGATGCATGGAGATGTTCCCCTCCCATTTTCCTTTGTGGTGCTCCTCAAGATATGACAGCTTGTCACTAATCATTTCTACTTTGTAAAGGTAAAGCTTTCAGATACTAAGGAAATTAGTTAACTTACTTACTGCTTTTTCAGTCCTACTAGAAAACTGCTATTGTCCTCAGTGCTGATTATTCACATCAAAGAATGCCAGATCTGGCCTTGAAATTATATTCAAAACTTACCCACAGAGAAATAATTTGTCCAAAGCTAAATAAACAGAAGGGTTTGCAGTGTATGTGCAGACAGACTTTGATGTGACACAGGGCTGCTTCATCAGGAAACCAAGTGAACCACAGGACAATTTGTGTTTTGAGTCAGTTTCATTTTATGCTGCTCTAGGAGAGTTCCTGATTCCATGGGAAAATCATTATCATTGCTGCATGACAACAATGCACTGGAGTAGTTTTTCTTGCTGGGGCTATAAGCTTCCCTTATTTGGCAGACTGTGGTACAGTTTTTCCACTCTACGCTGAGCTACTGAACACCAAGTCACTGACCCAGTGCAGTATCACTTGTAGTCAGCAAGTTGGATCCTATGCTATATCTGCCAAGACAACAGAATCATTTTTAAGAAACTGGAAATCCTGTTGCTGGGTCAAATTCTTCAGAGAAGCTGCATGCCTGGCTTCCATCTAGCCTTTCCCTCAAGTGCATTATTCAAGCAAGAGGAATATTTTTATCATGGAAGATACAAGATAATAAACATTTTGACAGTACGAAGAAAATGTTATTTAAAAAGTCTTTGAGTGTATAGGTGGTCTCCAAATTAATTTTTCCAGGCTAGTTTGTTTCTCATGGAAGGTATGCTTGAATTATAGAACATGTGTCCATAAAAGGTGTTTTCCTGAGGGTCTTTTTGATAGTGGCTCCTTTGTAATGGCACAAGATATCTGTTCAGTAAAGCCACTGTATGATTTCATTTCTGATTCTTGTGTTTTACTGCACACATTTTCAATATTCACTAAAATCCTTTTGTCATAACTGGTAAATAGTTGTTTTAAGTGAAACATTTCTATTCAGCCCATTAAAATATATTAGTTTGACAACGTTGCAAATTCATCTGCTCTCATTTTGTTTGGGGATGTGAACTATAGAAACGCATCAGTACTCACATGCTGGTTTTCCACTAATGAGTAGCCCTAAGGACAAGATAGCCCGTGAGATTGGCAGGCTGTCACCAGCTGTTATAAAATAGCCAACCTAGTGAAAAGCAGAAAAATAAAAAAAAAAGTGTTTTTCATGTTCATTGATCAAATATGAGCAGAGCAGTTCATCCCAGTATTGCTCCCAAAGAGTAGGAGAGACAGGAAAACAACTGCCACAGCTGGAAAACAAAAGATAGAATGGACAAAGGTTGAGTGAGTCTCTCCGAAGTAAGAAACAAAGAGAAGAACAAATCTGTATGGAAATCCTGCATTTCTGCTGACTAGAGAAATATTTTGCTGTGGATGATCGCCTGATAAAATTCCTTTACAAAACCTGGTAATGCTGACCAGAAAATTTAGAGATGTGCTTAGGTTAAGGTTAGTTACATTTGCATTAGCTGTGTTGGCTATCAAACAAGCATAAGACTTCTGTCTTAATGTAAAACACTTGGCTAGAACCAAGGCTTGCAAAAAAATTAAACAAAAGTACAAGAAAAAAAATGGGGCAAAAAATGAAAAAAAACCAAATACCCAATACCCCCTTAAAAATCACACAAAAAAACAAATAGAATTTTTCTTGAGTATATTCATCAAAATAAGAGCTACTTGTGGGGGTATTTTTTCTTTGTTTGTTTTCGTGCATTGTTACACATATATGGCCAGCAATTAAGATGTAGGGTAACCCCTACATGGATTCTGGTGTGGGTGCTTGTTGGCTGACAGATTTTCATTTCCAAAAATGAGAATTATGTGAAGAATGACAGCTGTAGGTTCATGAGTTGAGGGGCTTCAAAAAGTAGTAAAGCAGCAACCAATATAAACTCTTGTTTTACCACTACAGGGAAACTAGAAATGAACTCATCTTGATCAAAAAAGCAGGTACACTTTGTTATTAGGGTATGTGGCCACATTAAAGAGCCGTACACAAATTGTCTCTAATTCAGAAGGCATATTTTCATGCTTCTGAGCTAGATCTTGGCAATAAAATTTGAGGAATAGGTTTTTATGGTTAGATTATAACTAAAGACTCTATATACCTGAAATACTAGATGGTTTTGTTATGGTTTCTCTATTTAGTGCTCTTTCAAAGCAATTTAATGGTAGCACCTGCTTGGCAAATTACTTGTCTGAAAGAGAATTCAAGGTGTGTGTCTCAATGTGGTGATGAACAGAGCATGTAAAAGTCTCACATAGCCATCTGAAAAGGAGTGTGCATTGACTGTGGCAACACTGAAGGTTTTAACCAGCACATGAGCTAGCTAGTACTAATAGGTAATTTTCAGAATCCTAGAGCCAATGAAATAGTGAAAAAAGGGGAAAAATAGCAAGCTATCATATGGGTTTACTGCACATATTCTGTTCATAAATGCCCTTTGCATATGATACCTCTAAATGATTTACAGAGAATATGATTCCTGCTACATTTTACCCTCCTGAAAAAAGAGGTTTTCTTCCTTCACGAAACATTATGTAGCTTTATACAACAAATAAGCTTTTGAAATAATTTCTTTGTTTGTGTGTGTGTAAGTGCAACAGTGGAAGTTGCAAATTATCAACATGATGACCCAAAATTACTGACATTAATTTTTTTTCCTGAGATGTTGCCTGTCTATTCAAAGCAGGAATATTGGAAACATATATTTAGAATGACTACATTTAACAATACAATCCAGAGAAAAACTACCCCTAGGTGATCTGCTTTTTATAAAATACATAAATATTTTGTGAGAATTAGTTGTAGGAACAATATGTCTTATTCCTCTTTTTTTCCCTTATGTAATAACATTGTGGTCCTAAGGAATGACAAGAAAAAATAGTTTCATTTACTAGGGCTTGAATTTTAGTGGTTTTAAATCTATAATTTTCTGACAGAATGGCACAACACTATTTTCTATTTGCAATTTATGTCCAAGACAACAAGAAAAAGTCTAGCAGCATTGTTGATATAATAGATCTTTCCATGGTTGGTTGTATTTTATTGTTCATTCTCAATACTTCCCTCCCATAAATATTTGATGCTGTAGCATTTACATATTGAAATCTGTAGTAATGTTTTCCTGAGCAAGTGATCAAGTCTATGTTCTAGAACAAAAACCTCTGGAGATATATATATTGTCAGTGGTTGCAGATAAAGTTTCTTAACCCCATACAAACACTACAAAACAAGACCTTACAAGAGAAGCACTTCCTGCAAGAAACAGAGTGATTTAATTCTTATTTACTTCAAAGGTGCAAGATCAGGTTCTGTGAAGTAATAACTTGAAGATCCACTAGCATTTCTGCATACACCTATTGTACATCTGAATCCAATGTCTAGATGTTGTGGAATATTCTTAATGCAATATTGATGTTAATTTTTTTTCTTAAAACATTCAAGTCTTTATCCTTAGAGTATGGGAAAGGTGGTGTAAAACTATTTATTTAGGATTCCATGCTCGATGAACATTAGTTTGTACTTACAGAGTAAACTGCAGCTACAAAGGCAAGTGATGCCATGCTTGGGAACTTTGAAATAGCGACAAGAACAGAGCACTGGGATCATTGTAAACCACAAATAGAGATATGAACAAATTGTTCTGCAGCATCTTAACTTGACATTTTTTAATTTCCCATTGTATTTTAGTGTTTAAGAATCCTTTTTTACTAGACTCTGTTCAGACACTGGAAAATAGACAAGTAATGCTTCAAAGAAATTATATGTAACTCATATTCCATTCCTTTGTTGTTTGAGGATTTTTTGTTTGATTGTTTTTTGGTTTTGGTTTTGGTTTTTTTCTATAAGTGGGTTAAATAAGCAGATACAATTTTTTCAGTGTTTTAGTAAGCATTCAACATATCCCTGTATAGAGAATATTGTATTGTTTATAGCTATAATGTTATTAGATTTTAGTGAAATATTAGCTACATGTAAGGCGTGAAGGGAATCTCATTTGATATATATATCCCAGGAATCACTTTTTATGGTTTTATATATAAAGAATCCAAGAGAACCTCAGCATAACCTCCACAAAGAAAACTCTTATTGTTATGTTTCATCACTGAGAAATGTTTATAGGTCCCCTAAGATTTCACTCAGATGTTTAAATAATTTGTGTAACCTTTTGGTCATGTAATTTATTTGATTTATCTGAAATTATTGCAGACTAGAAATTTCATCAGCTCTTTTTTGTTTGAGAGTTTCTCATAAAGCAATGGAAATAAAATAGTTATCAAATTATATTAGGCTTAAAATTATTGTAAGCAGCCCCCAAAAAACTAGAAGAATTGTGAGTTTTCTCCTTATTTCATCCATAGTATGTGTTTGTCCTAGATGCTTGGTATAATTTGATATGAAAAGACAGAATAAGGATTTGCTTGCCTTCCTTTTAAAGTGGATACAATTTGCAACAGCACCTGCATGAATGCACAAGGGGCTTACAGGGAGACACCTCTTGGACCCGCCATGTCACAAACAGGCATAAATACATCCATGTGCTCTCTGAAGTATGAGGACTACAGTCTTGTTCTCAAAGCAGTTTTTTACATACAAAAAGTTCACAGGTAAGCCTTTTTGCTTCATGTTTAAATTAAATGCATCAGCATTAATATCCAGGCCTGTTACAGTTTAAATAGTATCAACAGTACTGGATACATGCACTAATCAAGCATGACTTTAGTTAGCACTGTTGCATGCCAACAAAACATGGGCAAATTCTCGGGAGTTTCCTGTCTCTGTGCTGACACTTGAGGTGCCTGGTTATGTTTGGAATATGGCATTGGTTGCTGTACCTCTTGTAGGTGTATTTTCTTCTCTCTTGGTGCACATGTACAAAGCAATAAGCAGTGAAACTATGGAGGTCTATAATTACAGAGATGTTGAAAATCTGGTCTTCTCTGTCCTCATCCAGCCCTTCAGATGAGATTTTTAGGATGTTTTGACTTATATGGGAGAACAGAGGGCATTGATTAAAGGATTGCTTAGTACTAATACCAGGGCTTAACCAAGCAGAGGCACATCTTCCAAACCACAGACCTAAACTGTATCCCTTCTTGTCAAGCTATCAAAGGAGTTTGCACAGAATATAACTTAGCTTTTCAGTGCAAAGGAGAACACACAAACCAGGGGTGGTCCCGTTCACAGTTTCATCAGAATTTCATAAACTGTCTAAGAAAAATAGTTGAAATAAAGGAATTTGGATACGATTATTTTCAAAACCTGGTACAAAGCAGAAGCAGTCTCAGTAAAGTCAGATGAAGTCAGAGGAGCTATTTTGATATAAAATAAGTGTGAAGAAGACTGAAGGCAGAACTGCCAAATTAGTTCTCTTTATTCTCATAGTGATAAATGCTCATGACTACTGATTACGCTTTAAAGAAAGACATTCCTAGTGAATTTATTAGTGAAAAGCAGGTGCTTTAATTTGTGATCTTCCCTAGGCAAACATTTCCTGCTAAAATTCCTGAAGGACTCACGACTGAAAGGATTCATTCTGGTAATAACATCCTGGTGTACCTGGCAATAATGATAATTTTGGTCTTCTGAAAGTTTATGAGAATGAATGGCATAAATTCTTCAAAAGAAAAAAAATCACAGTTCATCTATGATAAATTAAACTCTTCTGCCCCTTTTAAGATGAAAATTAAACTCTTTTATCTCTTTTTAAATAAATTATACAAATAGGAGGAGACTATTGGGTGGTAGTATTAAACTTGGATATTAGTTTTGGGTTTCTGTAACCCATAAGCACAGTTTTTGCCTTGAAAAACCTGTCCAACTGGGTGCTTTTGTGCTGTTTCCATTTCTTCCTCTTCTTTTAGCACAGTCTTTCTTTGGTGACTCTGCATGTAATAGAGACTTGCTATTCTGATGAAGGGCACAGAAGTAGTGAAAACCTGCCTACATACAGGACACTTAAATCCTGCTGTGATGCTGTAGGAGGGAAAAACTCGTGGGGCCAAGAACAACTAGTAAAAATAGAATAAAATCTTGATATCCTCTCCTTTTGATTGGCCAGTGCAAAATACCATATAGTTTCAATATATAGGAGAGAAAAATATACTCATTACTTTAATTAAGCTGTCCTTAGAGGACAGGAGGTTGCTGTTCCTTGGTCAGCTCAGCTTTATTGTCTTATCTGAATTATGTCTATGCAGATCTACACAGATCTGTTGAAAGTGAAGCCTAGTAACTAAAGTATGAATTCAAACTTGATTCATCTTTGGTGCATCTGTTTCGTGGTAAGTGTTTTGATGAGTGGGAACGGGAAATGTTAACACCTTGGAAGATGATTTGCTATGTGAGAAAACTCCGCTTCACAGCAAGATAAATAGCAAACCATCCAACTTTGCAACTGCCAAAGAAGCCTCCCAATAGCCTGGGGAGCAGAGAGAGTAGGTTGAACTCAGTGTACCTAAAAATAATGTAGGAGAGATGACGATTTGTCACAATACCTATGGATTACCAAAAGTTTCATTAATGGCCAAAAAGCCTTCGAGACTGAAGTGGTTGTAGTTATCTCTTAGAAGTACCTGTCAAAGACACTGAAGTCTATTTATCCTTTACCACACTTTAGGAACATCTTGAATTGTCATATTCCACCTGTTCTCACAACCACAATGTTTTTCACTAATCAAAACCCATCAGATTTGTAGCCTCAAGGCATGATCAAGGTGTCAAACAGAATTTGATTTTTACCACTTTATATTCCTCTGAAGTGCAGATGACTCTGACTTGGCAGCTGTATTCCATACAGAAGCAAATTCTCAGACCTTCTAGGTACAATAAATGGTGCTCAGCAGAGAGTTTGTGCAATACATCTGGAATTAACATTGGTGAAGCAAGCCAGAAAGATTACAGTTTGTAATCACATGTGTTTGATGAGAGGAGGAGATACAAAGCACATTTAATATACCAATGAACAGTTAAATTTTGAATAAAATAACTTTTTTATTATTAAATAAATCCTTTACAGTAGTACAGATCAAACTCTTGTTCTGCTGTCAATTTTATTTTGAAATGTCAATCACACCTCAAACTCAGTGAAGTCAATAAGGCACTTGAACAAGGGCCAGGAGGTTTTTGGCTTTGACGGTCAGAAGAGACTGGGGTTCTCTTCTAACAGTCTGTAGAAAATACCTGGGCTGTGATACCAGGTACAATCTTTAACTTCTAGGAGTCCAGAAGAAGTCAAAAGCAAGGTATTGTCTCCATATTTGTTGACTGCAGCTATTTCAAAGTTAGTAGACATGCACTAAATTTTCTGCCTTAAAGGTTTTTGGCAACATTTATTATTAAAGTCAATTTTGATGAAATTGACTGTTGTTGAATCTTTTATGCTCTCTACCTACATAACAACTCTCATAAAACAGCATTTTGAAATTTTGAAAATTCCCTGCAGTTTCCTGTCCATCAGAGGTATATTTGCAAGAAGTAATTTCTGATAATAATGTATTTACTCTACTGTTGCTCTTACTGCTGCATGTATTCCAATTCATTAATTATACTTTTTCTTGGCACCTAATTTCCAGAGGCTAAAATTTCATGGAAAGCTTTATTATCAACATATTACATTTGTTCTCTTTGTTTGATATTTGTTGGTGCCATTCTCTGCCTCCTTTATGAGAAATACCAGAGGTGATATTTTGCTCCAGTTACTTGTTCATTTTTGAGCTACCTGAATATTTAGTCTGTACAGGAGAAAAAGAAATGTCTTCGAATAGCTTAATTGGCAGTATAAATGTAGCTCAATAACCCTTATTCCTGTCCCTAGCATTTTGCCTGAATGTGTATTTTTGGCTATTGAAGCAATGGAATTTCTACTTTCCTCAGAGTTTTCCAGTATGAAGTGTCTAGATGTTAATGATAGAGCACAACAGGAATCTTTCTTCCAGAAGGTATATCCCTCGAACAGCTTTGAATCATACATTTTAATCTTTCTGGGTTCAGGTGGTCAACAGGTTACCTATTTCAGCCCCCACGCTTCATTATCTGAACATTAGAGTAGTGCTGGAAAAAGGTAGACCCCCAATGAATCTTATGAAAATATTGCAGTGTTCAAATACATTGTATTATTGGTATTAATAAGATGAAAAATTAGACAGTACAAAGGATGCAATGACATTTTTCAATTCACAAAAAGAAGCTTTCTTCAGAATATCTCTAAAGGAAAATATGACAGCAGGGAAATAGATCTAAAGAGAATTCTTTTTATGCTTGTGAACCAAAGAATGATGGTAAAGAATGTAGAGTCTGGGTTAAGATATGTAGGTGAAATAGCTATGTATTTCACATAAACAGAAGAAAAGTCTGTACCAAGGTTGCTAAATGATATGTTTTCATATGGAGATGGTCTGCTAAATGAAAGTCCATCTTGTTGCAGAGGTGCAAAGGAATCAAAGAATAATTGAAACATTTCTATTTATGAAAGCACATAGCATTTCACTCTCTTTAGGATGCAGCCCTTTTTACTGGGAGGGATCATATTGCAACAAAGCAAAAGAAATGACAGAGAACTCAAGTCAGAAAATGGGGCTGCAGACTATAAGAAGAAATGGCTTCAGTTTAGCACAGTGCATATAATACAAAGGTAAGGAAAATACGTATGATACTTAGCACATTTAATAGGGTTAATAATGAGCTTCTGGATATTTGTATTGGATAGCAGTTCTGGAAGGTGGTGCATAATTTCCTTCTGCCAGTGAAGGCAGAGGGGCTCTGCCCCCCTGTACTGGCAATTGGGTCACTGCAGAGGCTGGAGACCTTGCCCAAGGAGAGTGGGAAGGGGAGCAAAGCCAGTTCTTCAGCAAATCATTTGTCTGTTGTATTCATTAAATCCTGCTGTTAAAGGCAACTGCTGGAAGAAAGCAAAATCTTAGCATATTAGCAAGACAAGCACTGCTTCAGCAGCAATAGCCAATAGCACCAAGTCCTGGGTCATCAGTTTTCTTGTGTTCTTCTGTATGATGAAAATGTTTTCTTATGGATTGCTTTGCAATGAAAACTTTTTATGGTCTGGACAATGACGTATTTCTTCACAATCCTTCTCTAAAAGTGAAAGCCTTCCCACTGAAGCTGCTGTGGCATAATTTGAGAAACATGTGTAAACAATACTAAGAGAAGTTCATTATTGTCAACAGGAGTTGTGAGTGCAGCATAACATTTTGTTTGGGTATCTGTAACAGTATAATATATCTGTATATATAACAGTATCATATATCTCGAACAATCATTCCTGACTTCAAACACTGAGACTTCAACTAACCAGCATTTGTTCTTAGACCACATATCTCTTCAGAGTTTCTCAAAATCCTTCAATAATTTAGGAGGCAAAAGCATACCTGTTGCAATTTCAAAGCAGTTCAATCATATTTGTAAATGCTATCTGGTCAAATGTATTTTTTGGCATTAAAATTCTACTGCTTTTATCTGAAAAGATAACAGCTCTGTAGAATAGCCAGTATTCTCCAGTACATGCAAAGATAACTCTCAGTCTCATTCTCTCTCTTGTCTGTCTCTTCTGTCACTTCTGCATGTACTGAGAGAAAACCACAAACATAAACAGCACAGAAGTTACTATAAAGAACCTTACACAAGGCTCAGGTCTCTAATTTTACTGTTCATATATAGGTGTTCTTTTCTTGAATGATGCAATGAATAATGCAGATGTAACAGCATGTGATAAAGTAGGGAAATACTTTGTGATATACTGATAGGACTGATTCAGCCAATGAATTGTACTAAATGGTACAGTTGCTCATATTTTAATATTCTTGGGGAGAGTTTTACCAAAATATCTTTATTTAGTCCACAGAATCACTACAAAATCAGATTAACACAATGGGCCTGTGCAAGGAATTTATCATAAGTCCCCAGCACTTCACAGTGTGCAGTAAGTAAACACACTCATACATCCCAGTCACTGACTGGGCAAGAGATTGGACAAAAATAATGACTATTGACATTAGAAATTGAAAACTTTTTTTTCTGTTTAGCTGTTATTGAGTGGTAACATGGTAATCCCCACTATTCCTGTCTAAGTACTAACTGAACAGCTACTAATTCCACTGCTATGCTGAATTGGGAGCAAAATGGCAATAGCTTTGATAAACAAAAGTAGAATTTTGCTGTACTTTATACAATCACAATATTTACCTTACTTGTAGTCTTCCCTGGTGACAAACTTAAACAAACCCATATATACCAAGCATCCTTTAATAAGGGCTAAGTTGTATTTTATTATATGTATGGTAACTAACTAACAGCCTCTGTCCAAGAACTTGAGTCATAAAACAAGCTGGCATCAAAGCTAGAGTATACAACCTATTTCAAACCCAGCTGGAGTGGTGGGAGTCTGTACTAACCTCTTGCTGGAGGATAATGGTCTGTGCAGGTCAGCCCATGGACCACAACTCACGAGGACTCCTTTGTCCACCAGAGTGCAAATGTAAAAAGCGGAGTGTGGGTGGTTGGGGTGGGGTGAAATGTCTGGGTCTGCACCGCAGAAGTGATACCTGTGCCCTCTTGCAGCTCCATTTCCTGGGTCAGAGAAAAGAAAATTTTTTGTAAAAGAGATTGTTGTTGTAGTTGGAGAAAGAGGCCTATTCTCTAACATAGAAGCTGTTAAGAAACAAGTTTGGAAATGGAGAGCAAAGAAACTGATTGTTTTCCTTCTTGCCTTCTAGTTCAAGGGAAAAAAATTCCATATGAGATTATTATTTTTTATTCTAAAAGCTAATCTAAAGACATTTCACCTAAGAAATAACCAACTTATTATATATAATTCTTCTAATCAGTTAAGCTATAATGTTACAATTTGTTTAAAAAATTGAAATATGATGAAGTTAAATTCTTGTTTAATGAAGTTTTTTTTCAATATTACTACTACTGAACCACACAATCATTTGAAAAAATACAAAAATCAAAATTTCCAAGAAACAAAATCACAGTGTATTATAATACAAGATTATCAATTATACTGGTCATTTACCAAAGATTTGCAGTTGGTGAAAGGTCTCTCCATCTGAAGGAGCAACCTTGAGAACTGTCCCAGCTCAAGGGGAGATCACCATCATGCAGCCAGTATGCTTTCCAAGAAAGTTCGCTTAGACTGTTGTAATTATGAAATAAAGTGGTTGGCTTGTAGACAGATTTCACGGGTTGGGAAAGGTACACTTGAGATTCCTTGTGCCCACAATTTTTTTTGTTTCTTGATCAATGAGTCTTTGGAAAAGCCATCCACTATTCATGTGCTAATTGCATGATCGGTGTTCCGAGCTCATATGCATTGATGCTCACTGTGTCACTCTGCTCCTTTGAGGATTTTCAGACAACAGACTGGAACTAGGGAAGTTCTTGGCCTCCTTACAGCTCAAGCCTTTACCTCCTTTGGAGCTTGACAAAACTACTCTTCCTTTGGTTAAGGAGTCGAGTGCATCCATCACAGAAGAGAATACTTAAATTGGTCGAGCCAAAGGACAGAAATATCAGTAGGATGGGACATAATTTTTTTTCTAAATCATATGCTCAGACCCCAAAGGTATGACATGAAATACTATAAATACAAAGGAAGCCAAACAAAAATTAGAACACACTGTGCTTTTTTGCCCCTTCTAAAACATGGTAAAAGAAAGATAGGATAAAAGAACTTGAACACTGATAATATATAAAATAAATGCTCCACTTGTCAAATATAAAGTTGTAACAAAAAATGTTTAGATATTGGTGACTTGGTAAAAAAATCTTTATTTTGATTTATTCCCAGGCACTTCTCAACCCATCTGTGAACAATGAACCTATAGTATTAATAGGACACTACACAATGTGTTGGTTTTTTTTAACAGTGTAAAAGAATACAGAAGCATTTGGGAGGGGGGAGGGGAAATGAACTCAAACTTTGAGTGTTTTATCTGGCTCCACTCCAAAACAAATGTAGCACATGGAGGGCAGTTACTCAGGGGTGTTGAGAATAACTGTCAGGCTTAGAGTACTGAATGGTCTTTGTTCACCTCTTACAAGAAAGAGTGCAGAGAGATTATATAGGCTATGTAGGATATACTTGTATGTTATGTGTGTGTATACATTGCTGGTTGTTCCAGGAGCACATTAAAAAGTGAGAAAAGCAGAAGATGACATTATCTTATTTTCCACAGAATGTTTCTAGTCAGCATTTGCTGGGTACAAATTGGTGGTTGTACATTGTTGAATCCCCACCTATTCCTATTACTTCTGTGTGAAGGTGATTGTGAAGCTGTTGCACACAGAAACACAAAGGAACATCTGTGGCTTCTGTGGTGGAAGGAGAAAAATTTCTGTCTTAGCCCAATGATCATGTTTCCTGTATAACTGAAGTTAAAATATCTGTTTTAGCATTGTTATGCATTCTGAGGCAGAAATGGGTTAGCAGGCTTTATTTAAATGAAGGTTATCTACAAAGAGAATGGGATATTGCTCATGACAGCTCTACATTTCTGATTTTTTCAATGATTTTTCTTGTTAATTGCAGAGATCCCACAATGAAACTCACTGCTGTTCTACTGAAGGGGACTCTAATCTTACACCCTGATTTTTTTTTCTTTTTATTTTGTTATACCTTAGTGTTGTTGAACATAGGGTAATATAATGAAGTCAATAAAATGGAGTTGTGCTAGTGTAGCAACCAGTGTGTAATACATTGCTGTTTCTGCTCAATAAAATGTATGTGTTTGCTCTCTTTTTTAATGGGTTGTCCATTAAAATGGTCTTAATATTCTTCATGGGTCTGATTTGAGATAGTTTTAAAAATCTAAATACTAGAAAATGTATTCCCTCCTTGATCTGCTTTAATGGAAGTTGTGCCTGGGAATGAGAGGACAATAGATCTTCCTGTGTCTGAGTGAGATTACTTCTTTGGAGATTCAGAAAGGCAATTTGTCTTTAAAATAGTGTTGTTTAAAACTGCTTTGTTTGTTTCTTAAATGCAATAAGCCAGAGATGCCAGCTACACAGTCTTAAAAAAATACTCAGATACTTGGAAATTATTTTTAGGAATCTTGGAATATGGGATTTACAGGTTTATGGTATATGCAAGAAGAAAATCTTAGAGATGTAAAGTAAGCCAGGCACAAACAGTTTCTGTCTACTTTCAAGTGTTTATTTCCTGTGTCTTTCTAACATCTGGCAATGAAATAAATTCTTAAGATTGAAATGCAGCACCAAGGCTTAATTTTTCAAAGTGAATATAGTTTAAATTACGTGCTGTAAATGCAAGAGAACATAAAAATTAAGTAACTGGTTACCAGGATGGATCTGCTCCTGTGCTCTCTCTGTAATAATGTACCAGGCTTTTAGTGCGGTGGCTTATGTCTTTCTAGGAGGAATTGATGCAGGGTTTTTTAAAATATCTTAGAGGTATTTAGAGGCCTCCCTTTTTGTTCACTCTTTTTTTGATCCTCTACTTGGCACTAGTAAGGCAGCACCTCGAATTCAGTGTTTGGTTTTGGATCCCTCACTACAAGAAGGACATTGAGGTGTTGGAGTGTGTCCAGAGGGGGCAGTGGAGCTGGTGAAGGGTCTGGAGCACAAATATTATGAGGAGCAGCTTGAGAGAGCTGGGGGTGTTTAGCCTGCAGAAATGTTGTGGTTCCCTACAACTACCTGAAAGGAGGTTGTAACCAGGTGGAGGTTGATCTCTTCTACCTGGTAACAAAATATATACTAGAGGAAATGGCCTCAAGTTTTTTCAGGGGAGATGTAGGTCAGATATTGGGGAAAATTGCTCAACAGAACTGGGTTTTCAAGCATAGAAAAGGCTGCCCAGGGTAGTGGCAGAGTCACCATCCTTGGAGGTATTTAAAAGATGTGTATGTGTCTCACTTGGTTTAGCAGTGGCCTTGGCACTGTTCAACTTCTATTTGAACTCGATGATCCTAAAGGCCTTTTCCAACATAAATGATTCTATGATTCCATACTTAACAAATACTCATTTTTTAGAGGATTACGTGATTGTACCCCTGAATGTGGAATTTTGTATCCCAACAGAAATACTCAAAGGAGATCTTTGGATTTCTGAAATACTGATTAAATTAAAATACTGATCCTTAAACTACCAGGTGTTCCTGACTACTGGTCTGAGAAGGAAGTAACTTTTCTTTATGGATAGAAATTGAGTTGGTTACAGCATTAAGTAGCATGGGGTACACATCAGTAGCTGTCTTCAATAAGATGTGGTGCAGATGCATCAAAGAGTAAGCAGAGCAAATGTTACTGTTAAATACCTCAAATATGTCCTGTGGTGAAAGAATTAGTCCCATGTCAGTAAAATGCTGATGGCCTTCATTATAAAACATTCTGTTTAAATGAATGTTTTTTCTATCAAATAAAATCTAAAAACCAAAATGGAAAACTGTTTACTTCACCAGCCGTCTGCTTCCAAGAAATGTATTCAGCATCAGTGTTTAGTACACTTCCCTCACAGTACAAGATTACTGTACATGTTTTTTTCTACCTACAGTGTTAACTTCAAATTTCAGTTCTGTTAGGTCCTCCAATGCTTAATTTTCTAATATATTATTGTTATTCTATAACCTGTAGGGTGCAGTTAGTTTTATTCTCTGGATTACTTATCTCTAGTCATTTCCCAGCCTAACCACTCTACCTAAACCTTTTTTTCAGACCACTTCCCCTGAGATGTAAAAATGTTTTTTATAAAAATAGCAGGGGGAGAGCATAAGGTCTGCCATTGTATAAATCATTTCAGCCATGACATGGGAAATATTTTCAAAAGGAAGACATATTAATAGCTGAATAGATTTTTGGGGAAAAAAAGGTGTTTCTAATAGGAAGCTTTTCAAGCCTTAAGCCTGAGGTTGAGGGGCAATGTTCCTGGAGGCTCATTTGGTAGCTAGTATTCAATAGGTCTTATTTCACATGCATGAAATCTACTCTTCATTCACCATATAATCACTTTGCCTAGATGGAAAAATCAAGATGCAGATTCCAGCCTCACTGAGCTAAGTGCCACAGAGCCCTCTCTGCATGTGTGTGCCTTGCCTCTGTTCACCTGGCACTGCTTGTGCCTGCACAGCTCTGTAGCTACAAACTGAGACATCAGAAGGAAGCTGACATTTCCCTCTTACAGAAGTCTGTGCAAATGCTAAGGCCCATGGTACAGTACTTCCCAAGCAGGTGGTACAAGGATGCCAGCAGGAGCACATCCCAAAGGCATTTTTGCAGCATGGAATAACTCACTCAACCTGCTGCAGGTTTCTAAATGAAAGACGGAGATACTCTGTTTTGGACAGCTGTTGCCACAGATTCTTATTTTTTGGGGTTTGTTCCATTCCATTTTAACCATTTATCAATGCGATCCATATCATTTACATAGATGGTGGTTCTGGTAACAAAACCCCCAAACTAAATTCTTCCAGTCATCTTAGCACCATTTTTCTTCTAAAAAAATGCTCAGAGAATGATGAATTATACCTTTTATTCTACCCTACCCTTCTGCTTATTTCTCAGTCTCCTTTGAGAACAGCAAGTGATTACTATATCACTGACTTCTAGTTTTAAATTCACAACTTCAAGTGGTTCTTCTAACTCATGTTTTTCTCAGCTACAGTGTTTTTTGGATCTGTAGGTAGGCTCTGTTTACTAAGTAAAATGCAGTCCAGGGAAACTTACATTATGCTGTACTAAACTAAACTTTTGTTGTCAAAAGCCTGTTTATTAATAACATTTTTCTATGAACTGCATTTACAGCTAAGTGTTGCAGCCATTTCCTGAGCAATAACAAAAATTTACTACCACCTTTTATTCTTTTCATTTGGCAGTGTTTTCTTATCTCCAGTAGAATTACAAACGTAGCCTGTTAAATCATCAGCCATATTTCTTCCAACTTAATACTGGCATCATTTTACCTGGAGGATACATAATAGCTTTAATTATGCCCATTGTTTACTAAGGAAACAACAACATGACACCTAAAAAGCCCCTTTGCCTCATAGATAAAGGACAAAGTTCATGCAGTTGTTGAAGGACTCTCTGCATGCAGGTGTAAAACTTCACTGCAGCTATTGCTCTGTTTTTGCAGCTGTTGATCTTTCACACCTCTCAAGCAGACCATGTTGTTCAGGAACTGATCTGTAGAAAATAACTGGGCACAGTGATCAGGTATCACTAGTCCCGTAATTCTTCTGCAGGTTTCAGGGTAATGCTTACATTTTCCTTCTACTTATTGTATATTAGGTACAAAAGGAAGGAAATTGGTCTGGTTATTTCAGTTGAAAATTAATGCCTGTTCTATACAAAGTTGTGGTTGGGGTGTTGTTTTTTTTTCCTTTTCATTTTCCTTATTATTCCAGTTGTGTAATTTTTATTTCTAAGAAGATGAAATTCAGGCAATGATCTTAGAATATTTCACTCAAACCTTGATGAGGACTCTTGAAAATTTCAGAAGAGAAGTGTCTTTGAAAAAATTAATTCCAAATCTTCACATAGCTCTGATGAATATTGTGATAGTGTTAAGAATGAGATATTAGCAGCGCAGTTGCCTGTTTGGTATAGAGTTTTCTCACTAAAATTGTCCATTACATCATTTAGGGTTGATGTTAAAGTTCAAATATAGACTCTTCAAGACAGCAAAGAACATTTTCAGCAGAGATAATGACTTTTGCTAAGTCAAAAAGGGAGTAGATAGAAAATCAAGTGTGAAACCAGATTATTTTTATACATGACATTGCTTAGAAGGAAGTAAAAGTCAGGAGCAGAGTTCCAAACCAGACTGAAGTGGTACTGAAGGAGAGGGAGGATGACCCAAATGTGGTTGTGAAGCTGAATCTCAGTCTGGGAGCTAAAGCTGTTTCTCTGGAAACTGAGTCTCCTTTCTGCTGGCTCTAGCCATACGAAAGTCATTGCAGAAATGAGAGAGGGGTTTTTTATCTGTAATATATTAGCAATAATAAGCTGCAGTTCATAAGAAGGTATAGTAGCATGTCTGGTGTAAAAGATTATTAGGCAACCGGGTGCATTCTAAAATTAGACCCTAATGCTGCCAAATCTCATCTGTCTCTCTGGCTTTGAGATGTTATAAACATAATTCATAGATGTTGTAATTTCCACAGAGGGAAATAGTACACAGATGTACATCATCACTCGGAACTGTCCAGAACATTTAAGCCTACAGATCCCATTAAAAACACATTTTTCAGTGAATCACAAGGAAAATGTTCCCTGAAACTACCTTTCTCTTATAAAATAGAATCAAATTAATAATGTAAGCAGTTCAATTTTTATGTTATTCCTCCTCCATTTTACTTTAAAGCAAGAATTAATTTTTCTTAGGGTATTTTTAAAGAACAAAAATTATTATCATAGAAAGAATGAGATTTACCTACCACCTTCACATCAAAAGGTCTGAGTTTTATGCTTTTACTGTTATTCATGCCATAATATTTTATGTGAACTTCTAAACTATGCAATCTTCAATATGGAAGCATCTCTGCCCTAAGGGTGATGAGCTGGTAGCTGAGGTTGAAATAAAACTTAAATCTTTTTCTCTTTTTATAATGCACAGTATTCATGCTTCATAAAAATGTGCTGTTTGACACTTCTCCAGAAAAATGTAGCATCCTGATGATGTGTCATGCTTCATTGTGTTAGCAAGTTGTGTTTCTCAGTTATCAAACAGCCAGTGGAATTTTCTCACGTCTTTTTCATGTGTGCCTTACGCAAATTCCTTTGCTGAAAGAAGACATTTTATATCCCTCTGAAATTGCTTTTAGGAGCAATTCTATAAATGATGAAGAGCATGATAAGATAAAAACTGTGGGACGCAGCAAGAAGGTGGCCTAGTTCTCCAGTTGTTTACACAGGTGCTCTGTTAATGCAATCCTGTTGTCCCTGGGGGACTTGTATCTGCCTTGGGACTAGGCTGATTTTGAGTTATGCCACCAAAGGAGAACTCCCCCAGCTGATCCCTGCAACTGTGGCCCATGTAGAGAGATTGCATGAATGCTTTTCCAGAGCAGAAGTGCTAATGTGGTAGTAAAAAAGGACAAAGAAGTAGTAGAATTATGCATGCATACTATCTTATAGGTCTAGGGCTGTAGCAGTGCATTCAAACACCAATGTTCTTGTTGTTTTGGTCCTTTAAAACATCACAAGTTGCTAGTGAGATAGTTGGAGTTATATGTGTCACTGATGCTTGTGCATATACTTATTCTGCTTTGTATTTACAATTCATGTTTTACCTTGAGTTAGTGCTGGAACCAAAACCCAGCTTTAATCAGATATAAAGAGAATCTACCAATGCAATTTTTATGCGAGGAAGGTCAGCTTCTGTTCTTTTGAAAGTTAAGAGGTCCTTCATTCAGTATCTCACAAGTCCCATTGGACTTCTGATCTCTTTTCATTTTTTACTAAAAGATAAGTGTGATGCTTTTTCAGGAGTAATGAGGTCACCCTGTACTCTGACATCACTCTTTCTACCTTTTCCTTCAGGAACTGTCAGCAGAAGCACCATTGCTGTGGGAGAGGAACTATCCCTTTCACATAGCACCTATGAATGCTGTGTAGGATGGGAAAAACTTTGAACCAAAACATGCCAGAACCATAAAATGGTTTGGGTTGTGAGGGACATTAAAGACCATCTAGTTTCAACCCTCCTGTCATGGACTAAGCCAGGTTGTTCATGGCCCCATCCAACCTGTTCTTGAACAATTCAACCTATCTCAAACTCAGTTGTATTTTCCTGTAAATCCAATGAGTTCAAATGTCCTTTTATTAAAACACTATATATTCTATTTCTCATATCTTTCAAATTATTTTTAATAGGAAATCTTTTGTATTTGCCCTCTCTGAGCATCTGAGTGAAATCCTCAGTTTTACCTGGTTAATATGCCTAGCTGAGGCCTGATCAACCATTAGCTTAGATTGTAGCAGAAAATCTAAATAGCAACAAGGATCTGGAGAGAATTTGCCCATATCTGTATTATTGCAAGCCACTCAGTCTCACAGCCTTGCCCTCAAGCAACAGTCAGAAGGTGATTTTTGCCAGGTGCCTTAAAGTTCACATAATGAAAATAATTAGAAATCATTTTTTTAACAATCTCAAGAAGAGAACTGTACTTTTCTTCTAACAGGGAACTAAAATACATTTTGCCTTTCTAGTTCACTTTTTTAACAACAACAAAATCGGCTACATACGAAAATACACTGAAAGTCACAGTTTCTTCTTTCTGCTTCTTCATCACTGAATTGTATCAAGCAGCAGAGCTGTGGGTCTAGCATTTGTAAGCTGCCTGCTGCTCCAGAACAGCAGAGGGAGCACAAAACACTTTGTTTTCTTTTAATTGCTCAGTGATTATGTGATTAACTTAAAAATTACAATCACAAAGTTTGTTAGAACCCATAGAGCTTCATCAAGTTATGTATTTTTCTAGTTGTCTGATCAGAATTATTACTGATGGTATCACTCATCTCCCAGAAAATCACCGACTTCCAAGTACTGCTTGTTTTCATCAGGAAATCTGTCAAATCTGTTTGTATTGGTCTTGGCTTTTATTTTTCAGCGGAACATTAAATACTACACCCTTTCATCACTACCCAAAGGTCCAAATAGGTAATAAAACAGGATTATGTGCAATTTTCTACTTCAAAATAGACTATCTTGGCTGATGCAATTCTGTAGCAAGTTAGCATCAGGATCTTGTCAATTCAGTTTTTGTATCTTTTCCGTGTTATACAGCTATGTGTGTGTTCTGCAGCTCTGCAAATATCTTCTTCCAGCTTCAGTGCCTGAGGCCACAAGTGTGCAGCACAGTTCTGTCTCCCAAAGAATGTCAAACATAATGAAAAAATGAACTTGCAAAAGAGCTGATTTTTTGTATGCCTTCCTGCTTGATTCTTCTGCCTGCTCTTTTTGCTTTCCCCAGTTTTTTTTTATTTTAAGTTTTATTTTCTGCTTTTGGAACTGTATCCAAGACTTCCTCAGAATGAATTGCTTTTAAAAACCTTCCTCATAATGAGGCTTGTCACACAAATGAATGGAGCATTGCTGAACTCTCACAATGTGGCACAGGCTGACTCAACCTTTGGATGCTCACTCTCAGAATTAGCATTCTTGTCTAAGAAAGGTTTTCTCCCCTTCTCTTTCTGCTGCTGAAGATTGTGACCTGATATATTCAAGAAATCACACTCACTAAAATGAATGTAAAGTATGAGGATTAAAGTGAAGGTTAACCTTACAGAATAGGAGAACTTTAGAGTCGGGCTCTCTTCCTTATCTATTGGACCTAAGAATTACAGTCGAAGCAGAAGAGTGAGTGATCTTGGATTCAGTGCCAAAGGTGACGGCAGCTTTCCTCACAAGGGACAAAGCCTGTGTGCTTGAAGACTAACTTCAATGAAGCTACTTCATGGCTGAGGCAAACTGGGTTGGGCCACAGGTGCAACTCTTCTGCTTTACCAAGCAGGTCAGAAGCACTCGATGTCTGTAAAATTTCCTTGTGCCCCTTTAGAGCTCTGAGCACACAAATCCTGCGGGAAAAAAGATGTGAGATACCTGCTTTGAACTGGTGGGTACTGGAAGGGTATAGCTAGGCTTGAAAGCCTTTCTACCAATTTGTTGAAGACAGTAGAAGTAATTAGAATAAAAGAGGGCAGCCTTGCTGCCTGGAGTTCTGAGAACTAAACAGTTCTCACTGGAGCTCAGACCCAAATTGCTGCTGCTGAGCTGCCCCACAGGGGTTGTGTCTCCTTGTGTCTGCCCCAGAGTACAGCTAATCTTGCAAGTTATGGAAAGTTTCTGAGGGCAGTCTTCTTCCCCAGGGGAACACAGTGAAGAAGAAAAAAGACTGCAAATGTATCTGAAATCCTGAATTTCCATTTTGCATGTAATCTTAACCTTGTAAAGAAAGGAAATAAAAGGGAAAAGATAAAGGTCACCAAGACTCCAGCTCAGCATTACTACTGAAATGTCCAGTGGAATGGAAACAACCACTTTTTCCCTCTTTTTTTTTTTTCGTAATCACAGTAACTTTTTATTTAACTTTTAGAAATGATATGTGGCCCCCCATGCTGATCTGACAAACTTGTGCTTAGACTCCCTGCCAGCTATCATGAAAAGCCTAGTAGTCCCAGCTCCGCTGAGTCTCTGATGTGTTGCATGGTATGCAGGACATCCTCTATGATCAGAGTGTAAAATCTGATGGCTGTACAAATTCTTTTCATGTCTTGGCTTCTTCTGCTTAATATTTTGTAAAAGAAAACAGTCTGGAAGCATTGTGTATGGCATATAACATCACATTTCTTCCATGAAGTCTTAATCCCAGTTTGCACTGGTGACCTTGTACAATCTTTGAAAACCTCCACTGCTTCACTGATTAAGCTGATGGACTGGCAATTTTCTGCTTTCTATGCAAAAAATGCATAACACCTTGCTTGATTACAGATACAATTGCACAGAATTATTAGCATTATGGAGTAGAAATTATCAAAGTGCAATTTATGATCATCTAGCTCCCAGACTATTGTACTTTATTAAAGCAAAATAATATTTGGGGGAAGAAAAATAGGATGCAGGAGCAGGGCAGCTGATGATCTCATATTCAGTTCCATTTTAGGCAGAAACAAAGCATGCAAAATTTAGCCCAGAATGATTAACATTCCTGGGGTTATAAACTATACTGAAAACCAAATGCTATGAAGGAAATTATTAGACAATCTTAATTAAAAACATCACTACCAGCTCTCCACATAATAAATGCACTTGATCTGAGTAAAAGAAAATGAAGTTAATGGTGAATAAACATTAAAAAGAAAAGGAAGATTTTACAGCTTAGTGCTGGGGTGGGGGAGCTTCCTCCTTCCCCTCCCCAAAGTCCCTGCAGCCCCATTTCAGCCAGTGGTGGTGGATAATCACGAAACAGCTGAATTTGGGAAGGATGTACATACCCACCTTGTCACAAAGAGGAAAAATTAAAGCAGAAATACTCATTATCCCTAAGTTAGATGAGGAAGGAGAAGGGCAAGTGGCAGAAAGGCTGGACTCCCTGCCAGCTGGAAGAGGCAGATGAGAGGCCAGGCGGGGAGGGGAGCTGACCTGACACCCCTGTTTGGGAGGGAGCCAAGCCCGACTGCAGCAGCAAGCAGGACCCCGACAGGGAGCACTGGACAGGTACAGCTTAGACAGGCCCAGAATAGCTAAAGCAGAGGTCAGACTGAACAAATTTGATTAACTTCTCCTGAGAAGGGACAGTGACAGCTGACAGGAGTGCCACTGCAGACATAATCTCCTTGGACTTCAGGAAGCCTTTGGCTGTGTCATGGCTTCAAAGGCTGGTTTTCAAACTGGTGTTGCTGGCAAGATTTTACCAGTTAAATCAGCATCACAGTGAAGGAAGCAGGTTGAAAGCTCATTTAGATTTCATGCTAATCACCTTGGCAGCGACCCTTTGAAATCAAAAATAGTTGTAAAATAGACTTTACATTGCTTGCAGCTGTAAGTACTGCCTATACTTACCCAAGAAAAAGAGGCTGACTTCAGTCAGAAAGATGAGCTTGATAGCTTTAATTAATTCTTAATAAAAGAAAAATAAAACAGATGAAAGAAGCCAGCTCAAGAACTTAGAAGAAGTAAGCCAAGAATTTCATACTGGGTCTTGTAAGCACAAGCACCAGAATAAATTTGTTTCCATGTGTGAAAATCAATGGTCTTTGTCATTGTAATTAAAACTGTACTTAAAAGTATAACTATTTTCATTGGGAGATGTTTTGCCTGCTTGTTTCAGTAAGAGTTACAGCCCCAGTGGCAGGCAGGGAAAGTCTCAGGCTGCATAGAAATTATAGAGACACAGTGATATTACTTGTTTTCTTGGCAAGGTGTTGGCTGTCCAAGCACATCCCGCATCAGGCCAGCATCTTGCAGCTGTTTTCATGGAATCATCAAATCACAAAAATGGCACTGGGAAGGGACCATTGAAAGTCTCTTAGTCAAAATCCCAGCACAAAGCAGGACTGTAGCCACTGTGGGATCAGGTCAGATCTGTTTTGGTATAGCTGGGCTTGAAAAACTAACTTGGAGATCTGACAGTCTTTCTGTGCAATGTGCTCTAGTACTGCACTACCTGCATAGCCTTGCTGTTGCTTTGGTTTGCAGAGGTTTTTTTAATGTTTACCTATAGTGCTTGATGAACAGGGATTTCTGAGAAATACTTCAAAGAAATCTTTATAAAAACTAGACCCATTTTCTTCTAATAGTTCCTAATTCAGAAGTGTGTTAAGGCTGTATTGTTATCACTGAGTAGAATTTGTTGCCTTTTGGTGACTTCATTCAGCCTATTAATATTGCTGTTGGATTTTTTTTTCATTTGGTTTGGGTTTTCTGGTACTTAATTATTACAGTGCATTGTCTTGGGGCTATTTGAGGCTGAAAAACAAGACTTTAATGATAAAACACAGAAAAAAAGACAGGCTACTCTTGTCAGTGTCAGCAAATAAATAACATTAATCTGTCTTCATTACTGCCATGCATGGTGTAACACAAGAGTCTACCAGGTGGGAAGAGGTATAATATCTTTTAGCTACTTTATGAATGCTAAAAATTACACTGAAACTTAAACTGAAAATTTTGCTTTGATCAGCAAAGAATTGTGACAGTCATTTTGTCATCAGAAGCTCTTTGACGTCTTTCCATTACGATATTGAGAGTGAGCAGAATTGTCATGACTTGACCTGTCACCACCAGTTCTTGCTGGGAGGTGCTTCACTGTCATTTGTGTCTCTGGAAAGTCTGCTGTGTCTCTACTCTGTAGTGAGATGGCCATTCCAGCTGGAGTTATATCTCTTCCCTGCTATATTATTTAAAAATATGTAGTTTTAATTAGCACATAGTTATGTTTTAGAGTGGTTCAGAATATGTCATATCCTTAAAGGCTTTCAGCAAATGGAAAGCCCCTCCCCACCTCAAAAATGAGTTATCCAAGCAATCTGTGCTAAGTGTTTTGAGAATAAGGGTTGAACACACACAACTAGATCATGTGGCAGTGTAAATCAGAACTGTGCAGTTCACTTCAGTAATTTACATTATCTGAAGATGCAGACTATTAATTATTGGAAACTTACCTTTTTAAAAGCAGTTTTTTAGTCACTGTGACATCTAACCATCTGGCTTCAGTTTCCCTCAGTATGCACTTTCAGGCATGAATACTAGGAAGCTTTTTTAAATATGCAGATTACCCAGGCAGCGTGTAGGAGATGGTGATAGATACAGCTTTGTTTGCACAGCTTGTGTCTTTGCAAAGTTGTCTCGGTTAAACTTCATATACCAGTCAGTAATGGATTTGATTTGCTGGTCTCTTTACTATGGCTTTTTAATACTGTTGAGGATTTTAACTGATGGGATAAGGAAAAAACTCTCCTGGCTGGTGTGAACATCTGTTACAGTAGCCAGTTGCACTGTGGTGGCAAAAGGAGAGATTGTTTAGGGATTGTCTGTGAACTTGGGCACTTTTGGCAGTCTATTGCTCTGGCACATCTCTGTAAAACATCAGTGTAATCTGGTTTGGGAAGCACTATGCTTGCAAAGTGGATATTTGGAACTCGTGTTGGAGAGGACATGTGTTGGGGTTGCCTCTCAGGCTGAATGTGCTCACAGATTGCAGCTCTGACCCTACTGGGTCTCTCATTCCCAGACCAGAGGTCTCTTTGGCTGCCATTGCCCCATGTGACAAGGAGGTTGAGTCTGCATCCTCACCCTGCAGAGCTGATAGTCTGTAGTACTGTCACCAAGTCAAATGGGCAGAAGCCGTAAGCTGGGACATGAACCCACAGAGGTCTAGACTGCCTCTAACAGGCTGCCCCAGGATCAGCAGTCCTCCTCTGTGCCAGCCTGAGATCCATAGCAGAATCCTTCACAGAGCTCCTACACATTGACTGTATTTTCTTCACATCAGAAAAGTCTCATTGTTTGAACACAGAGTTCTGTTCTCCTGAGGATATGATTTTACCCAGCACAATAATTCCTGAGGCAGCAGTTATTGACTGCAATACTTTAAGCGCTGCAGAAAGGAAGCCTCTATAAAATCAGCTGTAATTTTCACCATGTCTTGTAATTGTTGTATCATCAGATGTGGCTTTAGAAGGGCTACAGAAATCAGAAGAACCTCAAAGAGCTATGGACCAGTCCACTACCTTTTCCTCAGTCCTGTTGAGATTTCTCCATTCAGTAGATGTGGATACAATATGTGGTCCTGGTCAGGAATATGTGCTCCTCCACCTTTACAGTCCCAAGACATTGTCTCCTCACCGCTGAAACAAGACTCTTGCCAACTGATGTCCCTTGTAGGAGAAAATGCCCTAATGTTTCTTAATATTTAATGATGTCACTGCTCATGTTGATAAAGCCTGAAGGCAACTCATTTAACTTGATTAGGAATTGAGGGATGATTTGTATATACTGC
Organism: Pithys albifrons albifrons; assembly: GCF_047495875.1. NCBI lineage: Eukaryota > Metazoa > Chordata > Aves > Passeriformes > Thamnophilidae > Pithys > Pithys albifrons. The sequence goes on along the minus strand of NC_092458.1, from coordinate 108,321,601 downwards.
TAACTGAAAAAAAGGTTATCTGCAAAGTTTAAAAATAACCTGTTTTGTGTCATCTGAGACATCTCAGTTAGACTTAGCTATTTCATCAAAGGTAATGGTCAATGGTTAAATGGTTAATTTAAAGTTTCTTAAGGCCTTTTCTAGAAAATACATTTTCTGTTGTTGCCATAATTTTTCTATCACCCCAGTTTAGAAGTTACTGAGTTTCAGTAGCTTAGACTCTTACATACATGTTAAAAAGTCAGCAGAGAGATGCATCTCTGTATGAAGAAAAATGCCTTAGATTCTGTTGAGACTCTGTTCACCCCAAAACCTGTGACAGCATTGAGAAATCTCTGGGGTTCTGTGTGGTTGTATTTTCCAACTCAGCATGTGCATCTAACAAAACCCATCATCAGCCAATTGGGAGTCTGATTTTCAAGGGCTATTGAACACCAAACATTTCCAGGGAGCTGCAATTACAGAAACAATTGTGTTAAATAACTTTGGACTGATGGTGTGTGAACATTAGACCTCCCAAATTTCTCTTTCTTATTTTGGTTGGAATCTGACAGTGCACAGGGTTATGTTAGAAATACTTTAGGGAGTGTCGATATGCTTCAGAAATTCTGGTATTTCTTCATATACCTGTGATTTATGTGTGTGTTTTATGACTCCATAGGCTAAATAGTGTCATATTTGCAGCTGTATTTGATGTTGAGAAGAAAAAGGGCAAGGTATGTTTTACTGAAGGTGAAGCAACTTAAACTCCCCTCACATAATTCCAATTCCACTTTCAGTCATAGCAGTGTAAGTCAGGAGGTGCAGCATGTTTCACATTTCTGTAGTGCTTGACATATGCCAAATATATGAGGCAGTTTACGTGAGACAAATAACAGACTGTATCAGAAAATCTGCCTTTAATTATTAACCTTGCAAATTGTTCATTTTGTATTTTTAATAGGTACAGTGGAAAGCGTTAACATTTATTTTTCAGTGAGACAGAAAGGTTCAACTCCTCCTTAGGTGTCCTGCAAAGTATAGGAACAACATTAAACTTTTGGTCTGAGACTGCTCAGTTGTTTTCCGATGACAGTGTATGGGTTGTGTGCTCATGTGTCATGTTGACCACCAACACCACTGGAGTGCCTGAGGTCACTGCACTCTGTTGTTTGGAGCATCAGCACAGGCTGGAAGATGAACAGACCAAGAGCAGCTCTGCTGGGAAGGACTTGGGGGTGCTGGAGGGTGAGAGGCTGGACATGCCCCAGCCATGTGCACTGGGAGCCCAGAAACCACCCATGTCCTGGGCTGCATCCAAAGCAGTGTGGGCAGCAGGGGAGGGAGGGAGGGGATTTTGCCCCTCTGCTCTGCTGTGGTGAGACCCCACCTGCAGTGCTGCCTCCAGCTCTGGGGTACCAGTACAGGAAGGACATGGACCTGTTGGAGCAAGTTCAGAGGAGGCCATCACGTTGATTTGGGGATGGAGCACCTCTGCTATAAGGAAAGACAGAGAATTGGGATTGCTCAACCTGGAAAAGAGAAGGCTTGGGGGTGACCTAATTCCAGCCTTTTCAGTACCTGAAGGGAGCCTACAAGGGTAATGGAGAGGGACTTTTTACAAGGTCATGTAGTGACAGGACAGTGACAGGACATGTGGGAAAGGTTTCAAACTGAAGGAGACTAGGTTAAGCTTGGATATATGGAAGAAATGCTTTATAGTGACAAGGGTGAGGCACTGGAACATGTTGCCCAGGAAACTGTGGATGCTCCACCCCTACAAGAGTCCAAGAACAGGCTGGCTGATGCTTGGAGAAACCTGGTCTAGTGGAAGGTGTCCCTACCCATGGCAAGGGTACAAGATGACATTTAAGGTCCCTTTCAACCCAAAACATTCCATGATTCTATGACATTTTATATGGGTCTTTATCTTGTCTCTGATAGCTCTATGGATCAAATGCCACACACTGATCCTGATGCAAGTTTTTCATGTATGATGACTCTTTTCAAGTGCTTGTGAAGTGATTCAGTGCACTCACTTAAATTCACAGATGAACCTACACATGGTACAGTGTGTCTGTCCTTGTTGGCTGCATCTGAGTGAGATCAAAAAGCTGCTAATGCTTGGTTGTCTTGCCATGCTTAAAGTTGTCTAACCAAGTGAAAATACAATGCAGACATTGCCCAACCTCTGCAGGCAGAAGATGATCCCTGGTTTAGAACTGCAAGCTTACTTCCTGCAGTGAGCACAGAGGAAACTTGAAATATTTGCTATATAATATGAATATTAAATATATCATTAAAACCAGCTATATAAACATAAGGTAATCCAGTAGCTTTAACAGGTATTTCTCCAATCCTATTCAAGCACAGGCAGAAATGCAGACTAAACTGTGCAAACCAAACCTCCACAAAATGATACATAAATGTTGATGTATTGTGGCAAGGTAGTTAACAAACTGGAAGGATGAACACCTGTCTCCTGCATATGGATTGGCAGGTACAGTGAAGACTTGGAGTACACGAAGGCTAGTGGAGAAGCTTGTGGAATACTGACTAGGTAAAACCTCTCCCCAGTTCTATTCTAAAACTGGACTTTTTCCCACTGATGTTCTAAAAGGATGAACTGATTGAGGAGGACAAGGTAGTTTCTTGTATGCTTGTCTGGTAGCACAGAGTATTTCTGTTCTGGTCACAGAATGGAAATGATTATGATTTAAAGTTAAGATTTCTAGACATCAGGATAGGAAGTCCTAGAGGGAAAACAATGAAAGAATGTAAAAGGGGAGGCTGTCATTCTAATAAGAAATATTTCATTAATAAATACATATTTCACTAATAATTACATTTGGATGTGTTTCATAGTCAATTATTGCCTAAAAGCAGCAGGTGATAAAGAGGTGTTAAATTTTTTTGATATTATGTCCAGACATTTCAATAGAAAACAGAAAGTAATATCTTCTTCCTTTTTTGTCAATGTCAATATTAATTTTACCTTCCATATGTGCATATATTAGAAACAAACTCCTGGTGAGTCAAAGATTACACGTAAAATTAAGAGTAACATTTGTGAGGTCTTTGAGGGAAGAGATAATAAACAATAAAATGGTAATTTACTTTGTTGGGCTGAATTTTTGTTCTCATTCTTGAATGTCATTGCACCCTTTAAAAACTCATATGAAACAAATTTGAAATTAGAGAACTTCTAAACTCAGAACAAATAATTTAAACAGTGTCCACAAGTACTGAATAGATAATAAATTTCTGCCCTTTGTCACATTCCTTCTGACCCTATTCTCTTACGTTCTCAGGTGCAACATGAGAGAGGGGAGGTGATTTTCTTAGCAACATGAACACTGGAAAATCCTCCCTGGCAATATCAGCACTTCTGCTTTAGTTCATCTTCAGTTCACAATAGAACAACAGCAAGGTGGGAAACTTTCTGCTTCTGCTCACTGCAAATAAGGTTTCAAAAGTTTGTAGTTCTTAAAGTTATAGGATCAAAGTATTTGAGTGACACTGGTAAATAAAAAATCAGAAACTTTTCTAAATATGAGCAGCTTAGGCTATAAAATGGAACAGCCCTTTAAGCCCTTTCATTTCCTTTGCCCACACATAGAACTGGAGCCATGAATGGCCAGATTGAGCTGCATGTGACTGTGCACAGGATTTCCACTGCTACACTATAGGTCAAGCCACATGCATATTGCTTTCCAGGGTATGATTATCCCTGATTCTGAGTGATAACAAATGCCTGTGAAGAACAATGGGAGTTTGAACAATACAAACCTATTTGTTTTCAAGTAGGTCAGAGAAGGGTTTATTTTTTATTTTTTTTTCATGGTAGAAGAGCACAGGAATATGGACCATCTAGGTGTTAGTTGCTATGGTAACCATAAAATCACATCCTCCAAAACCTTTCTATTTAATTATATACATCACTGACTAGCTAGTGGAGTAAATTTCATTTTTTTCCCTTCAAAACTCTGGATTGAAAAGTAAAAAAAGGCATGTTCATTGCAGTTTAACCTTTTCTTTGTTACTGATATTTTGGGGAAGAGATTTTTTTTCCTTTTTATAGGCATTTTTAGTTGATGTTCCATCCAGTTTTATTGATATCATAAATTATTGTATTGGCCTGTAGTGCTACACAGTTAAGGGTTAGAGGTTTGTCATTGTTTCTGTGTATTTATAGCCTAATTCTCCAGACTTCTCCTCCTCTATATACATGATTTGTTCCCAACCTGCATTCTACTGGGGTTGTATTTCACCTTTGAAAATACCTGCATTGTGCTGAAATCTGTATCTGCTTGAAGACTATAAGAAAAACACCATTTGTATACCAAAAACTTTATATATTGCCTTTGAAAACAAAGCCAAGAGACTAAAATCAAAACTAAGATTGTACAATGGCTCAGATGCACTTCCTGAACTGCTTTCGTGCACCAGGGTGAATGGGCACTAATAACCAGACCAGTCTGTACCCAGGTGACTCTTCTGTTCCTAAGGCACCTTCTTTATAAAACAGCAATAATTATAGCTATTTTTGATATTCAGGAAAAGAAAGAAAAATGTTTTAATTTATTTCATTTCCCTGGTTTCATGCATTCATCCTTTTTTGTCTTGGTAGAAGAGATAAATATGTCACTATCTTGGTTACAAAAATGATAATTTTCTTGCTTTTTTTACAATGTGTGTAATAAGTAAATTTAATTTTTTCTTTTCCCATTTTAAATAGTTTTATTAAAAATATGTTGATTAAAAACTAATGAGGAGTGATTTCCACATGGATACTATAAATTCCTTTTTAATTCATATAATTATTTGTTCATTTGTTCATTATCATTTCTGATACTGCAATGTCACATGTTAACAAAGTGAATTTTTTCAAGTAAATATGAATATTTTAATATTTTTGTAACAAAATCCAGGTCCAACAAAAATCTGGTCGATGAAGTCAAACTGCACATACTTATAGATGTTTTCCAGGCAAGACATCACATGCTAATAATTTTTGTTTACAATAGTATCACAACTGCAATCAAAATTGCTTATTGCAAATCATTATTACTGTTTTGATAAGTAAGTAGTAGAATTGGAAGGTGTGTTAGGATGATCCAAAAAGACAATTTCTCTGAAATCAATATACAGAATCACAAAACAGTAGAGACCTTTAGCCATGTAATGAATAAATACATTATTTGAGCTTTACAGAATGACTTCCACCTAACCTGAATGATTTCTTTAAGCCTAATCATTTTTTGTATTGGGCACAATAATTCAGTATAAACATAGCGAAAAACATTCAGGTCAGGAAGTTTAAAGTTACAGTGTTAGCGTAAAAGGAGAACTTATTAAAATTAGTACCAATGAGTTTATTTTTGCCAGAAATTAGCTGGTTGCTGTGATTAACTGTTCTGCTTTCTAATGATAAATTAAATGTTATTGAAAAATAATGAGTTCTCTGAAATATATGCTTGCACAATTTGGTAAGCATTTTATGAGTTTATGAATTTCTGACAGATAGATGGATGGTTTCAAATAATCCTCAGACCAGCACCATGCTTTGAGCTGCAGATGCCAATGGTAATAATTGCAATTTATTATGAATGTGGGAAAATTCTCTCTCTTTTTTTTTTTTTTTCGATATTACCCTACTTCCAAACCAGAGGATTCTTGGATAATTTGGGAAAATGTCTTCTCTGTATTTATGGACTTTATATTATTTTGATCTCCTAAAATGTCTCTTTTTAAAACACCTGAGAAATACACTGGGGTATTGTGCATCCTGCAAGTGTTGCCAGTTTGTTGTAGCCAGGTTACAGAATAAATTGTGTTTATACTCACCTATTTACTACATTCAACATCTTGTAACGTGGAAAATAAGTATATATCGCACACAAAGAGGGATTTTATTGTTATTCTAATAGATTTATCAAAGAATGACCATTAGTCCATTTATAATTTTATTAATAATTATGATTCAAATCATATGCAGTTAAGATTGGTATATATAAAGAGTCAAATATCTCCATGTTTCTCTGGTATACTGTCATACTTCCAGTGTGTTTCTGGGTCCTAAGCTTCAGGCATTGGTTCAGGGCAGGAGAAAAGGATCACAACCTGTCATCAGCATCATAGTCTTTTTTTGAGAGAACTGTGATGTCGATGTGCGTTTCCTTCCTCCTCACTTTTGGGTCTGTCTGGAGTAATTTTATATGTTCTACAATATGATCTATGCCCTGCTATTTCTTCATTGGCTCACATTTCCACTTTACCATGTGTAGTACCTTTAGCTTATGTTAGAGGCACGGTCATTATTTTCTTTGTTATCCTTAAAGCAATGTTTACACTGCTCACATGGTTGCATCCCTTTAATGACCATCGGTGACATGTTTATAGCCCTGTGGCCCCTGGTGTCATCCTGTGCCTATAGTTCCAACACCCCTGCTATCACCCCATGCCCATACTCTTGAACTTTTACTTTATTCTAGGGTGATAAATAGTTCACTGAGTACCTGCTTGCTATTACCCCATACAGTTGTTCACAAGCTACAACAAAGTAGGTAATAGTCATCCGATTATTAGATAATTGTTGGCACCATTAAACAAGACTAAATATGGCTCCAGTTAGGCCAAAAGAAGTCCACACAGAGCCTGATCAGTGTTGGGTTCTGTGTTATTAGTTTAGCACAAAGCCTGTTACAAACAGCACTGTACTTATTAGGCAACAAGGCTACATAGTCCCAAAGCCCTCACTTTACAGATCCAAGCAAGTTTGAATGAAGCATTTCCTTGCTGGTTAGCAGTGAAACATCTATAATGCAGAACACAGAATCCCGTTTACTTACAGTTTTGCAATTATAGAATAGTTACTAAAATAGAATAACAGAAAACATTGCTATGGCCATACTCAACAAGAATCATGAATACTCCTGTTTCTCAGGCTCCTTTGTTAGCTTCTGTTATCTGTACCCAGGCTGGCACACTAGAGAGAGCTCTTAGATCTGAATGTTTTCTACTTGAACTGCAAATGTTGGTTAGAGAAGCTGATTGGAGCAGTTTCTTTGGCCCACAATCAAAGGACCTGGGTTTTTTTCCTCTTGTTTACCTACTCATCATTTTCCTGTGTGAGAGCACTGAGACATTATACGGTGCCAAGAGGATTATGTAATCGCTTTCCCCCATCCTCCCTAAGTTTACTTGATTAACATTTTTATTGCATATCTTAATTAGTGGATTCCTAGCTTTGGGCTCCAGGCTACTTTCCTCTCCTTACAGCCTCCTTTGAATGCATTGATTTAATTTTTAAAATTCTGTAACATGAGAAAATTTAATGGTTTTAAATATTTGGTTTGTTACAACTTTGTATATAAATTACTGTTATAACACATTAAAAGCTATTTGAGAACTTATTTCTGAGATGGAACAGCTTCTTCCTTCACATTCCTTTCTATTTCAGGAAACTTGTTTGTATGATCAAAAAAAATAAAAGTAAAAATTAGATGTCCTTAATGTGAGGGATTTAGAAATAACTTTTGTCATTGGAAAAATATGGAGACATATTCTTGCAAAAATGAAGGGAAACAGAGGGAAGTATTGATCCCCTTCCAGCTCAAGAGTCATAGATGTAGATATTTCTTTGTGTAGGTCACTTGAGGAATTGATCTGGAAAGCAATGTCAAACCACTTCCAAATCTGTAGAAAGCAAAGCTGAAGTGAGTGTGGCTTCTTTTTAGACATTCGTTCACTGGTTATAGAACTTACCTGTAAAATTATTTTTGCAGTTACTTGAGCATACTTTTCTACCCTGGATGGTGTTTGCTGATCACCATATTGCAGCATATTCTGGTTTAGGGCTTTTGTGCTCTGTTTCACTGAATCTTTTGTACATTTTTAAAAACTATTTTAAAATTATCTTTGTACTTTTGAAATTATTTTTAATGGACCAGGGACTTGAATCCTACCCTGACAACAGTTCTATCAATATGTTGGTTGTCATTCTTGCATTGTCACTTTCTTTGTCCCTCAAATATTTCACAATTTGGAGAACAAGGGAACAGCTTCAAAAGAATGCTTCAGGATATTTGAGGTGACTAGATTAGGTTGTTCCTTGCAACTGGTGACTCCTGGGCACTCTGTTCCCAGAGAGACTCTTCATGGTGGGGAGGGGAATGCCCTTCATGCCCACTATGTGCTTGCAAATCCAATGTAATGCAGTTCTTGTGGATCAAGCCTAAAGCTACTAGAAGCCTGTAATGCAATGAACAGATCCATTTCCTGATTTATTTTTTCAATGTACAGAAAATAATCAGAATTTTTACACTTGTCCTGTTTAGTGAACTGAAAAGGTCTTTTTCGTGTGTTTTCCCTTTCTAGATAAAATTGAGGAAGCATCATTTTCTTCCTGTGGAGTTATGCAGCAAAATTATGTCCTGGGATCTGTAGATGTGTGTGATAGAATCCCCTCGTGTCCCTCATTTCTTTCTATGCTACAAATCAGGCAGCAATAAATATAATTTATCCCCAAATCACTTCTCATATTGTTATGCCTTTAAAGGAACTTTGAGCTTGGCACATATGTGGGGCTCTGCATATCTTTCATCCCAGAAACAATTTCTTCTTTGCAAAACTATCTGGCTTGTTTTACATGCAAATGATCCCATAGGATGGAATGGAGCCAAGTGTTGTATTGGCCAAAATACGAGGTGATGGGTATAATTGGGACTTTATTTATTATGTGACTTGGCATTATGATTTCTGAATTATCTACATAGGCCTATACAAGCCATATAAGAAAAGGCACCTGCTAGCTGGATTTTGTGCCTGGAATTAATCATCCATATGTTACTTCCTGTCTCCTCTCCTTTTCTGCTCTTGTCCTCTCCTCTCCTCTGCTTTGGAGTTGACTGGACTGAGAACCTGTGACATGGGAAGTATCTTTCTATGTGAAACCAGAGGGAAGATTATAATGATTGTAAATCATTACAAAGGAACTATTTCTCTAAGTTTCAATTTACTTTGCCAGCTAATTCCACATATCAGAATAGTTTCAGGAGAGGAAGTATTTCAAAACTCTTGTCCACGGATGATGGGAATCAAATTCATTGCTTTTAGTACTGATTTTGAAAAGGGAAAAATCCCTTTGTGTATGTATGTTCTTGCATTAACTCAGAGAACCACATTTAACAGATTCTGTAGAAATGTTATGTTGGGAAATAATATATTCAGAGGATTAATAATACCAAACATTAGTTCTATATATAAAACCCCCCTGCAATAAATTATTCAATTAAATCTATTTTTTCTGCATTTAGATTATGAAAACACTTTGACTTCCAAAAACGTTTTGGTTACTCAGAATAAATCTTGTTTATCAGATTGCTTAAATATTCAATATTCTCTGTGTAGCTACTACCTTTTCAGGATTCCTTGATCTAACAAGTGTCAATTTTGAACCTGCTTTGTAAATAATAATATTGTGCACACTAAAACTGTGTAGTGGTACAGTTACAGTACTATGAAAATATCAGCTTTTTCTATAAATTCATGAACTGCATATTAAAATGTAATGGATCTCTTAGCTTTACCAAATTAGAAAGGAAGCAATTGGGAATCTAGCCCACAGGATCTTAAACACAGATTGTGCTGCAACCTTTCCAGACAGTCACAGCACTTGAGGTTGAAACAAGTTTTCTAATGCACTGCACAATTTTAGTCTCAACAGACAGTCTAAAAATAAAACCATTGAAATATCTTCCTGCCTCCCAGAAAGTGTTGCAGATATTTCAGTAGTAGGGCTCAGGGTAAAAGGCATCCAGACCTGGTCCCAGCCCAGTGATGACAATGATATTTCACATATTACTCTGATTACACTTCATGCCTGAAAGTTCGTGGAAATACCAGTTTAGCTCATCAGCATGTCTACTCAAAAAGAATAAGGCAAACAGAGAAAGGAGTGAGATAGAGAGGAAGAACTACAATTATTGACTTTGAACAATGAATTCTGAGACTGTCTATAAAAAGTCATTACTGGAAGACTGAGTATAATTATGGTTTTTAAAAGGAGAGAACAATGAATATGTTTTATCTTCTCTTATTTGACAAAAATAAAATATTAAAAAACATATAAAAACATGAGAAATTGAACAAATTATGACATTTCACATTTTTTTACTATTAAAAATATATGGAAGTATACACCACTCACCAGTACCATAAACTCCAAGAAATCTGGTTAACAGGTTTTTGGACACAGGTCAGAGAGAACTTGGAGTGACTGGGAATTCATTTATCCTACAACAATGTATAATGCAATTATTTAGCCAAAGAACTCTGGTTGTTTTGAACATTGACAGTAAAAATGGGAGTGAAGGAAAAAGGTTGAATTTTATAAATATTTAGTGAACAAACTCATGAGGTGTCTTGAGATTGAGGTCTGACCAACTCAAAGTTGTTTGGTGAGAACTGGATCCAAGAAAATTGTATATACCTCAAAGTTAGTTTGTTCAGGAAGAAAGAAAGAACACTTCCTCATTTTATTTCAAATTTCTTCTTGTACAAGTGAAAAACTCTTTAACTTTTACAAAGCACAGAAAATAACTCTTGGTTTACTAGAGCAAGGAAAGAGGCAAGAAGAACCTTCTTCATTTACCTTAACAACATTCATCAGGGTGAGAGGGTACACCTCTTGGATTTGTCCTTTAGCTCAGCAGGATTGTCCATTGGGCAGAAGGTGATCACCTCTACTACCAGAGGTCTGTCTAAGAACTCTTTGGTGAATTCATTCAGGCAGGTCTGGAAAAAAAAATCCAACAGAGTTACAAATACTGATAATTATTGACATTTCAAGTCGCATACTTAAAAGCAAATTGTCTTATTATTTGATAATAACAGTAGATTATTAAATGCTACTACATCTGATAAAGAGCATCACAGTATGTCTCCAGTCCTTCGTGAGATATATTAGAAAAAAAAAGGCATGGCAATAACTTCAGAAACTAAAATGTGTCTGTCCCTACAAACATAATTTTCCTTAAGGCAGACTGACAAACTTTTCCGAAGTCACTGATCTTACCAGTTAAAAAAATGCTAGCAATAGATTTCTTGTCTTCATTCTTCTTTTTAAACTTATTATTTAACTAAACTTCTTCCAAGCATTTTGCTCAGTTTATCCCGTACTTTTTCCACTTTCAAACTTTAACTGAAAGAGAAAGGTCTCCACATAAATTACATCATCTGGAAGCTGTCTTCTAAATTCAGCCTTTGCTGCAATGTTTTCCTATAAAGGTTTGTCACCTACACTGTAAATCCTTTTTAAGCCAAAGCACTAAGTTCACTGAATGAACGTAACTCCAATTAACTGCAGCCTGCTGGCTCAAAAGCTATTTGGTCTTTCGTTAATTACTCAGGTAAACACAGGAGAAAGCTCTTTTAGTTTGCCTGAATTCACAGAACAAACAACCTCCCCCACCCCATCTTTGATGAGCCAAGACAGTCTTGTCTTTTGATGCTTATCACTTGGCTTTTCAATAAAATGTAATTAAAAACAAAAGCAACATCCCCCTATAACCAACCTGAGTTGCAGCTAATTGTCAGACTTTCAAACTTACAGTGCAAAGCTTATTGCACTTTAGGTCACAAGACTATTTGTTTAATCTCCTTCCATGTGAATTGACTCTCCTGAGTCTCACATTGGGATTTCTGGAGGTGAAATTGAGTTACAGAGGCTTGGAGGTTTTTTCCACTTGGTTTTGTATTGAACATTTGCAAAATCGAAAAGATTATGCATGTTTCTATTCAAAGGCATAAATCAAGTCTTCTAGAAATCCAGAACTATTTATGATGTTTAGCAAGCCGTTTGATAATCCATTCTGCTTTTCAAGATGGAGAAGAAAAAAGCTAAACTGTTACTTTTTATCTTAATTTAAGGTTAATTCAAATTTCCCACTGAATTAGAAAAGGGGTAGGGGCCATTAAAAAGTGTGTAAATATAAAAATATGAGTAAATCTAATATGCTAGTCAATGGAGGGGAACTCAAGCATCCAGTATGATCATGCCAAGGAGCCAATCTGAAGCTACCAAGGGCTTCAGAAACTAAATTGAGCAATGATATGGGCATGCAAGAAGTAATTACAAAAATTAATGGACTGTTATTCATCTAGGGTTTTTTTTAATGTTAATGAACAAATTAGTCTTGCAAGTGAGTGTATCACATCTGTTTGTGCCTACATACAGAGAAACACATCCACATGTCACACAAGCTGGCTTGATTGCACTTTGCAGGACATATTTGTATACATTTTATCACCGTTTCTGTAAACAGCAGTTCCTTTCAGTATGTTCCATGCTCTCTGCCTGGGTCTTAATGGAAGTGTTAATTAGAAGCGCAGTAGGGAAACAATTTATGCTTCTAAACATGTCTTGTGTGTGGAGTTTGAGTAATGAGAAAAAACAGGCCGGAACATTTGTATGAACAGATACTAATTACGGTTTCTGAGTCTAACATGCTCACTGTTACTGCCAAGAGCACAGCACTGAATTATGAAAAAGACAGATGATAAGTGATTCAAAAACAGGGGCCAAAGTCCCAGATTTCCATAAAAGTAAATTTACATGATAAGCTGAAGGTAGAATGATGGTTTGCTTCTGTAAAACCTCATTCTGCAGTGTCTTTGACTTGCTCCATGTTCAGGATCTACTGAAGTGTCTGTAGACTTACCATGATGAAATTCTTAGGTATCAGTGGCAGGATGTTACCTGATCATGACTGCTGTGCCTGAAACGTAGTTTGCATGTGTCCAATTCACCCTTCCACTGCCAAAAATCAGATTCAGATGTGCTCAGCAAAGATTTTGGCCCTGTCCTATGTTTCTGGCATTAACTGAGAATCTATCAGGTTAACAGGATAGACTTTTGTATGATTAGCTGAAGAACCTACACTGGCATGTTTAGGGATAATTAACTTTAATATAATTAACTTTCTAAACCAAAGTGTGCTTAAAAATTATAGTGAATTTGGTGAATAAAAATTTCAGAATCACAGAAGGGGAAGAAAAATGATAAGGGAAAATGTAAAGGGTAATTGGTAATGCAAATGGCAAAAAGTAAAGGACAGTAGAAAACAAAAGATACTAACATTGCATGTGGTTTCTTATTGCTTGCAAAATTGTAGACTATGCAACAAGGCTAATGAGAATAGTTTGATTATTTACCACTTGGTTTAGTGTTTTGTTTGGGTTTTTTTGGTTTTGGTTTTTTTTTTTTTTAACTGGAGTCCATATATCACACACGGTTGGAGTGGAACAGTGGGTGTATGTATGTAATTTTCTGTTGTTTAAGTACAGTATTCACTAGAAATTGAAAACTTTCAGCTTGCTTTAACTTTCCATACAGCCAAAGTGATCAGCAGATCAGTCATCCAGGAGCATGATGAGTTGCTATGGAATGACATTTTCTACTTAGTTGTCTGGCGCCTGTAAACTGCTTTTATGGAGTGGGATGATACAGGCTTTCCTCTCTTCTCTCAGAGGTGTAGTCAAACACATGATTTTTTACAACCAGAAGTAATACAGATTGCCTTTAATTTTTGTTGTGATCCCTACTGTATTTTTTTAGTGTGTAGTTGTCACAATCAAAAAGCTTTAGATAAAAGTGAAATGAAATTTCACTTTCATAGATGCAGTGCATGTATATATATACATGTACATACACACATGCATGCATAATATAGAATAATGAAGAATGATATATATTATATATATATATATAATGAAGAATAAACATTAGATTTGTTATTAACTCTACACAAAACTCTTTTCTGCTTAACTATAGGGATTATATTTTTCTAATTTGCTCACTGTTCTTTTATCATGGAAATCAACAGTGAAACCATTGGCTAGATTTGGACCAAGTGAAGAATCTTCTAAGGTCCAACCAAGAACTTTGATATCTGGCTTGTAAGATGAATGTAAAATGTAAAATACTGCATATCAAATTCACAGTAGGTCCTTGAAGGGAAAGACACAAAGTGAAATTAGGGTTCCAGGAATACTTGATTTCAAAACAATACTTCAAGGGGAGGTCTCAATTCAGACAATAAATTGAAAAATGGAGGGCAAAAAAAGTGATATTTCACGGTTAAACTCTGAAAAACCAAAGGAATCCTTGCTTGGAATCACATCTAATGTCATTTTGTACTGAGGATACAGTTTGCCAGTTTGGGGGAATTCCCATAACCTGCTACACCCATGATTTTTAAAGTGTCCTCTTTCATTTTCTAATGGTGATGAAAGAGAACCAGCAGATGACAGAAGCAGGTGGACACTGTCCCAGTACATTCTAAAAACAGCTATCAAACTGTGTGGTTTCAAGAAAGAAAGACAGAAGATAGGTGGATATAAAAGAAAGATGAGAGGGGTAAATGGAAGAAAAGGTAAGAAAGGAAGGAAAACACATGAAATGTAGACCATGAAATGCTGAATGCCAGAGGAAGCAAAAAGAATTTATATCCTCTTCATTTTTCAGTTGTTCCAGCTTCTGACCTCATGTTTTGGGGCTTTCACATCAAAATTTTAATCATTTGGTGAGTTATTAAAATGCAGAAATTCCTCTCACCCCACTGTTGACAATGACAAGGTAGAATGTTAAACCAGCACTAGTCACCTGTTTTCTCTCTAGTGAATGAAGAGAAATAGGCATTTTTAAGGCATGATTTATCTGACCTGTTTTAGGCACTTCCATTAGCATAAGACAGATTGTGGCATGGAAGTGTTTGCTTTTCTGCATTGCCTGGACCTTTCTCACATTACTGCTTCATGTATAAGCAGCTACAATAGATTAGACTACTTAGCTCTTTTGTTCTGCTGCATTTAAACAGTTTGGTGGCTTGTAATAGTTGACTGGGAGTAGCTGAGGGGTTTGGCTCACTGTCAAAATTTCTCAAAGTTGGTAGAGTCCCAAGATATTTTTTTATTCTTCCATTTTCTGGGCAAAATGAAGCACTAAAATTAAAGATATATTTCAGGTTCACCAAAACATTTAACATATTCTAAAGAAAACACTTGGGTTTTAACCGTTGTCAGCTCTTGAAAATATTTTTATGGCACCTCTAAAATACATTAAAAAATCAAATCCTTTTCAAATTAAGAAGACATTGCCTTTTGAAGTGTTCTGGTAAATTTGACTTAATTTTGGCTGGGCTTTTAAAAGTATTTTTGGCTAGTAAAAGATTTGGAGGGGAAAAAAATGATCAGCACTAATGGCCAGATTAATCATGCCTTTTTTTTTTTCAAGCTTGATCCTCTTTTGCAAAAGTCTCAGTTGTATGTCTGTGAAATGATTGCTTGCCTTTGCTGTGAGTTGTGGCCAATTCGCCTGTGCAGTAGCTGGCAGCCAGGCTCTGCTGCAGAATGGGTCTGCCTTCTGTATGGAGCTCAGAGCCCTGCTAGGTCAGCTAATTAGGGTGCTAATTGCAGTAGAGGACAGCAGAACTGTGAGGAGGACCGAGGGTGTTCAGTGTTTGGAAGAAACAGATTCAGTGAGTTAATCTGAAGCAGCAAAGAACCTCCCCAGCCTCCCGTACTGGCAGAGTGGTTGGGATTGTTGCTGGGACATGTAACACCTGTAGCTGATGCTAAGAAAGAGAGACAGGCTCAAATCCTCCCCTTAGAAGGGAGCAAAGGCTGTTCTGGCAGGGCAGTGAGGTTGCAGTGGCAGTGGGCTGGGGAACAGGCAGGAGCTGTGGCATCACAGTGGGAATCCTGACTGTGATCCCAACACACAGCAAGGAGGAAACACACCCGGTGTTAAACCAGGCAGAAAGAGGCACCAGTGAATAGCCGTATGACATAGTTGAGACAAAGATAAATACATATAGGTGACTTGTCCCCGCTAGCAGCTGCTTGCTCTGGAAAACTAAGCATCTCTATTTCCCATGTTCCAGCGTGACAACGTGGGGTATTTCTTTTTAATTATTCTAATTCTAATGTTCTCTAGAAGTCACCTCTGTTTCTATTCATATCTTTGCAAACAGAACTAATATGCCTTTTTTTTTTTGGCCCATATTTTGCCTGTAACTATCTGCCAGGTAAATACCATAATGACTCATTCTTTGTGTTAAAACTTGGGCTTCCCCAGTTTTACTGGCACTCAAGTGTTATTAGCATAATGTATTTTTAGTGAACTCTGTCAGCAGAGCACTGTATGGCTAATCAAGCAGTCACTGGGGATAAATGGTAGACTTAATATTCTTATCAGGCTACTGGAGCTTAGAAGTTACTGACCCTTGTTCCACTTATATCAAAGCCACTTACAATGCTACTAGCTTGTAGCAAATTCATTTTCTGTTCATGTCTGATTGCCTACGATGGTGCCTAGAAACAGAAAACAGAAAATGGGAAGGGCTGAGGATCCCTGTTGCCCAAGGCCTTAATGCGATTGCAAGATATTGATCACATTCGATACTTTAACCTAATCCTCACAGTTTCACAGGCTTTGCAAAAAATGTTTCTCATAAGCACATTTTCAATTACATTTCAACCTTAGTGGTTCAGAAACACCATTCTTTAAGAGGATCTATTTAATATGGGTAGTAGCTGCCAATTAAACTAGGGATTTTATTAATTTTCACTAGTATTTAATCTTGTCTTGTGTCCCTGTGAAAGCTGAATAGTTTGGGTCAAGGTAATGCCATGGATCAAACCTAGGAGCTGCTTCCTCCTAGTGCTCCGCCTTTCCCCCAGGAAAGATCAGGAATGATTGCAGATATAAGTGACAACTGCCCAAGCACTGAAGTTTGTCCTGTGGTGCCTGCTGTGTCCTGCCATATTTTCCCATTTCTGCCACAGTTTCCCCATTTCTGCCATTTCTGCTGCACCTTTGTCTGGGCCCCTTCAGCCCCTCCATATCAGTGTCACTGGCCACATCACATTTATTGATCTATGTTTTGAGCAGTAGATTTGGTATGAGATATGTTTTTTCTCAGAGAGGAGATACTGCAGCCAAAGGCAAAGCAAATAATTCTTTTTGATACTAAAAGGAAGAATATTGATGAAAGGAACTGTACAGACTGATGCATACATACAGATATCTTAAAAATATTTGTCTTGAGACAACCATTAGAAATCATATAAAAATGGGAAGAACAAGTGTCTTATTCTGTAAGTTTGGGTTTATTTCTGGTTTTTTTGGTTGGTTGGTTGGTTTTTTTCTGGTTTTTGTTTGTTTCCTTCTTTCTTTTTGGTTGGTTGGATTTTTTGGTTTGGTTTTGGAGGTTTTGTTTGGTTGGTGGCTTTTGTTTTGGTTATTATTATTTATTGTGACATATAGGAACCATAGTCTTCCATTGTTCTGAGATCCTAGGCCAACTAGAAGCTATTCAGAATTCTTTCATGGTAGGTCCAGAAACTCTGTTGCCTTTCTGGATGGAACTCTGCTTGTGCATCTGTGTGTGTGACTGCGTGTACATTTTTGGTCATGCACATGTGGGCACATGTATGTGTCTGCCTTCATACATGTCTATGTGTATCCATGACTCTGTGCCTGCCCAGGTGTGCACATATCTGTGTGTTTGCCAAAACTTGGGCTCTTTCCCTGCAGCTACTTGTGCTGGATAACAGCAATTTACATTGAGCTACTGATAATCTCTGCTAATATCTTGTCACCTACGCTCCATGGGATGATTTGTCTGTGTTCCAAAGTCCCTCTTGAAGTTTGTCTATGCTTCAGTGAGATTAAAACATATACATTTTGCAGAGAAAAGGATTCTAGCAGCAAATATTTCAAAATGAGGATTTTTTCGTGAGGCATTTCTAAAATCAGTTAATTGGTCACTGGGTGACTTAAGGTAGTTAACATAGTAGCCTACTTAAAGGCTAGAGGCCATGATACACATTTCTGCTGCAGACTTTGGATGTTTCTGCTTTGCCCTAAGCAAATCTAACATTAAAAGACTGGCAAATTTTAAAATATTGATTGTGTTGTTAGTGAATGTAAGTTTGACTGTCCTACAGTAACGTCGTTCCTTTGAAGGATGGAAGAAGCACAGCAGTTAATGTCCTGTTTATCCAGGGTAAACAACTTTTATCCAGCATTATTGGCTGCTGCTAGTTATACAGTAATCAAATAAATGTCCTAGTGATCTGAAGGTAAATATACTTTAGGAGAAATCTCAAAGGTTTCTGAGATTAAATAAGAACTAAAGAGACAAAATTACACAGTTGTAAAGTGTTCTGTTTAGGAGTTACTACTTCATCTGATCTTTGTCTAAGTGAAACAATTTCTATATAGTTTTCATTCTGGTCTTATCTTGGAAGTGAAATAAACTAAATGAAGCTCAGTTTAAATGAATTTTTAAGTTATCAGTGAATACTTTGAGTTTAATGTGATTTATCAAAGCCACAGCAAATGTATTTCCTCTCTTTAGATCACTCTTTTTGAGTGATCTTGACCAGACAAATTAGCAAAACTATTCAAAAGTACTCTGAACAAGTCACCACAGGATAAGCAAGTTACAGATTTAGTTATTTTGAAATGATTTTGAGCATTCTACTATCCAAAGTAAATAAGATAACTTACTCCTCACATCTGCTGCTAAAAAATTGGGAAATTTCAATGGAGTATCAAACACACCATGAATGCCTGGTCTAGCTTACTTTACAGTAGCTTATACCTGTAGTTTTACACTGACACCTCAAGCACCACTCAGGAGTCAATGAACACCATAAACTTCTCACTTCTCAGAAAATTTCATTTTTTATTTTATCATAAACACTTTGTTTTGCAAGTACTGCAGTTAGTATGAAATTTTATGTTTTCATACAAGGAAGGAATTAATGTCTTCCCTCCTCTTCTCTTCCTTTGATTCTATTCTGCTGAGATGTGTAAGAAAAATGTATTCATAGCATAGGTTCAATTGTTTCAGAAAGTTAAAAAAGTATTTAGAATAGCTAGGGAGTTGTTTAGCTATTCCCTTTCATCAGCCTTGATGTTTTAGAAGCAGTAATATTTCTCAAAGAAACAATTTTTCCTCTCATTGATTATGTGACATTTGGGGAACAAAGATAATAATTTCTTACAATTGTATCATGCCTTCCATCCAAATGATTCCTTATCTTTTCACCAGTTGTATACTGCATGGTGCTACAAACAGCTACAAAACCAGCTGCCTAAGGTAAAGGACAGAAATAAACTCAGATATTTATATCTCCTTTTCAAAAGACCACAGCTTTGCATTTGTGGAAGCACCTGTGGCTCTTGTTGACTGTGATGGTGACAACTGCCACCCTTGGGAAAGGAGTCATGTTTTACGTATATATAAAAAACCTGCTCTCCAGTCTTGCTTAAAAGAGTCACAAAAGACTCATTAAATATATTGAAAAAAAGACTCTTAGTATGCTAGATTTTTTAGCAGGAGGTGTCTGTCAGCTGCTCTTGCAGGAGGGGTACTGGTCTGTGCCTGTGGAGGGGAATTCCACCCCAGAGCCTGGTACCAGCAGGACCAGCCTCCACCCCCTCTACACAGTTTGGCAGGAGACACTATTCCCCCTCCACACCTTGGGCTACAAGTCCCCCTTCAGGGATCAACTGTACCTGCAGCTATGAAGGGATTTCTTATCTTCAAAGCACTGCAACATTCTAAATTTATTTCTAGAGGTAAACCCTTTCACTTAGCCACATCTTGCCCTGTGTGTTTGCCAGAGGTTTATTGTTCCCTTTTATGGTAGCTGAAGCATTCAGAACTTAGCTAGAAGTAATTATCTTTCATCTTTAAAGTATTCATTGTAAGTCTGCTTCCAAATCTTTCTTACCTTTCTTCCTAGAAGTTTGTTGCATTATGTTTTTTACCCACTCATTCCTCTCAGGTTGTATTAAAAACCAGTTAAAATATTTCTCGATATTTCAAATGTAAAATACATGACACGGGAAGCAACTTTGTTTAGTCTATAACTTTTGGCATAGCACAGCTTTTCTATAAAGACTGCATATGATGATTTAACAGTGCAGTTGGCAGATATGTTAAGTATCTAGTTGGGCTAGGAAGCCTTGCTTCATTTTCAATGACTTCCATTTATTTCTCATTAGCATGTATCATTGCAGGAAGATATCCTGCAATTCCATTGCAAGGAGAAGTCTGTTATTTCATCATAAGCAGGTGAAAACAGGATGACAAAGCCACCTGAACAGATACATTAAGTCTTTCTCTGTCATCCTCTAATCAGCAGTTTTCTCTTCAGGAAAACAACATTGTTTTACATGTTGTAAACAAAGAAATATCTTTCGAAGTGGTTGTCATCTTCCATTTTCAACAATACAACTGATCTTACCAACTTGTTTTCAGGAGATTATTTTAGAAGGACATCCAATTTTCCTATTTTCCTTAGGTGACTGAGGGATAGCCTTTGTAATTCTCTCCTGCAGAAGAGATTATGCAACTGCTTTTGGTGACTGGTGAACTTCTAGCTATTAAAAATGATGGCAAATTATGATTATCTCATGGAGAGTTGCACTGCAGAAAGATAAAAGGATTTGGGTTGAAATAGATTCAAGTGAGGTAATGATGCCACAAAAAGCAGAAAGAGGGGGTTTTGAGGGCATATGTATGCTCATACATGCACATTTCTGCAGAGTGGAAGAAACAGGGAAAACGTGATGGATGACAACGTGTATGACAAGAAAACAAAGGTCAATATTTGGGAATTTACATTTGTTCCTATCCCCCATTTGTGGAAAAAGAGTATTTTTGATTGTTTTTAATATGACCACTTAGATAAATTTAGTGTTTTATAATTTTAGTGCTCAATTTTATGAGTAATAAAACAATACAATCATTGCAAGATCAGTATATCATTTGACCTATCTGTGGTGTGGAGTGTGTGATATTTTTTGGTTTAGACACTTCCTTTTAATGACCATATTTACTGCAAATCCTCAGAAAATTTGTTATTCATTCAGAATGAGTGGAAAAGTGGTAGGAGGGAGTTTGTATGTCTCATGTATGATAAAGGGATTGAATTCCAACTTTAGCTTACACATAAAGCTTCGACTGGCACTTGCACAATACATGTCCTGAATTCTGTTTGATGTGTATATCAATGTCCTTCAAATACCACAAGCTAAGAAAAACACTGCTAACTGCCAGGTTTTAAAATTGTCTCGTGCTGGCAGACTCATTAAAGCTACCTTGTCTGTATGCTGCTATCATTTATGCTATTTAAAAGTTACTCCGTTTTTTAGTCCTTGTTTTCTGTGCTATTATCCACCTACCCTGTTTGATTGGGAAATAATCTACATGAGAAATTCTTTTCATGGCACATGAGTGGGGGCTTTTTTCAACTATTTCTATAAGTAACGAGAAGATTTGGCTGGTGATTTTATTTGTGCTTGAAAGGATGATGGGTACAGTTGTATTCTATATTCCATATATGTTTATTCTTGCTGTTGTTTGCCAGACTTTATGTTCTGTAAATGGAAAATTTAAATAGCAATAAAGCATTTAAACAGAAAACAAAAAGATTATAAAGAACCAAGTTGTAATTGAATGGAGTATTAGAATGAAAGGCCAGTTGCACAATTGTAACTGGGGGAAAATATTCTTTTATAGATAGAAACAAAAGGTTGTAAATCAGCATTTAAATACACACATTTAAGTAGAAAATTGGGTGATACTGCATAGGAACCTTACTACTTAATAGGAAATCAGGGATTTTGACACTTGTCATGATGTGGGAGGTTGCAATGTGCATTTGTCAAAAATATTTCCCCCTTCTCAAACATCAGACTAAGCCTGAAGTATGGTCACACCTTGCATCTCTTAGGAGCCATCCCTCCAAATACAACCTTGCTATCTCAATAAAATATGACAAATAGGCAGCCTGGTTAACTCATTGGACATAATATCACAGTGCACGTGAAACATCACAGGGAGAAGCACAGTATCACATGAACAAAAACTCAATGGAAGCTGCACTTGTGGTCTTTTAAGGCTGAATTTCAGCAGACCATGAGAGCTGCTCATGTTAGCCACTGTAATTATTTATAAGATATTAAATGCTGTTACCTTTCAAGCAAGCAGAGAGAAAATATTCTTACATAACTTATCTGTTAGAGGTAAAATGCAGGAGGACCAATTCTTTAACAGCTGTTTAATAATGTTGAAATCATGTTCTAGAATATTTTGGTGAGCTCAAGTAACTGAATGCCTTAAGATTCAACATTAATTTCAGGTATTTTACTGGTATTTTTAGAGAAGGAATTAGCCCAGCATGTATTTGCAACTCCAGTGTCTTGTAACATTCATTTGCAAACAAGGCTGTACATACTTCTTACCATGATTCTTGTGTTTAGTTTTTGGTTTTATAAAGTCATAAACAGTAATTTGTCTACCATACACCCCAGAGGTTTGGGTTTCAGAAAAAATATGTCATTCTTACCATAATTATATAAAGTACTTAAGAGAAAGCTACAGATCAAAACAACTGATGGAGATCTTTATGAAATAACAAGGGGCCTCCAAAGTCTCTTAGTGCTGTATGAAATTAATTGCAACCTCCACAACAGCCCTGCACTGAAGGAAGTTCATTTTAAACTTACCTTCTGTGAACTCTCCATGTACTCAAACAGAGGAACTTCTGAAGGAAAAGGCGTGATGTGAGGTTAACAAGAGAGGGAATGAAAGTGGACCATGAATGGGCCTGTGTGTTAGAAGGTTAGTCACAATACTGAAAATGTTAAAAAGCTGTCTAGAGGCCAAAGAAATGTTTCTTTTGCTCTGCGCAACTGATGAAAACCACACTAAAGCTGCAAACTTGATATGCAGCAACAGTAGAATGCATCTCTAAACATATGAAAGGCACTGGGCTGAAACTGGACAAAGCCTTTCACAAGTCTCACCTTTCAGTTTATTCTCAAGGGGATTGCTGCTTCAGAAACTGAAAGATACTTTTCCATATTAAAAAGGCCTTTTTTAACTAGTGCCTTAGTTTATTGTTGACTCATTCAAGAGGCACCCAATAGAGCAACTGAATTTTATTTGGAAACCCACTTAGGGCTTAACAGTTTTGGCAGTATAACTTTCCTCTGGCTTTGGGAGATTTTTCTACAGCTTTTTGCCATGTAAATGTGCCCACTGAGTGATTCAGTTAGAAATTTCCATGAGAATACACCCTGACAGCAAGAGCCAGAGCTATGCCCCAGCATACACTTTCACACAGGATGGGCTGAAAAGCTTTCTGGGAATCAGTAACCATGCAATCTGATTACTTAAACCTTTCCCTTTCTGCTTTAAATTTTCAAGGTGAGCATTTGTTTCTAAGTATACCTTGTTGGTTTTAGCCACTGGTGGTTTGAAGCCATTTTCCCACTGACATTGTCTTGATTGATACACACTTAGGTCTTTTCCCACAAAGAACTTCAATGACGTTTTCTGTGCTGCTCATGATTGTCATACTTTGTTCTTAAACAGTAGGAAGTCTGTGGTTTTACTTTCTCCTAGACACCAGCCTTTTTACATTCCTGTGTAGATCTGAAAAGTTTCTTTTATACTGTCTGGTACTTAGTAGAGCCCTGTTTCTTCTAGCTAATTAATTTTGCCATGCTTTTAGGATGCTAAATGCTATTAAGATCTTACATAGTTTGAGAGTATGTGTATTTTTAAAGTTAGTTACTCTTCCACTTCCTTCTTGGCGTTTGGTATCCTAGTTTTCCTGCACAGAGCTACTTATGTGAGTACAGTTTTCATAGATGACATGTTTGGACACTGACTTCTTTGGGAACTGGCAGCGATGGGTATAATTATGTGAGGAGGGATGGGGAACTGGAAGAATTGACAGACTGAACAGGCTGAGAACTGCTGAATTCAGGGGACAGAACAGTACATTTTATTTCGGGTCAGAATATGTTGTCTGGAATGGGACAGGGAAATTTGTTTTGAAACTAACTGATTAGAAAATGAGAAGTGGATTTGTTAAGAATCATTAGATTAGTAAGTGTGGATGTTAGGCTTCCAGAAGCTCTTGTGGAGGAGAATGACAGCTTTCTATAGCATTTCATAGTTCAGAGGAAATAAGTGACATTGCCTGGGCAGCAATTTGTTGGCTATGGTATATGAACTTAGGAGGAAACAATTCTTTACGTGTTTCTTTTGCATGGGAATGGTATGCCAAGTGAAAACAATCATCATAAACCTGAGAGCCTGATATTTCAGTTAGTCTTCAAGTGAATCTAAAGACAAGTAAATATATATATGTTTTTTTCTGACTGCAGATTAGTTAATTTTACTATTTGTTCTTCTAGAAAGCTGTACTTTTTCTGCCACTTCTGATAGTTTTCCTGCTGTTTTGTTCCCTGTCAGGGCTACTTAGCAAAATCTGTATCAAGGTGTGACCTATATTGCATGTAACTTGGATACTGACGTCATTCTATGCATGTATATACATTAAAAGTACATAAAAAGCTGCTGCCCATCTTACTTGAGACTGAAAAGTTAATGGTAACAGTCTAGAATGCCAAAGAACACTCTGCAATATGAGAAGGAGGGGACCTTCTACAGTATATTCCTTTCAGTATCATTCAGGCATAGCCCAAAGGTGTCTGGCTGTTCTCAGAAGGTCAGCATTTAGGTATGTTTGTTTTGGTATGTTTAGGTATGTTTGTTTTGTCTTCTCAATCACTTTAGCACATCATTCATGTAAATCTTAAAATGTTTTCAGCCATACATGAATGTTCTCTTTGTTACTGTTGCTGAAGTCACTGAAGCAATGTTCAGCAAAGTAATGCTCTCCTGAAAGCAACTTGAAGTATCTTTTCACTTAATCATGTAGAAGCCACAGTTTGAATCCGATATCCATGAATTTCCAGTTTTAACTCCAAAGTCTGAGGATATTATTCAGTCTGAATGCTTCTTCAGTCCTTTACAGAAGTGAAATTAATGTTTGGATCTGAATTTAAACTTCTTGTGCAGTTAAAAAAAATCTTTAAAATGGCCTTTATTTCTATCTAAGTCATTAAGAAAAGTATCAGCTAACTATGCTTCACTGTAAGTGAAATATCCTTCTCTAGCGAGCATAGGGACAATGAACTACTTTTTGTTTTATTTTTAATAACAGAAGCTACATTTCTACGCAGTGACTCCAGTAGGTTCTTGACAGCATTGCTATGACAGGAGACATTCAAAATTTTTGCAATGAAACAACAATCAAATGGAAGTGACAGCAGTCAGAATACTGAATTCACAATTGAAATCAGAGCTTCTAAATACTCCGTAGATGGTGAAAGCAAAACTTACGTCCTTGGACATAGTACTACAAAATTCATCATTGTTGAAGCATCATTTTGATGACATTTTGTAGCATCAGAATTGGAAGTTGGTGTGATAAGAAGTGGGCATTAACAAAAAAATAAAGAAAGAATCATTTTGGTTAATGCCCACTTCTTACCACACCAACTTCCAATTCTGATTTACTACCTAACGAGTTTTTGATAAATTGTTTCCACAATTGTAATTAGTAGATAAGGGACATATTTGTACTGATCAAGGTATCTGTCAAAATGTGATGTCCTGGTGACAGCAAGGCCAGAGAGCTTTATGAGACAAAATTAGGTATTTTATAGTGGGTTTTAGAGTGGTCACAGATGCATCCAGTGACATTGTATATTTGCTTTGCTCTATATTTTTATTTTTTTTATGAGGGGGAATAAAACCCTTCTGTGCTTCCAGGCATAAACCATAGGACACAGATTACAGACAGCTTTGTCTAAGGCAAGTCATTCTCTTGTTGAAGGTTTAGCTTCAGAAACTGGCCAATACTAGAGAGGGCTTCCCTGGGACCAAGGTCAAGAGAGGCCACTGATAGGTCAATTAATTTGTTATTTTGAATATTATTGGTAGAGCTAAGGAGAAAGACCCTCATTTGTGTTTGCTTCCAATACTAAAAAAAATAGGAAACTATGTGGTATTTTCTTCTGGAGAACTAATTTATAAGAGTTGTTGCCAAACCACACAACTAATAAACAACCAAAGAAAAGAAACATCCTGCTAATGAAAGACTATGCTACAGAATGTCATCAAAATGATGCTTCAACAATGATGGATTTTGTAGTACTTACTATATCCAAGGACATAAATTTTGCTTTCATCATCTACAGACTATTTGGAAGCTCTGATTTCCATTGTGAATTCTTTATTCTGACTGCTGTCACTTCCATTTGATTGTTGTTTCATTTAGAAAAAAAAAAGAAAAAAGAAAAAAAGAAAAAAGTCTTTAAAATGGCCTTTATCTAAGTCATTAAGAAAAGTATCAGCTAACTCTGTTTCACTATAAGTGAAATATTCTTCTCTAGCGAACATAGGGACAATGAACTATTTTTTGTTTTATTTTTAATAACAGAAGCTACATTTCTACACAGTGACTCCAGTAGGTTCTTGACAGCATTGCTATGACAGGAAAGATTCAAAATTGCTTGTTCTTTATTTTACAGGTTAGTGTTTTTTTCTGAGTATGTTGGATCTGCCATAGGAAACTTGCTGTACAGGAGAGTGGGAGAGGAAGAAAGTGTCAGGAGCTTGATATGTGCATGAAAGGGGTTCGTTGCAGCTAAGGATCAGACCCATAAATGAGCTCAAGGAGAGATTTATAGTAGGGAAGAAAGCAAAGAGAACATTTGGAAGAGAATGGAGTTTTATTCAGATCCCTCATACCATACCCCTCTTCAGGGAAGTAGCAGGTGGACCTGCTTACCTGGTTTTTGTAAGCCATTTCTATCCTTCATGGTTCAGTAGTATCTGGAGAGCTTCAGATTAAGTTGCAGCCTCACTCTGCTAGCTCCAGATGAGCTGCTGAACAACTTTTCTTTGTAAACCTTGACACTGCAATGTAGAGTGTTTGCCCTGGCTGCTTGGAGACACAAACCTCAGTGATTTTAATGAAGATGCTAGCCTAGAGAAATAGGTTTCAGGCACTGCATATGGGGTCTAAAAGGTGAAGAGAAAGGTCTGGGGATGAAGAACAGAAGAGGAGATATTAAACAGATGGCTGATATAATGCAGACTATGTCTCCATTGCTTTTTAAAAACAACAGCAGAAGTAAGTACAAAAGGAACAGCAACTTACACAGACAAACAATCTTCAAGGTAGCACAATGATAACTTTGCCTCTGTTTCTATCATATTCTTTTAATCTTTGCTTTTCATGATGAGAAATCTAGTACCATCTGATGGCTATTATATGATTCAAATAATGTTGCTTTGTCTGGGACAACATCTACAAGAGATCATCATATATTCAAGTTTAACTTTATATGACCTCAAGCAGCTTTCAGCAAAAGCAGCAGAATCTGTAATGACAGACTCCACACCAGAAAAAGAATAAACAAACAGAACACTACCAGAACACAGCAGTTCACATAACCATGACATCCTATTGCATTTCCATCAAAACTAAAAGAGCAACAGAGAAAAAAAGTCAAGGAAAGACAACTCTCATGAAAAATAAGAGGAGCAATAAGAAAGCAGGCTGATAAAATGAAGCCTTCTTTAAAATAAACTACAACACATATAAATACAGAGGGCAGAAGAGATGTGGTACACAGGCTTTTAAGAAACAGACAAGGAATAACAAATGTGCAGTGTTTTGCCCTGAACAAATTAATTTGTCAGGAGCTTGAAGAGTTCTCAGGTTTGGTTTTTTGTTTTGTTTTGGCTTGTGTTTGGTTTTTGGAAAGAATGTTGTTTTCACAGAAAACACTATGTGTGCATAACAAATCATCTAAATCAATGTTGTACATTGTCTTTAGGCAATTATTTTCTCTGCTATTTGTCAAAGGTAAGAAGTAAATTCCAAGCAGTTTTGAACTGCTATTTTGTTGTAATTATCTTTCCCTTTTAAAAAGATACCGTGATTTATGATGCAAAATCAGTGCTTCAGGGTTACTTTCTGACATTCATTATGTCAAAGAGAGAAACAATTAAAACCCAGGTACGTAAGAGACTGGTAGATGGAAGAGTGTGCAGTGCAGCCTGAAATGAATTTGAAGACTGAAGATTTATAAATGCACTTTGCGTACTTTGTGTACCAGATCTACTGCTGCCATCTGAGTAAAAGGTATGCCTCCTCTAGAACTTCAGTTTGAACTTTTCCAACATTGTTTGAACAGCCTTGTAACACAGTGTGCATGTCTGTGTGTCCAGTGTCTGTGTGTACATGGGCAGGTCTGTGTGCTCTGCTCTCTGCCAGGGAGCAAGGTAGCAAATTCCTAGGCTACAACAAGGGTAACGGTGCTCCACAAAGTGCAGCTCAAGGGGAACAACATTAATATTGCTGTCCAGGGCTGCTAAAAATATGCACAGCAATAAGAGATACTAAAAAGCAGCAATTGAATCTGCTCTTAGGGTTAGTTTTCTGAGTTTCTCTCTTTGGAAGGGACCAGCTGTGTGACTGCCATTAGTAGCCCTTAAGAATTTTTACAGCTTCTGGATAGCTGCCAACATAAATCCCCCTGGAAATTCTGTAACTGTAACTGTCATCAGCATCCCAGCATATAATATCCATACTGGTTTGCTTTTCCCACTTGACCCACCTTCTCTGTCATTCTGGGTACATGCCACTACTGTCAAATTGCAGTCTTACAAAAATAAAGGAGGCCACAGACTGCCTTTCATTGCCTTTACTTGAATGTTAGAATGTTCTCCAATTTGGAGTTTAGGGGCATGACATTAGCCATATATCACTAATCTTTATTTTCACAAAAATGATTTATTTTGGAAGTTTTTTTAACAGAGCAAAGAACAATAAATAGTTTGAAAACTATTTTTTTTCCTCTGAAATACTTGACATGTTATGAATGTGAGGAAATATTAATAAAATTAGGTTTAGTCATTAAGAGGCTAAACTCTAATTTACAAAAGACCTTCCAGGGACAGGTCAGAATAAATAAAAGCAAGCCCATTTTGACTAAAAGAGGTATCCTATCTATTTGCATTTTCACTCTTTTTCTTGCCATTGGATACAAAGCTATCCCAGGGAGCTCTAGTTTCCTAAAGCATAACTAATTAGTTTTTGAAGATGACCTTGCTTCAAGTGGTGTGGTAGGACCCAATGACTTCTGAATCTAACTGATTTATTCTATTATTTTGTCTCATTCTAACTTCACTGAGAGTACAGGCTGTGATGTTCTTATTGATGATTTTCTCCATTCTGTTAAGAAATGCGTTGTTGTATTCCACTTTGGCCTTAAACACTTACACATTTTAGGAGAGAAACTTATGCTTTAAATATGCTAGTCAAAAAACACCACAATACTTTTCATCTGGCAAATATCCTAAAGAGGTTTTGGATAATTTGGAGAGCAGTCAAAAGAAACTACATGTGCATTTCAAACATCATCTTGATTCCCTTCTCCATACAAATCATCACTAAAGTAATTTTGTACATGTCTGTACATCTTATCGTTAATTTCTGATGGGTACAGTTGGTAGCCTGCACATTTCAGTACACTTGAATCCATTACTAATCAGTATGTACTCACTGATTGTACAAGCTGCTTTTCATAAACTCCAGGACAGCTTTGAGAGCTGATGACATCCAAGTGAACAAAAGCATTTAATTTTGATGTCAACTGTCCCACTACAGCTTGTTGGATCAGTGTTCTGTGCCTTTACAAACCGGGCTTCTTTTCATCCAAGTTTTAGTATTCTCTGATTTTCCTTATTTAAAAGACTATGAGCAGTAGAGTGATCTCAGAAGTCATACTGTTCCCTAATTCACTCCATATTCGAAGCTCAAAGAAGGATATTATTTTAGTAATTTTAATAAATTTGACTCATACTTTTGTCTTACCTTGTTGTGTTGGATACAAGAAAAAGACTGCTGAGTCCTATTATATCAGACCTGTATAATGATGATATACGATTGGCATCTGCTTTTTAGAGCACTGAGTGCAAGCAAAATAACTCACCTCCTTCTCCTCATTTAATATTTGATTGACTGATTTCTTTATTCTGATCTTTGGTTAAGACATCCTATGTTTCTTGTAGATGGATTTGCTCAGTGAAGAGATTATTTGCACAGTAATTCAGGTCAGCAATGGGCTGGATTATTTTCTTGCATTATGTGACCACAAATTTGCAGAGACTGGACTGCCATTCATAAGGCAGCACAGGTTTTCTTTCTATTTTGTAACTTGTCACATGAAATTAATGTGTTTGAAATTAATTTTGGGCTAAATCTCAACCAGAAAGTATAAGGCAAAATACCAGGAGAAGGTAGTAACTTTTGACATTTCATCAGTTCTAAAACTTTCTCTCCTATTATGGTTTTAAAGCATAAATGACCAAGATCACTTGATAAATATTTTGTGGAGCATATTCTCTATGGTAATATCAGCTATACAGTGGGATGGCATACAGATTATTAGTGAACCCTATTGTCCTATTCTCTATTCTTGCAATATTATTTTTTGTTTTATATTTTTAAATTATCTTCCAATATTTGCAGACCCTGTAGAACATGTCCAGGTGAGTGCATTAATTCTATTTTTGTTCACATTGCTCTCTTGCCTCTGCTCTGCTTTGAGTGAGAGAGCACCACTTCAAGCACCACTTCATCTTTGTGCATATCTGTCTGCAACTCAGCCAACACTTCAGAAATCCTTTATCTTTCCATATTCTTTTCTGACTGAAAATAGTTTTTGCTCTATGTTGCTCTACCTTGCTCTTCTCATAGCCTGTTTCACTTAGACTTCAGCTTGAGGCTTTGTCTTTCTCCTGTGATCTTGTCTTGTGCCATGGATCATAAATGTCCATTTTGATATGGATGTTAACTTCTGTTCGAGAATGGCTTTCTAGAGATTCCAATGTCTTTATTTAATGTATGGTTCAAGAAAAAAAAAATGGTGAAGAACTCTGACAAGTACTCCTAATTCTGTTTTCTTTGGTAAGACATTCACCTCTTCTTTCATGAACATAATTGAATTTGAAACTATACTGTCTCACACCACTAGAAAATTTCAGAGGAAGATGGTCCCTGGGGTCCTCTCCTAATAAAAATTTCTTTCAACTGAGGACTTATTAATCAAGGCTCGGAGAATATGAAACTATGGAAGCCCTTAGCACTGAAAGACAGTCTGATTTTAATTATTTGGAAATAATTTTAATTTTCTATGGGTGGAGTTATAGATGATAATTCAAGTAGAAAATGAAACCTGAAATACAGCCATGTTTATGCAACAATGAAAACTGAGCTTGGGTGTTATTTTCAAATGAAAGATATATACACATATATTCCTGTCTACACAAATGAGATTTCCCTCCAGTTTGTGTGTATGAGTCTTGTATGTACACTTTTCGTTCACTTTTCTTAACAGATAAGCAGTTCCAGTCCAGGGTGATATAATTTTATTGCATGTCACAAATGGGAGGTGAAAAAAAAGGTAAATGCCATTCAGTGAAATAATATTTACTTTGTCAGTTTGAATAGCATCTGCACTTGCTGCTTCAATCTTTCTACCAGTGTTTGACCTCCATTTCCTCTCCTATCTCTGCTGATTATGAGTTATTATTTAAGCTCTAAATACAAAATTCTATTACTGGTTTTGACCTTGGTCATTCATGTATCTTTTGTATCAAGGGCTCGCACTTACCTGTCCTCTCATAAATTAAACTGGATTTCATATTTATCAGCTAGTCAGAAATATTGTTACAGCACAACTGGCTCTTGACTTTTGACAGACATTAAATAATCCATAATGAAAAGGCAAGCCATTTATACAAAAGGCAATATGAAATATGTTCAATTATAGAAGGTCTCTGTTTTTCTACCATTGCCTTTTGGATACCTTTCTATGAATTTGATGCAGGTTCTCTTGAAGCAAGAAAATTTGTAACTTTTACAGAAGCAACATTCTAGTTAATATATATGACAACCAGGTAGCCCTCGAAATTCAGGATCAGGTCTGTCCTACTGGAAGTTAGTTTTCCTGCTGATAGTATTTCTTGACTTGGAAGAGTATTTTCAAAAAGCAGACATCAGCCTTAGAGTTATGTCAAAAACTGGAGCTATTATACCAGTTAGAATAGTCTAGATTGTCATGGAGCTAGAAGGTAGGAGGGCAAGTGGAAAGAGGAAGTAGGCCAGGGAAGTTTTCTAAACTTTGAAGTGCATGAAAGTTTGGAAATGTCCATCCTCAGAGAGAGGATCTTCTTGATAAAGACTGAGGAAGATGACTGTTGTTGTGGGAGAGGCATCAGAAGAAAGACAAGCTGTACAGAGGGAACTTCAGGCATAGAAACCCAAACATTACAGATGGGTCTGTACTCCACATGTCTGCACTCTCCCCTCTGGGTGTCCAGAGGCTTGGACACTGGGATACAGGCCTGCACTCTGGTTTGAGCTCACCCCAGCAGAGGAAGCTGTGAGTCTAAGTCATCTCTAATTCTGTCACAGAGTATGTGAGAGGCCCCATGAACAAAACTCCTTCACCTTCCCTCCTGAAGTGGGAGAAAAACATCTAAGCAACACTGAGTCATGAGACCTGGAAACTGGCTTTAGTACCTAACCAAATTTTTGTATCGGATTTAGATAAGTAGCTTCCTTTCTTGGTTTATGAAGGAAGTTTGTATAGTTGAAGGTTTCTCAGGACAGCAGAGAGATGTTCTGCTCTACTTGCCACGTGCAAGTAATGTACTTCTAAAGGTATATCCTGAAAATTCACCCGTCCTCCTTTTGAAGTTTCATAGAACAGGTTTGTAATGTTCATGTGAATGATTGAAAGCCATCTTTTGAGCATGCTAATGTGATTTCACACATTAAATTGTCTCCTAATAGCAGTAGAACCGTGTTTTCTGTCATCCAGGGTTTATACAGTTGCTTTAATAATTATAAGAGCAGGCCATTTTCTAGATAATTGTAAACATTCACAATTCACATTTAAGTTTATGCATAAGACCATTATAGGTACTGTAAATTTTATGCATTATGAAAGATGCAGGATTAGTCTGATATCTATCTTTTATGCACAGCCATTGATTGATGCGCCAGAGACTAATAAGTCGTGTCTAAGGAGTTTCACTGCAATCTGATTCCCATTCATTTGCATATGACTTCATTTTCTGAGCAATGTGAGAGTGCAACTATTTCTCAGTAGCATTAAACTGACCTAAATCTGACATGGAGACATTAATTCTGGGAGGTGACAGAACAGACATATATGAGCACCACTGATAATACTGAGAAGGCTCCGGCATATCTGTGTGTGGAGCAAATGATTTTGTAAATAATCCAACACCATCTGAAAAAATAAGGCATAATTTGGCTATTATAAGATTAAAGAATACTTTTGTTCTTAATCTCTGAATCATGATGCTATTTCCAGCTGTAAAGACGTGTTATGGTATGGTTTCTGAAGTACTGAGATGCTGGAGTAAAAATCAAATCAGAAAAATATACAGAGCAATTAGCATTTCTGATTTCAGGGAAGGATTTGTCAGAGTGCACTGAATAAATCCTATACACACGTATTGGGCAATAATGATAAAAGAGATCTGATTACGTGAACATTGTAGCAAACAGAACTCACAGGGGAAAAATGTGACTGTGCACAAAATGTGACTGTGCACAAAATGTGACTGTGTCTTAAAATTTATGCCAAAATACCTGAAATTTTCACTGGTCATTTATATTATTTTTATTTTCTAAACTTTAAATGTTTTTATCCTAAAACCTTAACAAAGTTTGGGGGTTTTTTTTCAATTTTTCAATTATTTAGTGGTGGGGAAATAACAAAATCATCTTTCATGCATTTAGTTTTAGGTCAGTTTGACTGGTCTGACTCCTGTAGTCAATAAAGACATAGAGGTAACAAATTAGAGAATCCTCCAAAAGTTATTTCAGTGCATTTGCATTAGGCTTAGGTTACTTTAGCAGCTAAAATCTCACATGACTGTACTGAATGTGTTCAAACTGTACATTTAGAATGACTAGTCATTTTAGTAGACTTTCTCTTCACTGGAAACAGCTCAGAGTTATCTGCCATGGTCCAAAATACTTATCAATTCACAAAACCTCTGGAAAGGATAGCACTTTATTTATTAATACAATAATATGTAGATTATTATCTGGATTACTATAAAGAAATTAAAAGTTGGTATAAAAAGTGATGGAAATGAAATCACTTTAATAAAAAGAAGTTCCCTATAACTTACCTGTAACTCATGCTGCAAATAATACCTTTAATAGATACATGAAGAGCAATGAATTGTTAGATTGTCATTGGAATACAAGTAGCCTTTAAGGTAGATCCATATCCTTGCAGAGAAGCTACTAAAACTAAAATCTGCTTAGTCAGAAGACTTTGTAATGCTGTGTCTGGAGTCAGTGAGTAACAGGGACCAGGGTTATGAAGGCCATTTCTAAGGCCATGGTGTACAGCTTTTACTTAAAAGTGTTCATTTAACTGAGTGAAATGTCTGTACATCCTGAATCTCCAATTCTGTATCACATTTTCAAAGGTTTGTATTTCTAATGGTCACTACTAGCAAAGGTGCCCACATGCTACTCCGAGCAGCTGCAACTCAGTTGTCTCAGACAACAAGTTTGCCACTGTATTACCCTCCTATAGCCTTATTTAAGTGTTGTGAGCTAGAGCTGACAGTCTAACTACTGGCAAACACCTACTCCTTACAGAGGTTTTCTTCTTTCTTTTTCCTCCCTATCCTTGTATATAACACTCTTAAAGACTTAAATAATTCAGGTGTCAAAATTAAGTATGAAGGTAAAAAAATAAAGTCTGTGTTCATGCTTATTGAATGTTTTGAGGCTATGACTGGGCAGATTTTGGGCCATTGCTATAATTTCAGTGGAAGGATCAATTCAGTGTTGTCCACTGGCATGATGAACAGGAAATGAGTCAATGCAATAGTTTTATGTAAGGAAACTATCTTAAATTATCTGAAATAACTATTCATGCCCACTACATTTTGATCTATAACAAACAGCCACCCCTCACCTTGCTGAACTGTACACTAATT
The DNA here is from genome assembly GCF_047495875.1 of Pithys albifrons albifrons. NCBI lineage: Eukaryota > Metazoa > Chordata > Aves > Passeriformes > Thamnophilidae > Pithys > Pithys albifrons. Next base: position 108,286,604 of record NC_092458.1, on the reverse strand, counting down.
TACATATGTTAATTACCTTCCACTTCCAAATGAGAGAGAGCAGCATTTGTTAACAATGAACATACTCTCTGTCTTATCCATCCTCAAAACACTGTGGTCAGTGATTTTTTTTTCCACACTATAACCATGCAACTCTTCTCACTGGCTTTCAGCATCGTGAGTTAGACTAGATTACCTCTCCATAAGGAAACTTTCCAGTTCTTTGTACTTAGCACTTAGATGTTTATCACCAATGAATATGAAATTAATTTTCTTCTTCTTTTCCACCTCAGTAGTATGTATCACCTTGAATGTGACACATATTTGTCTTTACAAATGCATAAATTGTTTTTACAATGCATAAATTATGGCAAGAATGGACCATGTGATTACTGCTATGATTTAAGGACAAATGTATGAGAATAAATCTTCCTGTGTTTTTTTTCCAGGCCCACATTTTTCTTGAAAACTGAAGAACAGGGAAGAAATATGGTTGGTTGTCTATTTACCAGTTTCACAAGAGGAGCTACTACAGCTCTAGTTCCTTAAGCTCTCGGTTGCCCTGAGTATCAGTGGTACATAATTAGTGACACTGGTCACTAGAGAGGCACTACACAGAACCACTCATATAGTAAAGTCTGGTGCAAGGTTCAGAAACCACTGATATATTGTGTTTCTTTTTGGAGGAATATGTTACAGGCATGATTTCATGTAATATTTTTATAGAGTCTGTCCTTGCTTGTTGCCCATGTAGCTTTTTTTTGCACTGGAAAGTCTTCATGACTACAGTGAAGAAATTAGCAAGGAGGCAGCACTTCCTTTCCAGCACCAGGTGACAAGGACCCTGGAGATGCAAGGAAACATCAGGAATATGTGGAGAACTCAGAAAGAAAAATAAAGGAATAAAAAAAAAGGAGCTGGTATCATTTTCCAGACCAGTAAAAGCTTCATTTAACCCACTGCCTATAAAGAGGACAATATTTTATTACAGAAATACATTCCTGAAAGGTGAGTAGGAAAGCATTGTCTCCAATTTACACCTAGGGCAGAGAAAGGTGACAATAGTTGTCAGAGATCACAGTGAATGTGACAGGAGGAGACCTGCTTTGCTTTGATAGACTATCCTAAGCTGTTAAGAAAAGTGAACTCCAGAAATTCAGTCATCTGATGGAAAACGATACCAGAAATCCTTATTCTAAACTAGATAACACAGCTCAAATGTCACACATTGCAAACTTGCAGTGAAGTGCTCTGAACTGAGATGCAGCCTGGAATTGTTAATAGGAACTATTCGGCAAGTGTATTTATGAGAATCATAAATAACTCCCAAACAGGGAGGAGGGAGTGAGATTAAACAAATCAGCAATTCATTATGAGTTATTTGCTGCCTCTTAAAGGAGAATAACAAGGATCAGGGTCTCCTCCTGTCTCAACAGTGAGGTGAAGTATGGTTGGTCAGCACAGACAGCCTGGGGGGAGCTGTAACAAGAGCAGAAGCTGTCAAAGAGCAATTCCAGACTGGTTTCCTTGTGTGGGACATGGAAAAATGCCCAGAAAAATGGGAGAGGAAGGAAGCAAAAAGAAGATGGTGAAAATAAGCAAACCAACAAGTAAAACTCAAATTCAGACCAAACCTCTTGGAATTATTTTCAAATATTAGGGAGTTTTCTTTGATGAGTTCTTTTGCTGACATTTTGGTTTTGTGTCCTTTCACTTCATGAACTCCAGAAAGGAATGCTCAGCTTAAATTTAATTTTGACTCTTAGGTTTTGGACAGCTGGAGACAAAGTCCTTCAAAATAAAAGTTGGGGAAGGAGTTGCTGTTTGCTGTATATATTATGTATATATTATGCAGAGTTCCACTTTCACTCACTGGAGGCCTACAATCCTGAAGCTCAAGCAAGATACCATGTACTACAGCTGATTGAATAAAACAAACAAACAACCAAACAATCACAAAACTAAAATACTGGAAGTTGATCATGACCCTATTTTTTTCTAATTTTCTTCTTACATTTACATAAATAAAAATATTTTGTTCAGTTACAGCCACTTTCTGAAGAAGATTCCATTCTTTATAAAAAATCAGCAAGAGGTGGAGAGTCCAACATGTTTGCTAATTTTCATTAGTTTTTACCTTTATAGCCAAAAATATATATTTTTTAATTTTCAGTTTAAGCTTTCAGTCATCAATTCTTTCTATACTTTTTTTTTCTCTTCCAGCAGATTAAAGAATCCTTTGTTCCCTGGTGTTTTTTCCCTATGCATATGGTTGCAAACCATTATCAAATCACCTTTCAATCTTCCTTTTATAAGCTTAACAAAATGAGTCCTTTAAATTTCTCACTTGTAAGTCACTAAGTCTCCAGCCATTAAATACTTTTTATGGCTCTTTTCAACACCTTTGCCAACATCCTTTAAAAATATGGAGGCCAGAACAGCACAGGGTATTGAAATAACAATCATATGGGGGAAAGCTCACCTCCCTCTTCTCTTGTGTTTATAAACTCATGGATGGCATTAACCCTTTTCCCACACTATTGCAAAAAGCCTTTTGGAGTCATATATCCAGCATGACCCCTAAATTCCTTTCAGAGTCACTGCTTTCCAAAGCAAACTACTCCACTCTCTAGGCTTAACTTGTACTTCTCAGTCTGCTATCTGGCATTTGGTGAGACAGAATGAAACACATTTTGATTGAAGGGTACCCATTTGCCAAGTAAAGTAGCTCCTGCAGTCATCTTCTCATCTTCTTTTTTTCTTCCATGCCATCAGTCCTCACCTCTTCTGCAAGATTATCAGAAATGGTTTTCTGTTCACTGCCATGTAGTTGCTGTAAATGTTTTCAAAGATTGCTGCTAAGATCTTTCCCAAGTCTCAGGCAATACAAGCAGGGAGAGGATGACACCACAGGCTGAGTGTGAGTTTTGATTCAGTCATATGCAAAGTAAATTCTTACAAATGCCTCCAAACACCCCCCCAAAATATGTCTCTGCTTTCCACACAGATAAATGAAGCAAGGCACAACAACACTGCTGGAGGAAAAGAGGCATAGAGAAGTCAGTGGGCTTACTCAAAATTATTCTCAAAAGGGAGGAATGGAATTCCCATTTCTATGTCTTACTATTTGTACTTCTTTTCTAACTAGTCATAGCATTTCTAAAATTTTTGCCTCTTTATGTACTTTCCCTTCTCTTCAGACATGAGGAAAAAAAAAGAGAAAGAAAAAAACTGCCATTGGTTTGTTCATCTGTCTGTCTTTATAAAGGGGGTATGCTGTGTGAGTCAGAATTTACAGTCAGTAGGACTTATAAGCTTAAATTCTCTCAGTGGCTTTAAGTAGACTGTCTGAATAAACAACTAATAAGTGACTCTTTCGACCTTTAAAAGACCAATTTTTTTGTATTGTCTTTTAGAAGAATTCAGATCCATTTTCTAGTGGTCACTTTCTGAGAGTTGTGGAGGTTTTTTTTGTGTTTGAGTCCTCTGGTCCACAGCAAAACAGACTAGTTTGAATATAAGGCTGTCAGGACATGTGTGGATGTTTAAGTGTTGCCTGAGTCAGTGTCAGAGGTGTCTTCACAGACAGTGGGTGTAAAGGTTGTGAAAAGATGAAACATCTGAGTGGGAACCACATCTATTGGGAGATTTACTGACTAGAAGTAGAAAAATGAGGATGAATCATTCAAGTCCAGGAAAGGGATAGGTTAACCTCGTTGAGGAGGTTCTAGGGGAAGAAAGGCAGATCTGTCTAAATGATGGGGCAGATATCCCAATGGGATTAGAGTGCCAGGCTCAGAAACAAAGAGGCTAAGATTAGATTTGGTGCTTATGGTTTCCCCCTCCAGTATTGACTTCATTAAAACTGCAGGAACTGATTTTGTGTGTGGAAGTTACGTGACCTTGAGGTCACACAATAAGCTTGTTTCATAAGTCATACACAGCTTCCATCTCTGCTTTCTCATTCACTTTCTCTCTTGCTCTCCCCTTCTGCACACACTTTACTGTAGCCTCCAGTCCCTGACTTTTCCTCTGAGACCTTTATCACATCTCACTGTCCTCTTTTCTCAGACTTGTTCCCCCATCATTAATGTTACAGGCCCACACCCTTCTCCCATGGGACCGTAAGAGCCACAATCCTTTCCAGCCAAGGCTGCCATTCCAGTGTCTGTCTCTCCCTATGTGACCCTGGGATCCTTCCTCTCATACTATCACTAGACTCTGCCCTCTGTGTATTTGGATCTGGGAGGTTTCTTACTGGAGTCCTTGTCAGGATGTCACTGATGAAAACAGACTCTCAGAGTTTGGGCATCTGCTGAACTTGGCATGACCTGGAGCATCTTAGATGACAATTGTAGGGAAAGTCATTCTTATCCCTGGCTGGAGTCTTGCCAGTGTAGATGGTATCCCTTGGGAATATATAGCTGTGAAAACATTTCACAAATCACTGCCAAGCATGCACAAGCTGTGATTTACCAAAGATATAACAAGTTTGAGTAGACTTTTACAGGTAAGGCAAATCTCTGACAAAGGCCATCCTATCCATCTAATTTCCAATTCCAAATGATGAGAATGTTAGTGTTTCTCAAATAATATATTTTATTTTTTCTAGAAAAACCCAAACCAAAATGGCTTTAGAACACCTGTGCTTTGCCTTATGCAGAAAATGTAAGTAAAAGTTTCTTAGAGGAGTGATAAAATCAATTTGCCTAAACTTGATCTGAACTCACAATAACAATTTTGAAACCAGACAGAAAAAAGCACCAGCATATCAGGATAAAATGAGTCACATCTTTTACTTTGTATAGCCTTCAGTGTAACTAGCTATTTGAAATTATGCAGGGAACCAGAATTAACACACTTGGCTGCTGAAACGAAAGTAAGCACAACACACAAATCAATGGCATTTTCAATAACATCTCTGAATGCTGACAAATCACAGCTTCATGGCATCCTCCCCAACCCAGTGGTGCAACATTGTTCCAGCACTGTCTCCGAGGGTCACTGATTCAAACTTCCTGCAGCAAAGAGGCTTTTCTTGGAGGTCTCCTACCCAAACACTGACAGCTCCAAGGCCGGTTTAATTTCTGAGACATGATTTTAAGTTCTAAATCTCTATATCATGTGTCCCTTCCCCTTTCAATAGAGACTGTGTTTCGTTCTCCTGGATTTATCATTGTTCTATAACTGTTTTAACTGCATTTCTAACCTGTTAAATCATATCTTCTGCAAATGCAATCTATATTGATCTAGAATTCAATTTTTCTTAATTTGGTTTCTGATAGCTGTATGAAAACATTAGCACATGCAATTTAGTATGTATTACAAACAGATGAGGTATCAAGTCTGATATTTCTTTTGTTGAATAGATAATTTTTTATTTTATTCTCTTAAACTATTCTAAGGATAAAATAATCTGTATTACAAAGGGGTATTAAAGAATTAGTTGTGGATACCATTCTTTCTACAGTTATGCTATTGTTTCCCTCTCAATCTATTTATATAATTTACAGACAGCTTTATTTTTAAATATTTAGGGGCTTGATATAGCTGTTCTGATTTTTTGCCCCAAGTCTTTATGAAGTAATGCCTAAAATTCATTGTATGGAGAGTGATGCAATACATAAACTCTAAAAAATCCCAATCCTAAACTTTTGCATCGGCCTAGACACGGAAAAACCAGTAAATCTATAATAAATATATAGATTTCAAAATGTGTGTTCAGAGCTGGCAGACTTACATGAGAAAACAGAGTTTAGCCTTTCAATTTCTGTTAACTATTTGTATTTGCCTGTGTGATCATTGCACCAAACTTACACTTTGAAATAACATTTCTCAAGGTTGAGCCCCCCACAGCACTTATAAATCATCTGAGTTTAGGAAGTCTCCCAAATAATCAGTGTACATTAAAATCAGCATATAAGTAATGCTAGACATGGAAATGGTGCATTTTCTGAAGTCCACGTAGTTAACCAAACAGCCTGAGAGCAAATGGAAATAGCAAAGGTGTACCTTGGTCTATTAAAGATTTACAGTAGACCACTAATCTAAATTTTTAAAAGTAGGTTATGCCCAGGGATGTGAACAAAGAGATTGCTTGGTAAAGAATGTCCCTGAACTTGGCACCTTTGAGAGCAGTTTGATAGCTGATCCACTTAATCTGGTTTTTGCCAAAACAAAATTTAAATCAAATATAACTTGAAAAATGGCAAAATATGCAGATATTCTCCTATGACTAACATGCACTTAAATGGATTTTCTGTAACTAAATTTAATTCTGCACAGTCAGTAAGTAGAATATATACACAATACATAAAGATCTTTTTTAAAAATTCCATGACCAAGTTGTTCTGAGTGTTCAAATTTTCATTATTTATTTACAATAGTGGTTTTCCTTGAACTGCAGTTTATATGCAGCATAGTTCCCAATTATTTGATTTTGATAAGTGCAAACCCAGTGCAATGTATAAAAACAGAATGTGCTTCATGAATGAAATTTTGGAAAGCAATGTAAGGGTACACTAAAAAAGGAATAACAATGACCGTATCTTCTAATCAAACTTCCATGCATCAGGATTTCCAAGGTTTCTTCCAGTAAACCTGGAGCTTGCAGCAAGAGTTTCTAAAGTTTTTTTCTCCTGAGATTTAGCTGCATCACATTTCCTCTATGGCTAAAGGAGCCTAGTGTCTGAAGGACAGCTGATTTTTCTCCACTATTTCAACTACCAGAAATTGAAGCCATCAAAGCTTGTGAGTCACCACCTTCCACCAGTATTTCCTGATATGTTTTAATATGCATCTGGCTGCCCTTGGTCCTTTGGACTATTCCAGATTTTAGGGATCATTGAAACAACACAGTTCCCTGGGCTTAGACCATTTTCATGGGGTTTTTTTCAGTTTAATATTAAGGGCCAGACTCTCATCATCTCCATAGCAACTTAGGATACCCTATAGACAAAATTAACTACCAGGCTTCCTGTCAAGTTTGACTCTTCAGCAACTCTGTGCAGCTGGGGTGGTGAGAAGTCGCCAGATTGCAGGAAATAATTACAGTAAAATTTCACAAAAATGCAAATATGTAAACTGCAGCTAATTAAAATAAAGAAATGATCGTAGTAATTGACCCTTACACAACTCATACAGTATGGACTTCAAATAGGAAAATAAGTGCAACCAGGTGATGGTGATGAGAGAGTACATCTAATTCCGTGGTAACCCTCCCTTTTTCTGCATCTCATTTTAATTCTGTCTAAATGTGACAGATTTTGTGCTTCAGGAATTCATACAGAGAAATAAAGTCCCAAATCGTCATTGTAGGTTTTTGTCATCTTGGGGAGAGGTTTGAGCAGATTATGGAGAAAAGCAGCACCTCAATCTTTCACAAACAATTGTGGGAGATTCTGGGCTGATCTGAGCTTGTTTGAAGTACAGTTTTTTCTTTCACCTATCAAATAAGGATATTGAATAATCTCTGCCCTTGTCCAGGTTGCTGTGCTTCACTCCTGGTTCGAGCTCACTAATCCAGTGGAAATAAATCCACATCCTGTTCCCATTGCTTAGTGAGTTAAAGTGACTCACATAGCGGTCCATAGGTGGCAAAAGCTGATTGGAATGAGTCTGTAGCCTCAGGGTGTGCTGGAAAAGGACTTTTCTACCTTCTGGTGGCAGCAAACTATGAAATCACATCTGCCCAATAAAATGGGTTTGCACAAAGTACACGGAGCCTTTTTGGCAAACTGACTTTAGAAAGAACTCCACAACCACGACCTTTGGTTTTCAGCTAGAAGTTGTGTGGTGTTTATAGGAAGAATGTAGCAGTGCTCCAGAAACATTCTGTGTCTAAAAGAAACTCTCCAGTTTTTGACCTCTGGAGTTCCCTTTATGGTATCTTTAAAATTAACTGGGTCATCTAACAATTTGTAAGGCTTAACATCACCACAAATGTTGCTGCTCATCCTACAGTGGGATTAGAAACCCACTAGTTAATAGCAAAATATAAGTTGCAGGATGTGATACTTCAACACAAGGTGACTGGTTCCTCACATCTCTGTCTCTTAACACACGAGGGTAGTGCAAATAATATGCTTTGAAGAACCTCTCCAGTAAAGAAGTGAAAGTTTTCAGAAATAAAATGCTGGCTTGAAAGAGGAATGCTTTAAATACCCTATTAATGAGGGATAAAATCACAGAATTAAATGATACAGACTTTATCTAGCAGTGCTTTTTAGTAGGGATCAAAAAAAAGGAAAAAAATTATAGAGAAATGTTGTGACTTGGCTGAATAGAACACACTGAATGAACATTTTTTATTAGTTCATCTGGTTTTGCAAATGATATTTGGTAGTTAAGTGAATGGTGAAAGACGTAGAAAATAATGAGAGGGGGAACAAAGCTCCACTTACAACTCCACTTAGCTGGCTGCAGATTAAGATTTGTTTGCAGCAGCAGGGATCTGCCCTGAGCAAAGCTTCCAAATATGGCCACAAAGCATAAAACCTTGAATAAGTTAACAAGTTATTATTGTATTAATGTGAGGGAAATAAGTTCACATATTTAAATGTTAGAGTTGCATAGCTGAGTCCTTGTCTGTGACTTTAGAAGCCCTTGCATTGTGCAGATCTTGTGGGTTAACACAATTTAGTAGTCTAAGGATCATTTCTGAGGCCCTGACTGGATTCACAAGTCTTTATTTAGTGAGGTGAGTTTGTTCTGAATCATCTGTTTACACATACAGTCTATGATTTCCTGGCTCTTGAGATATATTGAGGATTCATGTTTATTTAATTGCAGAGAAAGGAATGTTTTGTCACTTCTTTCTAGGAAAGCAAGAACCAACATAGAAATGCGACAGGCTATAAATTTGATGAGATGTCTTGTACTGCAATTTTTTATTTATCCTCATGGGACTCTTTGAGCTTTCCCAGATCTACCTTTTACCACAGAATTGCCTGATGGTCTTCATCAGCTTTTAGAAACAGAATTGTTACAAATGAGAGCTTACAGTGGCAGCCCTGGTTTATTTTATGCAATGCCAGCACATAATAATTGTATTACATAAGTTTGGCAGCATTTCACAGCTGCACTAAGTCATGCTAATGGGTGGTATCCAGTTGCTAATGGTGAAAACTGCTTCTACACAGAAGCTGATTGAATAGGTTTGCTCACTAGCAAAGGCTCCCTCGTTTCTTTCATTTTTAAAAAAAGAGGCTTTACATTATCTGATCTGTATGTGTGATGAAAAGTTTCAGTAAAGGGTGGATGAATTGGTACAGGATGAAATCTGAGAGTTCACTGAAAAAAAAATAAAAACAAAACCCAAACCAAAAAACCACAAATGAAATTTTCCATGTACATTATTTTTTCTAATCAAGAGACCGAGCAGAAAAGTCTTCTTAAGTTACAAATTTAAAGTACTTTCAGGTTTACTTGACACCTCTGGGACTTTACCAAATTTTCTTAATCTTACAGGCCTGTCTCCCACACTGTTACGGAAAGCTCAGCTGAGGAGAGAGTGGTTAAGCTGCGATTTAATGAAGAGTTCAGGCACTTCAGGAAATGGAGGTTGTACAATAAAGAAGGTTATAGGGTCCAGGGTGGTCCAACTTAAATTCAGTGCCAAGTGTTCCTGTGGGAATCCTCAGAAACACAGATGTTACTGCTAGATTCAGTCTCTGAAAGGAGGTCTGGGCTCAACAAGTCAGCTTGTGATGCTTCAGTGAGACAAAGGTGTCTGCATCTGTGCATGAAGGTGGTGACAGCTCAGACACTGAGACAATTTTGAGCTCATAAACACCACCATTAGGATGGCTCGGGAAGAACTTGGCATGCACAGGAGAATTAAACAGTTAACTAAACATACTGTGTGTAAATCTCATTGTATCAGTTCAGCTTGTTTTATGAGACCACATCACCTCATAGTAATACAGGAAAGAAGACCTGAACAAACCTGAAATATCTAAAAGTAATAATTAAAAAATCACATCTAAGTTCATGTTATATATATTTTTATATTAATTATATATTTAATATATTATTATATTATATTTTCTATATCTCTATTATAGATCTAATTATGTGTTTATTTTCTGTTTCTGTTTTCCCAAAGCTGTTCCTTTCTAAACTGAAAGAGTCAGGAAGCCTCCGTTGCATTTCCACACCTGGAACCCACATGACCAATACTTTTCAGAGCATCCTGCATGGTCAATTAAAGGCAAGTCTGAGAGGGCCCAACTTGCGACACAGAAGTTTTGTCTCTTTTCATGGTTTTTTGCCAAACACAGCTCATTTCCTGTGGGATAAGCAAGAGGAGAACAATGAGCATAATCCTGCTCCTTGGAAGAACTTCTCACTGCTTCTTAGGACGCATGAGTCTTCAGCCAAGGAATGAGGGCAGTGAAAGATGAATCACAGGGTACAATCTCTGCCTGAAGCAGTAAGAGTGATTACTATTAGATAAAATAAGCCTTTGGAATAGGAATGGAAATTCAAGCCTTCTGTCTTTCCATGAGAATATTTAAACTTTCATGATAGACTGGAATTTAAAATCATCCTTGAACTCAGTGACCAATACCTGGCATACCCTCCTTTACCCCACTGTATTTTGTAGCTCCTCTTTTGACAAGAAAAGCCATTTGCCTGAGAACTCCCTCTGAAATACTCAGCTTTATGTTGTCATAGCTCTTTTGCAAAACTGCCTGTAGTACTAACAAGTCTATGCAAGGTCCCATGCATCATCACTCAATCTTACAGAATTTTATTGACAGTGCAGGAAAGGCACAAGAGTAATTTTGAAAGGCATTTGCTGTTTTAATAAAACAAAATTTCCAAATATGACAGGTGCTATATGAGGCAGACAACACCTTACGCTACACAGTAAAATGAAAATGAAATCTATATAACTATGAAAAAAGTGAAAATGTCATTCACATATATCTACAACGTAAACAGAATAAAAAGAGCTTGTTAGGCTGTGGTCTACAGACCACTACCAGGCTGAGAAAGTGAAGCTCATATGCCTAAGACTTTTAGTTAAGAAATAAAAACTACACAAATATAGGAACTTTTAATGCACTAGAATATTCTCAAGGTTGAATTAAAATATTGTTCACCTTTCAGCATTGTACAAAAGACACTGTTAAAATAAATGGTGCTAATTTAGTGTGAGGATAAAATGACCTGATTGACAGCTATGGGGAATTTTGTTCAGAAAACAGTGCTAGAAAGGCAAATTTCCCTACAGTGCCACCATCAATGTGCCTTACCTAAAAAGAGCTATCATAGGGGTAATTACTGCGTCAAACTTACTCGTATTTTTTATATTTTTGGTCACATGCTTCTGTTTCACTTGGTTTTAGATTGATACTGTTGAGCTCATTGCATCTATCTCAGCAAGCAGGCATCATATCACACTGGTCAGAATATTCTGAGGAGTGTGACAGACCCCAGACCAAATATCAATATTTTGGCACTGCCCAGAGGTGCAGTATGGCAGGCAGAAAAGCAGTTGGTGTGGACAGACATCCCCATGCCCATGCCCTGCCCATGTCCATGCCTTGCCCATGCCCTGCTCATGCATTGTGGTCTCAGACCAGCTCAGCCCTATTCCAGAGCTGTGCCTGGGGTTGTCCTGGGCTAGGGGTACCCTGGGTAGGGTACCCTGGATAGCGGTACCCTCCCTTGTGGGTGACGTGCTACTGCAAGGAACCTGATTTTGTTCTAAGTCCGTGCCATGGTGTGAACCCTGGCATGGTAAACTGGGGTGATCCCTAAATTTTCTTCCTAAAAATCATGCTCCTGGTCCAAGCCAGAAGGCTGACTACTATCGTTCCTCCATACCACTTCAGCTAAAGATCTCCTTGGCTGAAATCAACTGCAGCTGCAAAAAAACCAAACCAAACCAAACCAAACCAAACCAAACCAAACCAAACCAAAAAAAACACACACCCAAAACAAAACATGGAAGTCAAATTTTGAAGAACTTGCCCAGAGGTAAACTTTGATTGAAAAATTTTATTTGAATTTGTATTAGGTGCAGGTGTCAATGAGTGGTCTCTGTGAAGAGTGGCTGGATCTGCTTCATGCCAGACACAGCTGGTTCCAGCTGACTCCAACTGCCCCACTACAGGGCATGGCTGAGCCCTGCAGCCACATGTAAAAGGAGAGCTGAAAGTGCCATATGGGGACAAGGAGAGAGAACTAAAAAGGGAGAGAGGAGAAAAGAGGTATTACCTGACAGTAGAGCAGGCTTCTACTTTCAGCCCATGCAGAACTGCATGTCATAGTACACAGCCATTCCCAAAGGAGCTGCCACCATGGAGAGCCCATGCTGGAGCAGAGGGAAGATGTGAGGAGGAGAGAGCTGTGGAGAGAAACTGCTGAATGTGGACTATGACCCCCCTGAGCTGTCCTGCACTGCCCAGTTAGTGCCATCTTGAGATAAGGTGTGAAGGTGACCCTGGGAAAAGGAGGAGAAGAAGTGTTGTTTTAAAGTTTGCATATTTTTTTCTTTTTTTAAGCAGTACCTGCATCAGCAATTAAACATTTACTTTTTTTTCTGTTTTCTTTCCCCAACACACTGAGAGAGAGGTAATAAGCAGCTAGGTGGGATTTTGGTAGTCAGTCAAAGCTACCCCCAACAGATTTACTTCTTTTTAAATGAAAATTACCCTTATATAGCTACTTTCCTCTTTTTGCTGTTGTTGGTTTGGTTTGGTTTATTGCTGTTTTTCCTCTGGAGCATTTGCAAATATGTAAATAATTTCAGCTAAAAGAAGGCTACTCTTAGCTTGGGATATTTTGCACTTGAATAAAAGCATTCCCAAAAAACTGAACCTGATGGATAAGAGAGAAAGTTCATCAAAGACTTCAAGTGAAATTAAGTTACTGAAAATGTTTTCTTAAGCTTTAGATGAGCCCCTTGGGGCAGTTTCTAAGCAGAGTTTGTGATGCCTCCATGTTCTCTACAGGTTAAAAGAAAATTTAGAATTGAAGTTAATGCTCTTTGAGCCTAAAATCAATACAAACTAGGAATAACACAGCAGTGAAAAAGGGATTTTAATTCAAAACAGAAAGCAGAATGCATCCCTGGTCATTTTAGGTTTAGAAAAATTAATTAACTTTGACACAACTACAAGTGAGCTGGCTCAGTGCACGGCTTTCGAAGTCCAAGACAATCTTCTTAACAATCTGCTTAGTATAATTGGAGTAAATGGAGAAATACATTTGAAAATGTCAGAATCACAATCAATATAATTGACCAGAAAGGGGTAACTGCTCTGTTGCTCCTTTATGCAGCCAATGAAAGGCTTTATTTTCATGAGACTACCACAGAGAGGTTTAAATTTAAAATTATAAAGAATATGTTCAGCAGCATGCAGAAAGTGAGATGGAATCCCATTCAATTCATAGACTTCTCACTACAGATAGAAGTCTTGATGATAGACTTTGAAATTAAGGTTCTTGTCCCAGTGAGACATTAACTGATCTCAATTACCTTAAAGATAATTAGTGTTAAGGATGATGCAAGTTAATAGTTTCTGCTGGAGTACCATGGCTTATTTCCCTGTTACTTGAAAAAAATGGTTTTGCATTTTCTTTATACTGAAAATTAGTCTTGTTAAAATTCCTGCTTGGATGAGGAATGAGAATACAGGATGAAGACACATGAAGGGCTCTGACAGTCATGTAGTGAGTTTGAATACAGATTAGAAGAAAACTGTTCCAAAATTATACCTAAAGTTTAATTTATTTTTTTCAGCATATCCCCAGGTTTGGTGGAGACCATACTTGTTTCTTTCTAGGTAAACTCCAATTCCATAATAGATTTTTTTAATCAGATTTTGCTTTTATTTTGAATAGCTCACATTAATAATATCTATTTTGGGGAAACCCCTTGTGCAGAAAGTAAAATCAAGTTATGCGAACTCTTTAGCTGAACTCCTTAATTTCATCTTTGGCATCAAGGGTATTGGTTTATTCTTTCACTAAAAATGTGCTAATTTTTGACACATTTTGAGCTAAAAGCTCAAAAAAAGCTAAAAGCTCAAAATAAAAATAAAAAGTGACCAGTAACACAGAAGAAAAAAAAAAGGTCTGTAATATGAATATCCTCTTTGGTTCTTTTCATATACATTATCCATCAGTGTTTGGTGGTTCTATACTTGTTGCTGGTTCTGTTAGAAGACAACATTTGTTACAATAATCACATTTCTTTGAAACAAATCTCATTTTACAAAAACATCAAAACTCACAGAAATATCACCAAAGCTAACTTGGGTTTTGTGCCTTTTTGTTTTTAGGTGGTTGATTCTTTTTGCTTGTTTTTTTTTTTTTTGGTGTACTTTTGGGGGTTTGCTTTCTTTTTGTTGTTGTTTTGTTTTGATTTGAGTTATTTTTAGGGGTAGGTTTGTAGCAGTACAGCCTCCAGAAAGGTCTTTTTTTCTGGTGGTTTTTTGTTTTTGTTTTTTTTTTTTGTTTGTTTGTTTGTTTTTGGGTTTTTTTTATTTCTGCAAGGGATCCTCTGACTGAAGCTGCTGCATCTGCCATTCCTCTGCTGTGTCTGTGCACACTTAGATGCACATTGCCAAGAGAATTGCTTCTTATGTGTATCAGAACTGAAGGACAGCCAGTATGTCCACAAGCTCAAGGAGATGTTATCCGACCATCAGACTGACACAGAAAACACTGAGAAATGAAACAAAATTGATTTCAATGGTTATTTTGTCTGCATGAAGAATATGATAAAGCACAAGGAAAATTCTCCCCCAAAGCCCAGGTATTGATGAAATTAGGACACAGTTTATGAGCAAAGTCATTGAAATACCTACACTGATCAGAACCTGAGGCATTTGTCTTTTCTATCTCTGATAAATATGGTGACAAACTTTGAAGGCTTTATTCATTCCTTAGCTGAAATAATGAAAGCCATGAACTGCTTCTCTGGAAAAGTACCAAAGCAAAAACCTCTACACAAGGCTGTCACATCATGCCAGTTTGCACACCTGGTACCCTATAGGTCTTCAGGTGTGCACAGAAGCAAAAAGATGGGTTAGGTAGAGAAGAACTTTGTGGAGAAATTACATTTTGCACTGACATTTCTTAGAACTGAAAACAAAAGTGCCCTAATTTGCTCCCCCACCTCCTTTTTTATACCTCCATAATTTTCTTCATAGTGAAAGATAACAGTGGGGTCCCTTCCCCTTTGCCTTCCCCTTCTCTTTTTTCCACAATTATGAAACCCTTTCAGTTCAATGTCATCCTAAAAACCCACATCTTCTTTGATCCCACAAGATCTCTTTAACAGTCTCACTGTTTAGTCCTGCCCAAGTAGGCAGCAGTATCAGACATTTTCCTGAATTTTGTACAAGTTCAGAAAGCTCTTGAAGACTTGGAAAAACTATAAAGGTATGGATACTAGGAGCTAAAGTTTAAAATAGAATCTCTGAAGTGGAGGTCTGCTAAATTAGTGATGTTTCATCAGTTATTAACCTGAGTTCAGGAATAGAATTCATAAAGTTTTGAAATACCAAGTACACGAAATGAATGTTTGATATATATATTCAGCTGCTGAAACTTTTCAAAGTATAATCCACAGAATAATTCAGAGCATTCCCAATGTCCCTAGTGGCAGTGATGACATTTTAATCTTTGACTAAATTAAGGACATACACAGGCCAATTCTTGGGGTATTTGATTGCCAGAGAGCTATTAATCTAACATTTCTCAATGCCAATTAAATGGAAGGAAGTAACGTTATAAGTTTTTTTCCACAGAAAATTTTATAGGGATAGACATAAAAAAATAGCAGCTAAGAGAACTATAAAGAAGCTCAGCATTTGTATTGCAAGATCTTCACATACAGCCTGACATCCTGTGGCAAACATACCTTAGCACCATTTCTCATCTGATAAGTTGAGGTGGAGCCTCCTGTTTGTAAACCAGGAAAAAGGTGTGATTTCCTTTTTTTAAATGTCTCCTCATGTTCCTTACCCCAGAGTTTAACCTGCTAGAGATTTCTATTCATGATTACTTACATATTTTACTAGAATTTTCCCCACTGGCTACAGGATATAAATTACTGTCTGCCTGTTGGTTCAGTCTAAGTAAAATATCATGTGTGAACAGCAATGGTTAATGATGACCAGATGTTTCGATCTCGAACTGTGACATCTTTCTTAAGACAGTGTTTGAATACAGACCAACTCTAACATCACCTCTCTCTGCAATTCTGGGCAGGCAAAAAGGTCCTTCTACGAAACCCAAACAAACAAAACAGCTCCGGGCATTAATTTTGTCTGTCCAGTTCAGGCAATCTAGTTTGAATTTTCAAAACTTCTTAAGCCTTCATGGAAGCTAGAGGGGAAATTAAATCTTCAGTACATTTTAAATTCAGTCTATAAATACTTGAATTTGGTGATTGACCATCTTAGGTGAAAAAATGAATTGCTGAAGAACAGTAGAGGAAGACAGTCAGGCAGTATCCAAAGTACCTTCTGCTCATGGGCTCAAAAAATACAGATACATATTTTATACTGATTTTGTCTCCTTCTTACAGAGAACAAACAGAAGGGAACTGAGCAGAAGGGACTTGGCCTATGCATAAAGAGTAGCTCATACTTCCCCAAGATAAGGGCAGTGCAGGTGGGTAGGCATGAAACCGTACAAAAGTGCTCACTTTAAAAGGCAAACACAGAGTTGCTCACCTGAAGGAATCAGGCAGATTTGGGAGTTAACATTTTTCTATAAACTGTTTGAAGTGATTCTCTTTGGAATAGTTCCCAGGAAAAGAGAATAGTTCATGTATCTAGAGAAAAATGCAGCTTTGCACCCAAAGAAGGGACAAACCCTCTTTTTTAATTTTTTTTTCGAGTAAAAGGTGTGCTGTGCTGCACACAGAGAAATACATAAGCCAATCTTACCACTGTTCCCTCTGCCTGTTTCAAAACAGACAATTCAAAATAAAAATCTGGCCAGCCTAGAACCTGACTCAAAGGCTGTCCTATAGAGAGAGGTAACTAAGTTACCTCTGCATGGTAATCTGCATGATAGATGTTTATGATGGATGGTATGTGCCACTAAACTCAAAATCCCTTCTCACTCCTCGTCTTTTAAATGAACACAAGCATCTCTGAATGCATAGGTGACCTTAAGAACTGTTTGCAACAGAACAAAAAATTTATGACAGCTCTTGAGCCTGCACCTCTGATCTTGATTCCAAGAAATTTGGCATCATTATGTATTCCATTTTATTAAAGACTAACCAATTCTGATAGTCATTCATTCTAACCTGTAAGAACAGTCTTAGCTGAAAATAGTAGCCTG
Organism: Pithys albifrons albifrons; assembly: GCF_047495875.1. Taxonomy (NCBI): domain Eukaryota; kingdom Metazoa; phylum Chordata; class Aves; order Passeriformes; family Thamnophilidae; genus Pithys; species Pithys albifrons. The sequence goes on along the minus strand of NC_092458.1, from coordinate 108,269,306 downwards.
CCATTTTTACATGGCACAGGACCACCAATATTTCCTGCTTGTTTTGTTTTGATTTACACATATAAAATGTTTCCATAGTCTTTAATAAAATAATTATATCCCATTAAGATATTTCTAATCATGGAATCAAAATCTTGCCAGTTCAATTCCTGCTTAACATTTATACTAAAGGGTATACTATACTAACTGGTCTGAGGTTTTAATTTTGGTGTAAAAGTCTAATTTGATTCTCAGTATAGGTGTTAACACTATTATTCATAGTTAAATTAAAAGTTTTAATAGTCAAAAGCCAGCAAACATAACAAAGCTTGTTGTTGATAGTTGCCCAGCTTGCCAGAATGATGGTTTATGTATTATGGGATTGTTATTGAACACCTTTTATAGTGTCATCTATAACATAAACAGACTACTATTAAAATAATTTAAGTAAATGTACTTCTCACCCTGAAACTAATTCTTTAAGAGGACATAATAAATAAAAGATTATGCCGGAACAAGAGTCCATTTAGAGTTGTTCAGGTTTGGCTATTTTCCCCAAAACACTGAGTCTCATTGGGAAAACCTTTTATATTTCTCTTCAGTCAGTGGAAATTATAATAAAGAAAATAAGAAGATTTTCAAATCAACAAGACAAAAATGCAAACCCTTACAAATAAGCCATCTCATTTCCAGACAGAGAAGATTCAGAAAGCTAAGCTGTTTTCCTCTCAGGTGTCTGAAAAATGATAAGTATTTATTGAAAAGTGTTAAACATCCTCTGCATTGAAAGCTACGGACTGAAAAGGATCTTCAATACTGCAAGGAAATGTAGTTAGAGCACCTCTAATAAGAAGACTTTTGAAGGACTGATAATTCCAGAACAATGTTTCCTCTGCTGGAAGAACCAATTGCTATTTGAAGAAATCACAAAGTTCTGTACCATTCAGTTAAAGAAATATAGAGTACCAAAATGTATGATGAAGCCCCTAAGAAGGGAAGCAATCTTCAGAATACAATCAACTCTGACAACCCCTAGTGTTGTACATTTTTAGTGCCTTTCATCCCACAAACATTGCATATGCATTGTGAATGACCACATCCCAACAGAAAGGGTGTGATTTCCAGTTTGCCACGGCCTTGAGACTGAAGTGGTGGGCAACTTATTCAAGCAATGTCCAGACTAACAGCCAACTCCTTGGCTGAGATGTTCTGATCAATAGTACTGTAATCAACAACCTTATTAAGACTGCTGGTAATTAAGAAAGCTAAATTCATTAGATGTATTGTCTTCCAGATTTATCCTCTTAGTATAGAAAACATGAAAATATTTTGAAAGAAACATAATACAACTGCACTCAAGCCAAAGGACATGACAGAAACTAAATGGATTCCTTTGGGGTGAGACTTCAAAATAGTTCCTGAAAGAAATGTAGTCCCACTGAGTCTAAATATGGAATTGTAGCTCTGACCTTTAGATGTGAATTTCTATGCTTTTATTTTAGACTTAACATTCTTGTAAGGGAAGAATATGTTGGACATGTTTTTGGGTAAAAAATCAGAAAAAAATGGTATCTGGCAATCAAAACAAGAAGCCAATAAACCCAAGAGAAAATTAAAAATAAATACAAGTGACCAGAAAACATACAGGACTTTAGCTAAAGGATATGGGTCTCTTCTGCTTGAGGTGATCAGGGAACTGTATATAGACCAGGATAACAGGTTTATGTCTTGCCAGAAAGTTACTTTCAGCTTATATGATATTTCCATATGATTCTTATGTAAGCATTGTTCAACCTGATTTACAAGGTTCTCCTGGGTGAAATAAAGAAGGAATAAAGAGCTGATCAGCATTGCTCACCATGACTTACTATGCCAGTGTTTTTCTTTCAGCAGAAGTTAAAGTACAGTTATTTGTGCTGAGGTCACGTGCCTCCCATTTGAAATCTACCTTGATACAGGCCTTATAATAATAATCCACTGACAACAAACCCCAATTTCATGGGAAATTGAGTAATTGTCATCACTTAGCTTTTTTTAAAAAGCTTTTACTTATCAGCTGAGTGAAAAACGTTGTAAAATATATTTGTATCTTTGCCAGTATATCTTGTTATAGGAAAAAACAAATAATTTTTAACCTATCATTTTCATAGGAACTCTATGTAGAGACACTATTTAGTAAATAGTTCTATGAAAGGGAATGCACATTCAGGTGATCAGTTACCACAAGTACAAATTAATTTATTCGAACTACAGAACTGAGGGAAAAAAGCTCCTACTTCTCACATCCTCATGGATGCCTCTTCTTGCACTCTTTTAAAAGATGAGTTGAAACAGGGCTACAAGAACTGTCTCCATGAAACCAAATAAAAAGCTGCCCAGGAGTTCATCCAGTGTGGAGGCTTCATGAACATGACCACAATTAAAAGGAGTTTTAAACATGTTGAGTGATTATTTGTTTTACTAGAATTTTTACTAGAATTTTTACAGACTTTACAGAAGATGCAGTTTTGCTCTAGTGCTGCTTTTCTGTTCAGAGTGAAGGAATTTCCAGATAATCTCTTAATATAGAAACTATCTTGAAATTGCTTTATATCAGCTATGTTCCCCTTGTCTGTTAAGTGCAAACAAATACCCAGATCTGTTATTCTCCTGTGATTTCAGTTGTGTTCTTTGAAATGACATGCCAACACTGTGAGTGACAGATCCACCCTCTGGTAATTTGTCATTGATAGATTATTCTTTAATTAAAGTTTCAAGATGGATTTTCTTGTACTTGGGAAAAGCGGCTTTACAGTTTTATCTGGAGACATAAGGTAACAGTACAGATCTATAAATAGATGTCATTTAGCAGAATGAAAAATAAATACATGTTTTTATATATTGCATTTACATAAATGTTTGTAATACATATTTTTTATGTTATTTGCATAGAGAGTAATTTTAACCGAAAAATTTAAATTTCTTGGACGAAAAATACTGATGCAAATCAGTATATCTTTCAGGAGGCTTGTCTTGGGTTATTTCTGTTCAACACACTGCTATCTGATTCCATGACTTGTAACATTAATAATGAAATCAATCAAGTGCCACAAATGTGAATTGAAAGACTACCACGGCCAAATTTGAAAACAGAATTAAGAACCACAAAACTGATTAACACTGCATAACCTTGAGACCACCTGAACTCCACAAAGGCTGGAGTTTTTTATTTAAAGAGAGACTCATGAAAGTGTTTTTGGACTATGACAGGGTCAAGCTCATCACCAAACGAGATGGCAGAGGCACTTGTTTAAAAGATGGATGCAGTAGAAGATGGAAGGCCATGATTTACATCTGCCTACACAGAGGAATGTGAACTCGTTTCTCTCAAAATACTGCCCTTACCACTGGGTTATCAGCTATTGATATTTTCATTCATGCCTTTTGGAATCATGCAAGTGTGCAGGAAAGAATTCAAGACAAAGCTGTTCAGGAAGCAAACAAGCAAAAGCCATCCCAAATCTGTAGCTGCTGGTTTACCTTACAGAGATGTCACACTGGAAACATGTGCAGGGCTCTGTGCATGAGCCATGAAATCTTCCAGTGCCTCTCATAAGCTTAGCAAGGTCTATGTTAAAGGTCATCAGGAAAAATGGGAGCAAAAATCCTGTAATTCTGATGGGATCAAGGAGCCTTTTGCTAGTCTGAGTGACTTCTGATTGTTCAGGGAGCACTGAAATGCCAGCATCCTTTCCTGAATGTAACACTTCTTAATTCCAGCAGCAAGGGGGTCTGCCCCCAAAATAACCTATTGGCTGGGGCATGTTCTGTTGGAATCTCTCGGGATAAAGTCTTAGTCAATGTGAGATATCCAAACTGCATTGTGTATAGTGTATATTGATACTAGATATGCAATCTGAATATATCCCACTGCTGAACTGATGTATGTTGGGTTTTTTTTTTATTCCTAAAGCTAAATTTGAATGGATGATTTTCAAAAACAACCAAGAAAAACAACCATTCAAATTAATAAATAAACAAAAGCAAAGCAAAGGAAGTGATACAGATTTTGTTTTCAAAATAAGGGGCTAGGTGACCTAAAAACCCAAGAACATGGTGATTTCTCTGAGTTCTGTATTTGCCCAGCCATCCCAGCCAAGCACTTCTTGACAAAGGAACATTTTTCCAGTCAATTCATTTCCAAGTAGCAGCCAGCTTTCTTTCTGGCTTTTTTATTTCTTTCCTTGTCTGTCGCAAGGTGAAGAGTTGGGAGTGAAAAGGCTGACAGATTTCCTCTTCACAGACAGGTGTGATTTAGGGGTATTATTTCTTTTCTCAGTATACTGTGAATCACACAAATTTGGAGTGCAAGAACTGCACAAAATGTAATGAGTCAAAGCCTTAATAAATATTTACATCACCAGTGTAAAACCAAATAAACTATAAGTCCAAAGTACTGTAACCTTTCATAAAAAAATGCAAACTAACCCCCACAGGACATGTCAGCTTCTCATACATCATGTGAAATCCAACACAAACATTCAGGAACAGTAGTATGTTTTGCAGCATTTATTAAACTTGCTCCTTTATCCTCTCTCCCTAGGATTCTCCTAATAATATATTATGTGGCAAATATTATTGGGTTTGTGTTGGCTTTTTAAATGAAAAAGTCACAAAATATGTGCCGTGGAGACATGAGAAAATCACATAATTATTAGGAGAGAGTATGGAACCTGTAATGCAACACAACACAATGTAATTGCTGTGCAAGTTACCTTCCCTTACTGATTTCTGTCAAAATCCTAATTCATATCTTGTTTCCTTCCAGCTTCTTTCTGCAATTTTATACTACATAGTAAAGGTTCCATTTCTCCAAGATTAATAAATAACTAGTGATTAATAAATAACTACAGCATGCTTGTATTTATAAGTAAGTTATTATTAACATGTATTAATGAACTAGTTATTAAAACATATATTCATCTTTCCCTAACCTTTTAATTAAAGTCTGATTTATAAATAATCCCCAAGAAATTACCTATTTCCATTATGAAGTAGTCTTAATTCTCTAAGGTGTTTATGATTTCCAGAATTCTACAACCATACTCACTCTGTTTTGGATATCAAAATATATTAAACTCACATTCTCTTATATTTTCTACTTGGTTTCCTTTGTCTGCTTACATTTCTCCTTTTCACCATCGTTTTTTGAACATTCAGCCAAAGGCCCCACTTTAATTTACGCTGGCTACCTTATCTAGAAGTCATTCCATTCTGGTGAGACAATATCTTTTTGCTGGAGACAGAAAAAAAACGAGGGAAAAGAAAAGAGAATAAAATTAAAAATGTGTTTTAGATTATTGGACTGTTGCCAGCAGCACAAAATAACTTATAACCTGGTCTGGTAGCAGACTGAAAATGGTAGGTTATAAGCACAGTTTTAACATTAGAAATTTGTCTGAACACAAATTTATATTCATAAAACATACATGATCATGCTCAAGATGTTTTAAATCTTTTGCTTTAACCAGTGAGCAACAATGCTTAAGTTACCCTTTTCTTCATGAAATGTATAATAGTCCACTTTTAAGACATGCTGCATTGTAATTACTGCTTTGCTACTGCAGTGTACTTCAGGGAATTGTAACTCACTGAACAAAGGTATCTTGCTTTTAGTTGCTGAAGAGGCAATTAGCTTTCCCCCAAAATGGCATGTTCATGTCCCAGCAGCCCCATGAAACAAGGAAAAAAGTCTATACATCATATCTTGAACTCTCTCTTGTTTCATAAACTCTGAGATTCCTTTCACACATACTGCTGATCTGTATTTGTCAGTGAAAAATCAGAATAACAAAGCAACATTCCACTCCCTCTTGTTACTTGTCCTATCTTTCCACCAAAGAAAATTTGCACTGATCAGCTGTAGCAATTTGGGAATATTCAGCACAGAGGCTGCCTCGTCTTTCCTGTCTTTTGCAAGGGAAGTACTGGGCTGTGCATGCTTGGGTAGAATGTATCCTGAGTCTTGCCACTTGGTCCAGTAGCTCCCCAAAATTTCACAGTTTTGACTCTCACCCTTTAAAATTGACTTTAAAACAAATGTAGGAAGCTGGTGGCATGGCTTTCACCCCATCTGCTTCGCTTCAGGGAGCATCTACATGTTTTCCTTTTGCCTATGGTAAAATTTCCTTTCCTAGCCTTCCTTTCCTCTCATTCTTTTCTTCATCTTTTCATAAGATCCAGGTTTTAGATTTATACTAAATATATAAAACTACCAATCATCCTCCTTGTTCTACAGGATTGATAGCCAAGACACATGATGCAGTTCAAGTGAATAGGATCTCTTCAAGGGCCTGCAGTCCCATGGCATTCCTCAGTTTCACATTCTTTGTAGTTTAAACAACTTTCATACTGAGTTCGTGTTTTTCAGAACTCTTACTATGGAAGTAATAGAATAGTTTTATATCAGTGGACTCCAGATTGTCCTGACTTGCCTACACTGAGGACGAGGATTCCTATAAATTTGGGATAAGCTTTAGCTCATTTGGCTCATTAAGCATCCATGCAGCATTTTGCTAGGGGAAAAGAAAAAAAAAGAAAAAAAAAGCTGTCTACTGTGGAACACTTCAGAGGTCTTAAATAAAGATTCATCTGGCTGTAAGGGAGAATTTTTAGTGAGAATGATGAATCACTTGTACACTCTTCTCAGGGATATGGCAGACTCTCCATCACTGGAGGTCTTCCCGGTGTGATTGGCCAGGGTGCTAGATAATCTGACCTAAGCTCTCTTTCCTATGAAAGACTGAACAAGAGGATCTTTCAAAGTCCCTCCCAACTTCGGCTGTTCTATAATTCCATGATTCCATGATTCTAGGATTCTATGAATAGCATGTCTCTGTGAGGTTGCAAAGGGAGAGTTGACAGGATTTTGCTTTCCAGTTTCATACATCTACAGCTGTGCACTAGAAGATGAAATATATAATAGCTTTTGTACCCTAAATTGTCCAAACAGAATATTAAAGTGCTCATCCCCACAGAATAAACATCTTGACCATTAAGGTTTTTAGTCCCTCAGCTAACCATTTTTAGTTCAACAGCTTAGCAGTGTTTCTCCTTTTATTACATTAATGTCATTTAAATTTTTTTCCTCTTTTGGGTCTTTAATATTATCTATGGGAAATTTTGGCACACATTCCTGTATTTTAAGTGCAATTTTACCCATTTGCCTCATATTTACTCAGTCAGCCTACAGCATTTTAGACCAGAATACCTGTTGTTCTCACTCTCTACAAAGCCAGGTGTACATCACAGATCATTCCCCATTGGTGACAGGCCTAAATTCAAAATAGCATAATTACTCAACACAAGTGAAAAAGCAGTTTCTGAGATCAACTTCCTGAATTTTCTGAAAAGAAAGGTTTGTTTAATAGATGAAATATCGAAGGGAATGTTTCAGGGGAAATTTGTGATTCTGTCTAACAAAAATAATCATGCCATATTGACAGAAATGTGTTGTGCAGGGCTATTTCAGTGTGCTGCTGCAGATTTCCAGGAGGCTCAGATGACAGCAAACAACTGCTGTCAAGAAAGCAGCAACTCCTTTTAGACTCTCTGCAAAGTGCTGATGTGTCCACAGATTCAGTGAACAAACAACTTGCTTTCTGTAGAGCTGAAACAAGCTGTGTCAACAAGACAGAATTTGAATTATTACATGCTGCTGTTACATCTATAGAAGCAAAAGAAGGGAGTAGATAATTATGGCACAGAGCTTGTGGTTAGGGAGGGAGTAATAGTAGCTCTTCAGCATTAGTTGCTGATGGAAAACATCTGCTTCCCTTCCCATCCCCATGAAACAGGAACTTGAGAAATGTCCCCGGATGATGTCTCTCTAATCTGGGTCATTCCTCTCCTTGGAAGTCTTATGCAACATTTGGGTCCACTGAAAAATCATTAAATACCAGAATGGAAAGCAGATAAGAAATCTGCTGCCTGCGTTTCTACATCCTGTCTGCAATGTGGCATAAAGCCTCTAACACTGTGAGAAGTGGTGCCACAGCCCCTGTTACTGCAGCAGAGAGCGCAAGCAGCCCTGCATTCTTCCCTGGGGCAGGAGAGGGGGGAATCCAGATTCCTGTGCTGGTTACCCTAACCCACCACAGCCAAGTTGATACTATTCATCTTCAATTCCAGCACATCAAGCTCAGAGGTTAACTAGCCCCACATAACAAGCAGGAGGTCAATGTTACACATGTTGGGGGATTTATTTTCTACTGATTATAAATATCCTTTCTCCCCTACCATCCCCACCCTGAGTCACCTGTTTTCTTTCAAGACTGAAGTTAGTTCATACTCTTCAAGGTAAACCACACAATGTATCACTATGCAAAAAAATGTAAGGAATGTGATGCAAAAGAGTGATGGTTTTGCTTAGCCACTGTGTTTTCCAAGTTTGTTACCTACATATTTAATCTACCATACAAAAAAATAAACGATCCAAGTTGTGGAATAATGATTGAAAGAGAATAAGGATATTAGAGAGGCAATTTTTCATTTTGAAACCAAATTTAGCCAAAAGGGTGGCAGGATTGATTTCATGGTCTCATGAAGCAGCGCTCACAAAGGAAGAAGTGGGGGCTTTCCATCTAAAGAATTTCTGATTTCAGAAAGCATGAATGCAGGAACAGCTCCCCAGCCAGTGTTTTAATCATTTAGAGTCTGAAGAGGGATATATTTGTATATATAAACTATATATGAACATAAGCATAGAGACAGAGTATATATTCTTACAAATAGGAACATTACTGAGTCTTATAGATAAGCATGCAAAAAGATAATAAGCCTTTCTTTTATGTTCCTTAATGATATACATACAGGAATCCATTTTTCCTTTTTTTCTTTTCTTTTTTTTTTTTTTTTGTATTGTGTGAGTTTATATGTAATTAGTAGATAAGTGAGGTGAGGGAGATAAGAGTTTTATTTCAAGGTGCCTTTATTTTATGTGTGTAGAATGTATCAGGGTTAAAATGCCTGTATATAATTGAGCATTTTATTCACATTGTGTGTATGTCAGATTGGTTACTATAATTGTGTTCAAGTCTCAAAGGAACTTGGTTTAAAACCTTTAAGGACTGTAGTAAAATAAAGCAGGAAAGCAAGTCTTAAAAGTTTTCTCACCTAATGGTGGACAATATGATAAAACATCTCTTCACAGCTAAAGCATTCAGCCATTATGCTTCATAAATCCAAGTCTGTATTACTCACATTTATTTACAATATTTTGGGAGAAATCTGGCTCCCGACCAGAAATACAGTTTAAAAAGCAATAAATGTCAGAGAAAAAAAATCCCTTCTGTCATCAAGTGATAAAAGAAGGAGTTTGCTAAATATGTGGTGATGAATTAAAATATTACTAGTAAGACAGAGCCTATACATAACCTTGGAAGAGAAATTCTGGAGATGAAGAGATACTGTAGTACTCACTAGCTGTTCTGTAAATAACAAAATAAAACACTACAATGAGCCATCTGCTTGCTCTTAATGGAGACATTGGAAATTCCCATACTGTATATATTTATTTACTTTAAAAGGACATGATTTCTTTCCTTTAACCATAAGCAATTAGGAATATTAATTAAAATGTCTAAGGAAGGTATCAGAGGGGAATGGATTTGCAATAGGAGATTCTGAGTCTGTTCCTTGGTTTGTGAAAAAACAATTTAAAAATACTGGTTTGCCTTCCCTGATATGCAGAATGTGTTGGCAAAGTAACAAAATTATTCCTCTAAATACAGACTGATCTCTCTTGATTCAATGGGGCTATTTTTCACTTCTATTCCACAACAGTGTTTTGGAGGCAAAACTCTGAGAAAATTATCATGTTTAAGGCTGGGGTTCCAAAAATTCCTAATGGCTATTCCTAAAGTATTGCTTGCCCAAAGGTGACTAAGAGCAAAACTGCACTGATTGCTTGAATCCCACTATAACAACATTTGTTCATGTGTGGCAGGGAATGATGGAACTGCCTTTTAAATGTTCTTTTTCTTTCAGAGGGACTGCAACATACTGCCCTCTTCTCTTAAGATATTCTAAACACCCATAAACTTTGTTTAAGTGATCACCCAAATTTTAAAGCATGGATAATAAAGGCCTTCCAGGATCCATCAATATGAAATTTCTCTGCCTGTATTGCTTTCAGGGACCAAGTCAGTAAAAAAAATTCTCCATCCATCTGTTTGAATATCTTTCTACCATTTAAATACCTTTTTCTACTCTTCCCCTCTAGAAAATAGAGCGAAGGGAGTAGAAAAATATAGAAATTGATGGATCTCCCAGTTAGAGTGAAGAAATTCAGTTTGGTGTCTGTTCCTCATTGCCACAGGTCCTACATAAGGCTGGGGAGCTCTGTGACACAAAAGTGTCAACATGCCGTTAGCGCAGCTATCCCAGCCATGTCACACCAAGCTCTTCCTGCCATGGACCTGCTGGGATGAGCATGCCTGCTGCCAGGGTTGCAGGAGGAGGTGGGGATCTGAGGAAGGATGGCACCTTTTCAGTTATGGTCTTAGTAGCATACATGTTATCACCCCACTGAAGTACTTTTCTGTCTCTACATGGAGTTTTAGAAGGCAATATTCTTTGCTGTGATTACCTTGCCTGCATCCTACAACAGATGGTGTCTCATCTTTGGATGAGACAACATGGCTAAATGATAGCAGAACATCCCTGTCTTGCTACAGGCATGGTATTTAGACTTCATAAAACCCAGATCCTAAGGGGGAAAAGCAGAAAACTGTGAATAAATGCACTCGGCAACTAACCACAGGACTTCCTCCCGAACATGCTGGACAACCTCAAGCATGGCTGTCAGATTTGACAAGCTCTGTTTTGACGTGGATTGGTTTGGAGATTGTACGTGAGGCAGTTACCCTGCTGAAATGATTTTAGTGTGCATGAAACAATTCAATCTTCATAAGAGAGAATAAGAGGTAAATGTAGAAAATGTGGTGCAATAGTAAAGGCAAGCCAAGACTGACATTCCAACATGTACTAAACAGAGTATCAAACACTTGAAGGAAAGCTTTGTGCCCAAAACATTAAACACAGATTTGATGATGGTAGAACACATCTATCTGTATTTTCTGCATTCAGATTGAATGTTTTTATTGTTAGACTGGCAGGGAAAGCTGCCTCTTCATCTGTGTTTCATCAGGAAAAGCCGGATTTAGACACCTATTTCCAGTAGATGGGTCAAAAAGAAGAGTTCCAATCCTCCAGTGAAGCTTCAAACCCCCAGAGGAGTAAGTACAGAACAAAACCTTCTCTGCTGCACTTCCTATCTGCAAACTTATTAGGATGTCTGATGTGAGTCCTATCCTTTGATGCCTGATTTGCAACATACATATTTCAGGACTGTTGAGACAGCCCAGGATCAGATGTCAGAACTGCAAATTCCCCTTTATTAGCAAAACTACTGATTACTGAGGCCATATTGATGAACATTTCAGTGCCTAAGCTTTTGTGTAACTTCAGCCCTGTGCCACAAACAAGGTAAATGATGGAATTATGCAGACAAAATAATTGTCAGATTGCTAGCCTGCTATAAGATGGCAGGAGTATAAATACTTACAGGCATGCCTGATATTATTCCTTCCAATGAATAAAAGGACTTATTGCCTTAAGTACCTAAAAAAATCATGAATATTTTCCAGTTATTTTCTCCTGTAAGCAGTTTCTGCTGCTGTCACAGAGATAATATTGGTGGACAAAGGGAAAAATAAACTGTGCAGTAATGAATGTCAAGCTGGCTTTCATATGCAATCACACTCCATTAAGTTGAGGAATACACTGAAAAAAATATAAATGCCCATTACCAACAGGATCAAAAATCTGACAGCTTTTACACTGCCATTTCTGATACCATAGACAGGGCTGCTTTGACAGGCATTGTCAAAGCTCTGTCCCACAATACGGGCAATAGGACAAGGAACTGGTACTTTGAATGCTCAGACATGAAAAAGCCATTTAATTTCCCTGTAGGTATTGCTGAAAGTTGTTAGAGAACACTGGTTACTTTAGCACATTGGAGCCCTGAAGAATAATCCAAAAAGCAGACATGGGTTTGGAAAATTATCCTAGATTCCATAATTTCATCAAGGTAACAGTCAGAGAGTTACTTGAAAATTCAAAGTGGAAAATGATAGATTTTACAATATGAAGTGATTTAACACCTCTAGTGTTGATAGGAACAGGGTTAGGTGGAGAGAGGAAGTTAGGCAAACCTAAATTATATATGAAAATCTTTAAAAGAAATATTATGTAAAAATTTGAGTGGAAAAACATTACTGTTACAGAATTGTTTCCAGTACCTAAATGCCAAAAGAATGTAGCCCTCTTTAAATAAAGAAGAAACATTAAAACAGTTAAAAAATATTTGGATTTATGACTGTTGATGTTTATTCTTCTTTTCTTCTAACAGATCGTTAACTTAAAACACAACACATTTCTGAGTCTGCCTTGGTCCAGAAAGATACAGAGCCCAAGGGAATAAATGAAAAGAGCTCTTTCAAACTCAGATGGATTGTTGTCTTTACTTTCTTCGTTTCTTTAAATCCACCAAAACCTGTGGATTATTCCCTTTTTTTCCAGTGGTGCAATAGAAATCCAGTCACAAGTGAACATGAGGGAAGTGGTTGATGACACCCAGTTCATTGAATTGCTGCACCTTCAAATGAAAGCATTACACAGCTGGATATCAGAGCACTCTAAATATTAAATTATCACCACTGAAAGACAGTTAAGCACTGCTAGGGACGTCTTTAAAGAGAAAAAACTCTTTTCTGATCCTTCCTTTTTCACCTGTATTGCAGAAGGTGCTTCCTGTAGGAAAAATTCTATCATTTCATTGTGCTTTAATATGCAATATTCAAATAGAAAACATTTTTATGAAGTTATCAAAAATCTTCAAGTTATATTCCAAATAAAACCCCCAAACAACAGAACCAAACAATCCCACAGAACTGTCTTTAAAAGTACATAAATACACATACGTATAGAACCCTTTCCAGTCATAGAAATGTAGCCAAGATTATTATTTTTAAGTCCTTTCACTTGGCATCAGTTATGTGTACTTTCAATGTTGTCTTCACAGAAGAAGATTTGGTTTTGTTTGCGTCTTTAAATTGAAAAATCCATTTCTATTTTCCTTCTGGGAAAGATGGCTGGAGAACATTAATCTTTGAACAGAGAAAAAATTATAGGAGAAGTAATAAAATCAAACAAAACAGTAAATTGTGTAGAGTATACATCAAACACTTCTTTTCACCATTCCTCCTTAGACATAGAGAGGGCACAGCTATTGAAAATGGAATTGAATTGAAACAGTGAAATTATTGATACGGTTAGAAAAGATGATAAACTTATTCCTACACAGCTATTGCATGTTTTCCTGCTCCATCCTCTGAAGAAATTTTTTCTGGACATTTCCATAGAAGACATCGGCCTCCAGTAACCTGTTGGTTTGCACCAACTTTTGGGTTTTGTTGGTCTACTCTGAATCAGTTGATGTAAGCTTTTTTCCTAAGAAATTACACATGAAAATTTTTCTCCTAAGTATGCTTCACTATTTCCTCTGCTTCCCTGACTGTAACTACAGTCTTTTAGGCAAATCCTATGGTACAGTTCATCTAATACATTAAGATTATCTTAAGTGTTTGCTATTATCAGAGACCCAACACATTTTGTCAGGTCTTTGGCAGAACTTGAAAAAATCCTAAATTACAATGAGAAAGCTTTTGCTTTATGTGGTCCAAAAAGATCGATGACAAATAAAAAAAAAAAGCCTGTGCTGGAGTTGTAATTTAATGTATTGCTAACATCTGCTTCCTTTGTGTGACTAGGCACGCTTACACTTTTATTTGTTCTTTATTACCAAAAATTTTAGTTCTTCATATTAACTAGGTGTTACTGTCACATTTAATAAAGAAATCCTACATAAAAGAGCTCTCACACATGTAAGTTTAATGCTCCAATCTTCAGTTCCTTTCTCTAAAAGGCTATGAACCCACTTCTCTCACCTTCCAGGTGAAAGTTTGAATCAGTAAACTACAGGCTTATGTGAGAGCAAATGCTCTCATGACCTCTTATTGTGATTGTCCCACTTTAATATTAAATATAATATTATCATTCCATATTTAGTAGACCAGAAGGAGAGGGGGAACAAACACCTGAATAAGGCACAGGAAGTATGCTTACAGGCCTCCCTCTCTGGTCCTCACTGTATAGGATTGTTTCAACAGGACAGATGAAGACTGAAGAGTATTGCAAAGACCAAAGTTTAAAGTATTACATCAAGTAATGAATGAAAAATGTCCATAAGACCACCAAGAAGGGAAATATTTAAACATCTAAACCTTTAAATAATGGGAAAGTGTGCTAATGGATAATCCACAGAGGTAAGATGGTAAGAGTGGGAGGATATTTCTTTTTTACCTTGCTTAGAACAAACAAAATACCTAATTATCTTCTAAAGATGAGTCTCAAGTGGGAGAAGTAAGGACTGCTCAGTGTTTCAATTGTCTTTAAATTAGGCTAAGCATGTTCTCATAGTATTCACATAGTTACATTCTTAGTACAAACCAAAGACAATTAGTTACCTTCTGATGCGAAGGATGCAGCTGAGTTGGAGTCAATTTATGCAAAATTTACCCTAGGTAATCACAGGTCTAAGCGCTTAAGATGACCAAGGGCATGCGACAAAGACATTCAAAGCCATGCTATGTCACCACGTTCCAAGCTGGGCCAGCACAATGCTCTGGACTCCCAGATGCAGCAGCGCTCAAGGCTCCTGGCCCCACTGTCCAGAGGGTATTGAATGCCAGCTGTTTTGCAAAGCAGTGGGGATGCAACTCCCACCTTGGTGCCAGCTCAAGCTCCATCACAGCAGACATCAGAAGGCCTGGAGAGGTTTTATGGATCTAGTCCAAGTGACAAGAATATAGATATTGGTCATGATACTTCAGTCTGAAACTGCAGTTGAAAATCTGAATAGAGACTGTAATTATGAGTTCAGATCACCAGAATTAATTGCATAAAATAAAATTAAAAAAAAAGTTTTGCATTCTCTTTCAGTTGCTCTGTCAACTTGTGACTAAGCTCTCTAGCATCAACCAAACACAGGCTGTATCCTCGACTTGAGTCAGTTGATTTGGAGGTCAAGATTAAGTCAACCATCAGCCTCTCAAAAGCTTCTTCACTAACCTCTTTAAACTGTCTAAAACCTTAGCTTGTGTGCAAAACAAGTGATCAGCATAGTAACAAGTTCCTAAAGTAATGGAGAAGTAACACCATATATTTAATATGTGTCTAGACAATAGCAATAGTGTTAGTTTCTGAATTACAGCACAACAAACAGGGGCATATACAGGTTAATTAGTAATAAAGTTGAACTATTAAAGTGGATCTCAGTTAATTCATTGGTTTTCAAAGTATTTTAGGCTAGATGGAGTCTAGCCAAGCCTCCAAGCTTATGAAACAGTGATTCATGGCTAATAAGGGCAAATGCCCTAGAGATACGAATATTTGTTACCCCAACATGCTGACCTTTTCCCAAAGAGGCAGAAATTTAATTATCTCCTTTGAAAAGCACAATTATAGAAAAAGTCAAAACCTGATTTATATTCAGTTTTTGCATTTTTCACAGATAAATAAGAAGGGAGAAAGAGAAACTGAAGGAACATTTCCAACTACCTGAACCTAAATTAGTATATGTGTGCCCGTGTATTTTGGGGAACAGATTTCTTCTCCTGCTATTCATTCAAGTTTTGTCAGCTCTTTCAATTTTGGCTCACTTTAGCTCACAACCATATAACACAAAACCTTTCTTTACAGTGATGTCGAAACTCAGAAAACTGCTTTGTCTCTCTCTCTGTGTCTCAGTTCTGGTTGGCATCAGTCTCTTTACTGGCAGGGCAAATAACAGGGCAGAGGGGTCAGTGCACACCCCCAGTGGCAGAGACAAGCGTGTAGGTGCCAGTCCCAGATTCACCACCAGCAGATACCATCATATTGCCACATTGGCAGGTCTTGCAGGGGCTTCTGCTTTAACTCTGAGTGCAAATGCCAAATTATATGTGGTTGCAGTCAGGGATCTAAAAATTTAATTCTGTGAAGGTTTATTCAAAGAAGTATTTTTCATCTGTTTCTCTATACATGGAATTATCTGCATTCATTTTATTTCTTGCTCTAAGACTCGTCCAACTGCTAAAATCATGACACTGTGAAAATGTGCTGATTAAGTCAGCAACTGTCCATGGCTAAGGCATTGACATTAAAAAATAATAAAAAAGCCTTCTTAATCATAAATGGCAAACAAGCTGAATGCAGATTAGCTGGCACACTTTCATCAAGTATGCTACTTTTAGAGTGAGCTGAGGTTTGTTCTCACACAGGATCTCTTGGGAACATATCTCCTGTAAGATCATATCTTAATTTACTCTAGTAGTATTTTTAGCAATTTGATGTCTTCCTACCCCCTTTCCCACCAATGAAATAAATCATATTGTGGTCATTAAGTAAACCCATTCATCCAGTTCCATTTGCTATAATTCTGCCTGCTACTGTGTAGCCTAGGGCTATTGATCAAGCATAGCATTCCATCCAAGAGTGTGTATATGAGCATGTGTTTAATTAGAAACTTAATTTATTGCAGTGATAGCATGGAAACTTTTAGACACAGGAATTTTTAGTGCTTTTTTCAACTCTTATAAACATAGATTCCTTCTTTGATTGCAGACAGCTTATTTCATGCATACAAAAAAGATTCCCATAATTAAAATTAATTTTGAAAAATTTTCATTCCTCTATTATTCATAACATTTTCTTTAGGAGTTTATAAGCCTCCCAAAGATAGAAGCAAACGTTATTTGAACCAGTGTATGTCTCTGCAAAATCACAGAACCACAGACCCACAGGGATTGAAAGGCACCTACAACCCCCTGCTCAGAGCAGGATTACCTACAGAGGTTGTTGAGGACCATGTCCAGTTGGCTTCTTAAAATCTCCAAGGATGGAGGTTCCACAGCCTCTTTGGGCAACCAGTGATAGAGTTCGACCACCCTCACAATAATAAAGGGAAAGGTTCTCAGGTTGGTCTGATATGATTTCCCCTTCATGAATCCATCTGACTACTCCCAATCACCTTGTTCAAAAATGATTTTCCAGAGACCAAAGTGAGGCTAAGTGGCTCGCTCCCTGGATCCTCCTTCGTCAAGACAGAGGTGGCATTTGTTTTCTTCCAGTCCTCTGAAGACTCCTTTGATCAACACAATCTTTCACAGATATGGAGGATGGACTGACAGGGACAGGAAACAACTCCTTCAGCAGCACCTCATGGCCCACGGACTTGCGCATGTCCACATTGTTTAAATGTGCCTTCACCAGGTCTTCCTCCACCAAGGGTATGTCTGCCTTGCTCCAGGCTTGCTCTCAGGTCTCAGGGACCTGGGATTCCTGAGGGCAAAACTTACCAGTAATGATCAAAGTAAAAAAAGGCACTGAGCACCTCAGCATTTCCCATGCCTTCTGTAAACAGGTCCCCTGCTCCATTTTTGCAACAGATCCACATTCTTTCTTGTGTTGAATTACTTGTAAACACCATTTTTATTGCCATTCACATCCCTCATCAGGTCCATCTTCTAATGAGCTTTGCCTTTCCTAACCCTGTCTCTGCACATCTGGCCAGTGCCTGGATATTTATCCCAGGTAACCTGTCCCTGCTTCCATGCCTCATACACCTCTTATGTTTGAGTTTAGAAAAGGATGCCCTTGTTCACCCGTACAGGATTCCTGCCATCTTTGCAGGGCATGCAGTGGGCCAAAGGAACAGTGTGCTTCACTGGCATCACAATCACAGAGCAGCAGCCCGTTGTCATTTTCTGCCTGAAGCACTGATGGCTCTCATAATCATTTATCTCAGGCGCTGAAAGCCACATAACTATTATTTTTCCCCCTAGGAAAGCACCTCCTAGAGACTGTGAAGCCCAGCACTCTGCCCTCCTGCAGAAGGGCCCTCTCCTGTGAGGACACACGGCAGCAGTTTGCCCACTCCTGCCTTGCTGGCCGCAGGCTGTGCTGCAGGAAAGGGCTGTGCCAGCGAGGGGTGCCCACCTCACCTGTCCCTGTGGGAGGGAGATGGGGCCAGGGCATGGGCTGGGGTCGCTGCCTGCTGATCAGCTGAGCACAGAGATGAGCTGAGGGACAGCCTGAGCAAAAGCATAAGTGAAGCAAACAAATGTGATAAAAGATGCTGTAAGTGTGGCTTGAATAATTCTGTAAAGGGAACTGGTTAGTCATTGGAGTGCCAAAATCTTCGAAAAGTCACATTCAAGGAATGCAGAATTTTCCTCATTTCTTGGTCATAAGACAGCAATTCCAAGATCTACTACACAGCTAAAACTTAAGTCTAAAATAGGCAAATTGAGTTTTCATAAATTTCTTCTGGATTTTCAAAATTAAACTCCATGATAAACCACCCTCTCCTGCCCTCCTTCAAATGGGAATTTTCTCATTCCTTCCTTGTGAAAATCTTATTCATTGCCTATATTCCTAGTTATTTCCATTTAAAAATCATTATTTTCCTAATATTTTTGTATCAAATATGACCATGCTTACTGCAAGAACAGAAACAGCTCACTCCTCTTTTACAAGGCATCAGCTAAAGTGCTTCTCCTAAGATTAAAGGAAAATCCATGATAGCTATGATTTGATTTGAGCATTAGCAAGACATATGCACAAAGATGTTAGCACAATTATCTAATATAGTGCACACTAGTCTAATTTACGATTTTATTTTATTTATTTATTTCCAAGATAGACAGCATTTCATTAACTAATATTTCATTTCCAGTAACCATTAGACACTGTCCAAGAAGGTGACTAAGACAAAAGCAGAGATAACCTCAAGGTTCTTTATCGTCCCAAGTAACTGACTCCTGGTAACAGAAGCCACAGAACAGGGAGGAAGAACTTGTTCTCCTGTCAGGAATACCTTTCAACTTTATTTTGGAAATAATTGGGAATTACACCAATTCCTCTACATCCCAAGTTTTTCTCTGGATGTTGCATCTTATTATACTGTGTGCTGCTTCAAATATTAAAAAGAAACCAAGCAAAAAGGAGTCTGACTTCTAAATTTTTTCTATTTCATACCACATCATGTCCAGCGCTAATAAAGCAACTTGGATGTGGCAAAGAAATAAGATGTATCTGTGTGCTCTGCAATAGTTTGACAACATTATTTGCCATCTCAGAATCCTGGAAGATCTATTTCTTGTAGATGTTTAACATATTTTTTTCATCATAGTTGTGCTGGTTTAAAGGTAAACTGACAGGAGAAATGAACCCAGCTCAGGAGAGATTATAAGTCAGAGTTACAATTTAAAAAATATTACAATAAATGCAGTGACACAGAGAGAAATTGCTTTTAACCCACAAAACCCAGAAGTGTAACCCAGTGCCCTGGGGCACAAACACAAAGGGGTTTTATTAGTCCTTGTGCTGAGCCCCACATGGTTCCTCTGAGTCCAAAGCAAAAGGAGGTAAAAAACCTTGTTGGTGCAGATGATGGTTGCAGTCTGGTGAAGAGTGGTGTTTGCAGTTTGATTGAAAGTGGTGGCCTTCTCCAGTCGAGGTTCTGGTCCTCCTTTCAGTTCGATGAGTGGTTCCCTGAGGTCTTCAAACTCCAAGATTATGTACCCTCTGGCCCATGTGGGAGCACCCAGTCCCTCTCCCAGGGCGGAGAGTTCCACAATGGGTGATCTAACTTTGTGAGTCATGGGGTATTTTTGGAATCGTTGCTGGCCCATTAACAGACACATCCCCCCTCAGGCTGGGTGTGAAGGTGCTAATGACTCCCTGGAGGGGGGTTATCACACCTCTCATCTCACAGGTGTCTTTCACACCCAGCTCACACCCTGAGGAGTTGGGTGTGCCCTGGGCAGCTGCTGCAAATGGTCCATTGTTAATAGTTCTTGGGAAATGAAAAGAGGGTGTGGAATACATAGCTTTGATCATCAACGCAGTGATAAACTGGTCTCCCCTGCTAAACTAGGACAATAGGAAAAAAAAAGGCTCACGCAAAACTTTGCACTGAAATATGCAGATATCCTTCTCTAGACACAGAAACACAGTTTTCTACCACTAAACAGATATGTCTGATGTCCTTCTACTAGTTTAATATTCAATATTTTCCAAAATGTGTTCCAACTGCTGAGTTTGATTGGGATTTTTTTAAGGGCATATTGAAACACATATATACCTCTAATGTTTCCTCTCTTGCATTTGCTACCAGCAATAGTTGGAGCAACTCAGTCTTTGGAGGAGAAAGATCTCTTTACCACTTGAACCACTCTTTTCTAATTTTCATCTCCAGATGTCTAAGAACCTCAATTCAAAGAGTTCATGACTGAGATAAAGACAGTAGTACCATGGCACTTTAAAGAACCACTCCTTCGCTATGATAGTCTGTGGTTTTATAAGGAAGACTGAATCAAAAGCAATGTTGTAATGAAAAGGGTTACATGACCAGGACTCTTGGTTATGGAAAAGAAAAAAAGTTAAATTTCTCTTCCACTTTCCACTTTCTTACTATTTTACTTATTTTTCTTGCCTCATCCTCCACTCACAGGAAGCAACTCCATCACAGGAATATTTCTCCCCCAAGTCATACCTCCAGGTTAGGTAGCAGCAACTAATTTTTTTTCTATTTTATTCTTCAAATGTTCTTTTCTACACTTCCTCTGTTTCTTCTAATGACATTATATCTGTGCCAAAATTTTTGATTCCATAAGGTTTTTGCCTTCTCTGTTGTTACTTGCAATTAGCTTAACAACTTATCACTCATCCACAGAGGCTTTAAATAATTTATATTTCAGGTTTTGCTTTGCAGTATTTCCTCCCAATCTTTTTGCAAATTTTTTTTTGTCGTCCTCAAGAGTTCTTTGCTCATAAACACTGCCAATCTATTTTACTTAATACATTTCTGATTTTATTAAATTGGAACATTTACATGTTAATACACCTGTATTTGTATCCAAAACCCATCCCTAATGATCGTGGTACTTTCAATATCCATTTTACTTAATAAAATTCAGTCTGACATTTTTCCTTGCTGAGTTGCCTGTAACACATACTGATATAAAAATGAGTTCTACATGAAACTCTAGTCCTCCTTATTAATGACTGAATAAATTATACAAATTAAAATTCCCTAGATATCACTGTAGTCACTAATCTAATGCTCTCAGCTATCTCTGAATGTGCTTCCTTACCCTGAACCACAGGTGGTAAACATCTTTTTCTTTCCCCTCAATACTTCAATTTAAACCGAGTACATATTTCCACAATCGTCTTCATTTTTAATAATCCTCATCACAAGCTGAAAAGAGTTATTAACTCACACTGCCACCTTTCCCAATTTTCCTTACCAAATATTCTCATGCACAGAATGCCCTCCAGAGTCCTAATCTAATCACAGACAGCACACACTACACAATAAGAATTGACCCAGTGTTACCCTAAGTTTTTAAAATAGTATTAATAAAATAAAAGAAATACTTACAATCATTAAGAATGCAAAGACCGTTGAGACCTTGTATAGCCTTTATGTGCCCATATGTTGTTATTTGTAGAGCATTGGAACCTCAGTAACAAACCTGTGGCAAACTCTGGTAAGCACTTCAGAAAATATTGTTTAACTTGCTCACCCAGCAACTCTGCAAAGCTGTTGCAACAGCATTTTTAGTGTTCTGTTTCAATATCTATGTGTTGTTTTCTGGGAAAAGCCATGTATCTGTCTTATAATGTTCTGCTGGAGACAGAATTTTAAATAGATAAATGTTTAAATGAGAAATTTAATGAAAAAAATATTTTTTCTCTGAATTCTACAAAAAGGACATAATGCTTCTCCAATATCCTCTGTGAATTTAATTTAATTTTAATGCTGTTGTTTTAATTAAAAAAAAACCAAAACAACATGACAACCAGCCTCATCTTTCTCCTAACATCTGGAAACAACAGAGCAAAGTTTTTGGGCTTCAGAAGGTGATCTTCTTCTAGAACCCTGTTCAAAACTCCCAAATTCTGTAGCAGATTCATTGCTATAGACATAATAAAGGGAATATAAAATTGAATAAAAGCACCTGTAAGCTGCCACCATGTTGGAGACTGGTTCCTTTTATATTTGCACACTGTCATGAAAATCACTGTTGCTGCTTTCCCTCTCTCTGCTGTTGTGTCACTGCTTTTCCCCATATCCATGGGAGGGTGGACTGGAGCAATGTGCTGCTGATTGAATGCTCATCCACAGCTGTGGGCAGACAGACAAGTTATTGAGACTTTTTTAGGTTAGAAGCATTAATTTGAGCATCTCTCCTTCAACAGTTGTCAGTTCTCATGAAACTTGTAGAACTGAGATAATCTGTGTATTTCCGTTTAGTTAAAATTGACCCGGGGTTCAAATGTTAATCGAAACCAGAAAGAAAGCAAAGACATGGGACAACATGCAAACACAAACTTCCTTTTTCAGCAGGCCACGCTAAAAAGTAAGGAAAGTGAATTACCGCTGCCCAATCCACACTTCATTTTGTGCCCCAGAGGGTACTCCATGCCCCTGAAGTCAATTTTTCACATTTTTTTTCCTAAATTTAGTAGTGTCAAAGAAAATTATGGGTGTGCTCTGACTACTTGACCGCTAGCAGGAGTATTTCCTTACTGCTTCCCTCATATGCCAAAGGCCAGAAATCTGTGTCTTAGTGCCAGTCTTCAAGCACGTGACCAAAACTAATGGACCTTAAAGGATGGATAATGAAAAGTAAGTATCCAACCCAGGCATTTATTCTCATTCACCAAAAATGTTTTTCCTTTCCCTGTGAAATACCAGAACAATATTCTGGACGGTAAACTTCAAAAAGAAGTCAGATTTTTGCCTGGCTGAGAATGACTTGAAACTTCAGGATACACAAATGAGAAATTGCTATCTGGAGAACATAATTTCTCAGACTTGTGCCTGTACATAACTAAGAAAGGCATTTGAAAGCCTGGGGAAAAAAACAAAAAAAAACCCCAAACAAACAAACAAAAAAAGATAAGTTTGCCACAGTCTGATACTATATTGAGTGGCATAAGAACATCATTGCTCAGAGGAGCAATCTCATATATTATTACAGGAAAAAGTGCACAGAGTAAAGGTCCCTTGCATTTCTTCCAGAATATTTATAAACATTTTTCTTTTCTGTTTTTTTTTTCCTATGGCAGACTGTATACCTGACAAAAAGCCTTTCAAACTATCCTTTGTTTCTCTACCTCCTGCTACTTCAACATTTCTTTCAAGGTTTTATTTGGGACAGTAGTAAGTCTTCTGCTTTATTTTAGGGATGATAAAGTCTAGAAACATTAATAATGGATTGGGACAAGGCTAAAAAATATCACTGTGTTCATTATAAAACCCTGGCTGCCATTTAGTTTTATCATTCTTTATCTCATCTTTAGCATCTTTTCAGATTTTTTTTCTTCTAGCTCTTCACTTTTTCTTCAGACTTAAAATACACCAGTGTTTTAAAATGATAAACAAAATTCCTCTTTATTCTCTTTTCCCCTCTAAAACTCATCTGGTTGATGTGCACTCATAAATTTACAATGATTTCTGATCTCCATTTTCTTTATTCTTATCCATTTTAAAGCCATAAGGATCTTATTTTGAACTGCTTTCTGCAGCCACAACACTTAGGAACTTTCTTTTCTCCCTAAAAATAAATGCTGACATTTTATCATGATTATAGGCCCTCAACCAATTGGAACTTAGAAATAAAAATGTTCCAGAACTCATGGCAAAATAGAGTGAGCAGCACAAGTGTTCCTCCTATCCATCGTCAATGTGCTGAAAGAGAGATAAAAAAAAAAGGAAAAAAAAAGGGAAACAACCACAACATCCACCACAGAAAAGCACAGCTTGAAGAAACAGGCCAAATAAGTCCCATTCTCTTGAAGTGTTAGAGGCATCCCTCCTGTGAACAACTGTCTAACATGCACATGGTCCTTCTCTGACAACATCTTTTCCTTCTAGAAGGCGACTGGTTTGGATTAATACATTTATTGTGTATTTTGTGTCTATGCTCAGAAAAAAAAATGTACGCCCACGTTTATTTGTTATCACTATTTCATTCTATGAAAAACATACTGTTTGAAATTATTTGAATTACCAATATTATTAAATCATATCATGAGATACATTTGCTGTATCACTTCTGTCAGTAAGCCACAGGAGGAAAGGGGGGAAAAAATTCTTCATGCATATGTTTTAGGGACGTTTAGTTCTTGCTTCTCATTGTCTCACTTTTCCTGACTCCAGACAGAAACTCAGCAAATGAGCACTGACTTGTTTAGCACCTTCCAAATGTGCTGAAATGAGTTTAGTCACAGCCCACACAATGCTATTTAAATTTACTGCAGTCCAAATCTGCTCCTCAAGTGAGGGCTGTGGATCAAAGATCAGCCAGCAGGCAGAAGATATTTTATTTCCAAATCTTGCTTGCGGAAGAAGACAAAAGTTTTAATTTAGCAGGCTTTACATGAAATACATGTAAGCACCATACAGGTGGGTTTTACATAAAATACACATAAGGAACATAAAATGGGCTTAATCAAACAGCAGGATATACTAATCATAAAAGTATGATAGCAAATTTTGATAGCAAGGTGATTGTCCAGCTCTTACAAGGATTGTTTTGTAGAATATTGTTTCAGTTCAAGTCCACATTACCTGTTTAGTTTTAGACTATGCCATTAAAAATAATAATTCCCTTAAACAGGCTATCTAAAATGCTTTTAAGACATGTTTATGACATATCTGATGATATAATAAAGTTCATTTAGTTCCTATAAATATTCCTAAAGTGGTGTTTTTCGCAGGTTTTTCTTTTTCCAATCCAGGCCACACAGTGATAGACGATGCCATTAGCAGGCCATCTTAGCCCAGTTTCTTCATCAGATGTACATATTTTTAATTATTCTTTCTTTGTCAGAATGAGTGACATTTTCCTGGTTGCTGTACTGAAAGTGGCAGGCGGTTGATAAAGTGCTCTGTGGGCCTGTCCTTCCACACATCAATTCCTTGCAGTTGTACAGGTTTGCTTTTAAACGTTATAATTCAGTGTCAGATGAGATGTATGCAAGCTTAGGGGGCTTTTCAATAAGCCATAAATTCTGTGTGTGGTTCTTGATATTACTGTAAAGTTGGGGTGCCTTTACTCTTTTCAGCTCAACAGAGTGCTTTATTTTTTTCACATTCATCTAGAAGTTCGTAGTCATAATTTAAAACAAAACAAAAAAGAAAACCAACAAAACCCAGACTCAGAAGCACAGGTTTTTTTGTTTTCCTCTGCAATGAAATTTGTATTCTTCCCTTCAAACCAACACATGCACAAATCCTACTTAGGGTGACAAAGTTTGTGCTCCTCTTGCTTTCTGTCTCTATCCTAATTGGGTAGAATAAACATTCTATTAACCTGTGAATGCCAGAGAAGAAAACATTTTTGAGGGAAAAAAAAAGTGTTGGAAAGGAGAATGGGGAAAGTAGAGACCCAATGGAGTTTTCCTGGATCTTAGGAGACTTGCCCAAATTGACAATGGACAGTTTAGAAACAACCTTAAAATTCTTCTAAAAGAAGCTGCAAGTTCAATAGCAAGTACTAGTTAAGATCTTTTTGTAATAGCTCTATATGTACACTTGCTCTTCTACGCATCTGATATTATAAGGGTGTGATTTGCTGAAAGTTTATTTTGGAATACCAAGAAATTTACACACCCATTTAAATGTCAGCTCCCTGTCTTGACAGATGACTTTATACACTTGCTTTTCAGGACAGATTCTCTCTCAAACATATGACTGTGGCTCACACCTAATTTCATTATGGTGTGGATCCATTTTTATACTGCCCAACAGACAGTGAAACAAGCTGTCCCAGAAGTGGTATAGCTATGTTAATGCAGAGCTCTGCTAAGGTGGCTGCCTTTAAGCCAAGGACTTATTTCATTAGGATTAGCATAAAGACAACAGAAATGAAAAATCTATCACTTATCCATGCAGGTTATTAAACCTGTTAATCACCTTTGCATCACAACCCTGTGATTTCTCATGTTAATCCATGCAGTTATAGTTTGAACCTATGGCTCTGTTTTTTGTCCATTCTACCTATTACACAGCAGTTAGTATACCTAGACATTTTTTCACTGGAAGAAATTATAGTATAATCAAAGGAATCTCTCAACCTGATTTTCCCCAAAATTAAACAAGTTGTGTTCTGTAATGTGTCTCTTAAAATACACAGCATTTTTTTCCTGAGGGCTTAGCTTTATTTTCTCTCCTTTCTCTTTATCCTGTCTAACATTTTAATATCCTGCACTTGTTGGATCAAACCTGTGGCAGATAATCAAGCTAATATTTTTCAGAGGTAAAACTCAGACCTTTCCCATATTTGTAGTTCCTTGTGCAGCTGATGCCTCCATAGCCTGATGCCTTTTTGCCACAGCATAGCTTTGGGAGCTTCACTGCAAATCCTGTCCCTTCTGAATTGCTGGCCAGTAAAAAGCAGTTTGAAATGAAGAGTGTATACTTCAAATCAGTACTCTAGCACTACTGAATAGCTCTCAAACAATTTTTAGGTGAAATAGAAATCTTTTTGTTTGATCTAGTCCACTGATCTATTTTATGCACAGCTTCTATATCAGTAAAAGCATTAGCACATGTAATAGACTATGAAGTGGCAAGGCAAATTTTAAAAAGAGATAATGAACTAGTCTCTGTACAGACAGAGTGATTTACAGGTACAGATACTTTTTAGTAATATCACTAATAAAAGGTTTTGATGTTAAAATTGGATTATATCAGGTAAAACATTAATGAAATTTTAGTGTAGGAGCTGAATTTTACCCTAGCCCAAATTCAGGAAATGTGTCTTCCAATAGCAAACTAAAGTGTCTAAACTAGGAGAACTCTTGTTCTGTTCATGGAGTAAAAGGTTGCCCAGAAATTCAGCCCACCCAAAATCTCACTTTGTGTCTAGTCCATCCTATGGTTAAAGTTATATCATTGACAGCACTTACTCCTCTGCGAAATTTGTGGGCCCCATTTACAGTGGTAGAGAGAGACCCATGACTATCCCAGAATTTAACACCTCTCTCTTGGTTTAAAGGTCCATATCTGCACTGAACGAGATTGTTATTCCTTCAGGGTTTAGTTAAGATGCTTTGGGTGCAGCATGAGGAAACAGAGGGGTTGTTAAGAATGCAAAGGCTGCAGGAGTCACGTTGGAGGTGAGTAGAGAGCTGAAGGAGCCCAACCTGTTGGAGTTGCAGCCATATGGTAGAGGGGTGGTTCTAGGACCATTGCCCAGAGCTGCATCATGTTTTTCTCTCAAAAGAAAGTAGCTGATTTGCTGAGAAACACAGCTTTACATCAGGCATAATAAGAAGACAAGGAGGCAGGAATGGATCAGGGTGTAAGTTATTTGATGGTGTAGATTTAAATGTTTAATTTTCTTGGTATCCTATGGAGTATTTACTGTGCTTTAAAGACAAAACAAAACAAAAAGCCCAAACAAAAAAAAATCAGAAAAAACAACAAAAACCTGAACAAACCAACCCAAGCCCCCCCCCCCCCCCCAACAACAACAATACCAAAACAACCTCAAACTAAAAAAACAAACAAATTACAGAGAAATCCTGGATACTGATCCTCTGTTCTCTCCATGCTTAATCATTCTCTCATTCCTTTAGTTTGCTTTAGTCCTCAGCAACACACTGCCCAGAACAAGCCTACTATATTCTTGGTGACTTTCAACTGTCTCTTACTTTCAGACATAGGGATTGGTCGCTGGTCCTTTTTTTAAATGTAGCAGGAAATTTCATTTAGTCTGAGTGAATACAAGCCTATGGATTTTATAGTGATAATAAAATTGCTTCGGTTCTTGTATTGAAATGCAATATGGACTATAGGTACCCACAAGTTCAGTTCTCTTTTGCTGTACATATTTTTGCAGTTAAGCAGCAGAAAACCTAATAAACTTGTTCTCAAAAATTATTTTAAAAGCAAATTATTGCATCTACAGTCACAGTATATGACTATATTATTTGTAAACTTTCTCAGTGGATGTGATGTCTCAGAAAACCCACAAAAATTTATGTTATAAGCCCATGATTAGCTCAACATACACTTTTTTCTTTGGCATAGAGAGTCAGAAAGGTTTTTCTTTCAGTAAAGACCAATTTATTGCAATATGTGGGTAAACATTTTAAGCAAATATTTATCAGTTAATATTTTATCTTCTCTTAGCTTAGTCCTGATATGTCAGATGTCAGGCTGGGAGAGAAAGGCAAAATATGATCTATGCATATTTTAACTCACTTAAAATGCTTCAGTTTGCTTTTTCCCTTGGGATAAGTGAATAACCACAACTGGGCATGGCAGAAACGTGAAATCTATATAGGCTAGTCTCTCCATTAACTTTCAAAAATCAATTGAAATGGAACAACATGTAGTGGAACATAACTAAAGGATTTTTCAGATGGAGAACTAAGCTTCAGTGAAAGCTGCTGAATTTCAGACTTACAAGAGTCCAACTCATTCTTGAAAAATCACCGTAAGATTTTAGAAATCATATAGTACTTCTGGAAACTACAGTCAAAAGAAATATTCTTATGTTCTATAGTGACTTGTCATAAACAACAGCAGGAGAAACAGCCTAATTTTTCTGATATATTACAAATTAAGAAGAATTAGCAAAATAAAGACACAAGCCACAGCCATATCTGTTGGAATGCACAGAAGTATGAAACATCTGTACAATATACTTGTATTATCTAATTGTTTAACACAGTGATACACTGTACCAATTAAATACAGAAATTGTTTAATAATAATCCAGTAGGGAGAGCTAGAGTGTAATACTTTCGTCAAGCACTTAATGGCAAAGATTCAGACTGCATAATCAATTAGAGAAGGCATTGCTATTATGACATGCATTTCTGAAGGACCTCTCCAAAATGCCTAAGCTCTCTTATTTCCATTTTGGCTTGCATTGATCGCCACAAGGAAAGAAACTAATCTTTCCCCCCTCCAATATGAATCTGCTACTTTGCAAGCCACTCACTTTGCAGCTGCCTTCAGAGACACACAACCGTGTCCTGCCACAGCCTGTTGTCCACCCTGCACCACAATCATCTTGTACCACAATCCAAAGGCTAACACTCTCCAGAACAGTGACAACAAGCTGTCAGCTGAGTCAGTACCCCTTGGTATGTAGTCCCATTCTTCTAACAGTGAACTTTGCAAAAAAGATTGAATTTGGTCCAACCACTCTTCATCCATCGCTTGGATATAGTTGTAAATCAGTTTTAATTATTATGTTCCTACATGGTGTCATGTCAGCAGGGTGTATTGATTTGCAGCTCCCAATAAATGGAATGTTATTTGAATTTTGATGAAAACAGGATGTATTGTATAAAAATACTCTAGTTCATTACTTTCCCTTATTTGGATGTATTTTATGGCCCTCTGCATTTAATATAGCTATAAAGATTAGAACTCTATATGATAGATAGACAGATAGATCAATAGACAGATAGACAGACAGACAAACGTGTACAATGGATAAGATGGTACAGGCCGGGATTCTCCAGTCCAGGGCAGTGTTATTCCCCTTCCTGCTTTCTTCCCTCTCCATATGATTGAACATTATATTCTCACACGTCTGCAGTGTGTTAACAGATCTTCCCAATCTTTTCAGCTCTACTTGCATACTCATCTAAGAAATATGGCTCAGTTATAGCTACAAGACCTGCTTCATGAAGAAAATAATTTTCCCTGAGTTCTTGCAAATGCTAGTTGGAACCAGTTATGGTGTAGAGCAGAAATTCATGTGCAGAGCTGTGCTGCAGAGCGCTGAGAGGCAGGACACAGACACTACACAAAGGAAATGTCCTATAAATGTCTTGGCTCCAAATGATTGCTGAGCAGCCTGCACTCATAACAGCAGGAAAATTACTGAGTAGAGAGTGAAACAATTAAAAGCTGTACTGGGTCTGGCACATTCCTGAGATACAGAGGGCAACTGAAGAAATTTAATAATGCTGCACTCTGCATATGGCAACACTAAAAATATCCAGTCACAAAATTTATTTCTGTCTAACATTAGCCAGTTCTAAGGCACTCAGTTATCAGATTTTTGTGCATAAAATAATTGCACAGACATCTGGGCAGTTACAAGCATCTTGCAACAGTTGCTCAGAAGGTAGAGTGATTTTTATCCAAAAAATGGGGTTATCCAGAAGATAAAGACGGAATACAGTGATCTGTTAACACTTGGAAAAAATGATCCATGGTCAGAGATCAAATCTTGCAATGCTGAGTTGTGTTTGACAAGTGTTGTAATGTGATAGAAGGAAAATATTAAAGGTTAATTAGAAAAATGAGTATCTAATTCAACATGCCCCCTATGTGAAATATTTTGACAGTAATGAAACCTACACTGTCCACAGGTACCGCCAATCTTTCTGCCACATTATTGTCTGTCTACAAAAAATATAAATAAATTCTCTTTAAATTAAAGAAAATAAAAATTGTACAAGCCAAGTGAAAATTGAATTTCAAAATAGTATTTGCATCAAAGACACAGTTTTCCCAGGCAGAAATATATGCAACATAAGGTGATGTACAGATGACACTGAATACTCTTACTCTTGACGCAAGGGTAGTAATGGCATTCAAATAACAAAGCAATTGTTGAATAAAAACATGAAAGTGGACACCAGTTCATATTTTTCACTATAAAATAACAAAACAGAGCCAGAATTACAGGCACTCTCTCCTGTTAACCCTTTGTTCAAGAGAAAACATAAAAAAGCACATCTGCACCATTAGAAAATTATGTCAGAGTGATTTGGGGCTAAATAACAACAAAAGAGCTGAAACCTCACTATAATTTGTGATTCCAAGAGGTGCTATTACTTTGGGAAGGCTGTGCTATGGAGTGCAATGGGGAGAGATAGCAACTGCAGCTGTGCTGTCATAACAAGGTTAACCCACTGTCAGGGGAAGTTGTCAATCTAAATGGAGATATATCGTGGAGGAACCAGGCTTCACTTTCCCAGCCTCCCCAGTGGAGGGATACCATGGGAGCTGAGTCACTTGGCTTGCTCAAGGAGGTCTTGGTGAGACAATTCCCTCCACAGGCCAAGCCAGGTTGAGGAGCTTGGTCTGTTTGGGTTGATAAAATTGCAACTAATGGATTTATCCTTTTGCAGACAGAACACTGCTGAATTTTCAGAGGATAGCAACAGATTATCACAAGAGGATTATGCTTGTTAATTGATATTTCTGGTACATTTGACTGGAAAATGAAGGTGTCAGGATATGGATGTTGAGCTGCCCTCTGTAAAGATACTGTTGAAACTGAGGCTTGTGCTGTGGCACAGCAGCTCATGGGTGGAAAGTTGCTCAGCCCTATGTAAAACAGACTCCTTGGGGTGAAGAACATCTAAACAGCCAAGGCTTCTCAGCCCCCCACCTGTAGGCCACCCACCTGGTACGCCCTCACCTGTCTCTTGCCCTTCCTCAACACCTCCAGTCCTGCTGGTAACACCCAAGTGCAAGTAAAGGTGATAAACATTCCTCTCTCTCATATTTTAATATTTACCTTAGCACCTTTAATCCAAAATGAATAATATACCTTTGCTGATGTTTCTTTGGAAATTATGCAGCTTCAAGCGATCACATAGGAAATCAGGTCAGATTTAACTTGTAATGAAAACTGGTTAAAATTTATGCTATTCTTCATTTTTATTATTTATTACATCCTTGCCTGAGTATATTGATTTTGTGCCAACCTGTGTTCTTGTCAGAGTTTTTGTCACACAAATGAGCTTCCAGAAAGGTAATGCCTATATTTTATGAAATACAGTCCTATGCCATTTCAGAATGACCTTTTCAGTATTCTGCATTGTGATGGGTTGGCTGTTTCTGAGGCAGGGGTCTATTTCTGTCTACACCTTATCCCCTCAGCACTTGTGTTTTAAAAGTAATTTAAACAGAGGTTGCTATACCAATTTCTTTTCTTTGTATTGGCATGCAGAGTTTATAACCTCCTTTCTGAAAAACTGGTGAACTCTGGACAGCTGGCTTTTCATTGTACATGCCTCCATGCAGTCTCCATGTAGGAATGAAGTTTTAACTACAGTATTAATTTCGTATTAGAATGTATTAAACTGATGAGACTGTTTTGCTTTTGCTTCCAAGCAATTCTAAATATACATTTAAAACAGCACTATCAAGCATACTAATGAAAAACAGTTTACCCAGAACAGCATGCCTGAGCTATAGGTGCCTGAACTAGAAGGAGCAGAGGCCTCAAAACAGACACAGAGACATAGAGAGTCATCAAGGTGTCTCCATAGGGTTGTGGAGTACACACAAGATGCAGAGAACTTCGCTGACTAGGTCCTACAGTGCCAGGATGAGTCCTTACAGTACCTGTATATTTAGGTCAAAGAATTGCAGAATAAGAATATCATACATAGCAATTTCTGGTCATTCCTTATTAACTTTTCTGGCAGCAGCATAAGAAAAAGGCACAGCAAAGCTTCCTTTAAAGCATATCTGGTTCTCAGCTCTTCCCCTTCTTGCTCAGCATGGTAATAGTTCCTGCAGGATTCATGAAGGCATCTGTTCCAGTTAATCACCCCTTATCACACAGATCACAGGAACTGCTGACTCTTGATTTCTCTTATGACAACTATAGTATGTGGTGCTTTCCCCAGTAAAAAAAAAAAATACTTTTGACCTGAATATTTTAGAACACACAACAAAAGACTGTGAAATCCTGTATTTTCACAAGAGAATCCAACAGGTAAGATATCTAATAAGAATTCAAGAAGCTTAGAATTTTTGTTAGTCCCTACTATGACTCTGGTAATGCTCAGAGCCCATGCTCTGAGTTTCTGCTCCCCTGGCAGCCTTTCCCATCCATCTATTTCAGCCAGCGGTTCCCAGAAGCACGAGCTCAGAGGGAGCTGACAGCCAGCCAGCTCTCAACGCTGCGGTGCATGTGTAGTGACAATGACTCATCTGTGACAGATCACCTAGTTTTTGTGTGCACTGTGGAGACAATTTGTGTATGTGCAGTAAATCCAGCACATCCAGGATGTATCTGCCTTCCTGCACACGCTTTTGTCACCTGTGTAGCTTGCGCTGAAGTTCCGACATGTCCTGAACACATTGGATTTCAAGGTGTGTGGTGCTTTTTGTGTGCATTTGTTTCTGCCTGGAAAATGTGTGAGCTGTGAGAGTCTCAAGGATGTGCAATGGAAAAGCAATCCTAACAGATTCTTACCAGCTTAACTCCAGCACACCTCTGCTATGTGTAACCAAGGTGGACAAATTGGGCATAATAGGACATTTATTGCTGCAAAACATAAAGACTCCTTAAAACACTTAAAAAGAAACATTTTATCTGGGGGAACAACAGTGGGGTGAATAAAGAACTGGTTTTTGCCTAGCCTCATATAGAAGGAAAGTTGAGCAGAGCTGACTAACGTAGAGCAACTGGGGGAACTGTATCATCCACCAGCAGATACAAATCAGCATAGCACTCTTCACTCTCAGGTGGAAGTGCCCTTTGTGCAGCATCATGCCATGCCACCATCACTCTGGAACATCAGCATCCTGCTGCTTCTACTGGGGAGACTCTGCTTTGTATCAAGGCAAGCAGAAACACCCACAGAAGTACCCCAAGTGCTGCAAAGCAGGCCAGTTTGAGCTGATCTGCACCATCCTGCTGGAAATGGAAGTTTCAGCAGGTTGTGAGTTTGTCTGTAGCACAGGGTGTTACAGATTAGTCTATTCACAGTTTTCAGGGGGAAAAAAATTACTTTGGATAACATATTTTGGGCATAAAAAGGCAGACAGAACAGTCAAACCAATGAGGCATTTTCACCTCATGCATTCTCAGGCCGAAATTATTAAACAGACTGAACTTGAGTTCAATCAGTGAAAAGGCCTTCCTGTCCTGCATGCAGTGCTATGTGAAAGAATTCATTAAGTCAGAGGGGGAAAAAAAAGTACATTTCTCTAGCAAACAAGCAAAATTTGAAATAACATGCACTTTAGTCCCTGAGTATGTAGTTAGACCTCTGAGCAGTTGTCTTCACACATTTCAAGACATTACTGTAAAAAATTGCAAGAAAACATGAGCAAAAAAATGAAAGCATAAATACAAGTGAGGTAAAATCTTTTCTGCAGAGAACTAGAACCCAGAAAAGCTTACAGATCAAATAGTTTAACAAAATACATTACCATTTTGGATCCACGAGCATTTTCTTAGGAGAATTAAACATCCTCCTCTTTAGGAAAAGTTCATTTTAAAAGCTGTCACTTGTCATTCCCAATGTCTTGGAGGGTTAGTAGAGGTCCAGACAGCATTGCAAGTCAGAATTTTATTCAACATTTCCAAGTCATAAAATTCAGGCAAGCCTAAATGACTGCTTGGGAAAGATGGTTTTGTTGAAAAACATTCCTGAGCTGTATAAATGAGGAGAGCCAAACAGCAGGAACAGGGTGTGGAAAGCGGAAAGGCTGTAAGAAGTGCAAGCAAGAGAGTTTGTGAGCAACAACGGCATTATCCTGAGATCACCAACATGCGTACTACCAATAGCAAACATTCACTAGGGGATATGTAGTAGTTATAGTAAAACAGTAACATTTCATCACTGTAAACACAGCAGTGCTGATCTATCCCAGCTGAGCACCTGGTTTTTGAGCCCCCTTCAGATCTGCCATTGTAGGGAAAATCACAGCCAGGCAGACCTGGACATCATATTGGTCAAACCCAAATGGAAATTACAGTCTGTAAACTGCACAACATGCTGTAAGTAAACAAGCCAAAATGAATACTTACCCTTTCCCTGTGAGGACAATGAGGCACGGGCTTGTAAACCTAGAAATGCACGGTCTGAGCTCAGCTGTTGCAGCGTAGGATCCCATGGGCACCAACCAACACACCCTAGTCCTGTTGGCCTCTTGAGCTTTCGAAGTAGAAGATGTGGCACTGTCCAGAGGGTGAGTAGCCAGGTCAGTCAAAGCTCACCAAAGCTCTGAAGTGGATGTGTGAAACAAAAGGTGCCACATAGCCAAGATTTGCAAACCACGGCATGCAGTGATTTGGCTGAAGGCACACTGTCTGTGTTGTTCTTATGCCCAGCTGCCAAATCACATTAAAAAGAGCTAAAACACATTACACATCTCCTAATATGAAGTTGCCTTGAAACAATGGCTGGAGTTGTCCCAGAGATGCTATATGAGTATGGGAATTGTTCCATGTGATCCTGATGCATCCACAAAATAATTTCCCTACTAAGCTGTTCAGGCCAGCTGTGCAAAAGGCAAAATAGTCAGATGCTTAGGCCAGTAAAACTACCTGTCAGAAGCATGATGGGCACTGCCCTGTCACCCAGAGCTGGGTGGGCAGCAGCAGCTGAAGGATAGAGGATCCATGCTTGAAGGAAGAGAAGGCACTGAAGCACCTGGATCACTGCCTCCAGGGTTCCTCCCTAGTCCCACAGCAGCAATGTCAGAAGCAAGACAGAGTCTCTGAGACTCTCTTCTCCTCCCTTCACTGCAAATCAGTTTTCTCCATACTTTTGTTTAGCAGCCCAGTGTCTGTATTTGTCTTATGAGAAAAATTCAATTTCTGATCACTCTGGAGAATTTTTGGGAGCTTTAAACTAGTGGTGAAATTGTGCTCAAATATTCAAAATGCTTGCTGAATGGACAGAGGTAAACCAAAGATGTGTCCCCAGTATCATACCATTCATTTGTTCTGTTTGTATTTAAACTAAAATAATCTCACCCAGGATTCTTCCCTCCAGGCTGTTCTCTTTTGTTCTTGGGCATCAAGGATGTGAAAATCTAACCTTAGGTGCCCATATTTAAAATGGGGAAATAAGTATCATCCTTGCTGGGGGTAGAAGTGAGGTGAAGCCATTTGAAGATGGAAGCATTAAAGATTATGAGGCAGCAGGAGCTGTGTCAGTGGGGTCCCTGTAAGCAGCAGAGATCAAAAGAAAGATTTTCATGCTCTAAACATAACTATATGTTATGGAAGTGAAAAAAAAGCATAAAAAATTCTACTGTTATTTTCTCCCTGTCTAGACATTAAATACAGCAGAGAAGCCCAATATATTCATTTACCTAAACACTTCCTTATAAAAGCAGTTTCACTCCTTCACTTCTTCTAGCTGAGCTTTATCAGAGTGCTTTCCTTCTTTATATGGCTTAAATTGTTGATTTTTTCATCTACTTTTTAATAGAAAAAGAATAATAACAGGAAATTTTAGTCAATACCTAAGCACTTCTGTCACAAAGGGGTCTTGTCAGAGTTTCATTTAAGCAAAATATGAAAATTTGAACCAGCTGCAGATCTAAAATAGAAAAGTAGAGTATTTTACATACATATAAATTATTGCTCCATTTTTTCCCTCCACACATTAGCAAGATTGTCTCTTTATCTGGCATCCCATTGGCCCAAATTTCAAACAGGAGATGTGAAGACAGCATAGTTACTCACACCATGAAAATATCTTTTTAGATGTGTATATTAAAAAGAAATTGTTTTCCTGAATACTTGCAGGAGCTTCCAGCTGAGACAACAAAGTATCACTCAAAAGGGAACCTCAAGCTCTGCAGTTCTCAGGGCTTATGGCTACACCTGTTATCAGAACTGACATAACAACCTCTTTATTTTGGTACTGATGGTGATGGTGACAGCTCCTACAGTCCAGCCATTCATGAGTGAAAGAGACATCCAGTAGAGATGCCAAGTTTTAAAAATTTTAAGATATTCATAGCTCCCCAAATTATTGTTTTGATCTCAAAAACTGAAAATGTTGAGTTCTAGTCTGGGAGCAGAAAACTTCACATTATAAAGCTTCTTAGAACAACCTGTGAGAGCTGTAAAGTTGCTTAAAAATAATTTTAAAAAAATTAAGGAAACTTTGAAAAAAATTTGAGGGTTTCACACAACAACCTGACTCCAGGAGCTAACACTTTAAGGGGAAAATGAGGATCACAGAATAACTTACAATAAAATACATAGGAACATAGAGAACATAAATTCAGTACAGAAAGAATAATAAACGAGTACTGGTTATGGAACTGGAACATTGAGGTAACAATGATTAGAAATCCATGTGAAAACAAAGAAGTAAAGCTAAATAGCTCTTGTTTCTACCAGTCCTTTTGTTCTCCCATCCAAAGTGATTTCCAGAATAAAAAGACTGACTATGATGATGTTCTCTCTGTTTTGAAAGTGATTATCCTATGGGGAATATTATTTTACTCTTCCATATATTTTAAAAACTTTTTCCTTCTACATATGGATTGCAAATGAAGCAAATCAGAATTGCTAATAACATGCCTTACTTAGCTAAGATTATGCCAGGTCAGCTCAGCAACAGAATGAGTCCAAGAACAGTGGAACTGGAACAGAAATAGATGCAATTATTCTGTTTTCAGTACAGTATATTTGCAAGATACTGCAAAGAAATGAATATTCAAAACAAACATGTCAGGAAAAAATCCCAAATCATCCTTATTAAGTAAAGAAAGCAAACAAAGAGCCAGTAATCTCTGTAAAACATTAAATTTCATTTCTGACATCAAGGAACTGGGTGAGGAAAAGGAAATATCTACTTTTGACAACTGAAGGGAAAATGTGATAACTAGTGAATTCAATGAATGAAGTGAACTGTGTTTCATGCAGCTTACACTACCCAAATCCAGTTCAGAATATCAGTGAAACAGCCTGATGAGTGTTCAGTGGAGTGTGTGAAATAACTTCAGGGATTTCTGTCTGGAAGTTACATCTGTGAATTCATGTTAGCAAAAATAAGTTATAAATAATTTAGTTTAGAGTAAATATTTTTAGCTCAAAATAGAATGGAATCATAGAATCCAATGATATAAGTTAATTCATGGCATATAGTTTGGTCTACCACATGCAGATGTATAATAAGCACACATTGATGGCCACTGTGTGAAACTCTCCATCATTTTACATTGCAACCCCACAGGTACCTGCCGTAGGCACCATACTGCATCTAGCCTAGCACTTACACAGATGGTACCTCTCCTATCTCATTTTTCCAGCTTTTCTTCCATTAATCAGCAACAGACATAGCATTCATCACAAAATTAGATGTACTCAGTTTTATTGAGTAGGGCAATACTCTATCCTTGTGCATGACCTTGGAGATATAACCATCAGAGAGGTACTAGCTCTTATTCAGTGGGTCTGAGTACACCTATAGTATTCCTTGGCTGGAGCAAATCTGACTGATTATGGTCTGTCAGCCATGGTGAATTTGAGTAAAGGTGTAACATATTACAATTGGTAAAGAGGGTTTTATTCACCTGAAGATCCTAATCTTATAGTGGAATTTAAAAACCCCTTACATGGTACACATAATTTTTACTCATAATCCAGCAAAACCAAAATTAATGCCAGTTTCATGATGCTGTTGAGTTGATAAGCTGTATAGAGTCTCAGAGAA
Organism: Pithys albifrons albifrons; assembly: GCF_047495875.1. Lineage (NCBI taxonomy): Eukaryota > Metazoa > Chordata > Aves > Passeriformes > Thamnophilidae > Pithys > Pithys albifrons. The sequence continues at coordinate 108,230,699 of NC_092458.1, read as the reverse complement.
CAACACTTCCTTCCACAAAGAAGAAAAGAAATTTTTAGGTAAATATGCCAGCACTAAGTGTGCAACAAGATGCACAGATGACTCCTCGCATGTTCTGCTAAAGCTTCAGGATGGAGGTGTGACTGCCTCATAGCCTCCAGGTCCTCAGCTTCATCCACAGCAAAACAGACTTTAAGGCACAGAGAAGGTGATTTTTGGTCAAGTTTTTGCCAGATGGATGTAAAATTAAATGCCTTCAGACAGCAGGGCAGCTCCTTGCATTGTCTCTTGAAAAGGCTAGTTGAAAGTTCATGGACTTACAAAGAAATTTTCTGAGCATATTTTGAAACTGATATTCAAACTAAGTTTACAAAATGCAGAGGGTTTGGGTTTTTTAGCATTAGAAAGGATATTTCATTGCTCTTTACTTCAGTGGGGCATTATAACTTGTCAGTTAATTATCAAAGAGATTATAGGAGCATCTTTGATTGTTTCATTAACTATACCAACAAAGCTTGCTCAAATTTATTTTTATACACAATTTCCATGACAAGGCTATGAAACACAAGGTGCTTCTGTCATTGAACTGTAGTTTCATCATTCCTTTGTTCCATCATTTCAGACATACACTGAACATCAAGAGCCAATCTGAAGCATAACTGGGATATCAAACATAGCCCAGCCTTTCATACAGTAAAAATTCATACCTTAATACCCAAATCTTTCAGTGTTCCTTGTAGCTTAGCTCCTGGATCCTTGTAAGCCTTTTAATGGGTATAAGCTTGAAGCTTAATTAAAGTTGGGAAAATGCCTTTAGAGCCTTGAAAAATTTTGAAGGATAAGAAGTTCTTTTTGCTTTTACTGTCAGAGAGATGAGAAGATGAAAAGAGGGTATGAAGCTAAGGAAGGCATCATGAGGGGCCGTGGTTAACTTTAGCCCTCACCTCAGTCTGCAGATTTAAGTCGGGTTATGGGTTCAGTAGAAGACAGGAATATACTTAAGCACAATATTTGCTCATAAAAGTGGCTGGGGTCAGGGAAATGGCCCCTTGTAGCCCTCCCATTCACTTCCACAGGTGGCCAGAAGTTTGAAATGAAAGACCAGAGGTATCATACATAAGGCTGCAGGAGGAAGAGACACTTGGCAATACTGAGAAGAGAAAATTGGGCCTAATCATCTCCCTTTTTTTTTTGGTGGTCCTAGTTGGACAGGATACGCTGCTGAGATTTTGGGCTCTGGTTTAGTTTATAAGTTAGATTTAAGACTTAATTTTAACTGCCAAGATATAACTTATTTTGAGGGCAAAGTTTCAGTTTTAATAATTTGTAGTCTTTAAAATTAAAACCAGGCTCCTCTCTTGGATCTTATTTTATCTGAATGGGAAGAGGAGCTTGCCTGTAACAGTAAATTGGGCACAACACCTATACAGCATTATTTTATGGTTTACTGTACATTTATCTTAGTAAAGTCTGCATCTGCATTACATTAAAGCTGAAAGCAAAGACACAAATGAAACTCCAATTCAGACCCAAGCAACAGTCGAGTCAGCTATGAGCTGCTAACTGCATTTGTATTGATTGAATTTACATTCTGGAAATAATGAAACTACTTCTGCTGCATTTACCTTATCATGATCCCAAGCAAGGCAGAATTATTATGTAAAAGGAAACAGCAGCACAAAATGGTAGGTTCTGGGAGAGAAAAAACTAAAAAACCACAAAAGCACAACCCAAGTACAGAAAGCCTTTTGCTCTTTTCCTCTCTTGCTCCCCAAAGCTACATAATTTACTCCCAGTCCATAAGGTCCTTAATTCTAGTGTTTGGGATGATGGATGGCTCTACTTCAGCTGCAGCAAGAGAAGATACAGCAATGTATCACTCTGCAGGATAAAACAATAGAGCGAACAAAGCAGCAGGACAATGTGGTGGGCAGGAAAGCCAGGGGAATTCTCTGCTGGTGGGAAAAAAGACAGCCCTACACCAGAGAGTATAAAACACAGCAGGTTGGCTTTGCAATCATTGGGGCTATGCTTGTTGAAACCTGATAAACAGGGGTACCAACAACTGGAGAAGGGGAAGGTGTTTCTGCTAGGGTTCTGGTGTTTTTACAGGACTAAAGACTGTAGCTGATGTGCCATAGCCTAAGTTATGATGATGTATGTAATTTAAACTGTTTGAAAGTGAATTGGGTTAGTTCATGGTTAATCTCCATGAAACTCAGGTGACTCTAAAGTTTACCTGTGAAAACTACTGTTGCCTAAATCATTCTACAGCAATCAATTAAAACATTTATGTTTTAATGGAAGTCAGTGTTCAGACTCAAAACCAATAAATCAGCAATTGCTCTGCTACAACTACCATAGTTCCTACCATAAAACTCAGCAACAATGGTAGTAAAAAAAAAAAAGAAATGGTACTACTAAATATTACACTCCGTTTTCCACAAGAAACAAAGCACAAGTGATGGCCTGAGGAAATTCTGAATGCTGACGTGAAACAACTAAAACAAACAAGACACATCCAAAGTATATTCATTATTTATGTATGTTTTCAGCACATAATGCAGTAATAATGAATTAATTACAGTTTGTAATTTAGATGATTCAGGCAGAATATAACTGGAGAAAAATAACCACAAACAAATAAATTTACATAATACACATCACAAAAGTTCAAGGGCGCTTACTAATGCCTACAGGAAGCAGAAAATATTGAAGCTCTTTGATTGAATTAAATACTGCAACAGGACAAGTTTTTCATCTTTTTACATAAATTCAGGTTCATCATCAAGAGAAGCTCTAATGTTTGGTCAGTTAATCATGTTTAGACTGCTTACTGCTCAAGCTTTCTCTCATTTTCCATTGTAAAACCTATTGAGTTATTTTGCTGAACTTTAAACAGTGAAGCTGAAAGGGCTTTTTCCATTCCAGTTAAATTCTTATAGAAAACATCTCTACCATTTCTATAGTAAGGAAATGAATAGATAATATTTCACCCACCTGAAAAACTCTGTGACTGTTCTCTGAACAGCAACGATGCCTGCAATTTTTTAGAGCATTTTTATGAAACATGGAAAGGGCTCCACTGATTACTGGTTTTCTCCTTCACTTTTCTTCTGCATTTCAACAACAATTTACATAAATAAATGTCATCTGCAAATGAAAATGTGAGCGCAGTTAACTAAACTATCTGGAAAGTGCAGCCTTGCAAAGCAAGAGAGGAAGCTCTCAGAGGATGACACTTGTTCTGGGAATCGATCAACAGCCTTTCTGCAAACCCCTTGCAGGGGAGACAAAGAGAGTTTCATGTTCAAGGTGGAGAGGAACACCATGACCAGGGCATGAATGCACATGCCTCTCACTCCCTGTGTGCTCCAGGCAAGCCGTTGACCAGAGTTAACTGAACGTTTCTTCTTGGAGACAGAGCTGATTAAGAAAAAAGTTTGAGCCCTACAGTTGCAGGTTTTCTTGCTTTAACATTCAAAGTAGCAATAAGTACTCTCAAAAGCCAGTCATACATCTGGAGCTGAACCCCAAATACTTTATACTTTCATCTCTCTGAAACAGCTCCCAATACCCCTCAGTTGCTGCACAGGCAAGATACATTCATTATTGTCTCTAAAGCAATAAAATATTAGAATGGTGATATGAAAGAAAAGCCCATCAGGAATTAATAATTTTTTTGTTTTGGAGCAGAGTTTTAATGGTCTGCAGTTAAGGAGAGCCTATGACCTTGTATTGACCATGGAAGATGAAACAAAATATTGAATTGGCAAGGGAGAGCTGTTAATTCTGTACTCTGAATAAAGAAAGATTCTGATGGACATACTCTATAGCTTCATGTAATTATAGAATAGTGTATTACTAAATACATAGAAGGACCAATCTTGACCTTTTTTGTTTCCTGACTTCTGAACACTGGATTTGACAAGTTTATTTTGCTTTTGTAAGTATTCAAGATAAATGTTCATATTCAACATGAATATTCAGAATTCCAGAGATATTAAATTTTAAATTAAATATCTTCCAGCAGAGACTGTCCATGTTCTGATCTCCAAACCTGGTCATGCCATTTTTACAGTTCACATTTTGGTATGAGACCAGGTACAGGGAAAAGGCAGAAAGAATTACTATCATGCTTTTTTTTCAACAGGGGAACGGAAATCAACTATTATCTCTACAGTTTAGAAATGAGAGAAATGAAAGAACATGCATAGTATAATAAAATATAATATAAACTAAATAAATATAGCACAATAATAAAAATATAATCAAATAAGAGGTACGAAATCAAATGGCATGGAGAAAGGAAAGAAGAAAACATTTATGGTTTGTAATGAGAGATTGAGAGGGAAGTCAGTGACAGAAAGTATTACTCATGCTGTAATTAAGTGCTGGAGCTCATTGCAGTAACATTTTTAAAATCTGCTTAGTATATAAATGAGAAAACAAGAAACAAGATAAAATGAAAAAAAAAGTGCCCATGAGTATCTATGAAACATGATGATGTAACTGAAACTTCTGATTCTTCAAAGTACAAACTACAGTTTTCCTGCAGACAAAGGGCAAATTTACAGAATTTGGAGACTGTTCTGGAGCAAGTTTTCCCCATGTTTTCTGTTTCTTAAGATCTTTCTCCAAGCACTCATAATCTGATCCTGTCAGAGACCAGAGCGGGGTTTAAGGTACCTTTAGTTTGTTCCTGGCTGCTGTATTTGCTACATCATATCCCTGGAAAAATGTTTTAAATTTAATGTGCTCTCAGCTGAGCTGGCTTCTGAATGAAACAAAGAATACATTCACTTGAACATTATAACAACATTTCCCTTAACTGAGGAAAAATATCTGCTATATTCATGAACACCTCAGGTTGTTTTTGTTGGTTGCTTGGTTGTTTCTTTTTACTTCAATATGCAGTATTTCCATTTCATACATGAAAGACTATAGATTTTTCTGCATTGCCAAAAAGTCTCACTTTACTTGTGATATGAAAGGGTTAGCAGCTACAGGGCTGACTAAAACTTTTTGAATACAAGGCATGTATATTTTACCAGGTGATTGAAGGAGGTCAGCTCGGCTCCAGCCCGCCTTTCTTTTATTTTTCAAGTTGTCTATGGGTTTTCATGGAATAGATTCGATTACATGTTGTGGAACCAAGTGTGGTCAGAGGTTTCTCTGGTGTTTCCTCAGGGCCAGAAGTCCTGACTCCTGCTCACTGCTGCTCACTTTGCTGTCAGGCACCTGCCGTATCTGACAGCTGCGTGCAGACACCAAACAGGTACAGCCCTTGAGAAGAAATTGGTCAGGCTCTCAATGTATTTTTCTAGGTTTTATTTTAATTCCAACAAACAGTTAATGTGAGATTTTAATTCAAACAGCTCCTCTTCCAAAGGGCTTTGACATTGGGCAGCACTCTACATGCTCTCAAATCCCACATTAGGCTTAATGCGCTCTGAGAGGTGGCGTGATCTGACATGACTCCAGAAGAAAGAGATGGGAAGGAAAGAGCTGATTGAAGTCATTAGTGGAATTCTGAATCCAGCAGAAAAGAAAGTCTCACACACTCCAACTGCTCTCTGCTGTCACTATGATTATTAACTTCATGATAACAGTAAGGTTGTAAGCAAATTTGTAGCCCAGCTGGGGAAAAGATTGGAACAGAGTACATTTTTTTTCCTCTCTCTCATTAAACATTTCAAATACAACTGAGAGGAATTTTAATATTTAAAAAGAAAGGTTCAAACCCTATTTATTTCTGGACAGCTTATTCTAACACCACCTCAGTTTATTTTTCCTCCCATGCATATCTAACAAGGAAATATATGCTCATAGTTAACTCTAGAAATCTTTTCTATTTAATGATTATGGAAATCATTTAAGTCTCTAAAGCATTTCCCCTTAAAGCTTCTCTCCTCCACTCCACTCTGGCCTCATTTTTCTTCTCATTCTGATATTGTTAAGAAAGGCAGACAAAATCTTTTACTGATATTCATCATAAAAATACAGGGTTTCCTCCTTTTCAAAAGACATGCCTCTACTTATTTGGCCAAAAACCATCACCATGTATCAGGCTATTCAACTCAACAGAAACCTATTGCAGTTGAAGGTCATGCTGTTGTTTTACTGTATGTCACTGCAGTTCCAGCTGTACCACAGAAATCCTCCATTTTTCCAACATGATCGGGCAGCTTTGTGAGCTGAAAGAAGATAAGATGTGGGAAGGCAACATTTTGAGAAGGGACCTGTTCCCTAGTCTGTGAAAGCACACTGGTGAGGGATACCAGTGAGACTGAAAGACTGATGTAAGCAAGAAAAAGTTCAAGATATCAGAGGGTGGAGGCTTCTTAGAATTAACAAAGCCACTCATTATCTTGAGCCAACATATATATTGAAGTGGTGAAAAGAAAGAAATATATAACAAAAGCAAAATTATTAGCTTAAATCTAGTGCTAATTTTTGACTGAAAAGCTTTGTTTCACTACTGGAATTATTTTATTTATTAAGGGTAGAAGTACCTCTGGTAAAGCCCCATTGAACACACTAAGCATAAGGATATTTTATTTTATTTTGCTTCTTTCAACACAATAACAAGTGAGGGAAGAGAAGAAATATTCCCACTGCCTTTACTAAGGCCAAGATTATATTCAGAATAGCCCCTTAATTATTCTTAGCTAGCATAGTCACTATTTAAAAATTCCACTCAATAATTTAGTAAGAAATCTCTTTACAGTTACTAATTAAATGCTAATAGCAGCTAGAGCTTACTAGACAAGTATAACACCATTTTCAACCATATTTCCTCCTTGAATATCATACATATTTTCTCCAACATTTGGCTAGGCAGGTGGCCAGCAGGCACTGTCAAGATAATTTATGTCTCTTGTTTATTTGAATAATTAAAGTAACAACAGCACTGGAACCCTGCAAGTTTTGCACAACCTCAGCTTACACATCACTTTCCTATTCTTTCTACTCTTGTTCTCTCCTCCCACAGAAGAAATCCCATGCATGAGGAGGCTCCTAATGAATCACTAAGGTCCAAGCAAGTAGATTTTTGTGAAAGGAGCTAATTTCTCTACAGTTAAACAGTGAGAGAGCTCCCACATCAGCTTACGAATCTGCCTGGTGCTTCATTTATCAAAGCCCTCACACCCACCTCAGTGTTTTCTCCTTCTCCAGGGAGCTCTGTGGGTATCCAGCTTCACCCAGCTCTGCTGGTCCCGTGCTCAAGCAGCATTTGGTGACTGACTGTGGCTGCACACCTGGTATCTGTGAACAGGTCCAATTTTCCTACTTCTGAAGGAGAGAGGAGCCAAACTGCAACCTTAGGAAAGGAAAGCAGTAGAAATCAATGGGCTCTGAATTGCACTTTAACACTCACCCTGTCATGCCTTCTCTGAGACTGCATTTGTCCACACGTGATTGCCTCTGATGTCCACAAGATCCCTCCTGGAAGTGAAGGAGCAACTGACTGTAGTCTTGGTTGATTCCTGTGACCAGCTAAATTCTACTCATTTTGGTCAAAATATTTGGTTGAGCTAAGAGACATGACATTACTGACCGTAGCAGCTCACAGCTAGAGTAACTCACAACAAGGCTAAACTCTTGACCTGTCTCTACATATTTTCTTTGTTGTTATCTTTCCTTTTCTAGACAATCCATAATTTCCCCATGTTTCAGGAGAATTTTCTGAGATGCACATGGTACATGGATATCTCCCTGCACTATAGAAATGCTGCTGTCCTTGCAATGCAGCACAGCTGCACTTGACTGATGCTTTTTATATCCCTTCTACACCTTTTCAAAATCCATCATTTGGTTTTAAAAGATGAGAAAATAAAACGATGTAACTGAAGGGGTTTTGGTTTGGGTGTTTTTCAATGTTTATAAAATAATTAGGAGCCCCAGCTCCTGCATGCACAAGTGAGGGGCAGTTTGAAGCAATAGAAATTGCTTTGCAGATAAATACATTAGCTAAAAGATGTCTGTTTTTCCCTGCTAGGCACAATTATTTTGCACCAGTATGGGGGAACCAAATCCTTGTCATATTAATTCTAGCATTATTATTTGTGTTTTTTGATGAGGAATATCCAGGACTGAATTGTAAGACAGCAAGTTCCTTTAGTTAGTAAAAGATTTTAGATTATCATGTTCAAAGAGTTCCTTCTGGTACACTTTTTCCTCAATATATATCTTGCTGTGAATTAATGAAAAGAAAAACAAACAAACAAACAATACAAAAACCCCCAAACCTCACACAAAACAACCAATCAATAGATAGTAGTTAATGTGATACTCCTCATATGACAGTTTGATCCTTTCTTCCAATTAAAAATAAAGGACATGCAGAGAGAGGTTAGAATATATGGACTATTGCCATTCAGTCATTCAATTTTAAGAATCAGACTCTTCCATCCATGTTATCTGCTGATTCACATGACTCAATATTTTTCTATTTATAAAAGGCAATATTTTGAAACCATACATATATTTCTTTGGAGAAGTACAGAGCAAAATCAGACATCAGACATACATAAATGAGATGTTAAAATATGGTAAGCATATCTGACAGTTCAAAACACAAAATTTCTTTGCTGTCTCAGTGAATTTCTGAAAGGGAAAATAATATTACCTGCTTTATTTTAAATTGTATTATGAGACAGAAGACTTTTGTTCTATAGCCCTGGTAATCTTCTTGCACTTCTACTACTAGAAAACCTTTCTTTAGTGTGGGACATTTCTTGACTTGAATTTGACTTCTTTCAAAATATCAATCCAGCAACAAAAATCTTTCATTCTGGTAGGCTTCTCTGTTTTCAGAATATGTGCTGTCATGTTGGAAACCCTGATACCATCTCTCTAAGCTTACAACTGAGTATAACAGCCTTGATGCTAAACTGACCTTTGCTTTAAGAAAATATATTTATTAAACTTCTCAGCCTGATTTACCTTCTGAAAAAAAACAAAACAACAAAACCCACACACACAAACAAAAAAAAAAAAAAAAACCAACCAAAAAACCCCCAAACCCACCACACTACCAAAAAACCTCTCCAAACACCTAAAAAAACATCCCCAAAAACCAAACAAGAAAGGAAAGGAGGATTGAAAAACACTCAGTTCAGACAACTGGAATGACATTTCTGTAAGTATTTCTATTTTTGGTATTCTGCCTATAGCTCTGAAAAACCTACTCTTTTCAAAGTGCAATTCATTACTAGCTGTTGCAGCTATTATTGTGGAACAATCACAAGCCCACTTATTCTCTTCCAGAGCTGCTATAATTCAAAGTTGTTTACATACATATGAATGTATACATTCACATTTATTTACATATATATATATATATATATATATATATATATATATATATATAAAATTCAGAAAGGGACAATGTCTCTAATTTCAGTATAAATACACTTAAAATGTAAAAGAGGAATTTAAAAATACATATGGTTACAAAAAGAGTCTCTTAAGATTAAGATCGCAAGGAAATCCATTATTTTAAAACTGAGATTCTGCCATTGTAATCTATTTAATTGGAAAAAAAAAATTTATCTCAAATGCAAGCAATCTTACAGTTTTGCTAGAAGCAGACCAAGTGCCCTATGTCAGTTCAGGGCCCCATTTTGTTCTTTCCATTTAGTAAGCAGCAATTACAAGGATTAGAGGCTAAGGCTCAGCTCATTGCCGATGATAGGTGTTTAGCCACTTCCCTGACACTGCCCTGGGGCACACAGACAGGTTCCCATGGGCCCCAAGCAATGGGGCTTCCTCCACCAGCAGCACCAGAGCAGGTCCATTCTGCTGATGCTGCAGCTGCAAAAGGCACATACCACAGGTGATGCTCATTACAGAAGCTGTGGGGATACAAAGGAGAGCTCGGGTTATTGCTGATGGTGGAGTGCCAAAGGTTAGTGAAAAGCTGGATTGTCTGCTGGACCAGGGTAGATAAGAACACAAAAGGGCACAGAAATGGATTTGAATACAGCCACTTATCGGTGTGCCTTTTAAACTACATTATGCTCTGTATAATTGTGTGCTGTTAGCACTAATATTGGGAGTCTCCTTTTATGAGTGTACTAATTTATTAACATCAATTTGTGTCACCATTTTAGCAGATCTTCTACCTCCCTCAGCCAAGGAGTAAGACACCAAGTCAGCTAAATTCAGACTAAATTCAAATGTCTCTAGTTCTTTTCAAACAAATACTGCTTTCTGCTGATGTAGCTCTCTGTTGGCTGCTGTATTGTTTTCTCCACAATAAAACAAAAAAGCACATATAAAACAAAGATGTTTATGATTTGGAATAAATTGTAGCTTTACTATTTTTTATTACTGAAAGCCATCCAATTATTATGCAAAAGAATGAAAAAGGGATCATTTCTATACCATACTGTTAAATTTTATATAGAGTGATATGATAAAATAGCCAACTGGGACAGTGGGTGGGGAATGGGAAGAATGCCAGATTTTATTTATGTTATGTTTATAGTTAGCTATGTTTATCCTTTTTTGTCAGTTAAAGGAACATTAAATAGAATTATCCTGGATTTATGGTAAGTAATAAAGCAGATTTTTTTTTTCCATGAATGCTCAATTAGATTAAAGTATACAGTCACAAGAGCAAATATGCACCTATTTACGATTCTTTTCCTGAGGCCATCTTCATGTTCCTCTCCTGAGACTGCAAGAGTCTGGAAGACTTTGAAGAAAACAGTATATGTGTTTACTGTACCACATGTGCAAGCACAATGCAAGGCTGATAGGACTGAAACATGGAGTTCAGAGATCACAAAAGAGAATGGAAGGGTACAAAAAACTGTTATCACCAGACCTAAAAACACTCACCAAGTGAGTATTTCTGGGCAAGAACTAATGCAAATAAATATTATCTCGAAGGGGCACTCACACTGCATGGTATTTGTGGGGGAAGACTCAAACCCACTTTGTTTTAAATTTGTGCTGACAGGATTCACTTGTGCCCAGAAGAATGAAAAGTTTTGAAATCTGTGGTAGAAGGCACCTGATGTCTGACTGTGTTTCACTGCCATGGACTGACATTTTGCTCAGAAGGGATCTGTCACCTAAAGTCAGGGGACAGATTTATCTCTTTTCCTAGCACATGGTATTCTTCAAAACTCTTTTAAAATGTGGAGATACTGTTTCAAACCACACCCGGTATCCTTTTTTCTTACTTTGTGTTCTATTTAAGAGAACACCTTTGTGAAACACAAGAAATGAAAGCAGAGTCAAGTTTCATGTTTTTCAACAGGGTTAAAACTGCAGTTCAAGTTTGGGGTTCCAGTATTTGCTGTTGTGTATGATAATATATAAGATAAAGGGGGAAAAAAGACCAGTTTGAATCAATTAATCTCAAATCATTATGTGAGGCTTGTTCTCAAATACTGGCTCAGTCTATTGAATGGCATTTTTTGATTAGCTGATAAAATGTCTATCCAGTGCTGTCATGAAAAAAGCAAAAATCCAATTCATTAAGATCATTTTGTGCTGCCTCACATGGTGTCTTCAACGTAATTTTAGACTGGGCTTGTTGCATAAGGACTTCCCCACACGGCAGTTTTCTTTAGGAGCACAGTGATGCTTCTCAGCTCCAACACAGAAATGCTGCCTAAAAGGAGTTGTAGCTGGGAAAATGCCAGACCTCCTGGGACATAAGCAAGACAGGTAATTGATGGTGTCACGGCTCAGGACTCCGAAACCTGCTGTTTCTCCTCATTTCTCTTTAATCCACAGCAGAATGTAATTCATGCTATACTAATAGCATGGATTATATTATCACAAGCTATACCTCCAAACAGACTCTTCTTTCTGACAAACAAGTGCAGACTTTGAGGATTCTGCTTCAGCTTTATGCCAATAAATTTCAAGGCATAAACTTCTCTGCTGTTTTATTCCTGAATTTTTCATGGCTATTTTTTCCTTCCTATGTGCCTTACAGGTAGATGCAATCAAGTAGCTGTTGTTCAAAGTTTCATTGTTCATAACTAAATAACTGAAACAATAGGACAAGTTTTAGTAATCATTTTGTTTGCTCACTTTGGAGAAAGTTCTTTTGAAAAATACTCTTGCTGCAGATTTTTTTTAGTTCACATTTGTTAGAGTGAAATGTGTTCTTTTATTATTGCCTGGGTTGTAAGTAATTGAAAAGAATCACTTCAGGTCAGTTTTACTCATCTAGTACAAAAAGGTAATATGTATTACATAGACAAGTGCTACATACTTCTGCTATTCATTAGCTGTGAGTTACTCAGTGGCATAACCTTACATGATTTCATTTTTCTTCAATGAAGAAATATCTTTGAAGTTTGTGAGGCAAAGGTAGTTGTGGCCTTCAAGTACTATTCAAAGCCAAGGAGACTACCAAAGTCTGCATACACAGCACTCATTGAAAAATGCTCAGACACACCCAGCGTCAGAAACTGTTCCACGTGTTACACAGCAGTAACTTGTTTCAACAATTTTTTCATGTTCAAGGTACATAATCCTCCACAGTGTCTGTCTGCAACTATACATACAGAATCACAGAACCATTTAGGTTGGAAAAGACCTCCTACATCACCAAGTCCAACATTTGACCAATTGCCCCCTTTTCAATTAGACCAGAGAACCAAGTGTCACTTCCAATGGTTTCTTGAACACTTCCAGGAGTGGTGACTCCACTATCTCCCTATGCTTGATAACCCTTTTGGTGAAGAAATTGTTTTCCTGATGTTCAGTCTGAACCTCCCCTGTCACAGCTGGAGGCTACATCTTCCCATCCTGTCACTAGTTGCCTGGGAGGAGACTGACCCCCACCTTGCTACAGTCTCCTTTCAGGGAGTTGTAGAGAGCAATAAGGTTTCACCTGATCCTCCTTTTCTCCAGTCTAAACTGCCTCTGCTCCTTCAGCTGTTCCTCACAAGTTTCACTCTCTCGACCCTCCACCAGCTCCATCACCCTTATCTGGACATGCTCCAACAGCTCAATGTCTTTCTTGACTTGAGGGGCCCAGAACTGGATATAGCACTTGAGGTGTGACCCTACCAGTGCCAAGTACAGGTGGGCAGTCATCACCCTGGTCTTGCTGGACACACTATTTCTGATACAGACCAGGTGCCATTGGCCCTCTTGGCCACCTGGGCACACTCTGGCTCATGTTCAACTGCTGTCAACCAGCACCCATGGATCCTTTTCCCTGGGCAGCTTTCCAGCCACTCTGCCCCCAGCCTGTAGCCCTGTAGGGGGTTGTTGTGACACAAGTTCAGGACCTGGCACTTGGCCTTGTTGAACCTCATACCATTGACCTTGGCCTACCAGTCTAGGTTGTCCAGATTGCTCTGCAGAGCCTTCCCATCCTCCAGCACATCAACATTCCTGCCAAACTTAGTGTTGTCTGTGAATTTACTGGGGGTACACTCAATCCCTACTCCAAATTATTAATTAGGATATTAAACAGGACTGTCCCCAGTAGTGAGCCTTGGGGAACCATAGATTATCCTACAACCCATAGAAAAAAAATACAGAATCCCACAGAAAATAAAATCTATGACTAATGAATATCCTTTTGTATCTGAAGTACCTACCTCTGCCCTCTGTGTTCCCCCAGCAAAAAGCACCAGGGCTGTTGACATTGGCAGGTGCTGTATTTCTGTCTCCCCTCCCTGCCAGGATGAGAGCTGTGCCATCCATGGGCAGAGAGACTCCTGCTGAAGCAGCCAGCTTTGTTACAGAGTTAATGCCAGGCACAGTACAGCACGTGCCTGTTCAAAGCACCTGCGGGGTTCTCCACTCTTCTCTGCTGCTCCTCAACACCAGCAGTTGTGATGTTGGGGGTTGATGCTGCGGGTTACATCAGGGTATTTTAGGCATCTGTATTGTTTGGCTTAGAGACGAACATCTCTTCATAGTGACTGTAAATAAAACACAGAGCAAACACTTAGGGAACCTAGTTTGCTGACACTGATGATTTCTGTGAATTGTGCAAAGCATATGTCTCAAATAGCTTAATACTCCTGCAAAATTCCCCCCTTCACCAGAGTGACAGTATCTGCTGGCTTCCCAGAGCTCAGTGGTTTGGCCATTGATAAGAGACTAAGTTAAACAGTGGGAAAAAGGTGGAGAAGTTATGCAGCAAGGGGTGCAACGGCCAGTCAATAAAAAAGCTCTCTCTCCCTCATCAGTGATTAGTCTGTCTGTTACAAATACTTACAGTGCTTTTACCAAAGAACAATAACCTGCACAAAACTTATTTGTAGCCCAGGCAGTTTAACCAAAAATCTAAGCCATCAGCAAATCCTCTTTTAAGTTTTAATTTAATTTAATCTTCTCCTCAGGGCATGAAGTATGCTCAGGAAGAAACTGTTATTATATTTTTCATGAGAGAGGAAAAAAACAAAAAAAAGATTGGTGAGACTGATGGGGCCATGGGGCAGCACTGGGGTGGAGGCAGGGGGGGAGCTCAGTGCTGTAGATGCCTTCAGGTGAACCCTTGAGAGAAACTGCCTTTTCGGCTGATGGCACCAGAGATTGTGGATGGCTGGAGACAGATCATGAAAGCCAGATATCAAAAGAGAGATCAGAGAAAGCTATTAAAATGTACATTTATATTGCTAAATATTTTTTGGATTGCTGAATTGAGACAGCTAGCAAACAGCACATCATGAAGAACATTGATTGAAAAGCTCACTGAGTTGGGAAAGAATTTTTCATTTCATAAGTCATTTGCTGTAACCATTCCAAAAAGTCAGCAGATTTTTAAAATTAATGAGAGTCGTTCTGTGATGAAGTCTGGCTTGATGGCCACTTCCTTCCTTGGGTTTTCTCTGGAGAACTGAACCTCATCCTTTTGTGTCATTAGAATCTTTCAGTCAGTAATGCTAATTTGTTTGGCATGTATACAGCATGAGAATACTCTTATCCTGTTTATAAAATCCCATACACATGCAATGCTTTCCAGAGATTTTAAGTCCAACTCCAAAGAGCTTTTTCTTAGGAACTGATGTTATATGTTGAATAAATAGTGGAGCAGAAGGATTGTCATAAGAAGAGGTTACAAACAGCAACAACTACATTTTTTTTCACTTGTGGAGATCTGAAATTCTACTATTTTTAAAATTAAT
Organism: Pithys albifrons albifrons; assembly: GCF_047495875.1. NCBI lineage: Eukaryota > Metazoa > Chordata > Aves > Passeriformes > Thamnophilidae > Pithys > Pithys albifrons. The sequence continues at coordinate 108,215,598 of NC_092458.1, read as the reverse complement.
ACAGTGTTTTATTTATTGATTTATATCCTAGTAGCTATCTAAGTCTTCAAACAAAGGATAGAAATTCCCATGTCATATTCCACTTCTGATGAGGAAAAACAGGCACTGGACAAAAAAACCCCAGCATGTCTGTTACCCATAATGGGCATTTTCATTATTTTCCATTGATCACTTTCCAGTACTAGTTTTAATTTCACAGTAAGATATCACAATATACATACTAGTCAAGCCAAAGCTATTTCAATAAATACCTGGCCAAAAATCTGATTTTCTTAGTATGCTGCCAAACACTAATTGATTTTAGCAAATTTTAAGAATCTAGACATGCTTTTTCTTATACACGATACAAGCATTTGTTTCAAAATGAAAGCTAACTGAACATAATTTCAATAGTTACTTCCTCATAGCAGATAGAAATGCCACAAGAGTATAGGCCTTCAGCTTGCTGGAAGTTTTCTTTATAATAAGATCTGGAAAAACCTCCAGAACATAACATAGAAAGGTGTGAAAGTCTAGCAAATAATAGTTAACACCTAACATTTGCCAGGTTGTTGGAAATCAACTAGTTACTAATATTCTGCTGAGAAGCAGCAAGGGCTGTAAGAACAAACCTGCCATTAGCAACCTGAATTGTTGTCCTGGAAGAGCTACTTTCTCTCTGTTGCCTGTAAGAGAAGTCCAGATGACAACACTGCAGATAATGTAAGTCAGATGGAATAAACACCATCCCCAGTCACTTGTGCATCACATGCAATCTCACTTACACACAGCTTTGTCACTGAAATAATTGCTGTCCACAGCCTCACGAGTGCTGGAGATTTAATTTTCCTCGTGTTTAGTAAAACATTACATGAACAATAATGTGTATTATGACATCCTGCTACTGTTAGTCTTGCCTTTTCCTTCTTTGATTTAAAGCACCAGGAAAAATTGTGTACTGATTTGATCAACTCATTTGCATATGCATTTTACTTTGCAAATTATCTCACTATTCCAGAGCTTTAACCAGTCTGGACCACAATCCTATAAAAGTCACAGCAACTGTTTTGTTTTTCACATGAATGAGCTTTTTCCAATTCCTGTATTTGTGTCTCTTACTGAAACAAATGTAATTATGAAGAAAACAAATTTCCATGACAATCATTCAGAGTTGTAGTTTAATTCCTACTGGTTTAATATAAGTTTCAACTTCTAAAATTTATTCTGAATTAAATTTAAATGTCAACAAAAACAAAAAAAAAGAAGATTTTAGCACAATTTAGTCCACAAATGTTCCATTCACAAAAATTAACTCTTTCCAATCCACTTTGTCAGCAGTCCGTTTTATATTTACATATCGCACAATTAGGAATTTGAAATCTAAAAGTTTCCTTTAAAAAGAAAACTTACAAGAGGATATACCCAAGGGCAATTAACCTTGTCCAAAATCAACAGTCCTCTTCTATGTATTTCTATTTACTTCTACCTCATACGGTCTTTTTTCTGAAGAAGCAAAGAATAAATGCCCCGAAAAATATGATTATGGAAACCCAAGCAGAGAAAGACAATAGAAGTGTGGAAGAGTATGGTTATCAACTGGTAAGTACAGAGATATACAGAGAACTTGCAGATTTGAGTCAAACCCAGGATTTTCAGAGGTGGTGCACAAGAAACAGTTACATAAAGCAATCTGTAGGACTCCTGGCAGCTGCATTTTTCTGGTTCATCTCATCATAGTGTAGATGCTCTTCTCAGCTCAGACTTCCTTGTTCATACTTTCTCTGGGAGCTGCCCAAGTGCCCAGGATACTCAGTCCTTAGCAGTCAACAAGATCAAGGCAAAGGTTTAGAGAAGAAAAAATAAAGATCTGCATGAAGACAGGAAGAAAATGGTGCAGTTCTCCTTCCTCAAATTGCTGACACTCTTTGGGTGCCTAATACCTCTTTTCCCCTCTGCTTCCTCACAAGCCTCTCTGCTACATCACGGTGTCTCTGGATCACACTTGCTTTCAGTTGCTGCACCTTCCACTACCATTTCTACACCTGATCATTTTATTGCCAGCTCTAAGGGGAAAATTCCCCCCTCCCCAAAATTCATGCACTTCTGACAGCACAAATCTCACTACAAAATGGCTTGGATGGAAACATAGTGAATTTCTCTAGGATTGCAAACACATGAGCTGTTCTGACCAGGATCCAGTTCCTCCTCATTTCAAAGGTTTCCCACAGTTTTCTCTTCCTCCTCTCTCACTTGAGGGACCCTGACTGCATGTGACCCTTCCTTGTTGCCTCTGCATCAAGTTCTTTGTTTGGGAATATTATCTTTTTAGGCAGTGGGAACTCATTCCTGATGAACATCACCTTGTTCTGAAAACTGCAGCATTAAGTTCTGTGGCCCTTCCTGATTCTTCTCTTCTCCTTATGACCCTGTGTCTTCCTCTCATTCCAAGCCAGGTCTCTTCACTGGCCCCCTTAGTGCAGGTCTGTGCCAGACATGCTGCTCCTAGACCCCCCCTTCTCCCCAGTCCAGACTGCCTTTTATATGGAAAGCAGTTTCCCACAATTGCTCCCGAAGTTTCTGCTCTCATTCTTCTCCCCACCCGGCTGTCTCCACCCTGTCTCTCAGACAGGGTCTAATCCCCTACTCTTTGTGTGCACATAGACTGTAAACTCGACATATACGATGATGATACTGCCACGTATTTGCTCAGTTCTATATGTCATTGCTTTATAAAGGACCAAAACCATTGCTTTGCCTTCAGAACTATTAGTCTATTCAGGTAGCAGTTCAGATGCTATTTAAATGACAATTGGTTTTGCAGAATATGGCTTCCAAGTATTTTAATTTGATTAGAAATCAATCCTTCTTAATTACTTTTACAAATAATTCCCATTTTCCAGCTGGAAGTAGAGATAAGCTTGTGTGTATATATATTTTGCACTGAGACGAAAAAAAAAAGAAAAGGTTCCATAATTCTATATCTGATAAATTGAACAAAAGATAGAAGACAACTTTTAAAGAATTTAAATCAGATCTGATTTGGGAAGTAATCCCTAAAAAAACACTAATCACATTAGCAGGAAATAATCTGTAAGGAGTAAAGCAAATGAAGTGCATGTCAGAGCAAGTTTTATAATTTGGGGTGTAGATAAGTGATTATCCCAGTGAGATGACAGCGTTAAAAAAAAAAAAAATCAGAAAGAACTCTAAATTCTCAGCAGGTGTCAAAACCCAAAGATGATCTTATTTACTATTTTACAATAAAGATATGCACATGGTTAGCTTAAAGGTATTGGTGAGATAGTCCACAGTATGCTAAAACCAGGAAACTGAAGTCAATTTTAAAATCTTTACCTCTATACTACTTAAAAGCCAATCATTTGAAAAATTACAAGAAACATTAAAATACTATAGTGCATGTTCAAGTTTTTGCCCTCACACTCCCAAATGTGATGTTAAATAACTCTGGAGGAGCTATAGAAGAAATAACAGGTACAAAAGTATTAAACTTTAACCACCTTTAAAAACTAAGTCAACTACTGCTGTTTTTTTCAGTTCTGTAGTGGAAATAGTGGAAGCAGCTACAGGTCACACCAAGAACAGCTATGGTGAGTGTAGTAAAAGAAAGAATGGGACAGGGAGTGGCTGCAACCAAATATATCATAGAAAAATGATATCTCAGAAGGTCTCTTTTCCTATTGACTAAAAATTATTCTTTAAAGGAAGCATAAGTTATAATAAATCTATATAAGACTTATGTTTCTGTTCTCCTTACTCTGATATATATATACAGAGAAAATCTTGTAGATGTGTTTAGACACATGGAGAGAAATGAAGGCAACTTCTGCTCATTTATTGCTTTCAAATTTTTAAATTTGTTGAAATTGCTCATAGTGTTACAGGCAGAAGGTTCCTATACATCATGTACAACAACCTGTTATAGCTTGGAACATGGGTGATATTGAATGCTCACCCGAAGCAGGTGGAGATCTTTTTCCAAGGCTGACAAAGCACAAAGGTATATCATCTACGTACAAAACTATTTCCCTGTTGCAACACTCTGTCAAATGCAGTATAAATATAGCTCCAAAAAGGACGTACAGGCTATGATCATGACCTTCTGACTCCTGAGATGGTAAGAAGGAATGGCAGATGCTTCTTGTCTGTTTCCACATCTGTCCTCCACAACTCACTTTATTGCCAGTGTCTTCTCTGCCTGCCCAAGGGTTGTCAGAAAAGCCCGATGCAGTCCCAGTCACACAGAGAGAGAATTAAACAAGCTGCATTTGTGGAGAAGAGAGAAGCAAGACACCACATCCCGTGTTTGCGCTGTGAGCTGACCAAGCCAGCATAGAGACCCTCATCACAAAGCTGCTCTGAACTGTGGATCCCTTCCACACTTACTATTACACCAAGTCAGACATTTGAGATGTTTGCTTCTCCTTTACTTCTACTGGGATTAGACATTGACTTAAAGTAAGTTTTTCTAAGATTTAAATTAAATGCAACTACTTAAAATTCAGTGTCAAATGGGGCAGCTAAAATAAGAAAAATCAGAATAAATAAAAGTTAACATTTGTACTGCCAATGCAAATACACATTTAACAGTTGAACCATACAGTGTATTCAGTAAAACACTCACTTCCTAAACCTCATTGAAATGAACAGGACTTAAATATATATGCCTAAAGTTATGGATTTGTTGGGTAATATTTACCTAGTTTCCTAGTAAGTATTGGGGTTTGCCCAGTAACTCAGCATATAACATACACAGGGCACACAATGAATCTTGAGTTGTCTAATAATTAAGTCTCTAGACCAAGTTACTTCATTTACTTCAAAACTGCAGGGACTTTCCATGTGAATAAAGCAGGCATTTCTGGAGGCGCTCAGATCCAGGTGAACAACAATACTCTGCATACATAGTTTTGACTAAAGGTGTTCTCTGGACAGACAAACTAGAAGGAAGACCTTACAGCCCAGCCCAGCCTAAAGCACCTGCCCCTCAAGTTATAGAATTATAGAATGGTTTGGGTTGGAAAGAACCTTACAGGTCACCTAGTTCCAACCTCTAAATTAGATCCAGTTGTAGACACCTATTGTACATACATACCCCTGACTGTCTCCATTGGAGACACTTCAATCACAATGGTTGTGTTCAATGTATCTCCTTTGCTGTGTGGAAGAATAGATTTTCAGTGCTCATTAAAGGAAAAAATAGATTAGGAAATCTTAAACAGTTCAGAAATAGCTATACTCTTATTTTTAAATTGGAAACGCCACTATGTTGAACTACAATGTCTCTGTATTACTGCTCTTTAAAGAAGGGATATAGGGGCCAAATTTGAAGGTTGTTTTGTGTTTTTGTTGTTGTTGCTGCTGTTTTTGTTGGGGGTTTTTTTCTTAAATAAGTCCTGACACGGCAAAAATTGAAGTTAAGACACATGTCCATACATATATATCTGTATATATGACATTTTTTTTTAATATATGAAGACATGATCAAATAGATTTGCATTTTCGTTGTTTTGCTTTATGGTAGATGTATTTGCTTACAGATTTTGCACTATTCAGTAAGGCAACAAAAGCAAAAAATTACTTCATCAAGTCAGTCACTGAATGAAAATATGAGCATATAATTTCATTTTTTCTCTTTTCTCCAGCTGGTTTCAGCACACTGAGACAGTTTCATGTGTTCTTTGAACTCCTAAAATGGCTTCAATATAACCTGACACAGACAATTTCCCTCTAACTATAAAGGAAATCAAAATACATAATGCAGAATCATTCAGAGCTGCCGGGATCTTAAAATCCCATGCCCTTTAAGAAACTTTCAAAATAAATGAAATGTTTTATTAATTCTAACAGCTTAATGTACAGAACTAATAGAGGTGTAGTCCATTCATCATAAAAATCTTTGTCTTCTCCCATAACGCATTAATTTCTTTATACAGACAGATTGCATGTCTATGTTTGTGTGACACTTTTTTCCCACTCAGATCAATTCTAAGACCTCTGAACTAAAGAAAATCATCTTTCTAAATGGAATACTAATTTTAGCTAAGCTGCTTTTGAAGACTATGCTCTTTTTAAAAAAGCCAAAGCTCCATACAAAAGGTAGCGAGAAGAGGGAGAGTATAGCTGATGAAATGCAAATGAGGCTTTTCTCAGACAGCTGGCTGCTTTGGGATGACATGTGTGATGAATGGCTCTTAAAACATGAGCAGGCATCAAGCTCCAATTCAGTGTCAGACTGGCAGAAACAGCAGCATTACTGGATGCTTCCTTTAATTAATGCAACACTTCTGCATTAGTCCGGACACTGCCGATAAATGGGGAAGGACTGATATCAGTGGTAACATCAGAAATCTTTCAACCTTGAAGCTGGGATGCATTAGCCAAAAGCTGTGGTATCGTAAAAGGTTTAATTGTATTTGTAATGTACCAGTGCACCATGACAAAAATGGGAGATAGTGTAGGCAGGACAGAGTAAGCCAGTGATAAATGAGTGTGAGTGAGCGATTATAAAGCAAGGAGGAGTGTGAAAACAGACAATAGACAGCGAAGGGGAAGGGGGCAGGAATGGGGGGTTATGATAGCAACAGCTACTCTAATGTGAAAAGCAGGTAACGAGAGAAACCTAGTTATAGTTTTGAGCAGGGCTACAAGCACAAAGCAGTTTAACATAAATCTTCCCTGCTAAATAGATTTCATTGACAAAAGTGAGATTTACCACTGCACCTACTTCTAGCAGGACTTGATGGGGAAGGCTTTGTGAGCCAGTTATCTACTACAAAGCATTACAACTCACTAAATCAAACACACAGCAAAAGATTTTCTATTAATTGCACACCAAATTTAATAAGATACACACACTGTTCATCCATTGTGCTTAAAATTAAGCTTTCTGCCACAACATATCATAAAACTCCCATGCAATTTTTATGCTGTCACATAGTCAGCAAGTGTGTGTAATAATAGCAGTAGCAGCTTTCTTGAGATTATTTGAAAATAAAGACTCATCTTCCACTGAAAGTATAAGAGCCCTTCACACAGAAGGGCTACAAAGTATTCATGTGCAAGGTGTTTATGTTTTGTGTTTGTCATCAGATGCAAACATTCCAAAGACTCCATCTTCTTAGAGTGTTGGCTAAGTCACATAATTAAGATTAACAACAAGTTCTGGTGAGGATCTTGAAAATGGCCTATGCTTAGTGTTTCTGAGAAAGGTGAAGTATTCCCGTAATGTACTCAAAGTGATTTGCTGTTTATTGATGACACCTTTATTCATGTGGTGGCCTTTTGAAACCATTCCAGTTGTTCTCTCCCTCTTTTCATGAACACAACAGGTGTTTCCTATGTGCAACAAATATTGACCCTAAAGTTTCTAAACTTTTTTCTCTCATTTTAATTAAACTTCATTCTATGCAGACCAAAAAAATGAGCACAAAGATGAATTATTTTCAATGCTTATTTTCAATGCTTATTTTCAGACATGAAGAGAAGGCAAGACAAGAGAGACATCAGAGAAAGAAACATTTTCAGGCAACAAAAGGATATGCTGAAAATATATACTATGATATACAGAGGACTTATTTAACCACAGTATAGAAAATAATGTTAATTTTTTTTATTTGTATGTATGCTTTTCTCATTGTATTAGATCAGAGGTAAAAGACAACTTATTAGTTAGGAAAGTACTATATATATGTGTATGTGTCTTTGCTACCCTGAACTGAGCATAAAGACATGAAAATATCCTTTTAAAGTTGTTTTTTGTTTGTTTTTTTTTTCCGAGTATAACACAGTCTCTCTTAGACACAAAGGTCTGTAGAAAAAGATCAAAATATAGATATTTAAGTCATTCTTTTTAGCACATTTCTAAATTGCTTTCCTTATTAAAATATTTCTGTATTAAGGTTATTGTGCACATATATGTTTTGATACTAATAGAAATGTCTGAATGGAAGGTAAGCTGGCATGGAAGTTTTGCCCAGAGACAAGGGGAATAGTGGTTTTGCTTTTCACTTGATACATCATTTTTTTGTTAGATCATTTAAGTTTGGCTTTAAACTCTGCGTCTTGGGTAAAACCACAACTACCAAAATACCTCTGTAGCTCTAGAAAGTTAACTGGAAACCAGCTTAATCAGTAGAGGAGTTGAAAAGGGAAGAGCCTTAATTGAGTTGGGATCAAAATGGTTTTTTTTCTTTTTTTGTCTAAAAAATTCCCAAACAAGTTTAAAAACCAACAAAACCCAACCAACATACCAAAAAAATCCCCAAACCCTCAGATGTTATAAATTACAAAATTTTATAGAGAAGCTCTATACTAGCCATTTTTTCAGACTAATAATTTGGCATAGACCTGCAATAGTGGGCCTAGTGTTTACCTAGTGCCTGCTTATTTCCAAGGCCTCCTAGCTACCCAGCAAGTTTATGATCCTTGATCCAATGTGTCCTGTCAAATCAGATTTCCCAGCGATGTAGCCAAGGCATTAGTTTTACCTGGTTTCACAATTTTGCAGGAGAATACTCTGTTACAATGCATGTAATAAATTCCATTGTTTCTGGAATTTTTTACATAGTCATGAAACGGGGAAGTATAAAAGCGGTCATGACTTAGCTTTTCTCAAGTTGGCAGTCAGTACTTACTGTAAGGGACGTCTATTTAGATGGCCCATTTTCATCCTTAACTTCCCACATTCCTGTAATATATTTTAGCTCCTATATTATTTTACAAAGTGCTTTATCACAGAATAAGAGACTATGATCCAAAGATTCTCTTCAGCCTACTGTTGGGAAGACCATGCCCTGCCCCTTTCCCCCACTCACTGGTCTAGTATTTAATGTACAGGACAAAGCATTCATTTATACTAAATGAGAGATGCCATCAGATGGGAAGGCTTCATGCTCAGCCAGGATTGGGTAATGATATGCTTACTCATGCTTACTACATTAGGAAGTTTTAATAGGACTACACGAGGATCAGGTGCTAATCATTGGAACAGCATCAGACTGCAATCCCTAATTTGGCTCACTCCTTCTGCAGAGCAGTTATTCATTGTCCATGACTGAATTCTATCCATCTCTGAAAATTCAAGATGACAAAATAAGAACAGGAATAGAATTAAAAGGTCCCTAACTGTACGGTTGCATGTCCACAGGAAGGCCATCAGGTAATTGTCCCTGCCCTCAACGGTGGCTGTGCAGATCTGTCCTAACAGTGCCCCATTGTGCTCCTTTCTCATGGGATTTCACTTGGACAGCATTTCCTACTAATGGATGCTGGTCATGAACAAATAGCTATAAATCACTTTGGCCAAGTTAAACCAAAGACACGCGCCAAATTTGAGTGTCAAACTGTCTAACACACATTTCCTAATAAATAGAAATGTTTTTTAACAGAAAATAAACAACTAGCAAGAATGAAATCATCCAACTGCCAGGACAGACCCAGATGGCTCTGGATTTCCTGGTACAGTCCAGAGCTCCAGCGATCTGCCACAACAAGCCCAGCCTCAAGCAGTTATGGAGGGACACATGCCCTTGGTGTTCTGCTTAAAAAAAAACAACCAACCAAACACAGAAATATGATCAAGTACAAAAACTTTGATGAAAGAGAATTATCCCAAAGATGAAGTGTTTATAGCAAACATTTTGATGTAAGAATTCCATGCAGAAACAAGATATATATATATATATAAAATACATGGTTTATGTAATAAATACTTTTTGGACTGTGCTGTCGTTATTAACCAATCCCCTAATTCCCTGAGCTCTAATGGTAAAATATAAAAATGTTTTTTATAACTCAGTTATATGACCTATAATATTCAATGCTGACAAGAGGCCAGGAATCCAGCTTAAGTAAATTTTGAAGAACACATAATCTAATTATTGTGCAGAGGTTTTGAAGAAAAGTTTCCAATATTATTTTAATGGCAGATGTTTGGAAACATAAACTTTTCCATGTATTTAAGAATTATAGGCCAGACACTCAATCAAGAAGCTGGCACTGTTTTCACTGTACCACTGCCTAACACAAGCTAAAAAAGTAAAAGAAATGTGGTATTTTATTAGTTCACAACAGTTTTAGATTTTTATATATTTTATGTTTCAGACACAACAGATACTGGAATCATTATACATGGAGCCTGCATTTGGGTGGATGATGACATTTAGAGTAAGCCACATTTCAGCTGGAGCTTCATAATGAAAATTTTGCATGCAAAGCTTTCATGAAAGCTAGAAAGCTTTTCAACAAAAATGAGGCAGAGAGAAATATAACTGAATACCTAAAACTCCTTTAAACAGTAATATAGTAATTGATAAATCCTTTGGAGCAGATGGTCTTCTAGCTGATTTAAGAGATATGAGGTCTCTGGAAGCAATTGCTCCTGGAACATCAACAACTAATTCCCATTCTTCACATGTTCCAAATTCTGCATTCTCTGGAATGCTGCTAATTGTTTTACTTTGACTTTGTTCTCAAGAGAAACCTAAATAATTTCATTTCACTAAGAAGTTTATTCATAATCACCGGAACAACTGAATTTTGTATTTGAAACTACATTTTCTATGTTCTACTTATTGACCATTTTACATGCTTGGGTAATCACATTGAAATTATTTTGCAGGAAATCAGAGAAATATGCCATGGTTGAATCACTTGTGTAATGCACAGATGATTTCACGCTACCTCTGCCTCCCCAGAAGAAATTAGCCAGAGCAGATATGAGATGTGTGCTGCAAAAGGTGATGTGAGTCAGAGTACAGAAATGTAAATTAAAAAAACCTGGTAGTTGTCCTATGGCTACTCATTTAATTTCTTTATGGACATTTTTATCTAGATTGTAGACTGTTTTTGGAGTAGGACTAACCTGTGCCAGGTGTTCATGCAGTGCTTTCCACAGTTCTGCCCTTAAATCAGATCTCTGCAAACAAAACAGATCATGAAACACAACATAGGTAATAATGTTATCATGATTTATCATTGCTTTCTGTTTCTGTATGGGCTAAAAATGTCCTGGGCCTAAAATCCATCCACACTTTTGTGAGAGGACAAATCAACCATTTTTATCACACAGACAGATTAAGCAAACTCCAAGAGATATGGAAATCAAGATTCAAATAGACATTTCTTTTGTTTTAAGCACTTAACCTAATCCCTCCTTAGCAAACAAGAGACATAAACCAACAGCCAAGCAAAACCAAAATGGGTAGTTTACTTGGTTTAGTCAACAAAGTTCCTTTTGCCTCCTAAGAGAATTCTTATTACCAAGGATATTCCTGTTGTAGTTATTTCTCTTTTACAAGCCTATTTTGACAAGACATTACCTGACAGACAGCACTTCCAAAATACAATAAACTTAGAAGCCATCTTTATTATGATATTTTCACACCTTGCTTGGCATAGAAAACCTCTGTGCTCTCATAATACTACTATCAATTTTAAGACTAATCCATCTGCATTTGTACATCATTGCATTATATGCATCGTTACACTGTAACTGTAAACAGAAAAATTAAGGTGGGATAATACCTAAACATCTTCGGAACAATTTCAAGTTTGTGGATATGTAAGATGTAATTGTCAATTACAACACACATTCACTTTAAATAATAGCCCCATTAGAAAAAAAACAAACCCCAAACACTGACTGTGCCTGCTTTTATTTTTGTTTTTTGCCTCAGGTTTCAGCTAAGCCCCTGTCCCATTTACAGTTAATTGGAACTAAGCAGGGGAAAAAAAAAAAACCACAGCATTTTTCTGCATCTTTCTCTCCCAAGATTTTTGTCAGCACAAAATTTCAAGGTCAAAAAATGCAAAAACTGAGAAGAGGAAATAATTTACTCCATTGAGATGGTCTGCCATCTATCTTATCTAAAGAACAGAACATTTACAATTTGGTTGACTTCTAGCAAATGTCTCATTCATTGCAAGACTGGATTGCATTCTTTTTCATCAATTTGGAGAGAAGTGCTATTTCAAAGAGAAATTTCCTTTGATTCCAAACAATGACTTGGGAAATGTTGGCCTTCTGATTATTTTCTGTAGTATGATATGTGGCAACTGGCTTAGAATGAGAAAATCCTGGTCAAGAAGATCACTCAATGTTGAAGTAACCTTCAAAACCTCCAAAACATTCAGAAGCCCTCAACTGTTCTTCCCTATCCCTTTGCTCAGGGGTGAAGCTGTACTGGTTGAAGTAGATGCACTGCTGGGGTACATCTACCTTAATTAACTACTTGGCTCAGTTATTGTGACCATGTAGTAAGATGGATGAACGTTATACATCACCTCACCACCATCAATTGTTCACCCCATTAGAGCAGAGCAGAAGAATATAGACAAATGATTTATTCATCAAAAAAGAACAGGTTCAGCCGACCTGAAAAATAGTCACAAAATGGGGTCAAATCCATCAAAAGGTTTCTACTGGATTTCAGTCTCTCTCTCACATACACACACACAGATAAATTGCCTTTGAAAACTAAAAGGCCTGGGACTCACCTTTTATTAGTATTGAGGTTGGGACAATCATGGAGGAAATAGGAGGAACCAAAGTTTATTTTGCTCTTCTGCTTGGACCCATATCTGCTGATCCTGGCAGGCTCAAGCCACGAGGCTTCATGACTTTGCACAGCACCCCCTGCTACAGCCTGTCCTGCTTTATGGGGGTCCAGAGGAATGACAATAACTCTCAGCAATGGCAAGTGAGACCAGTGATGGAGTTGCTGAAATGTCAGTGTTCCAAGCGTGGACTCAATGAAATTGGGTCTCACTTCTTAACCACCTCAGCTTTCAGGCTGACAAGACTTCCTATAACTTTGTCAGAGCACCTATATCCATCTCTTTACCTCTGGTGGTTAACATCAATTAAAGCTTCCGTAAATAGGACTGACATATTTGCTCTGAGTCATCAGAAAGGGTTTGATTGATCCAGAAATTGTTGAGGGTGAGAGGTGGAAGAGAAAAAATTCACATTGATGACAAAAAACTGTAACACTTTCTCTCTTCAAAATGTTCACATCACAGGTAATCAGGAAAAAACATGTACATCATCATTGTTTTCCTGTCCCTTACTGACCTGTTCTAGTGAGTAAGAGGGCAGGTGATCCCTTAGAGAACATCATGGAGAACACTTCCCATGCACCCTTATTCCCTTGAACGACAGGTAGATTGGATTCTGATTCAAACTAATTTGTTCACTGGTAATGAGCTGTGATATCGTCACCTAAATATAGAAATAGGTATTCAGTGAAATTTTTAATAAATGCAGGAGTCAAAAAGGGTGTCTCTTACCTAGCCATAGTTCTTTTGAAAAACTAAAACTCTAATAATGGAAGTTGTTTCTCCTAATACTTCTAAAGAGATAATATAATGGCTTTCAATCAAATTAATTGCCTGATGTTGCATATCCACTAACTTGGATCCCACACTCAATTTTATTCAGATTTTTTTTTCAGCAAGACATCTGGTGTATTGACACTTTAAGGACTGTTCCTTAAATAAGGCTAGAAAACCCTATTTAGATTGTCATCACTAAAAAGCAACAAATTCTCAGATGCTTTTCATGGGACCAGAAAGTACTTCAGTTATTTTGACAAAGTATTAAAAAATCTACAAATGCTGTCCTATTGGAAGAGCATAACAGATTCTGCCAGTAATTTCCCAAAAGTATGGAAATCATTCTCTGTGCGGTAAAAATAACTGTAAATATTCACTGTCTTGCTGTCTATGAACTTTTTTTGCAAAATGTTTGTAATCTCTACAGTATCATTTGGAAATAGTCACAAGTTTGAGCAAGTCTAACTGTGTAGGTTATAAAAGATTGGAAGTGAGACATGAGGAGAAGTTACATCAGTGATGCCAGATTGTTGATGATCAAGAATTACAGAAATAGCATTAAATGAATTGTCGTTCATGGCTCAGTTTTATTTCCTTTATCTGTGTCTAAAATCAGAAGTTCATCCCAAATTCACTTATCACTAAAAGCCAGTACTTGAAGTATACATGGGCTTCACAGAATTATGAGCATGGCAAAAAAATGTTACCAGGTATTTATATGTTTTTCTTAGTAAGAATTGACACAAGCATGTAATCTACTGTTTGGAAACTCTTTGTGAACTTGTTTAAATCTTTAAATGGGCATGTCATTCTGCCTTTTGAAGTTCTACAGCTTAATATACTGACAAAATAATTTCTTTTCTTCATCTATCAGAAGAATTTTGCTCTATAATACCTTCTAACACTTTTTTATTCACACTTTCTCACTTTCACTTCCATGTTGATTACTAATTTAACAGGAATCATAATCAAGTAATTTCTTACGTGTTTTTACTCAGAAATTTTAAGTCAGGATCAGTGATAGAAACTATTCTGCCAAAATTTCACTGACTTATGATATGCTTAAGAGACAAGGAGAAAAAAAGTGTACAACTGTAATTGCAATGTTAACTATACAGCTACCTCAGACAGTCCAATTTGATGAGTTTGGTTTGTCCTCATTGTTATTCACCAGTTCCTATTCCTTCTACTCTCCAAATATTTCAGCATATGTCCTTTATGATGTCTGTTTTAGAGATGGAAAGCAAAGGAGAAAAGAAAACCCTACCAAACATCTGGATAGTTTTCTATGTAGATTTAAAAACTGAGGTAATTTCTAATTCCCTAATAAAGCTGGGAAAACTGTACTCAGCAAAACTTGGCATTTGTGATGAATAATGGCTTCTTTGATTGAAAGGAAAAGGCGGTTAGAAGGAAAAAACAACCTTAGGGCTTCATATAATTTCCACTCAAGAGACTCCAGAGAAGTCCAGACTGTATGAATATGAAAATAATGGTATTCATTTTTGCATAAACCCTTCATATTTATAATCTCAAGATAACCTTCCATTCTTCATAATTGTTATAGCTTTAATTTTGAAGGCAAATTCTGACATAATTGAGCAGGGTTTGATAGGAAAAAATTCCTCAACAAGACTTCTTCCCTATTTTTAGCTCAGAATAAGACTTTCTCATGGGTCAAGAGACTATATTGGAACAAAAACAAGCTTTGCACAGTCTTCGAGGCATTTATACTGTCACCTAAACTGTGGCAACTGCATTCTGTTCTTCTACTCCCTGTGCATCAACAGACCCTGTTGTGTAATATTGTGCAAGTTTGTATTTCCATATATATAGACCCTGATTCTGCACTCAGATCCATTTGGACAAAAGCCCTTTGTCTGTGGAGAATACTCATGATTTTGAAGTATGGCCATCTGTTCTGAGATTTTAAAACTAAGGCTGCATGACAATAACCAGTTTTCCTCACAATAGAAATTACATAAAAAGCTTATTGCTCATTGTACTTTGCTACCGTGGAAGTTGTTACTGAGTTATGCCTTTATTTTGTCTGAAAAAGTGTGGGGTAAGAGACTTGTTACAGAGTCAGTGTAAGAACAAATGTTGGAGGTACCTCAAGAGTGAAAATGCCCCATACCAAGAAAACACTGATGACACCTGGTTGTGTAGCAGATGCCTATCCAGCAGAAGCAGACATAGATGTCCAAAGGTTTACTTTACCTTTTGTCCAAACAATTACCGTTATTCCCTTCCTCTCTTCCATATCCATACCCATATGCTTTGTTTCTGGGTTGGGATTTTTGGACAGCTGCATGGTGAATTAACACAGATCTAGTGTATTAACATCATGCTACTCTAGTGTTGCATAATCTCCTTCTCCCAGGTGGTATTAATAGTCATTAGTCAGTTGTGTTGAATAACAAAAGGAAATCCATAAAGGATTAATCACATAAAGTTTGGGCTTGATATCTGAGTAAATCATAATCTATACTGAAAAGGCTTCATCTAGAGATAACTGGCAATTTTAGTTTTTTTAAATTAAGCATGGATCTGAATGGCCATGAACAGTAAGAATATTCTCTAGCTTCATCACCAAATGGTTCTTTCCTGGTCAAGACAAAATCCTTTAACAATCAAACTCTCTGAAGCTCCAGTTTGCATCTCTCTGCACACTGTGCATTGCACTAAAAGGAAAAAGGAAGATTGCACATGTAAGTGTATTCATCATGACCCTTCCAAGAGCACTTTATCTTGTAGCTGTGCTAAAAGAGCAAGGGCTACAAGAACATGGCTTATTGCTTAACAGAAAAATATGTCCAATTTTGTATCCACAAGCACCTCCTTTCTCATAGCCAAAGAAAATAAGGATTTAGTTCATCATTTGTAGAAGCTGTTACTATTGTCAGAGATTCAGACTTACTGTAAGCAAAAGAATGAGTTTTTTCTCCACATTATTTTCAACTGACTGACCAGCAGAGTCTCTTGGTTCAGCACATGCAGAGAGAAATCATTTTGAAGCATAGCATGGGAGTTTTCACAAATAATCTAAGTTGCAGAGGCAAAGCTAGGAAGAATTACTCTCTTTCATTTTTAAGTCCTGCCATTCAGCAGAAAAAATCTTTTAAAATTAATACTAAAACGATTGAATAATTAATGAATTAATTTTTCAAATTTCAAAACCTGTGTTCCAAAAACAGGTACTGATTCACAAGGGTGTGTCAGTAGATTCAGTTTTTATCCTCTGATTTCATCCATTCTAACCTACAAAACATAAGGCTGATTTGAAGGCTTTGCTCAACTCAATCAAAACGAACAGAAGATATCCATAAGGATATTAGTGAGGGAAGATGGACTTAAGCATGCACCTGAATGGCTTCACTGAATTAGGGTGTAGACAATTTGATCAGAAAGGCCTCAGTAGCATGAAATCTCACTGCTATCTCTGAGGTTTGCTATAAGCAGACCTCCATTTAGTAGGTGGACAAAAATGTGCCATTTTACGCAGTTTCTTAGATTACAAAGAAAAAAACCCATAAAGCATAACAGACATAAAACCTGAATGTCTTATGCAGCTACATATGTACTTTTAAATCCTTCGTATGAATAGAAGCAGTGTTACATCTAGTGGTAGAAATGCGTCTATTGAATCCATTCACCAATAGAACTTAAGGAAAGTTAGATGATGAATTGCAACCAGCTGCATCTTTACTGCACAGTCAGGATTTTATAATAAGCCTGTAGGTTTCTATGCACAATTTTCTTACTCAGCTGAAAAAGAAGGTCTTTCTTGGGAAAATCTCAAGAATATGTGCAAAAGGCTAGGTCCTATGGGGAATTAAAGGAAATTTGGGCATCTAAAGTATCAATTAGATGCCTAATTTATATCCTCAAAACCTACACCTAGCCCTAATAATGCACAACCATGCAACCCAAACTTCCCAACAGGATAATCCCCCACATACTTTAATATGAGACAGCAGTTTGCCACCCTGACCATTTGGCCTGATGCTCAGGAGAGAAACATATCCTTTAACATAAATTCTGTAAACATCAAATCTGACAGACATCAGAGCAGCTCCAACAAAAGGGAAGGAGTGTGTGAAACCTCTGCCTGGGCTAGCTAGCCCACGGAGCGCTAATCAGGGTACTCTCCTGGGAGGTTTGGGTTCAAATCCTCTCAGATAAAGGATGCTGAAAAGCATCTTGAGTGTCCCTTTCAGCCAGAGACCATACAAAAAGGGCACCCATCCCAGTGTTTTCCAATATAATCCTAATTTTTCATTGGTTTTATAAAGGAAGTATTTTCTACCGGTCTCTGTGGATATTTCAGGGTATGTAGGGGAAGAAAAGGCTGTGCATTAATTATGTCTTATCCAATAGCAGTATTTCTGATTAACTTCTGTAGGTGACTGAGTCATTCTCCTGCATTTTTACAGCACCCAGAGCTCCTCACGAACAATATATGGAGACTATGTACAGCTTTGATATTCTGCAAGACTCTTCTATATTTAAATATAATAACACTCTAATTTTCTTTCAGTAGCAGAATTTTTCCCAAAATACGTCTAAATTGTTCATTTGGCCGTATTTCAAGCAAACTAAATATGTCCAGAGGGTCATCAAAGTATCATAGTGTTTCAGACTGTTTAAACATTTTAAAATGCACATTACAAAATAATTGTTCAGGGCCATATTAACACCAAAATGATTATGTAGAGAGAGAGAGTGTTTTTATTTTCTATGTGGTATTTATGTGAAAATGTTAAGTGTAAGAGAGAAAATAAAAAGCAATAGATTTGACAAGTATAACATATTAAGATATTCACTATCCCAGATGCTCTTTTGCCAGGTCAGTTTGTACAGGTCCAAATAAGGCACAAATTGTTCTCTGTTTACACTGTTGCTCCATGATAAACCCTCAGCCCTCATTCCTGGATAAGGATCTGAGGGACATATCCTGGTTGCATGTCAGGAAAAAACCTGAAGGTGCCCTTCATGTCCAGTTTTGTTTAAGAAAGAAACATTTATTTGTTCCGATAGCTAACATTGCCCATTTATTAGAAAGTACAGATCCAACCTGATCTTACTCCTGGACATATTGCAGCTTTTATCATTCAGTTACTAACTCTACCTAGTTTTATATATCTATTTGCACACATAGCTGTGCGGTCTCATCAAAACAGAGACTAGTAACAGAAAGCCATTTACTCTTGTAGCTGTAGGGAAAACTTGCTATGCAAGCAGCATCCAGAATAGTTCATTAGTCATTGAGGTATGCCTGCTACCCAATTAAGGTACAATGGGAATAGCTTGATCCAGGAAGTTTCTGTGGTGTTACAATTGCTCTACATGTTGGTGACAAAGTTTGTTTGCCTGTTAATACAAAATGCTCTATTTTTAAAATATTCACTGAGAAATTGTTAAATATTTTTAAATTGTGCCTTGCTCGGATTGTAAAGGTACTGCCTCTGGTTTTGGACTTAAACTCTTCAGTTGGCAAAATAAAGAAGATATGCAAATATCACAGAGGTAGATAGGAAAACTCATTACAGAGTTAATTGCTGAATAGTCACAGAAACCTACCATCACTTGAGCTCCTCTTTATAAAAGTGACTCTGAACAGAAGATCTGTTATTCCATTTACCACCCCCTGCGAAAATACCTCGGGGTGTCAGGAAGAACACTGCTCACTTTAGTTACTGTCACAGCCACCTCTCTCTTGCCCAGTGACTGAAATCATCGTGTCCCCTTCCAGAAGGGATGGGCAGCACTGCCACTGGCAGAGCAGCTCTTCACACGTGTCCAGCCTGCTGGGTTGCCTCCTCCAGGCAGCCAAGCAGGCTTGCTCCATGGCAGTGATGCTGAGAAAGATGCCCAAAGAAACACACCAGACTGTCAAGTAACAGAGTGTACTTTGCTTACAAATTAGCAATGGATTTTGGTGGAGGAATATCCTTCCAGCACACATTGAGGTCTGAGTTTAAAGAAAGAAATAACTCAGTTATTGAAACCTTTTCTTCTCAGATGCATTTGTGGATATGAATAACATCAATCCTACCTGGCTTCTGCCACATCACTGCATTTTAACCACATGAACTCAGTTAAATACAATGTACCTGATGTGATAGGCACACCAGTTGGCAACAGCTTCGTTTCAGTGGCCTACTCCAGCATATAGCTATATATATAGCAACATAGCATATAGCAGTATGAGGAATCTACAGTGTAGCCACTACAGAGGAACGTATGGTGTATGCTAAACCACGGGTTTGGTTTGACTCTTACATAGCCATTTGCTGCACTTCTATTAATCAAGCTGCATGAAGGGAAATTCCAGTTGCGAGGAAGTCAAAAAAAGTTATATCAGGTGCAAAATACCAGAAGAAATACATTGCATATTTTCAGACTTTTAAGATAGTTGGATATTCCAATTTTTTCCACTTTTATGTCACTCCTTATCTTTGCAGTCAAACTAAAGAAGAGTATTTTGTTGACAAAATGGTTTTAAAGACTGTGCTAATAGCCTAAGCTCTTCTCTCCTTTTCTTCCAAGTGGTTGCTTCGGTTTCATGTAGTGCAGTGTGCTGCTGTTGTATTTTTCTTGCAGAGCAGCTTCAAATCCTTAATGCCTTCAGTGTGTTATTCAATTCTTTTATTGTTTCATTATACATATAGATTCATTGCCATGGAAATGGAAATTTAAACAATTCACAGGATTTTTGAAACAGAGATGAAATAAAAGTCACTCGCTAAAGTAAATCATATCCTGGCACCTTAATGTCTTGCAATAATGAGGAAATTCAAAGTTATTTCTAGCAACAGTTGATAATACTACTACAGTCTTTGTGTGAAACATTAGATAAAATGGCAAAATGTCATGTCCATCTGTTGAGGAAATAACTCTAAAGCAAGTATAGCAGAAGACACCCTGAATGAACTGAAGTTTTAATGAGATAAACTCAAGTCAGATTTGATCCTTAAATTAGATTGTTTATGGTACTTGGACTTCTGAAAGCATTTAGCTTAAACAAAAAAACATCCAATCTATTTACTTCCTTTCCTTGGAAAACAGATTTGTTCTGTTTGGATATGCCCACATGAGAGAAACTGGTAAAGAAGGCAGCCACAAACAAAAGAAAGACTTCACACTTCAAGGTATTCTTGCTGCTGAAGACAAAACAAAGGTGTCATAAACAAAGAAAAGAACCGGAATTATTCTCTTCATATACTCCTTTGCAGCATGTAGTTTTAATCTGAAAGCTCTATGGTGTCTTTAATAGTGTTGTAACATCTTGCTTTTAAATAAGATTTTTAGTCATGCTTCTCTTGCCTAAAGAACAGCAACTGAAGAAGATGAGCAGAACAAAAGGAAGTAAAACTTTACAATTCCGGGGTTCCACTGATTCCTATCACTGATGAAAAATGAGTGTAGACATATAATGCCTGTTTGACATCAGACAAGCTAGTTTTTCACTTGCTGAAAGAGGTCTCTTGTGACAGGATCAAGTGGCATCTGACCCTCCTTGTACTGGCAGGAGTACATTTGGTCATAGGAACAGATTAAGTGAACGTGGTGAATGTACATAGATTGTTCAGACTCACATTTCAAGCCCATGCCATGTAACTAGTATCACATGTGTTTAATATTATTCAATGTTTAAATCACTTTAAGGATGGGATGGGACAGGAATGGAGAGGAGAGGAGAGGAGAGGAGAGGAGAGGAGAGGAGAGGAGAGGAGAGGAGAGGAGAGGAGAGGAGAGGAGAGGAGAGGAGAGGAGAGGAGAGGAGAGGAGAGGAGAGGAGAGGAGAGGAGAGGAGAGGAGAGGAGAGGAGAGGAGAGGAGAGGAGAGGAGAGGAGAGGAGAGGAGAGGAGAGGAGAGGAGAGGAGAGGAGAGGAGAGGAGAGGAGAGGAGAGGAGAGGAGAGGAGAGGAGAGGAGAGGAGAGGAGAGGAGAGGAGAGGAGAGGAGACAAAACACTGGGTAGAGATACTTTAAAAATCTCTCACCTGCAGCCAAATCCCACCCTGGTCATTTTGTGTGAATCAATGTCTAAGTATTTGAAGGGATGGTGTCAAGAGGATGGATCCAGGCTCTGCTTGGTGATGCCAAGCAACAGGATGCAAGGCAATGGGCAGAAGAAACTGATGCACAGCAAGTTCCACCTCAATATGGGGAAGAACTTTACTGTGTGGTTAATAGACCACGGGAACAGATTGCCCAGAGAGGGTGTGGAGTTTCCCTCAGTGGAGATATTCAAGAACCATCTGGTCACAATCCCATGCAAGATGCTCTGGCATGACACTGCTTGAGCAGGGAAGTTAGATCTGGTGACCCACTGTGTTCTCTTCCAACTGATCTGTTCTGTGATTCCATCAAATTGGTGAATATTGTGGTTACTGTTGTGGGGCACAGGGGAAGAAGACAAAACCCTGTGGGTCAGACAGCATGTCAGAAATGGGTCTCTGGTTGGAGTAACTGCACCCAGCTGCATTCACTTCTGTGACTGTTGCAAAGGCTTTAGTTTCTACTCTTTCTAGGAGCTCTCATTCTTATATTCCCATTGTTGTGCTACAGCAGGAGTAGAGACTAACGAAAGGCTTCATGAGAGATTAAATGCATAGCTGACATTTATTATTGCTATCATATTTTCCTGTGGCAGTCACCAGTCAGGGCCTGGGGCCACTGCGGTATAATCTGAATAGGCATAAAGAAAAAGTTGGCCAGGGACCTTCTGTTGAAAATGCAGTTTTGATTAAGAACATTTAATACCTAAATCTTATTTAGAGGTAGGAGAATTAGGTTAAAATCAGAATGTCCTGAACATGTTCAAGCAGGTTAAAAACAGAGAGTTCCCACTGCAAAATTGAAATCTCTCGTGATGTGAATGTTAGATATGTCAGACAAGACAGCATAGAAGGAAAACACACATTTGCAATCTTTTGGAAAACAAAATATTTTCATGAAACAGATTAGATAAAGAATAAACCTGAAGACCTGTAATGATTTATCTGTAGGACTCAATGCAGAATCTTAAACTCCTTGAGTCAGTAAATCATATTGAATCATACCAAACTGAAACTTTCAGCATTTTCCTAAATTTTGTGAACATTCATTACATATATATATATGTCTGTGTTTTCCTTCACAATCTATGATCTTGCTTTTACTGAGATTACAGGAAAATGAAGTTCAAAATCTTGTGCTTTGTGGCACTTGCTCTGTTAAGTAGAAAAAAGTCTGTGCCATAAGAAATTTATCATTATGACTTCACTAAGAGAAAAAAAAACATTAAAATGGGAAAGTTTTTCATTTGGAGCTGCCCTGAAACTGTTAAGTTTGTATCACAGTTATGCTTTTGGAGAAAAAGAAGCCAGGCTGCTCCCGTGGGCCTCAGTGCACCATACATGCTCAACAGGGTCATTTGGTCATGTTTGGATGGTTAGACCACACTGAAGGCCATCCTATTGTTTTCATCTCCACCATAGCCAGCATTCCTGCCCCTCTGATTACAGACCTTACAGTAATCCTGGCCAAAGAAATAGAATATGGTTTTTCAGGCCCTGATGCACAGGAGCAATTTTCCCTCTTGCAGATCTTCCCACTGAAACCATCATACCTATTCTCATGACTGAAAGTCACCTTAAGAGATGGAGGCAATTGAATTCCTTTAATATCAGATATTTTAGAGGGCACTCAGAGCACTGCGAGGTCACTGCACATAGTAATGTTTACAAGGGATTTGCTGCATGCAGCAAGAATTAAAAAAACCTATGAAGGAAATAAACATACTGGAGAGAAGACAAAAGTAAGTGTCTCCTAAGATCCAAGTAGAACTACGCAAAAGCAGGCAACAGTGCCTTGAACTTGCTTTCTTGCTAATCAAGTGCATTCTAAGTGCTATAATTGGCTGGCTGCAAATCAGAACGAGTAGATGGTAGCTGCCAAGGTTTGTTGTTTTAATGGAAAAACACTGTAAAGAGATTTCAAATGGTGCCTCACTGTACAGTCTCCTTTCATACAGAGTTGCTTTGTGAACATCTTGCAAAAGAGAGCAACACATTTCATCTTTGAATCAGAACACTGGGAGAAATGCCAGGCTAGCCCAAACTGATTTTGTTACCTACAGCACTTCCAGCAGATGTCTTAACAGTGTAGATGCTGCTAAGATGCATATAAAGAATGGAACGTGATTGGAATACACATTAGTGAACAGGAAAATGGCCCATTCCATACATATGCACATAAAGCTACATAAAAAGAACTTTTCAAAGGACAATACCAGGAATTCTAACTGCAGCATTAAACTTACAGGCTTCCCTTTTAAATTTTCAGTGTTCCCTTCCAAACATCTCCAGTGCATCATTTGCTTTGTCTCCCTGATCAACTTGGTGGCTTCCAAAACTTGGAGCTGATTTCAACCTTCATTAGCTAACCCCAGTTTCTGTAAGGCATTTTTTCTGGTGCTTCTCCTGCTCCTTGCTCCTCTCTTTCCACTCATGGACATCTCAGTCCCAGTTTCCCTTTTTCTGCTGTGGTTTCCCCAGTGGTTCCTTATTTTGGAAAATTCAGCACTGTATGTGCCTTCAGAAACTTGTTTAGCTTGTTTACCCTGATAGTATCTGGGGCAGCCAACACACCCCATCAGCCCTAGCACAGCAAATGGGTGAGACTGGTCCTCCTGTCCCTGCCAGCCGCTGTGGCAGGCAGCACCTAACTAGGTAAAGCCTACCTTGAGGGATGCGATGCCATGAGAGACCCCAACAAAGCAGGACTCTGAGCCAAGTTAGTATGGGATAAGATAAAAAGCAAAAGTCCTTTAATATCAAGCCTAGGGCCTACAGGAATAGATGATGATATGCACATGCACCTCTCAAGCTCTAGCTTCCATGGCTTTTATAATAGGGTCTACCCAATCCCCATTTTACACATCTTTCAATCCAGCCCCATTCTGCCCCTGGTCCCACCCCTCATGATTTGGGTCTGAGGTCAGTGGGACTCTCTGTTCTTCAGCACTCCTCTTCCTCAGCACACAAAGGGCTCTTGGAGGTTTTCCAGTGTTCTGATTTCTGGGTCACTCTGCTCTATGTTTATGTCTCATGCTGCAGGCCTTTCTGATAGTCATCAGCATTCTACCTTGAAGAGAGTCTAAACAAGACTAAATAACTAAAAGAATTTGAGCTACTGATATGTGCTAGGGGTTAGGATACATAATGAACTTAGGCTGCTAGAAATATTAGCACACTAAATCTACATTTTACTACAGTTACAAGTACTTCTAAAATCTATAAAAATCAAAAATCAAAAAATCAAAAACCCCATAGGCATCAGATGAAAGAGAAGATCAGGTGTGTCTACTGCGGGCAATATTTCCAACATTTTTAGAACACGTATGCTTACAAACCTCTCAAGAGAAAATCTGGATGTTTTTTGAGCAGGCTGAAGAGAGCAGCATCGATGACAAAATGTCACCCTCACTATCACATGCACAGCAGCACTCACACTGTTGAAGACACAGTTGACCAATTTTTTTTTTCCCCCCAGTGGAAAGCAATCTCTTTTTTCCCTGATCCCTATTTTCTTGAAATAGCGTAACACTTTTGCTATAATCCCTATCCTTCATCATCACTTGCATTGCACTATGAACTCACAGCAGAGATTACTGTAACCTGTACTGATGCACTTATTCCTCACCTCCAAAAGACTGTGGTGCTTCTTTTGATGAAACTCAAGTGAAGGGCCATGAGGAAGACCTGTGTTGGGAAAGATGGTCTCCTTCCCCACCACCCTTATGATGCCTTTGGTACTTCTCAGGGGCAAGGAAGGCTGCTGCAGGTCTCCTGGTGAGGGATCAAGATTGGCTCACTGGATGTCTTCTTCTCAGTTACTTGACAGGTTGCTGAAATTTCCCTAAGGAATCCAAGAAAAATAAGTTGAAATGAAGTGCTATAAATGTTTAACAGCATTGAGTTTTATCAGGGGTGTATGTGTGTAGCTCAGCTTCACGAACGAAGATTTGGGAAGGGCTGTCCCCACGTGGGTGTGCCCTTCCAGCCTGCGCAGTGGATTTTAGGTGAGGCTCAGCGTGCGCAGAACTGGCCCCACCGTTTAAGTCCTGAGGTTCATCTGCCACGGCCGAGCGAGCTTGGACAGTGCCAGTGAAGTCCTCAGGACTAGAACCTACAGCACCCGGCATTTCCCAGGAGGTCTCCCATCCAAGTACTAATCCAGGGCTGACCCTGCTTAGCTGCCGAGATCTGACGGCATCGGATGTCAGGGAGGCAGGGCATTTTGTATAGCCAAGGGGCTTTCTTCCTTCCAGATTTCAAAGGTCTCCACTAAACAAAAGCAGTAGCAAAGTGCTGAAAGAAAGGTTACACACATACAAAATGTAGGCTTAGGGAACGTTGCTGTAGGAGTTACTCCTGGCTTCCACTAAGATTCTAAATATACTATTCTCTGTGTGTGAATTTTACATATGTTCTTGTTAAAAGAAAGGTCACACTGTGAGTTTGTTGTATTTTTACATTTCTGGATATAGTGGATTCCACAGATGTAAATTTTGCTTTCAAAATACCAACAACTATCACAATTTTTTGCCTGAAGAAACAACATCTATGGCTGTTTCCAGCTGATAGTTACAGATCAGTGCTGTTTGAACATCATTTGATCTACTGAGATGGCTCTAAGTGAACAGAGTTGATGATTTTGTGGAGTTCTAGTTGTCTGCTCCAGCTGAAAGCTAGTTGTCTGCTTCACTGGAGATATAAGCTGAAACAGCTGATCAAGACTGAGATCTTATTTGAATAGTTAAACACTGGCTTCATCTGAGCATTAACTAATTTGCATGGCAAAATTCCAATTTGCCACCTATCACTTAAATGACAGCTTGTGAAACAGTAGTTCAGTATTCTTCACTTGCAGTGTTAGATTTCTATTCAAATCAGGAGAGGAAACATATGTGGAGTGTGTGCGTTGGGGCAGCCATTGTAAAACACACGCAGAATGCATACTTAACACCAAAAGCATCAGATATGGAATACAGAATATAAACATGGACATTATTCTGTACCATTTGAAAAAAAAAACCCAAAACAACACAGAAACAAAACAACAAATCCACAAGAAACAACTGTTTGAATTTAACAGAAAACAATATGTTAAAATCTTTTAATCCAAAGGATCAGAGACATGTGGAAACTCTAAATTTGTTTCCTTGAGCATTATAGCAGCATTCTGCTGACTTGTTCCTTAGAAACCATAAATGTGCCATACACACACACACACACACACACACACACACAAAGAGGTGCACCCATTTTTCTGCAGTTCAAAAAGACCAATGCTTGCTCCTTAGTTTGGGGTAGCTAAAGCACCCATTTACAGAAGAAGCTATTAGAGGTAATCCAAAATCTGCTATTATTTTCATGTCCGGGGTATAGGGCCCAGAAACTGGATGAGATCTCCTGTTTGAAAACATTATCTGTTTGGGGAGTATCTGCATCTATTACAAAGCCAACATGATTTAAGTCTGTAAATTAACAGCTTAAAATAGGAGCAATTTTGGGAAACAGGAGAAATGGTGACCTGAGCACTGTTGCATTCAAACTATTACTGCAGAGCTGCTGGATGCCCCTCTGAGTTTCCCTCACAGCCAGAAGGATTGGCACAAGTTTAGAAAAAGATGCATTTGACCTCAGGGAGGTTTTAAATTGTTTTTTGGTATGGGTTGTTTTTTGTTTGTTTGCTTGTTTGGGGGGGTTTTGTGTGTTTTGTTTTTTGTTTTGTTTTGTTTGTTTATTTGGTTTTTCTGTAGGGATAATCTAAATATTTTGCTGCTCTGTTCCATCCATATCGAGATAAAACAACATAAACTAAATTCCCTCGGAAACAAACACACCTTCTCACCACTGCCCCAAGTCCTTCTGCTGTCTTGTACATCCCATGGCTCCCATGAAGTACCTCAATTTTGGGCTTTAAAGATGTTCATGGTGCAGCACGATTCTCACTGTATCTCAGACACTGTAAACTCAAGAAGAAACCTGCAGAGAACAATGATGTTTCAGCGCTGAGGAATACCGGGGCAAGCCAAGCGCAGCGATCAGCAGGATCTACAGGAGGCTGGTGCAGAGCAGCTAGGACACAGCCATTCCACCTCGCTTGGCCCCGAGGACAGGGAATTGCTGGTCCTGGATGCAGTTCCCAGTACTGATGTGCCCAACTCAGATCCCTAGTACACACTTTTGCACCAAGTGAGCATATCCTCTCTTTTGTATACAAGTCACAGGTATGAGCCTCCCAAGAGCCTTCTTTTATGCAGAAATAAATGCAGCCTTTCCCCGAATAAGATCCTAAGCATTAAAGCAATATCTCTTTGGTTACTCTTGTAGAGGTAATTCTTCAGCACTAGCGGATGCTCAGAATCAGGCAGGAGGTGGAAACAAAACCTGGTTCTGATTGCCACATAAGAGACCAGAGAGCTGCTCTGAGAAGAACCACAGGTTTCTGCCAACATGCCCTGTGTGGCAGCCTCACCAAGCACTGTTGTGCTCAAACTCACTCCTGGCCTGAACACAAAGACCCAGCAGTTCCTGCCCCGGGATCATGGGTTAGCCAGGCAAGGACAGAACAGCTCCTCCTGCCTCACAGTCCTTAGAGAAGGTGGAGTGAACTCTTGCTGCTGCTTCTAGCCCAGTCTGGCCCAATGGCCATAGAATCATAGAATTATTTGGGTTGGAAGGGACCTTAAGAAGGAACACCACCACACAGTGGAAGGAACACCTTCCACTACAGCAGGTTGCTCAGAGCCCTATCCATCCTGGCCGTGAACACTTCCAGGGATGTGGCATCCACAGTTTCACTGGGTCACCTGTTCCTGAAATTCACAGTAAAAGATTTCTTTCTACTATTTAATATTTCACACACAAAATTATGAATTTGCTATTGTATTTATTTTGATGTGTGAACCTTCTTCACACAGGTAGATCATTACGAGGTACTGTGCAAGTATCTTGTATGTGAACTTCTTCAGTAGGAACATTCTACTCTTTGTGTGTGCTGGAATGTGTCTTATTCCAGTAAGATATATATTTTAAAAAAATTAAAAACATGTGTGAGAAAAATCTGTTCTTAAAGTCTGTGGTCACATTTCAGTCTTTTCATTCTTGCAAGACATATTTGGAGAGGAAATTAAGAAACCAGAACCAAATACACACAGATGAGGGGAAAATGAGCTTAGATCTAAGCATATTACCCTCAAAGAGCACATGGAAAAAATGTACCATCCCTGTATTTACCTCTGAATTTAACCATCACTTATGATTAAACAGGTAATCACAAAACCACACAAAAACCTGTGCCCTGTTGAGGAGCTCTTAATGCTTTAGGAAGACACTTGTGTTCTGTGGGCTGTTTGCTTACAAAGAGAAGCTGCTGGCTCCCCTGTCTTTTCCCAGAGGAGATGGGCATTTTGCCAGTGTTTCATTTTCAAGTGCCATTGTTCACCTAGGACTTTAGCAAAAAAGCTTTTGCTTATTTATTACTAATCCTAGCTTAAGTAATGATCTTTTTAAATCCTTTTACATTTTAAAACAAATTTGTCAGACAATGACACAAAATATAATGTTCTACAAAACCTGTGGCATTTATTTTTTCATTTAAGAGGTAATTCTATAATTCCCACATCAATGGACTGCTTATTAGTTCATGAAACTTGCTTATATGAGCAATACTTTGTCAAAATACAAATCTTGCTCAGGTTATGAGGACTCTTTTCAACATGTTTTTATTGGTGACAACAAACTAGAAGAGAGGAAGTTTTTATTGCATACTTTATCTGTGAATCTTTGTAAAATGCTGGTGTATTTATATATTGTATTTTCAGACGATATATATTAGACAGAATGTATATTTTTAATAAGTAATAGATTAGTTTTAGTAATATTCTTTCTTTATCTTCACAATTTGGTATTAATTCATTCTATAAGCTTGACCAAAACCAGTTTGAGAGGCTCAGAGTAACTTGATCCCTCCGTTTTGATGATTGTTTATTATTGGTAAGTGGTGGTGTGACTACCAGTTGGATACTTCTGCAACTTGCTGCCCTTCCATACAGTCCTGCCAGTCTGTAATCTACACTGTGAAACAATTTACCTGAATATTGCTCTAGTGTAGGGCCAATAGAAAACACTTGCCAAGCATTTGGAGTACATATGTATCAAAAATTTTTTGGACTTTTTTAAAGGCTTGGAATAAGACAATTGTTGTAACAACAAATACCAGCAACTAATCCATCCACTCTTCAGCTACTGCAGCTCTCTAGAAAACAAATGGTAAAAAATTTCTATTCCCTACTTATATAAAAGCTTTAACAGATTATTTAAATACTTCATGAAAATGGAGATTTCCTTGTGAAATCTCTATGTTCCTAGTTAGCAGTGCCAGAAGACAAGAGCAGTCAATGCAATTTTGTGGTTCCAGTCTACACAGAAACCATAATCTCATGCTGGAAAAGGGAAAATGAGAACACGGCAACACTCTACCATGATTTATTTTGTTTATCTTTGTACCAAGGAGATTTACCTTTCAGCATCCAAGCAGTGAAAATCAAAAGATGAAATATTTCCATAACTTAGAGAGATAGGCACAAACCCCACAGAATCTGGAAGAGGAGGCAGTGGGAGTGAAAAAGAAAGACCTGGCACATGGGACAAAGAGAAGGAGATTCAGCTTTCCTGTTTCCAATACCCTGACAGCCTCTCAGAACCACCCCCCCACCACCCACGCCCCTCCAAAGTCAGTACCTTCTTGACATCCTCATTCTACAGGTTTCTCCTGGATACCTCTCTGCAAGCAGCATGAGGGAAAGAAAAAGCTGCTTTGAGGTATTTCGACCTTAACCAGCCGTACAGGTAGAGGCAAAAGACACCAGAGAAGTTAATGGGGACTTGCAGATGCCACTCTTTCCAGGAAAACCACAGCAACTCTCAAAATCCTCAACAGGGAGTACGGTTAAAACTAAACTTGGTATTCCCTGTTTCAGCATCATGAAGGACACACAAGGAGCTCAGACTGTCTTTCTCTTCCCCAAGAGAAGGGAATGAGCAGTCGGTATATAGGACCATTATACATTTGACCTAAAGCCCTGCAGGTTGCCTATAACACCTCCACTGCCTGTGTGGCCCTGCTGATGGTTGCGCTGCTGCCACGAGACCTGACTGCCCAGTGGTCACCAGCCAAAAGGAAAACTCTGCCCCAAATGGGGATAATTTGTTTGTTGATTTTCAAAAACACTGGGAGATGAGAACAGTACTTCCAGTTGTACTTGAAATTACCTGGATTAAAATATGATCCTAACCTGTTCTCATTTACAGTTAAACCAGTAGACTAAACCATAGTAGTAAAGTATTTTATCTGCAAAAATTCACTTCCTTTTCAATTACATTTAATTTCCACTTCATCTTTCCCCTATATTTATTCCACAAACAAGCCATTGTGTTATTAATGATTCAGAGTTCCCCAAATCCATATGTTATGGATTTTATGTCAAAGTGGACTCATAATACTTTAATGAGGAAAAAGAATACTATTTTACTGTACTTAGGTTTACACTACCCAGCCAAAGGGCCTGCAAGCAGTTCTACATTTTTTCTGGAACAGCACCACGGAAATTACAAAAAAGAAATAGGCATTACCAGTTTGGTCTGCTCCCCACCCCTCATAAAGATTGATTTTTTCTGTTTACATTTTTTAATATCTAATATGTTAGTAGCAAATTGTGAGTTCCTCTCTGTTGGTTATACACCTACATACAGGTGTAAGAAAATCCTTTAACACTTTGTAACAAGCAGAAATCAGGTAGATGATAACACAGGGCTATCAGTCACATCAGCACTCAAGTGAATTTTATTCTCCTCATTTTCCTGAAGACATCTAGTTTCCATGGGCATGCTCAGAGATTTAGCTATTCATTTCTTAGAATGACATATTTAAAGTAGTGAATTTCACATTAGCAATGCAGATGGAGGAACGAAGGATCTTGGAAAATTAGATGGTGGAAAGAATGCTGTTGGAGAGTAGCATGAGAGTTGGAAATCCCAGACAAAGCAGAGAAAAAGGTTGTTAGAGAGGAGGCAGGATGGGAAAAGCCAAAAAAATAAAGCTAGAAAAAGAGGGAGAAACTGTGCTAGAAGTAAAGACTGGAAGATGGCATAAAGAATATAGGGAAAAGGTAAAGTGAAAAGACAAAGATTAGCAGCTAATAGAAACATGAAAATGTTTAGATAGAAGCATTTCAGTGACATTAATTAAAAAGAAATGTGTTATTATGTACAAAGTTGATGCTATTTTTTCACAGAATAACTTACTACAGCTGTTTCCCCTCAGCTCCCAGCTGTGCCAATCCCTTGCTGGTAGACTAAGATACCAAAAGGCCTATTTGTACTGTTCGGGTTAAGCTCTATTATACACACATAGGCACAGGAAAGTGCTTCAATTGCTGTTTATGAGATAAGGAATTTGTATAAAGCAAAGTGTAAGACCAGGGAGGGGGAGAGGACGGATAAGGAAAAAAGTGAAAAAAAGAGACATTCAGGAGACATCAGTCTTGAAATTAGAAGCTCATTAATTCTCAGCTTATTTTCAGTCTCTGTGGAGATTTAACATATGTGACAAATACTCAGCTTTGGAGTCTGATTAGAACAGTTTTCCAACTACTAGAAGCCTAAATTACCAACCAAAAGCCTCATAATTTCCAGCAAAGTTTGATGAACTGGTTACCCTTTAACAGCCATGTTCAGTGCACTAAATTGCAACTGGCCTGCTATTTTTCTCATCTTACTGCTGACAGATGAGCCTGACTATCATCCTAGATCCACCTTGCTCTTACTCATTGGGATAACAAAGACAGCAACCGAACTGAAAGAAAATTCTAGGAAAAGTAATTGAAGACAAATTAAAAATTTCAATAGATTTTCCTGGAAAATTGCCCACAAAGCATATTGCTTACCTATCCACCTCTACACAGAAGTTTGAAAGCATATCCCAGGATGCCTGCTGTTAATGTTTTAGCCCTGCCCTGGCCAGATTTCTCACAAAGCTCCTGGATGTTCCAGGCCAAGATCAATTTGTCAATGCCAGGTTGTATGATGATTTATGACCATGGCTGAGTGTTAATTCTGGCTGTGTTCTGACTCTCCCTAACTAGCTGTGCTGAACTCAAGCCATTCCAAATGCCTAACTGGCTACGTGGATGCACACTCAGAGAGGCTGAACTGTTCATTGACATTCCAGGTATAACTATTGTAGTTGAAGGAAAATTTTGGAAGAGAAAATATGAAACTGTTAAAAACTGCATTGCACCATAGTAAATATAACTTATCACAGAGGGAACTAGGCTTGTCTAGGAGAGGTGAAAAATCTCAAATTCAGAATTTTATTTGGCCAGGCTTTTTCACATCACACTTGTTACCAAAGGAAGGAACCTCTGAACATACACCTGTAAAAGTGGTAAAAATACCAGTGACTAAAAAATGTTACCTTAACAGGTACATAAGTGTACCTGTAAATTATTCTGCTGTGAGTGAACATTAGACTCTGATTTTTCTTATGCAAACAGCAAAGAAATCAAGTGCAATCTGTAGAAGAGGATCAAAGAACAAAATTGTATCTTTAACAAACAAACAAACAAACAAACAAATGGAAGGAAAATGGTGGGTAAGAAAATTAAGAATATTGAAGCTAGTACTAAAATAAAGATACATCATAAATGTTAGAGTCAAGACTATAGGACATAAGAAATTTAAGAATATTGGTGTGAAATAAGGAAGGTCTGAGTGGCCTATCTGAGCAGCCTGGGATAGACATTGCACTCTGAGGAAACTCCACCTATTGTTTGGGATTGCTGTAGGTAAGATCGTGCTTAATGTGTATGAAGCGATAAGGATCAAATTCTGCCTGGAAGTGAATTAATGCTCAGATCAAACTGTTTCTCTGAAGGAAAAGTTAATTTGTTTTTCTAAATAAGAAATTCCTTTCTGGAGAGATATGAAAATTGACAGAAGTTCTATAAAGAGAAACAGGAAATAAAGCTTCTTTTAGCAGCATTGGGCCAATTATTTTTGTTGTTGGTTTCTTTTTCCAGTACGGCCATCCAGGAGTGCTTTATCAGCAGGGTTATGCTGATAATTGGCTACACCTCAAGTAAGATGAACCTGAGTGTATTGCAGGGGAGTAGAAGGCAAAAAAAACAGAAGAGGAAGAGAGACAAAAAACACCTCTGTTATTAACATTTCCTCGATATCACAGAATCCACCAGCAGGTCAAAGTTGTAATAATTTCATTTCAGAATAATAAAATCAATGCTGACGAATGATGAAACAACAGCTACTATGGCTGCTTCAGGTGTTATGATACCATTATAGCACAATAGCCTTATTATTTATTGTAGTTGTTCCTTGCACGTCTTGACCACCTGTGACAAGTGTTTCTGAAATCTGTGCACAGAAAAAAACTCAAATTAAATCTGACAAACACAGAAAGTGTCTTGAGTTAACTTGTCTTCCCTTTCCAGTTGCTCATTATGGAGTGACCTACTCTTTTTCGTGTCCTACACGACTCACATCCCTGTAGATTGTGTTTATTGAAAAGTGATAGTTACAAGTGCTGACATTCACCAGGTTTTATATACCAGGGAATTAAAATAAGAAGAACCTGACAAAGACATTGTAAATAACATGAGAGAACCTTCTTAAACCTGTGTGCTGGATGAATGCAGAGGAAAATTTAGTTACTCTGTTTTCAGAGGCTCTTTGTGTGCTCAATTCTCATTGTATGAGTGCTATTAGAAGTGCAAGCACATAACTGCAAATATAATGTCAAGGTCATCCACATTATAACAAGGTTTCAGATGCTCCATAATGAAGACTTCATCAGAGAGCGAAAATTATTGGCTCCCCTGTTGACGACTTTTACAAAAATTGTAAAAGTAGAAAGTTTGCCAGCTGGATTCATCTTCCTGTGCGCAGTCAATTATGAAGCTTTGAAATTTTAACCATTGGCAACAATGCTGTAGTTGAAAAAACTCCAAGAATATCTGTTCGATGACAAACAATGGTCTGCTAAATAGAGACATGCTGTCCTGACAGCTCCACTTCAGCTTTATGGTATGATATGTGCCAGCAAAAGCAGAGGAGACATTTTGTAGCATCATAAAACTGCTTCCAAAAATGAGCACCCTGCAGCTATTAGAAACTGCATGAGAATCACCAAATGTCAGCCTCATGCTCAACAACATTCAGTTTAATAAACAGATTTAAGAAAGTGAACAGCATAAGATGCTTCAAAACACACTTAAGACTACAATGAAAATATTGAGTGCTGGAGAAAAAAACCCAGCCATTCACCATAAAAAATAAAAAAAAAATTAAGAGAGAATTTTGTGTCTATTTTTTGTTCCCTGGGACCAATTAAGAGCATTCTGTCATTATTATTGTCAGCACTAGAAACTGTTTACGAACGATAATCAATTCACTGACACATCCCAATATTGATAGTCAGTGGCCTGCACTGAAAACAGTCCCATAATGTTGTGATGGTTAATAACAGGTTTGGTTCTGAAATTTTCTTTTCTGAGACAAGTATTTAAATGCACCCAAATGTAAATAAAAAAAATGGGCTGCAGGCAAAAGATGCATTTCTGTGTACCAGAAACATAATGTGCTACAGAACTGTCTGGAAAAAAAAAAGAATTATTTTTTGTTCTGAAAACTGTTGTTGAAATACTACATGTCCTCATATTCTCCCCTCACTTGGTTTTTCTTCTGCTTATCCTCCACTCCCATGGCTGATCCAGCTCTGAGAGTGACTGGTGAGGTGAGAGGTGCCAGGGCAGGCACAGAGTCATCTCTGCCAAACCAAGCATTTCCTGGCTTATGCCACACAGGGACCAAAATCAAGGGAACCCCAAGTATTCACTAAAGGATGCTGAGTTTACCTGTCTTCTGATAACTTCTTTATTTCCTTTTTTCCCAAAAGTGCTGCTACTCCTATAAAGGAATGTGAGATTTGCTTATCCCACAGAAGTCCATATATTGGTCCAAGCAAGAATTCCTGATTAGAGCAACTCAGTTTCAAAGTCAAGTTTCTTCACCCAGAAAACTTACCAGGAATTTTACAAAATGCTGTAATTCTATGATCCAATTAATTAAAGAAAAAGTAGTTGTACAAGTACTGAAAGGTTTTATCCTCAGCTAGATTACAAGGGTACTTACCAGATCTCAGAGGTCTGGTACTTTTACTGTTAGTTTCTAATTATCTCATTGACATTGGTTTCTATGAAAATCATTCCTCCTAAATCCCTAAATGAAATCATAAGTCGAACATATCAGCAATTGAAAACTGAAATTGGTGTTTGTTCTCTTTCATGGTCCTGGAGGAGACTGCAAAGAATATGAAAATATTGATTGTTCTTTGAATATTCTTAGCTAAGTGCTTGTGATTTGGGTAACCCCCAAAAGATCAAAAAGAACATATGGACTATAATAGAAAGGAATTCAAAGCTCCATGTTTGGAAACAGGTTTTTATGTGCACAAACATTCATGTAGAGAAAAATCAGAATATGTTTGCATGTCCCATGGCTGTAAGCTACACAACCCTTTGATGGGCAAAAGTCTGTTAATACACTACAGAGACTGCCCTGAAAACAAATATTTCATCTTGGTTAAAGATTAAAATTTTATCACAAATTTCACCAGACCCAAGATTTATTTGCAGGTTGTCACAATTTTGGATGTTTTAAGGTTCACTTCCATGCATTAATACCTGGCCACTGACGCAGGGAATCACATGAGGCACAGTAGACGTGGGTTGTGACACATGGCCGGAATCTTTCTGCAACTGTGATCATTCCCCTCTGAGTTTCTCAGGCTCCGTACACAGGGCTGAACCACTCAAATCAAGACTCATCAATGGCTCTCCCTTAGTAACAAATGCTCTAAAGGCACCAAATGACCTAGTTTAAAATTAAAACTCATATTCCATATAGATCAAATATAAAGTGAACTTTTATAAATCCCTAAGTGTGACATGTCTAAGACAGCTTTCTGGGCAAAGAAGGACAAAAATAGAAAAGCCTCATTATATGCCTAACAACAAAGTAGAAAATATGTAGATGAAGTTTATGCCTCATGGGAAAAGACAAGGAAGATGGGGGTGGGCAGGCTGAAGCTAGTTTGAAGTCTGTGACACCAGAGTAACTACAAAAGATTTATTTATCAGTATCTGCAGTTCACTGAGAGATTTGGGGGACTGGGGAAGGAATAGGAGAAAGAGGTTTATTTTAAATACAAACTAGATCATGTGCCTGCCATTTTAAGACTGGGAGCTGGGGAGATAGGTCTGCAGTAGCTTGGGAGAAGGAAGTGTTTCAGGCAATTGGTGATTAATTGTACTCTGCTATGCCACATCTCTTTCTATTAAACCTCAGATAGCCAAATCTGTTTCCTAATTGTTTTTGTGTTTCTCAGTCTTCCTTTGTCTTGCATAGGAGTAGGCAATCTCTATGCCATCAATATCTCATTAAGGGGCCTGGGATCTGAAATGCCTTGTTTTGTTTTTAATTTTGTTTCCCAGGCTTTTTGCTACATTTTATGACATGGCATTTTTTGTTTGCTTGTTGCGGTCCATTTGTTCTCTGGCATTCCCTTTCCCCAGGTTATAGCTTTATTTGTTTCTCTGCCTGTTGGCACTCGAGGTGTATGTAAATTATTGTTGCATGCTTCACCATCACTACCTATTGCTCTTCATTTCCCCTAATGACATTCTCATCTGAATGCTGGTGCCTGCTCAGGTTGTACATGTGTAGGAAATAACTTCAACTCATCCGTGAGACCCTTTTTTTTTTTTTTTTAAACTCTTTCCTATTGCTTTTTGCCTCAGACTTGTATTCATGAGGTAGGGAAAAGCTCCACACTTTCTGCCTAGGGCAAAATCTTGCTGCCACTAGTGCAAATAGGAGCTTAGAGGAAAAAGGAAGGGCATTCACGCAAATAGCTAATCAAAGGGTTTTTAATGATACTCATTAGGAAAGAAATTCATTAACAAGCCAGCACAGAACATTCCCTGAAGGGAGAGTGATGTTATTGGTCACATCAAAGTCCCCACCTGACTAACACCTTTATTGCTGTTCATAGTAAGGCCAAGTTAGCAGCAAAATCAGTCGCATTCAGTTCCTGCCAAGGAAAAAGTCAGCAAAGCACGGTCATGGAAACTGGATCAATTCTGTTTTACTAACAAGAATGGCTTTTCAACTTTTCACAGCGATTTACAGTTTAGCACCCACCACTGATGCTTTTGAATTCATACAAGTTTACATTTCCTACCCCTCATTCTTTTCCCCTGCTCTT
This sequence comes from Pithys albifrons albifrons, assembly GCF_047495875.1. Classification (NCBI taxonomy): domain Eukaryota; kingdom Metazoa; phylum Chordata; class Aves; order Passeriformes; family Thamnophilidae; genus Pithys; species Pithys albifrons. The sequence goes on along the minus strand of NC_092458.1, from coordinate 108,177,866 downwards.
TTTCTCTCTTTCGTTTGGATACTTCTGACTGTGTCCAAACCAGCCTCACAGCACCACAAACCTCAGGTGAGTGGAAGCCAGCGCCCCTTTTCAAACAGAAGTCTGCAGAAGGCAACCTCCTTGCAAGGTTCAGCAGGGAGCTAAACTGGAGGCAGAGCTTTCACCCTGACCAGGCACCACTGCAGGCCCACCAGTCCTTACCCCCACTACTCAGGATAGACAAAACCTCTGAGTACCAGAGCCATTTCCAGCTGGCAGGCAAAAACCCACCTTTTTTTTTAATGCTTACACCATTACTTACCTATAAAAGGGACTCTGTTTTTTCTGTCAACTCATTCCTAGAGATTACTATCAGCATCTTGGGATGCTCATTTGCTCTGTAAAAATTAGGTTTTTAAATAGACTGAAGCAGAAATCTCACTTTTATTGCACTGGCCTGATACAGTAGAGCCCAGTTATTAGAACAAATTGTAGCAAGGCGCTTCCTGGTTGTTATACCCACATAATTACTACAGGCTGCTACATGAAACCCTGCTCACCGTCATGCTTAGAGGCGAGATCTCCATTTTGCAAGGACAGAGCAAGTTCTATTACACATTTTACTGCCAAAGGAGGTCAATTAACTTTAATTGGTTCTAATTAGCACTTGCTCAAGCTGTTATATTCTTTACCTGCATCCGAGTGGCTCTCCAAGTGCTGCACAATGGATTCCTGCTTATGAACACAAAGCAGAATTACTAATAGCATCCTTGAAGGCAAAAGATGCACTGATCAGCATAAATGGGGAACAAATATCAGCACAGATAGTAGCAGGCCTGTTTAGGGAAAAAAAACCAAAAACAAAACCAAAACCAGAAACCAGAAACATTTCATCCCCATCTGGCTTTGATCATTTGAACTGAATGCAACTGTGCACCTTATTGTTTAAGTTAGAGCAATGTACATACACAAATGCAATTATTCTCTACCATAACTTCTTTACACCTGAAAGGTAAGTACTGGAAAATGCAGGGGGTAAAGAGGTGGAGGGAGAGGGTAGCAGCTCTGAGGAAAACAAGTAAATAATTTCAATGGTAGCCAAAACATCAAGAAAAAAAATCGTCAAACTTGCACATCTGAAATGCTCTATTTTCTAGCATTTTTGAGGATTGTTTTAAAAGATTTGTGCTTAAATCAAAGTTATCATTTTTGGAGGGTTTTTTGTTTGTTTCGGGGTTTGTGGGTTTTTTGGTTGTTTTGTTTTTTTCTTTTGCCATTCTGCTGCAGCAAGAGAAACAACCTCTCTTGCCTAAATGGCAGCATAAGCCACTTGAGTCCTCAGGATGTGGCAAAAAGCCGGCAGTGAACTCAGGATTATCTATGAGTAAATGCCAGAAGAGATGGTGCAATGCTGAGCTGTGCTCTAGGAACTTGTTTTCTACCGTGATCTTCCTGGATGTAGCTACACAGTTAAATAGGCTAGAGAGGAACATGGTCCTCACACCAACAATAGAACTCAGAGTTAGCTCTCCCCAAACAACCAGTCCACCTTCACAGCACGTAGGCAATGGCCCTACTTCTCTGGGTGCCATGAGATCTCTCTGGGTTGTGTCTGTTATTTTGGGTGAGGAGTGTTGGCAGGGAAAGAGGTCACCCCTAAAGAGAAGCAGGGAACAAGCTACATCGAGCAGGGTTTGCTCAGCACTGAGTACACAGACCATGGCAGGACTGGGGAGGATGTTCCAAAATGTGGGACATGCCTAAGAGGTCCCAGTGCAAACCACCACAGTGCCTAAGTCATCAAAGACCTTCCCTGCCCTGAGAAATTCCATCCTCAGGGAAGTGACCTGCCTCTGCATCCATGATGCCTGGGATCCATTGAAATCCAGTGAGCCTAAAGCCATGTGGGCTTCCCAGCTGGAGATTTTCTGTTGGGCAAACAGCCAAGGCTGAACATACCTATAGTCCCACTGGCTTGGATTAACCACACATTTAACATAAAGTACTAGATTCAGTGTCCCAAGGATCTAGACCTCCTATGGACTTCGAATAATTTGTTTTGGTATGGAAACCAAAAGCAACAAAGTTTATGCATATTCTTATACAGTTCAAAATTACATGTGAAACTGTGCTGAACTTTGCTGATTCTAAGCCAGTGTATGTGTTCCCTGTTTCAATACTACTTTTTGTCATTTTCCTGTTATTTGAATTTACCTCCTAAATGAAATGTCTGTTGCCCACATGGTTTTCAAAAATAATTTATTTTTTAGCTAATGTGTTCCAGATAGATGGAACACAAAACATGTGTTAAAAAATAAAAATTAAATTAAAAAAATCCTCCCCTCAGCAAACAAGTTCTCCTAAATCTTTACAGAAGACCAGCTTTTTTGATTTCTAGTTCCTCTGCTAAATCTCCACAAGGCCATTAATCATAAAACCCCCAAAACTGCATAAATTCTAGACAAGCCAAAGGAGCTGCCTGTATTTTTTTTTAAAAAAAAGGTTCCTGCCAAAATCTCCCCCAACCCAATTACCTTTCCTCTGTCAGTTGTGAGGACTCTTTCTCAGCCTTAGTGCACACCTTTTTTCATGGCTGGCAATGTATAGGCTGAGGCAATCATAAACCAGCATATAATTATTTCAAACAGTCATGTCTTCCTTTTGCACTGGTGTATAGTTAAATTAATAGACTAAACATTCCATGCACGTTATCTTTTGTACTTTCCCCAAGGAACAATGTTTCTGTTGCATTTCAGGTGACAACCAAAAGGTATTCAAAAAGTATACTGACTTGGATAAGGACTTGAGAAAAAAAACCCCACCATAACCAAGAAATATCAGTTCTTTGCATCACTGAAATGGCTGCCTATACAGCAATACACCACTGAAGTACATGTAGCAATTTATTATTTGGTCCTTCAGCCCTCCTGCATTTCAAATTGAGTATGTATTCAACGTAAAGATTGAGAAAAATTGACCTGACATCTCTTCACACATTTTGGGGGTATTCTGTACTGGGCTGGCAGTAGCTCCACCAGTACAAAACCCTAAGCCCAAGGGTTCAGACCCACAGAACACAGGTTTTACACATCCACTACTTTACAGGCCTTCAGCAAAGTAAGCTGAGCACTTGGGTCCTTGCTGTAGCTGGAGACAGCACGTATACAAATGTTTGCTGGAATAGCTGTATCAGTGTAATTACACTGGTACAACTATTCCCAGTATAGACAGGACATTAAACAGAAACCCCTGTGACAGGCAATGTTTATCACTACTGGCCTATTTATAAGACAGCTCTTAGCTTAGTTCAAAAACCAGCATATAAAATGTTCCTTGTCACCTGTAAGTGGACAGTGATGATTATAGCTCAGTCTATGTTATTATTGCCTGATTTTCCCAGTTTGGGTTTTCACATATTGACTCCTTACTCAAAGTCTTTTAACATAGATTTGAAATGTGAATATGTTTTATTTTTTCCCCAGTAAATATACAATACACACTTCAACAGTACTATTAACCGACTTCTTATGCCAATTAAACTTTGCTGCACTAACAATACCAATGAAACACATTAAGAGGTCATACTTTTCGTGAACAAACTGTAGCCAATCAACAGGGTTTTTTTTAAAAAAAAAACCAAATTAAAAAACAATTCTAAGTGCTGCCACAACATCCCTTTTCTTTAAACACATTATTCACAATAAATGTTTTAATTTTTTTTTAAAAAAGAAGAATACTTATTTTAAAATAGTAAATCAAATGGCATTTTAAAAAATATGTACTGTGGTTCATTGGAAGTACACTGTATAGAAAAGAGAGAGAAAAAAAAAGAAGAGACATCACCTGTAAGATAATGGAGACACTTTGCCATACACAACAACACCTTATGTAATATTGTAAGCAAATTATTAATGAACAAAAATGTACAGAAGCAGATGAACAAGTTAGTGAATATCATGGTACTGCACAGCTTTAATACTGACACACATTTACTTTCCAGTGGAAGAGATAAAACACGTAATTGAAGGTAATTGGGATGGCTTTATCAACCTCTAATGATACTGAATTTTGAATAGAATATAGTGAGTAAGGTGTTCCACCAAAGCTCAGCACAAGCTTTTGAATTAAAAGGAAAAAAATCAATCCATGACTAAGTTAAACATTTTCCAGAAAATTAAATTTGATTTGTACTCTGAATAGTCTTCTCTTCATATGATAATACCAAAATAAAACAAAAAAATGCAATTATGATGCATTCTTTATCTTAGTTGAACATTTTTAAGAAATGTTTTTAACTACAGTGTTTTAACAAGCAGGAAAATGACATATACTCATTGGTCACATATATAAATAAATTCATACATTTTTTTCTGAAGTTTTTTTGTTTATAATTGGCTAAATAACACAGCTTGACTTAAGGAAATTTACTAGCATATTTTAAATACTCAGTGGTGCTGAGTTATAGTTGATGGCTGTAGTGTTTTATCTTATCATGGAACAAGTTAATGAAATGAAAAGCAACACATATTTAGCTTTGTAATTTACTTTTCTAAAGTTCTGCCATTACTAAAAGTGTTCTTAATACTGGTGAGCTCCAAGGCAATATATAAAACAACATAGACTGGTTATATGAGAAAGGTATTCAATGGAAACTTGTGTTCATGGTCAGATAACTAATAGAAGCTGTAAGATTTAATACTTAAATTAAGCATCAAAGTAATGGGTGGGCTATCCACATATAATATTCTAAGAAAAGCTTGACAATTTACTCATTGAGATTTGAGAAGTACAGAAGATTTGGACAAAGTCATGAAAATTAATGAAGAAACATGATGCTGTCATTAATGTCCACTTACAGAGTCTGGTTTATTCAAAAAGTGTATAAATGTGTTATTTCCTCATCATAGCAGGGTATGAAAGTCACTCGCTAAAATGCAGGTCAAAGATTTTCTTTGCTTTATCCAACTTTTGGATATATTGTATTGCCAGAAATATATTTAAAGCAAGTTGAAAATAATTTGACTGCTTTCCTTCGAAACACTAAACACTACTACAAATTTAGTGGATCCAACTTCAGCTCTTGCAGACTTCAAGTAACAGAACAGAAAGGGTTGTGTAGACTGCATGAAAACAAGTAATGTCATGAATTTCAGTGGTGCAGCTCTATCTTCTATTCTACTGTACATGTATTGGAAAGATGAAATAAGATACTCTGACATTTCAATTTTTTGGAAGCAGCCTGAATATGTCTTAATAATAAATTGCATCCTTAACTTCTTGCTAGGTATTCCTTGAGTTTATACAGTTTGTTTCTCCTGGAAAATCTCTGTCTTGTATTTTGGGCTAGAGAAATGAATGGTAATAATTCTTTTAAAACTGCAATATAAAAACAGCTTTAGTGAAACACCTTAAGTTCTTTTGTTTGTAGCAAGGTTTGTTTATCTTCCCCTTTACTTACTGGTATGGGATGGCTAAAAACACATACTTAGGTCATCATTCTAATGAAAGGGTCTAGGCCATCTCATGCTACCTTTAATTTTCATATTCGCCCTTTAATCTCACACTTTCAACTTCTGACCCCTTCTTAAATAGGAAGAGCAACTATGTTGCTTGCTTTTAAAAGGTTTAAATCTGTCTCTAATGTCTTCTCTGACATCATTTTTGCCTGTCACTCTCATTTCTACACCCCAATGGAAAACCACCTAACATACTCCTTTACATCCAGCGTTATCCAAAGTAGTTTACAGGACGTAAACCTTCTCCACACATTCAGTCTCTTTTTTTCTTCATGTTATGAGGAGTAGAGTTTTGTGCTTATCACCAAATAAAATTGCAGTGCAAACTTTAAACATAAAAGTTACACAATTAAAAGTTAATATATGGCACCACAGCCTATTAATTCACATATAGTACAACAGACCAGTAAAAACAGACATGAATATGAACATAGCTAAAAAGAAGGTGAGCTTGCATAGCAATGCAATAAAAGAAATTATATACAGAAGGAAATCCTTTTCTTCCTGGAGGGTGATTTTTTTTCTTTCTTTTTTATATACTCCTGACAAGGAATAGTTTAAGGTGGATGGTGTATTAAAGAGAAGAACACAAGTAAAGAATCTGTGGGATATGTGTGGCTGTGTGTCTTTACATTGCATTTACAGTTCTTTTAATAGTACATAAATAAAGAAAATGTTCATTGCACTGTTTAGTGTCATCACTTCCATGAGTTCAGACCTGATGGTCCATCAGAGCAGCTTGCAATGTGTCTTCTCAACTACTCTATAGAGAGAAACAAAAAGAGAGAAAGAGGTTGTAATAAGTGAAAAAAACCTAGAAAACAGAGCCTATGGCAATATTACTGCAGCACAGGATGAATATTAAATAGATTTTGAGAAGAGAGTTAATTGCTTCTAAGATGAAAAGCAATGGATGCTAAAATTCAACACTTACCAACACCACATCTGAGACTGCACATTTCAGGCTTTGTGGGTCACCTCTTACAAGCTACTGAGCAGCAACTGTCAGAGGTACTGAGGGTTTGACTGCAGCAACAGGATGCAGACATGCCAGTGGCTGCACTGCTTTTATTAGCAAACATATCAGTATGCCTGAGCTTGCTGCAATGTTGATGTACTACAAACAGTAGAGTCAAACCTTTGGCATCTGGTACTGGCATCACATACGCAGCATCAACATGGTTGTATATAAAGTTTAACAGATATTGAGTGATAATAGAAAAAGGGTTGGGAAATAATTTCACTGTTCTGGAATGCTGAGGAAAAGCATTGAGATATACAACTCAAAAAACTGGGCTACACAATCAAGAAAAGAGACTCTCCATCTAAGAGAATACTGCTCATTGGACAATAGTAAATTAAGGAGAAGGCACCACCATGACAAAAAAATCAGCACCATTCTCATTCATTCCTCTGAGAAAAATTATCAATGACATTTCCAAGACAAGCACGCTATATTTTGCCAAGAAAATTCTAAATTACTAGAATTTTTTTCAATTTTTCTCTGTGCTTCACTAGCATTACACACCGAAAGATGTACTGTGTAGGTAACATTGGCATGGAAGATTTTAACTGGTCTGAACCAAAGAAGAGAAGAATGCAATTTGTTTGTCATCACATGCAATTCATGTCAGATGGCAAAAAAAAAATCTGGGTAAAATTAATCTGATTATTGAACAAAACTTCCTACTCTTTTCACAAAAGGCTTAGAATTTTTTTCTTTTTGTCTATTTGAGAGTTTCAACTGTAGCTAGAGATAAACTTACATAATTCACCAGTAAACTGTCCTTGATTGTTTGATCCCATATAGCCTATATCGAGAAGGTCACTGGCATTACGTTGGTGACCTCCTCGCAAGACTTCACCTTTTCTAGGTCCAGTCGATCCTTTAGAAGAAGATGTTCCTGAAGAGCTGTGGCCACCAGGGGATGGGAAGTTGGGTTTACTATATGGTACGAGTGCCTCTTCTAGAAAAGCAAAACAAAACCAAAACAAAGTAAATACCAATAAATTCTTAGAAACAGGGATAAACAAGCTATTCATTTATGAACATTATATTCATTCCTGCCCTCACATATCTGTCTTTTGTCTTGTTTTATAGCATGGCAATTTTACCTAGGAAAATACAGAACTAAGAGTTGTATCCCAAGGACAGAGAAGCCAGCATGAATTTAATCTTGCTTCCTTGTAAACTCATAAGTCAGTTTGCATTAATTATAAAAAGTCTGGATTCATTATGAAGTAATAGATCATGAATCATAGATACTTTAATAAAAATAGATGCACATGCAATTTCCAAAACAATGAAGCTATGATTAGATTTTTGCTTCAAGCCTACATGAATGTGCTTTTTCCTTTTCTTTAGCTTAAATTATGGCAACATTACCTCAATCAGTTTAGATAAAGAACTACAATACCAGCTAATTTAATTAGCTGCCAGCAACTCAGTAATTTCTAACGATGCAAAGTACACTGACAATTTTTTTTTTAATTTGTTGTGAATTGCATTGGAAAATATATTATATTATACATAACAGTTGTAATATTTGGGCTGAATAAATCATCCTGCAGCTTGTTTCATGTTCCATTATGAGCAAAAGGCTTACTTTTGCTCATTTGGCTTCTTTTTCTATGAAGACCAGTAATAATGAACTGCTTGTAAGAGCAGGATTAATAAAAATAAAGCATAAGACTGCATGTCTTCATGTGGTATGAAGTAAAACAAGATATTGCTTCTGATTAGAGTTTCCAAGAGATATTGTTGTAATAATCCCAATCTAAGATGTAAAAGAGCAGCACCAATATAGCACTAAAATAGAAGGACTGTTTTATTTCTTTGCTGTGTATGATCCATTCTTGCCATCTCAGAAGATGAAGGAAGAGATCTTCCTAAATATATTTTGATTCAAGAAAGAATATGAGCATATATCCCTAACCTCAAACACAGAAATTGCCCCTTCTGAAATCAGTGGGATATCTTCTGCTTGAATCTTACTTTTTCTTTTTTTTTTCAAGTGAATCTAGGCCAAAAGGGTTTTCTTTATTTTGCTTTTCCCATTGTCTTCACTCTTAAACAATCTGATGAGGAGAAATGGATTTTCTTTGACAGAGGGCAGGAACACAGATGGAAAAGCAGGTGGGGATGGTTGGAAAGAAAGAGGAGATGAAAATGCTTTTATTCACAAGCTTGAAGCCTTTGCAAAGGCCACAGAAGAGGTACAATTAACTTAGAGAAATTCAAAATGAGAACAAATTTGTGGAAGAAATGCAGAATTTCATTCTTTGTATGTGCTGATGAGAGTAGGACATGGGAATTCCCCATGTGATCTGCTATTGAACAGACCCTGTTTGCAAGGTACACCTGTTGCAGAAGAGGGCAGGCAGCTGAATTCTTTCCCTGCCAAAATATCTCACTTTGGCCCTGTCCAAGGGACTGGAATATTTGCATTGTGGGACATATCAATGTTTTGTGCTGTGTGGTGTCCTTCCTGAAATACAAAGAAATGCTCAAAAGACATAGTAAAGTGGCATTTAACAGTCACAGCCTCCTAAATTATGTTACTTGTTCTTTATATATCAGGCCCTAACAGTAGAATCAGATGCAAACCTGGTTTCCAAAGGCTGGCTAAAATATGGTACTGCTTGCATTAAGGCAGCAATAAAGCAAGAAGCATAAATCAGTTTAGCAGAAAGCTGGATACATTTTTAGAGGATGAAAAGTCACTAGCATTGCAAAAGAGTTGGAAGATGACATATATGGTCAATTGATTTGTTTTTCTAGTTTGTGGACTCACGATAAGGCCTCCTTCGGGTTCAATGAAATATTGAGGAAAAACAACCATGAATAAATATGCAGTCCATTATCATTATAGAGCATATGAGTGTGTTAAATTATCTGTTGTGCCCCAAAGAAATAAATACAATACATAAAATAAGCAATTGTGACACAAAATAAAGGCTAAGTTTTACACAACATTCCAGCACATGAAAAGTAATTGTCCCAACCCCTGAGAATGGGCTCACAATTATTAAACACTCCAAACAGTGCCACATGCCCCAGGACTACAAAGAATATGGGGAAACTTTGCTAATGCCTTTCTCTTTGAAGTAATGAGCTTTTAATCTGAAGATATAGCTCTGACCCCCATGAAATCACAATATATGTGTGTAACAATGTTTCTGTACCCCATAAAATAACCGAAAGGCTTTTCATATTATCAAAACTATTGTACCCTGATTTAGCACTACCTTCTTTAGAGAGGTAGTGAGAATGTTGTATTTGATGTGCTGTAACTGCAGTACAATGAAACCACTGGCACGAACTCAGTGATCTTGTTTATACTGAAAGCAACCAGTAGAAACGTGGTTTCCAGAGTCAGGTATTTTTACTCTATTCAACTTCAAACTAAAGGTCTTGCTTTCTAAATTTCACTCACAGCTTGGTAACATCTGAATGAAACCCCTGAAGCTGCAAATTAGCTATTTTCTGGAAGCTGATAGCTAATAATAACTTTTTTTGAAAATATATTGAAAACTGGGACAGGACAGACTTGCAGAGATCTTTGCCATTAATAGAGGCAAAGGTAAGAAGCACAATTAATATTATTAAAATGCCCAAATTTAGTAATATAAACAAGCATCATGCACAACAGTCACCTTTCTTAAATCTATCAGAGACAAGAACACAGAGTAAGAAAGCTGGTAGTGTAAGAGGCTGGCAGAGAAAGCACTTGGACAGATATAAACCTCTAGTCCACCTTGTGCACAAACTTTATGAAATCCTCAGACCAGGATAAATCAATAATATCTCCCAGAGGAATATGTTGGTTTGGTTGTTGTTTTTTTTAATGCATAAAAGGATATGTACTTGCTCCCATCATCCTGAATTTGACAACAACAAGATACTTGTAATCACTTCAGTCCTAAATTCAATGTTCGTGTAGACCATTGGAAGTGGCAAGATCAAGTTCTCTTTATTTATGGACAGATAAATGCATGTCCTGCAGGATGGGAATTTTATTACTGAATAAGCTCTGCATCACAGAATAACTGAGAACTTCTATTTGTGCACTTGTGAGACAGAGGAAAAAGAAAGGACTTCTTGCTAAGCAGGTCAGAGAAGCATTCTTAGTAATAATATTACAAAGAAATGAGAAGTGTAAAGAATATTTGAGCTGTTTTTCTATGTGTTTGTACATCCTGCACCTCGCAATTAAAACTGCCATTTCACCAAGTAACAAGAATTTCACACACTAATTTTAAACTACGACTTCACATCATGATTTCACAACATGAACAACCACTCACTTGTTTATGTAGCTGAAAGATTAGGGGGTTTTAACAGCACCATTATTGTATTTTAAAGTATGGACTGTATTTAAAATAGTTACATTGCAAATACAGGTAGCAATAGTTCCTAGGAGGACTTTACTCAGTAAATTGTGCCCCTATGATAGATTTGCCTGTATATTACTATTTTTTTAAGAATGTCAGTGATATTAGTGTGCTAGAATAACAGGGAGCATTAATTGTAGAATAAAATAAAGAAAAAATATAGATTATAAGAATACATCAAGTGTGACAGTGGGAGCTACATATATATTTGAAGAAACATCATAACCCTACAGAAAACTCAAAATACAGTATAATTTAAAAAAAAATTCTTAATTGTCCTCTTGTATCACTCCAATCAGCACTGCACTAGGATGACATGTGATTAGTGGGTTAAAGAAAATACCCCAGTATAAGGGTAAAAGCTGAAACAGAAGCTTTTATTTGAGATCAGGCTGAGAGAAGGAAGTTGCAAATATTGTAAAACTACCACTCCAACCCAGCATTGCCTCCTCTGCACATTTTTACAGAATTGAAATCCATTTAGGATATAAAGTCAGTTTGAGGGAATGTGAAGGTCCTGTATGAAAGTGAAAACCTGTGCTGTCATCTTGCTGGGCCTAAGAGATGAGTGTTATTTTGTCATATGCTTGAATAAGAAGAAGATTGTGGTTTAAATACAGCTTGAAGGAATGTCAGTAGCTCAGAAGAATCAGCTTTCTTTTGGACATAAAAAAAAGACTGCTGCCAATTCAGAAGAAGGTTGAAAGAACTAGAAAATATGGCCCTGTATTTATAAATAAATATATCTAAAAGAAGGTACTCTTGAAATCTCTTTCTCTTTCCCTGCTGGCCTGAAACTATTCCTGTTTGCTCCCTCACTATGCTCTACAACATCATTAATTGCCCAAACACTGTAAAGAATGCCCCGAATCAGGTGTTAAAGAGATTTCATTGTTGCAGGAGGGAAAATAGTTGGATCACAAGCTCCCGTTTCCCTTTGCCCTTTCTTATTTTCCAGCCTTAACCTCACCAGTGCTTTTACAGAAAAGTGTGAGGTGGTCCTGGACTCCTGCCAGATACAGAAACGCCCAGCAGAGGGTGGAGCATCAAGAAGCGCCTGCCTCGCCTTGGCTGGTGCAGCACACACACACCTGATCCGAAGGCTTGTTTGTGTTGGGCTTTCCTGAAATCCTCTTGGCGGTCTGTAGAGCTTATCCACTCCTGGGGTTGCCGCTGCCACTCTAGTGATGTCCTAGCTTGCCGGTCCAGGGAGCTCTTTGTCTCATCTACGTTCGGAGCATGCTGCCTCTCAAGAGAGCTTCCTTTCCTCTCTGCCGAGCCTCCGCGCTGGCCGGGGACTATCTGCTGCCTTAAACCCTGACCAGGGGGCGGGTCAGGTGGTGGTGGAAGATCTAAAAAACGTGAATAAGATTGAGATGAACTATTTTTTTAAATTGAAACAGGTCTATTTGATGCTGAAAAGTCCCTCGCAACCGGCATGAATCACTCCATTCGTGGATTTTAAAGGGAAGAAATTTCATATTAATCAGAAAAGTAGTTTTATCTGATGATAGCTCTCTATTCAGGCTACTGTGTTGCCAGCTCTTTCTAGCTTCTCTAAAAACTGACAGGGGGCGTTCCCATGGTGTAATGGATAGCACTCTGGACTCTGAATCCCAAGGACCTGAGTTCGAGTCTCAGTCGGGACCATCCCCTGGTAGTTAAATGCCTCCCTGCCATCCGATCCCGTCAGGTCTTGGAGGCTAAGCACGGTCAACCCCGAGGACTTCACTGTCACTGTCCAAGCTCGCTCGGCTGTGCCAAATGGACGCTTAGGACTTAAATGGTGGGGCCAGTTCTGCGCACGCTGTGCCTCAACTAAAAAATCCACTGGCCATACACACACAAAAACTTACAGACTCTCAGCCCTGACTGACATTTCTAAGCATGAGATTTATTTTCTGTGGGATGTACTCCAGCTGTTTCGTTCAGCCACAGCAAGCAATTAAGAAAGGCAATGGAAAACTGACCTGTGCCAGATGACAATTTCCCCCACTATATTGGGACTTGTTTCATCATCCCCATTTTTGGGCTTGACTTTCAGCTTGAGGTTTAAACACAAAATCAATATAGAATGTCATCAAAATGAATAAAATGCCGTAAAAATTGGGAGGGGAAAAAAATCAAAAAATTACCGTCATTGAAAAAGCATCAATACACCTCTGACAAATGTGTTTAAATGGAACCACCAAATGATGTATAAGCATTTTATTCAAGTAAATGAAGAGCTAGAGCCTAAACAGACAAGAGGATGGCCATTCTTCAGTTTAGCAGTCTTGCAAAGATAATTATTCAAAATACAATCTCAGCTAGCACCAAAAGACACTTGTCCGGTCTCTAACAGCTCCTGTTCCTTTCTAGTTTATCACTTGGACTACTGAGATGCTTGTAGAATTGAAGATCAACTTTCTATTCACATTTATGGAGACAAAAGTACATTGTTTACTAGCTCTAGACCCAACGTAATTATAGACTCTGGATAATTTTAATTCTAAATGTAAGATTTTCATGTAAACTATATGATAGACTTATAATTATCCAGAAAAGCCTCAGATTATTTAAGAAAAAAATAATAAGAAATGGAAATGCCTTCAGTATCATAATGAAAATTCCTCCATAGCAGATACTTATATGTGGAAAACTTTCTGATAATTTTGTTTTGGGTCAATGCACAGCCCAAACAAATCACTGCAGCCCCATCGACTTCACTAAACCTTTGTTAGTTTACAGTAGATTTATGTCTGTTCTGTCTTCTAGTCTTTTTTGTCTTACAGTGTTGTGAAGGTTTATCACGGAATTGAACTTGGCTCAGTAACAGGCATGGAAAAGAAAACCTGTTTGGCCTGCAGGGAAGTCTGATGTTTATAACTCTAGTGAAACCAAAATTCATTTTATAAATTGAGGCCTTTGGAGGGAGTTTATTTCAAAGTCTGTAATCCGGCTTTATATAATACTTTATATAATGCTACATAGAATTTTTTTCATGTCTTTGCTATAAGAGGTAATACTTGTGCCTCTTATATGGAGCAGAAATGCTTTCAAAGTTCCTGAGATGTCATTCCAGACAACATTGTCTCTTACAGATAAATGAGGATGTGCAGGTTATTTGTGTTTACAAGGGAAAGAAGTTGTACCTGATGATGCTCCTGTACCTTTGCTCACAGCTGCAGTGCTATGCCTCGATTAAGATAACTACATTCTGGCAAGAACAGCCTTATAATAATGTGTCAGTGAGCTTAGTGCATGCTTTATGTTCAGCACTAATTTATTTGAGAAATTTTTCATTATGAATATAGATGTGACCTTTCATGACAATGACTATACTTGAATTACTGTAGGTGGAAGCAGGAGGGTGTGGGAGCTTGCCAAAGTTAAAATTGCTTTATAGTGTTGGCTTCCAAAATGGCATTTCTTATAATTGATTTTACTGCGACATAACCAGTTAACGTACAGAACCACAACACTGGCATCTACTTATGCAATCTGAAATAGAGATTACTGAAGTTGTGATTTAGAAGCACTTTGTGGGGATGCATTGAATCCAATAAACACAATCATAACATGACATCGAACTTTGCAATTTGCCCAGATAAAATATTTAGCATTCAATATAAACAAAATTTTCAAGCAGTATAATAGAAAAAAATAAGTTCAAATTATTGCAGTATTAAACTTTAAATAGAGTACCCTTCTTCA